>NC_065544.1:31467209-32667209 GCF_932294415.1 Quercus robur
TCTCTCTCTCTTCAGGTTTGAGAGTCTGAAAAATGGGTTTTGAAGGTAAATGGGATCTGTAAATGAATTTACGGGTGAAGGGGCTATATTTTACAGTTAAAGGAAATAATTTTCAGTTTGACTGTATTTTACATGTGAATCCAAACATACGTTAGGGTATAAAATATTTTCCAAATTTCATTTACACCGAAAACAAACTCAACATTAATGAATTGAAGGAGATTCTTCTAAATTGGTTTGGAGGAAAACTATATATAAAATAGTGAATAACAACTTTTTCTTGAACTACTTTTTAGAGATAGCTACAGAATGACAATATCTATATACTAATAAGACACCTTCAAAGAACTTGAAAAGATAACCATTTCCATTCAACATTAATTTGGAGCACAATGAACAATTCCACGGACATTCACAAATAAATCAAGATATAATTGAATTCAAAATAAATCAAGATATGAGTGTGTTTGGATACTGCTTATTTGCTGAAAACTGAAAACTTATTGTTGAAAATACTATAGCAAAATAATTTTTAAATGTGTGAATAATACTGTGGGACCCAAATTTATATTGAAATCTGTGTTTGAATAACTTTTGTGGGTCTGTAAACAGTACCTCAAGATATGGGTGTGTTTGGATACCGTTTATTTACTGAAAACTAAAAATTTATTGCTGAAAATATTGTAATAAAATAATTTTTAAATATATGAATAATACTATAGGACTCAAATTTATATTGAAATCTATATTTGAATAACCTTTATGGATTCGTAAGCAGTACCCATAAAACCTTAGACAAAACGCAGAATGTAAGAGCATTCACATAAGCTCTTGGATAATTGTGTATAAATGTGTAAAATACACATTTTGACCATTTTTACACATTTTGAAGCAAAAAACACATTACATCAGTCCATTTAAAATCGTGTATAATCATCTAAAATTTTCAACGAGCTACAGTACCCGTGTAAATTTACACGGGCACTGTAGCATGTGTATTTAGTTTTTTATTAATTTCCGTTCGCACCAATTTTTCTCTCTCTTCTCCGTGCACAACGACCTCAACTCCTCATCTTCTTTTCCTCAAATGCACACAAACACATCCTCACAGAAAAATCAACACAGAGATATACTTGCTAAAAAAAAATCTTTTCCTCAGATGCATATAAACACATCCTCATAGAAAAATCAACACAAAGATATACTTGCTAAAAAAAAAAAAAAAAAAAAAAAGAGATACACAAACACACCCACACACAAACAAACCCAAACGGAAAAACAAAAAAAAGACAGATCGGTGCTTATCGGAATGATCGGAGCTCATGGGTATGGGTCTTGCCTGATCGGAGCTAGGGAGATCGGTGCTTGTGTATCGGAGCTAGGGAGAACTGAGCTGTGGATCGGTGCTTGTGATCGGAGCTATGGATTGGTGCAGTTGTGGATCGGAGTTGTGGATCGGTGTTGCTGTGGATCGATGCTTGTGATCGGAGCTATGGATCGATGATCGGAGCTGTGGATCGATGCTTGTGATCGGAGTTGTGGATCGGTGATCGGAGCTGTGGATCGATGCTTGTGATCGGAGCTGTGATGATGTGGATTGGTTTGTGACCGAGAGGGAGAGACTGGGTATGGAGAGATAGACCGAGAGGGAGAGACTGGGTATGGAGAGATAGAAGAGAGAGAGAAAGAAATCAGAAAATATGATAGAGAGAGAGAGAGAGAGAGAACGCGTATAAAAACGAGTTAGGTGAGAGAAATAATAAAATAATTAAAAAAATTGATTATTTAAATAGGAGAGATGATAGAATAGATGAATTGATGTGGGTATTTTGTAAAAGTGATGGTGTAAAATAGAAAAAGTAGGTTTTTGATGTAAAAAAAACAAAATCTTTTAGATGAGCTGATGTGAATGCTCTAAGGATTGGGCAAAACGCCAATCCAAACACACGCTTGTTGGATTCGATACAATTATTTGTTAACACTTAACAATACAGTAGTCAGTAGTCACCAATAAAAAATGTCAGCATATTTAAATATTTATCCAAGAGAAAAATTAAAAAAATGTGTCAGAAACCTGTACAACTGAAATAGGCTATTATTCTTTCACCCGTACTTATTTTCTTAAAATAATTCATTAAAAAAATGCATAATTACTAAGAACACCCTTTTTTTTTTTTTTTTTTTTTTTTTTTTGAGAAGGTACTAAGAGCACTAGCATTGAAAAATGCTAATGTCATATTTAGGTCCTTTTTAGCATTTTATGGTTCAAAATGTGCTGCATCAAAGGATGCTAAACACAGGAATTGTAAAAAATTATACAATTGTGCTACAGTACAATTCTATCTTTAGAATTGTACTGTAGCACAATTGTAAAAAAAAAAAAAAATATTTTAATCAACCCATAATTTCTCTCTCCTCCCATAAATTCTGTAATCTTCTCTCTCTTCATTCTCTCTTTCTCATCTGCTCTCTCCGTTCTCTTCATTCTCTCTTTCTCATCGGCTCATCTGCTCTTCAAGCACCGATCACCGCTCCGTTCTCTTCATTCTCTCTTTCTCATCGGCTCATCTGCTCTTCAAGCACCGGTCACCGCTCATCTGCTCTTTCCTCTTTCAAATCCAAACATCATCCATCTCTTTCTCATCTGCTTTTTTTTTTTGGCTATGACCGGGGCTTAAAAGAAGTGGTGGGTATGGCTGAGGTGAGTTGTCGGTCACGGAGATCGGAGTGGGTCATGGCGTGGGTCACGGAGATCAGAGATCGGAGTGGGTTTTTGGCTGTGACCGGTGTTTTTGGTTGTGGTTTTTGGTTGTTTTTGGCGTGGGTCAGGTGTTTTTGGTTGTGGTTTTTGGTTGTTGTTGTGGTTTTTGTGCTTAAAGGGGTTGTGGGTCATGGTTAGGTCCGGGGTTTGGGTCTTGGTTGGGTCGTGGGTGGGTTGTGGGTCCGGTGTTTGGGTCGTGGGTGTGGTGGTTGTGGTTTTTGGCTGTGACCGGTGTTTTTGGGGCTGGTTTTTGGTTGTTTTTGGCTTGGGTTCGGTGTTTTTGGTTGTGGTTTTTTGAATGGGTTTGCTCCGGTGGGTTTCAAATCGGCGGTGTGGTTTCTGATCGGTGGCTTGGGTGGTGGGTGTGGTGGCCGTTGTTGGCTTTGGTTTGATGGATTGTGTGTGTGGCTTTGTTGATGGGTCTGTGTGTGTGGGGTTCTGTGAGATGAACCAATGCTAGAGGTTGAGGGAGGCTGAGGAAAAAAAAAAAAAACGATTGGAAAGCCTAGGAAAGTGGAACTGAAAAAAAATATTGGTTAAAAAGAAATAATAAAAAAAGATTAAAGAATAATATTTTAATAAGAATAGAGTTTTAGGATGTGGGAGGTATTGTAAAATGGGATGGTATAAGTAATAAAGTGGCTTTTTGGGATGGTATAATAGTATAGCATAGCATTTCTCAATGCTAGTGCTCTAAGAACACCTATAAGTCTATAACCTATTAAGCAGACATTTTTTTTTTTATTCTTTTGCTTTCGGGTGGAATATCCGGGTCTTATCAAAAGATTCAAAATCTACTAACTACGTAACCAATGATACATTTTAATTTTTTTAAATGAACACGGAAGCAATACTTTACTAACATCCAATTATTAACAACAACAATTCAGCCAAAAAAGAAAAGAAAAAAGAACAACAACGAAAGGGTTTAATAAAAGGGTATACTGTTTGTGTGAGCCATTTGAGAAAGTTTTAATGCCATTCTAAATATAAAAATATTGTAAAAAAAGGTTAGTTATTTTTTTTTTCTTGTAAAAAATTTATAAAAAATTTTCTTAAATCAAGCCTTTGTTTACTTTTTTATTTTACTTTTTATTATTGTTTATTATATATTATACACGCTTTGTTATACACAATTTTTAATTGAAAATTGTGAGTTGAAAATGTGATCTCAAATGAAATTGTGTTTTTAACTCACAATTTCAATAACAAAAAAGTGTGTAACATGTTGTGTGTAATAACTTCTATCCTTAATTTAAAAAAAAAGAAACAATTAACGGATATACTAAAAATATTAGTTTAAAAAGTATTTTTAGAAATTTTTTATAAGAAAAAAAATTTAAATTTTTGGGTGATTACATATTTAGTTCTAACTTTTACATTATATTTTAATTTAATCATTAATCTTTCAATTGTGTTAATTTGGTTCTTAACATTTAAATGTTGTGTCAATTTAGTTTATGTCGTTATATCTCAGATGAAAATTGCTAACATGACAAATTACCAAAATAAAATTTAACTTTATTATCATATCAATGTAAGCTAATTTTTTGTTTTGACAATTAGATACGTTATCAATTTTTATCCAAAAGATAATGACAGAGATTAAATTGATACGGTACTAAAATATTAGAGATCAAATTGACATAATTGAAAGGTTAGAGAGACAAATTAAAATATAGTATACAAGATATTGATCAAATATATAATTTACCTTAAAATTTTTTCTGAAAGTTTTTTTATAAATATAATATTAAAACTTTCTCAAAATAGTTTATTAATAATCTGGTTTAAAAAAAGAAAAAGAAAAATAATAACGATAGGACAAAAAGAAAAAAGAAAAATATCGAGGTTCATTTCTTGCAGAGACATGAGACAGAGAGAGAAGCAAAACCAAACCAAATTCTCGTTCGCTCTTTGACCCCTCTAGTTCGATCTCTCTCTCCTTTCTATTCTTTCAGGTAACCTTCTTCTTATGTCTACTATATATGTTATTTTCGTATTATTGATCATAATTCAAAAATTTTTTCCTTTTCTTTTTCTTTATGGGGCTGGAATTTTAGTTATGTATTGCTGTTTGTTTAGTATGAAATTGATTTAACATAATTATTTTCTAAGCAGAACGAAAATTAATTTTAAGTGTTAGAGTGGTACCAATCATGGGGATTAAAATTAATTGAAGATACAAGTTTAACTCTACCAAATTAATACATATTTGTCTATGTATGTAAGTCTGTATCAAGACATAAACTTGATCCATGTAGAAACATTAGTTTTTGTGGAACACTTTTTTGGAACCATTTCTGTCAAAACAAACGGATCGTTTTGTTTTTTTTTTTTTTTTTTTGGGTGTGTGTGTTCTTAAAAGCTAGCAAATAGTTGTGTTTGTGTTTTTTGGTGTGGCTGTGTTCTGTTTTTTTTTTTGGGTTTTAATTGAAAGGATACTGTATTTCTAAGATACCCAATTGGCAAAATACTGTTATTTCTACTTTAGAATCAGTATGGTGTTTGTTTGGACCAGGATTGGATGAGAATACGTTTTTTTTTTTTTGGTTTTTATGTTGGTTTACTTTGTGCAATTGTTGTTGTTTAGGATTGAATTGTGTGATCTGTTCTATTGGGTTTAACTATTGTAATCTAACTTTTCTTTCAGACATGGATGAGAGTTTAAATGATAGTGAATCCTCGGTGACTCGCATCCAACAGTTGGAACATGGTATGCACACTTTGCTTTTCTGGCATTCATCTCTTGGTCCTAAAATGTTTTATCACTGAGCTAGTGTCTAATGTTGACCTAATTCAACATTCAATTTGAACTTCTTCTGGCTTCTCTTTGCTTTTCTGTACTTTTTACCCCTATTGATCTGTGTAAGGAAACAAAGAAAATGTTCCATCTAATAAAATCAAGAGTAAAGGGTTATGCCTCGCCTGTCAAATTTTTTTTTTTTTTTGGTTGGTTTTTGTTGCCCTTTTTGAGTTTTAAGAGTTCAATTTTCCCAAGAGATACTTTGTACACCTCTTGTTGTAGTCGTTCCACTATGTTCTTTATTGATTTCTATTCCTGATAAAAAAAGGATTTATTTTCAACTCCTTTTACTCTGAGATACAGCTGCTTGTTCTGCATATAAATTCTCATCAATCGGCCAATTCATGAACTAAGTAATTGTACCAATCCCGTGTGAAAAGTGAAACCTGATCTTCTACGCTCTCTTTTCCTGTCTGTGGCATTTTTTTATTTTCCGATTAGACAAACTGAGTTTTTAAATATTAAAGGATTCATTTCTTACGTATCAAATCTGTTTTGTTATAATTGTCTACTTATTTATTTAATTTCATTGGGTGAATTTCAAGTTCAACAAAGCCATTTTCAAAATCTCAAGTGGATAAATCATAAGATACAATATATGAATTATTTTTTATTTTATAGAGCGTGATGAATTGCGCAAAGATATTGAACAATTGTGTATGCAACAAGCTGGACCAAGCTACCTTGCTGTGGCTACTCGAATGCATTTTCAAAGGTATAATATTTTCTTCTTGGTCCAAATGATCTATCTTCCCCTTTCTCTCATTCCCCCTTTCCATCTTTTGTTGGTTCGGAGGGTGGGATGGAAAGGAAAGAAGGGGGTGCCTGTAGCTTGCTTGCTGGTATTGTTGTAATAAAATGAATTGCCTATTAGGACAGCTGGCTTGGAGCAGGAGATTGAGAACTTGAAGAAGAAGCTAGCTGCTTGCACAAGAGAGAATATAAATCTTCAAGAGCAACTTTCAGAGGCTTACCGAATCAAAGTGAGATCTTCATTTCATTTTATTTATTTATTGTTATTGTTATTATTATTATTATTATTATTATTTATATATATATATATATATATTTTCTTTTTATGTGTGCAACTTGCTTAATCCTCATTACATACTTATAAGTTTGCTTTGCAACCAGAGCCAACTTGCAGATCTGCATGGTATAGAGGTCTCAAAGGTATCTCTCTCTCTCTCCCCCCCCCCCCCCCCCCCCTCTTCCTCCTTTTAAGGGTTTGTGTTATTTGCTAACATATGAAGCTTCCATCAAAATTCATATCTATCCAAAGCTTCCTGGAACTATTGCTAGCTTTTTGAATATCATCTTTTACTTGAAATTTTTGTACTTTTATTTGAATAATTATTTATTCGACTGCCCTTTCTTCTTTTAGGATCTAGCTTGATCTGTTCTTACATTGCCTTCGGAGAAGATAGTGATGGTTAAACTACCATGACCATCCTACCTTTTAGTCTTGCTGTTAGCTTCTGCAAGTCTGTTAGTAACAGTATTTGCACATAATTTTGAAAAGGAAAAGATGGAGATTAGTTTTGGGAAGCTGCATGGAAAGTAGTTTTTTTTTTTTTTTTAAATAGTTATATTACCTCTAGGTTTTGAATTGGCCTCCCAAGAGATAGAATTGTATCTTATGTTTGATAAACATAAATGGAGACCTTATTTTGTGGTTATAATTTGTTTCATTTTCCTTTTGCAGAATATGGAAGCTGAGAAGCAGCTTAAATTTTTCCAAGGCTGCGTAGCAGCTGCTTTTGCTGAAAGAGACAATTCAATAATGGAGGTAATGACTGATCATTCTTAAATTTGAGTTTATTGTATTATACTCTAATATCTTTTCTGCTTTCGAGTCTTTGAAAATGTTATACTGCTGGTAACAGGCTGAGAAGGCTAAGGAGAAGGAGGACATTATGACGCAGAAATTGAGCAATATCCAGAAGAGGTATTCTCAGTTCTTAACCCTTAATGTCCATTCAGTATTTGTACTCACCATGCACGAGAGAAAACAAAATTGACTCCTCAGTCAACATTAAAAGTTTTATTTGCTATTGTATCTATCTATAGAATGATGCACTGATCAAATACCGATGGAAATTTCCTAACAGAAGCCATGAGAGGAAAAGAAATAGAATAACTCAATAAGGGAAACATATGATGACTATAGATAGTTGAAGTTGAAAGACAAGGATATATTTGAGTATTTGACATTTTGGTTAAATTTCAACCAAAAAAAAAAAAAAAAAAAAAATCCTCTACTAGGAAAGAAGGAAATCAAATTCCTTGTTTTTCATCTCATTCCCCAATGGAAGTGCGTTGCTACACCACCCCCGCCCCCAAGAAAAATTGTGACAAGTTTCCCCTGTATTGTTTGAAGTTGATATTGCTTTAGTAGGTGGAGTTTACGGTAGGTTTTGGTGATATCTTCTTCCCTCTAGAGTGGGTTCAGTAATTCAATTTACTTTTATGTTTTTTTTATTATTTTATTTATCATGCGGTAATAAGATCTTAATGGTGGATTACATGTTTCCTTGACCTTCTTGATTTGTGCATGTTATAGAAGACACAATGAGAATCATTTGATTACAACTCATTGCACCTTTTCCCCTTATATGGGTAAATTCCTTTTGTAGCTTCAGGAGTAAGCAGCAGTGTTGTTCTCTTTTAAGGAGGTGCTAGAAGGGTGGGAAGCTGGCACTAGGATTATGGATAATAGGATGATGTAGAAAGTCCTGCTTTTTGCAATTGTTTGGTTTATTGGGGAAGACTCTGGTAAAATTTTCTGAAGGCTAGGATTAATCTATAGATAAAAGCATAGCATTAGATGGAGATTCATTAGGTCTCCTTTTGTGATCCGTAATCTCATTGAGTTTTGTTGCATCTTATTTCCTCTTGTTCTTGCTTTCATTAGCTTTAAAAGAGAGGTGCTAGAAGGGTGGGAAGCTGGCACTAGGATTATGGATAATAGGATGATGTAGAAAGTCCTGCTCTTTGCAATTGTTTGGTTTATTGGGGAAGACTCTGGTAAAATTTTCTGAAGGCTAGGATTACTCTATAGATAAAAGCATAGCATTAGATGGAGATTCAATAGGTCTCCTTTTGTGATCCGTAATCTCATTGAGTTTTGTTGCGTCTTATTTCCTCTTGTTCTTGCTTTCATTAGCTATTGATGTAAATATTCTACATATCCCTTTTATTCTTTTTCCATACTTGTAATAAGTGAGAAGTTGTTTTAAACTAGAGATGACATGTAATTCCTCTATAATTTTATCATTTCTCAAAAAACTTGTGAGTGCATCTTGGTGTTATGAAAGAAATCTGTGGTCTTTTACTCTCGGATGCTTTTAATCCATACCTTAGTACAGTGAGGTGTCTACTGATTTCTTGACCACAAGGTGTTGTGCGAAAATTTTGTTGATATATGTTTAGAGCAGAAAAGGTGCATAGTCTATTTCAATTCAGCTACTTCTCTGACTCTTACATGATAAATTTTCATCTGTTTAATTTGCATGATATTGGTGACACAGGCTAGAGGAGCTCACATCAGATTGTCTAGAACAGAAGAAATTTAGTGATATGTTGCGTATTGATCTAGCAAAGCAAGAAGATCAAAATAAGACTTTCAAGAAGGTGATTGTCCTTTTAATTGTCACCCCATCTACCCTTTAATGTTGTAATGGACCTATTCATTGATGTTATGTTTTCTTAGGTGATGTCTAAGCAAATTTACTTCTAAAATAAAATAAAATAATGTTTTTCTTAGGTGATAGCAGGACCTTGTTAACATCATCTACCATGCATATAACATCATTTTTTATGTGTAATTATTACCCTAATGTAGCCTAGGAAACTGGATGTCTGGGAATCTAATATGCTCTTTGGCATCTAGGTTATTGGGTTTGTGATGTCTAGGAACCTGGATGCCCGAGAATGTAAGCATGCAGATGTTTGGTTGATTAGGAATCTGATAAGATCTTGGGAATGTGAGATCCCCATGTTTGGTTTATTTCTAAGAATCTTATATGAATTTTTTTGATAAGTAAGTGATATAACTTTATTAATGATCAAATAAACTGTGTCCACGATGATGAACACAAAGTGTCAAAAAAGTACAGACATATCAAAAGGAAAATCGAAGAGAAACTTGAAACTCTTAAATAGAAGAACAATGTGTAAAACCCCAAATCTGGGACCAACTTAAGAATCTTATAGGAATTATTTATTCTTCACCAAATCCTTAGGTTTATCATACAATGTCAAAGTGCCAATCACTTTTGTGTGGCTCACTATAAATGAATAATAAGAAAAATAATATGACCGGTAAATTAAGGGTTTTTTTTGTTTGGTTATTTTGTTATTGTTTTTTTCTTTGATAAGTAAATTTATTGACTGAAAGAAGAAGGCGCCTTCAAGTATACAGGTTGGGTACACAAGTTTTGTCAATTCTTCCAAAATAATAGTCTTACATTAACAAAAACGTGACCAAAATAATTATTTAATATTTTTTAATGTTTTTTCAGGGCATCATGCCTTGTCAAACAAACATATATATTTTCTTAGAAGATAAAAACAATTCCAAATAGGAGTTAAAAATAAAAGTAAAAAGTATTTCTTAAAGGTGAATATAACCATAATATTAAAAAAAAAAAAAGAATGTATAGCATAAGCACTTTATTAGAAAAATTTATATATAAACTTGTTAGAAGTATGTGGTTAAATGATTAAATTTCCCATATCCCAAGAGCTTAAGCTTTTGGAACAATCAACTATTTAAACACTGTATTAGAGCAGGAGGTCCTGAGTTTGATCCCTATCTCCTCCACTCTACCTCCCATTTAAAATCCCACGTGTTGGTAATTTAACACAACTAATCAAAATGCTATTAAATTGGGATTATATTTGACACTTAAAAAAAATTGAAATTTTCCAGGCCATGAGAATGTGGACGCCTACCTTTTTAAAAGGGACTACACAAACCCCCAAAATGGGAATCCAAATGCTTGTGGGCATCTAGATTCCCTTTAGCTGTTTGCAACTAAACATAGGAATGCTTGGGAATCTTTAGAGGATTCCTGGGATCCTAAAAGATTACCCCAAATCAAATGAGTAGTAAATTTTTGTAGCATTTGCCAGTTACAATTGGTTACACAAATTTTTTGAGCCTAACTCGATTGGGTGTAGCTTCATGTACTGGAAAAATTCACCTTTGGCGAGAATAATTGTTTTTGTTTTGTGTGGAGTGTTGACCAAAAAAATAGTAGGTTTTTAGGTGATCTTTGATTTTTTAATGAACACCTTTGATGTTGCTAACAGTTGGTGTTATATTTGCCCAATTATGGAAGCTTTGGTATTGTGGCCTCCAAGAATTATAAGCTTTAATGGTTTTTTTAATGTTTACAGCTTTTTAATGTCAGTAGTGTGTGTATGTTCCCATTAAATAGGGGGAAAAAACTACTTTCTATAGAAAGATAAGAAACTTGTCAAGGAGAAACTTGTATCAGAGCCGCTTTACTGTCAAGCCTGTTTGGTAGGGAGAATAGGGAGTGTAGAAGAGAAAGGAGAGAAAATGAGAGGGGGATTAATGTTTTCTACTGTTTGGTAGACTTGAAAAGTGAAAACACAAAGGAAAGAGAGGGGGCTGGATAATTATTATCCATCCGATCCCACCGTCTCTCATCAGCCCAAATCTGGGTGGAAAAGTGGAGAAAACATGGTTCTTTAAGTAAAGAATGAAATGGAGGTACCATTTTGCCCCTTGTGACTAATCAAACCTCTCTTATGTTGGCATTTTCTTGGGGTCAGAACTTGTGTGTTTGTATACTGTTTTGTTTATGTTTTGTTAAGTATCAATATTACCATTACCTATAAAAAGGGTATGAATATTACTGTTGCAACATTATTGTTAGTGAGATTTTACCTTTAAAAAAAAAACAAATTCACTTCTTTGTTTTTTTTTTGTTTGTTCTGAATAAAATTTTATACCTAAAAAAAACGAAAACATTTCTTTATACAATAAAGTACAAAAAATTCATAATAAATTTGAAGCATGCTTATTGAAAGTCATTTGTGATGCAATACTTTATTTCATGATTTATATTATTGTGATAAACATAGAAGCACTGTTCAATTTATTAAAAAAAAAAACACTTATACAATTACAAATTCTTTCCTCACATTCTTCTTCTAACCGAATAAAGGAATTCATAACTATTTTTAATCCCTCATGCTAAATCTACATGATGCAAAACTGGTGTCTTCTCCATCTTCCCATTTTTCCGACCTACCAAACTGACCTTAAGTTGTCTTCTGCCACATCATCGGTTGAATTTGTAATTCTGGGCAATCATGGTAATCAATTGATCACTTCGTTTTATTTTGTATGTCATTCTTGGACTTCTACTTTGTTGGGTATTCAGGATCCAAAACTAGCATACACTTTTTAGGGTTTCCATTAAAGAGGATTGGATTTTGGTTATTCTTTTCTTTGAATGCGTTTGACTCTTTAAAGTGTTATTTTTTTATTTTTAATTTTTAAAATCCATAAAGAGGCTTGAAGAGCGGTGATCATGAGATCTTTTAGAAATTTTATGCTAATATATATATATATATCAGGGTGGAAACGTTTCTATTTATCTAAGGGTGGTAGGCTCACATTACTGAAGAGTACTCTCTCAAGTCTTCCAATGTACTTTTTATCCCTTTTTACTATTCCTAAAGCTGTGGCTGCTAGATTGGAAAGTATTTAGAGGAATTTTCTTTGGGGGTCTTCTAAGGGGAGTTTCAAATACCCTTTGGTGGCTTGGGAAAAGGTGTGTTTACCCATGGAATTGGGCGGTTTGGGGATAAGAAGTGTGGTGTTCTTTAACTAAGCTTTATTAGGGAAATGGCTGTGGAGGTATGGTTATGAAGTTACCCATCTTTGGCAGAGAGTAATCTCCACAAAATATGGTGAGGGTCAAGGGGGGTGGGGTACTAAAGTTTGTAGGAGGGCTCATGGATGTGGTCTTTGGAGAAGTATTCATGAAGGGTGGGAGAGTTTCTCTAAGCATTTGTCTTTTGTAGTGGGTGAAGACACTCGTACCCGTTTCTGGCACGATAGGTGGATTTGTGATAATACCCTAAAAAACTCTATTCGGAGCTCTACATGTGTTCAGCAGCCAAGGATGCTTATATTTTTGAGGTTTTGTGGACTCCGGATGGGGGTATTTTTAGAGTGTGGGATTTAAAGTTTTATAGAGCTTTTGAAGACTGGGAGCTAGTTGCATCTTATTCTCTCCTTCAGTTTATCCAATCTCGTATTCCTCGGGGTGAAAGGAGCGATACTCTTTGTTGGTGGCTAAAAGGAGATGGCAAGTTTGACCCCCGGTCTTACTACCATGTGATTTGGGGTACTCTGGATTCTTTGTTTCCTTGGAAGGGTGTTTGGAAACCAAAGGTTCCTAAGCGAGTGGCTTTCTTTTTGTGGACAACTGCTCATGATCAGATTCTCGCTTTGGATAATCTCATGCTTAGGGGTCGCCCTTTGGCAACTCGGTGTTGTATGTGTTGTTGTGATGGAGAGTCAGTGGACCACCTTCTTCTTCATTGTCCTGTTACACATACCTTGTGGACTTTTATGCTTTAGGCTTTTGGTATAAATTGGGTTATGTCAGGATTGATGGTGGGTTTGTTATTTTGCTGGCATCAGTGGCTTGGGAAGCATAATTCGAGCATTTGAAATTTGATTCCAGGATGCTTAATGTGGACTGTTTGGTTGGAACAAAATCGTTGTTCCTTTGAGAACACTGAGAAGACGTTGGATGAGTTAAAGGTTTTATGCCAATGTAGTCTTTTTAAGTGGTCTCGGTGTTGGGGATTTACTGATTATTCTTCTCTCTCTGAGTTTATATTTTCTCTTAGATTAGTTTCTTGATTTCCATCTTTTTTGCTGTTTGTTTTATCTTTTTCTTGTTGTTCATCATCATGAACAACTTGTACTATTTCCTATTTTTTCATTAATAATAGTTCTCTGATTACCTATCAAATATTATATATATATATATATATATATCTTGGACTTGAACTAGAGACCTTGCCTGTGAAGTAAATCATCGCACCTATGGTCCAACCAATTGGGAGAGAATCAATAGAATCCTTTTCGGGAGCGATTCCCCCAGGACTGCCCGGATCCCACGATTGAATAGAAAGTTGGATCTCACCTGAATCATCCCATCTATCTTCCTAAGGAGAAAAATTCTTGGACTCCCGAATTTGGAGTATCTTACTTTCACACAATTTACAGGGATTACATATCTGATTTGACCTATGGGAATACGCAAGCATATGTTTCTAATCAATTTATATAAAATTCAAATCCGAGGTGAAGTGAAACTGCGAGACTCTTAGTTTTATAGCTTAGTTTTATAGTATAAATAGAAATAGTATAAAAGTTATATATATGTGTGTGTGTGTATACTTTATTAATATGATAACGCAGTTAACATAAAACCTAATTTTGTGAATCTGCTTAGGATCTTTCCAATGGTCTTTAGACCAAATATCATCTCCCTCCCCTATTTTTGAGAATTGCTTACAATTTTGCCAATGATCATGGGTTCAATCTTGAAGAGTGTATGAGTTGTATTTATGCATGCGTGTGTGTATAGAAAATCTGCTATAGAATTTCTTGTATGTTTATATGAGCTTATTTTCATTGGCTTATTTTGTTTAAAAAGAAGTTGTGTAAAAGTACAGTTGTGTGTAGGAAAAATTGAGGCTTTAAAAATTTTTACCTAGCTAAATAAACAAAATAAGCTAGAAAATAATCTGGAACAACAAGAATAACTCTATATGTATCTGGAAATTAGGTTTGTAAAGGAACATTTTAATGTATGCTTAACAGGATATGCATTGATATAGTACTAAATTTCTAGTTGCCCTGGCTATTTGGACCACATGGCATCTACTTCCCTGACAAGCAAGGAGTGGGGGATGATTCATGGATTGCATGCTCATGTGAGTTTTATTTATCCATCAATAAAAGAAATATTAACAGCATATGTTTTCACCTGATGATCAACAGCATATATTTTCACCTGATAATTTCTGTTTAGAATTCTACAGGATATTGTTTAAAGACCTTACACATTCAGGGTAGCTATATGATTTTAATTTTCCTGGTTGAGTGTGTTTGACTTCTCATTTAATATGTTGCTTTCTTACTGATTGAGTGTTATGGTTAGGACCATACTCTGAAATTTAATATGCTTTTCTTTTGTACCATTTTTTTAAGATCTCATGTGTACATGTTTATTTTTACAGGTTATTGATAAGTTTTTTGAGATTAGGCAACAGTCTCCAAAAGGATTTGAAGGTACAACTTGGGATGATAAATGTGCTTGTCTTTTGCATGATCCTCAAGAAATGTGGAGTTTTAATGATACTTCCACTTCTAAATACATTGTAAGTTTTAATGGCTTTTAAGTTTCATTCATTAGCCATTATTGATCACTAATTTCATCTTATGGCTTCTTCACATGATACCCAATCTAATTTATTGTGATCAATCTCCACAATATTTATTAAGTTTTGCTGTATATATTGTCATATTTTCTTGTGAGGATGTCAAATTTGACCAAAGTCACAATATTGTTTCTAGGCTGTTTCTTTTTTGAATTTAATTTAATTTTATTGGGACAAAATACTTTGATACCAGTGCATTTACCATTTTGTTATTACTGAACTGGTGGAGTCACACACACACTCACACACGCACACACATCCCATGTTGACTAGTGATGGAGGGTTGAAAAGTTTATAACTCCCAGGCACTTCTTTCCTGTTGGGCTTGAAGGACCGGGGTGTTACTTGCTCTCCCATTTTGGGTTCTCATATTGAACAGTAACTGTAAAAGAACTGAATAAAAAAAACTGAAGAGGCAACATTGTTTCAGTTGTTGGGAGTGAATGTTGCACCCCTTAGTATTGGCCCAATTGCCAAGGCTCATGTAGCTTAGTGGGATTACCCAGTTTCCCCATAAAGAAGATCTTGGGTTCAAATCCTCCCTCGCCACTTAGGGTCTGTTTGGGATCCGCTTATTTTGCTGAAATTGAAAACTTTTTGCTGAAAGTACTGTAGATAAAGGTAAATGTTAGTTAAAATAATATAGTGAGATCTATGAATAGTACTAAAAAGTGTAGTGAGACTCATGAATAGTAGCAAAAATAAGCTGAATAGTAAAATAAATTGACAAAAAAATAAGCTAGCCAAATAGACACTTATTATAAGCCAAAAAAAATTCCCAATCTTTAATATCACATGTTGAATGAGAAAGTTGTTCCCTGTCGTTTAGAAATTTAGATGTATAAGAATATTAGTTATTAGTGCATAGGTTAGGTCCACTTTTTTACCTGTTCATTCCTGTGGTTGTGTTAACCTGCTCGTGCGATATACTGTATATCATGCACTGGTTTGATGATAAATATTAATTTACTTGATGTTCCTATAGCCTGTAAATCTTGGGAATTAAACATACATTAGCAGCGCTTCTTAGTTTCCATATTAAATATGATAATTGAAATGCATAATATCTAGTTGTCAATTGATTGAGATTTTATTTTCTATCTGCAACTCGAATAACTTATTCCTCAGACAGAGTGCATTAGAAGAAGAGCTGGAGATGACAAGGAAATCCATGGATAATCTTCGAAATAAGCTGCGGGTGGTATGGAATCTCCATTATGGACTTTTCTGTTTTCTGAACTGAATAACTTATTGTGTCTTATCAAATATTTATTTTCTTTTTGTCTATAGGGGCTGGAAATTGAAAATCATCTAAAGGCCAAAGTTCGTGATTTTGAAAAGAAGAATGTGAGTTCTTTAATACCCTACAATGCAAATTTCTTCCCCCCCACCGCCCCCCTCCCAAAAAAAAAAAAAAAGAAGAAAAGAAAAAGAAATAAATATTAAATCTTGATCTCTTTGTTTAATTTTCGATCTATTTGGCTCACAAGCAGATATGTTCAACCAGAATGATTAAGGATGGAATAGCAGAGTTGCATCAATACCATTATCAGCATAGAGTTCAAGTCATGAATTTGCTTGATGACGGGAAATCTTATATGAAGTCAATAGTTGACATGATAGAGAAGAATATTAGGCAGTTTGAAGTGAGCAGAGGATCTCCTCGAGGAGAAGAAAAACCAGAAGAATATGAATGTCGAGATGTACATATGGCCACTGTTGTAGAATCTGACTTGTTACCTAAGGTTGGTTCCCTGCAGCTTATGCTGCACATTTTTAGGTTTCTTCTGCGTGTGTGTGTGGGGTATATTTTGGTTATATTTTTATGGCCTTGTTTTCTGTTGCCTGTGGATTTAAAAAAAAAACTCTATTGATGGATGAGAATGAGGGCTTCCTATATAATCACTGCACTTCAAGTTCTGTCCTATCAGTTCATTCACAATGATGTACATGCACTTGCAGGTGTCTTTGAAGTAGATAGCTGGATGATAGGTTAAAAAAAAAAAAAGGATAATCTAAACCAATCACACTAACAGAGCCTATGGATTTTAACATTCTGTCCGATACTTTATTAAAGTATCTCTTTCCGTATATAAGCTATATCTAGATAGCCAGCTAGATGCCTTAGTAATCTATATAAAACATGAGGCTTTTTGTCCTTTCTGAAGCCTTCACATTTGATGTCTATATGGACTTTTAAGTAAAAAAAGGCAGTAGTTTCTTTCCTTCCAAAGAATTTCAAGGAAAGAACTATACAGAACTTTTGTTTTCTGTTTGGGGGTCTCAATATGCAAGCTAGATTAATGATGAAGAGAAGAAACTGGGAACACCACAGCAAATCCTGGACTAGGAGATGGCGAGCAGCGCAATACTCCACCAATTGTAATCATAATGCTGTTCTGACGCAGGGTTATGACAAATTACAATTGGATAGGGCTTGTAATTGTTTTACTTTTCATACTATTATCATCATTTAATGTTTTTTTTCTTGGAATTAAGGTGTGGGCCTTGTCTCACATAAAGGAAAGAATTGAAGATCTATATGGGTATAACTCGCTGTGTTAAACCCAACAACAACAACAAAAACAAAACCTTAGTCCTAGAGTTTTTGGGATTGGCTATGGATCCTCCATAGATTGGTTAGGGTTGACTACATGTATAGGGGACACTCCAACGAGTATCTGTAGTGGATCCATTCATAATAGAGTGACTAAGTTTTACACTGGCTGTCAACTTACCACAACTGCCTTTTCCCGGGCTAGGGACTGGCTGTGAACACAATATATAATATTAAGCGCAAGCACAAACACTGTGTTACTTGCCAAAAAGGGGAAAAAGAAGAAGAAAAGAACCTACTATGTTAAATGGAATATACTGTAGGAGTTCTTTTTATTTATGATTGATACTCTAGAATTTTAAGTGTTCTAATAGGTGTCATCCAAGTTATCAAGGAAATTATGTGAATTCCATGACTTCTGTGTCATTGGGGATTGATCAAAATTAAAGTTGCCTGCCACTCTGAGACAGTGAGTATAGGTGCCAAACTGTAGCAGGAAGAGGTTGTAACCAATAAAAATTTGTAATGGCCAAATTATATGATTAATGGTATCCTTTGTCTTGCGCCATGTTTGTGGTTCGCACCCCACCTCTCCCTCCCTCAATATTTACTTATCAAAAAATAAGGGGAGGAAGAAATTCCAGGTAACCTGCCAAAGAAACTTCCAGGGATTTTATTCTCAAGTCCAGGTAGCTTAACAAAGAAACTTCCATTGAATCTGTTGACTCTCTCTCTCCTCTTCAAATGGGGGTTGGGCTTTGCTCTTGGCTTGCTGCTATTGTTGCTTATGATTACAGATTGCTGTAAGGAATTCAGCTCCCTAGAATCTACAAGCATTTCATACATGTAGCTTTATTCCTGGAAACTGAAAACTAAGTTCAGATATTTTTAGATGGTTTATTTTAGATGCCTGACCTATTAGTCCTTCCCAACCCAGGCCACTTGTTACTGTTAAATTTCTCCCAACTCCTAAGATTTTAGCAACGTTGACTGGATTACTGGATGTGGAAAGGAAAGAAATGGTATGTTTATGCTAAAAATTTGGTTTAATGGAATTTAATGTTCATATTTGGTATACAGTCTCCCTGTTAGAATCCCGATCAAAAGGAAAATAAGAAAAAGATTGACCGCACAGTTTAGCTTAATTGGTTGGCCTCTTAGGAATCTGCCATGAGGTTTCCTGTTCAAGTCCCGGGATTACTGATACGTGGTTTCTTGCAGGCAGGGTCGTGTATCCGGGATTTACTTGACAGGGGTGGGTACGCAAAGTGGCCCTGCCTTGAAGAGGTTCCTTGTCATTAAAAAAAAAAAGGGAAATTGTTGTGCAGTAACCCTCTACATTGTTCATAAATACTTTACTTGACTATAACAATCCGCGTTTGTTTACAAGACTTTGTCTCTAATATTATTTCTAGTGGAGTTATGATGTAATGATGATATATACACCTTATATGAATATTGGTCCTATTTTCCTGCAACTTCTAATTTTAGTACCAATTTATTCCATTGCTTCCAGAGGAGTTGTCCCGGCTTACCAGACATTATGGCTGAAGCAAAAGGCAATGCTTCCAAAGCCCTTGCACAGGCATTGCAAGAGAAGGTTTATTTTATTTTATTTTATTTTATTTTAAAAAATATATATTTTCTCACGTCTTTCTCTTTCTCCCACTCCCCTCCCCTGCTTTTCTGTTAGTGTGCATTGTGTGCTTTTCATGTGTGTGTGTGTGTGTTCTTCTCCCTCACGTATGGAATCTTGTCAGGTTGCAGCATTGTTGCTTTTATCACAGCAGGAAGAAAGACATTTACTGGAGAGAAATGTGAATGCAGCTCTTCAAAGGAAAATGGAGGAACTCCAGAGAAACTTATTACAGGTAATTTCAGTGTTTGTTTCTGGCACTTTAGCTCCATGATTTTAAAGGCGTGCTGCCTTGAGGGACTTTTAACATTCTTTGTTTGCATCATCACCAAATTGATGAAGAAATTTATGTGGTTTTTGGAAGATATATTTGAGTGGGGATTTTTGGAAGCACATAATTCTTATGAGGTTTTGCTATTCGATTATTGGGTCCTGGTTCATATTGATGTATTACCTACTCATCTTCTCGTCTTTTCTCCATGTTGGTGTCCTAGTCTTTTCTGATTAACTTCCATGTTTCACTGACAACAATCTCCACCTTTCCCAAACACGCCCCCCCCCCCCCCCCCCCCCCCCCCCAAAACCACCACCAAAAAAAGAAAGAAAAATGGCAAAAAACAATAATGCTTCATACCTTTTGGAAATTGTACCAGCAAAAATGCGTTGATCTGCATTTTTTTTCCTTCCAAAAATAAATATTTATTTATTCTACCAATTGTCGGATGGGTTCTCGTTTGAAGTAGGAAAATCTCCCAGTCATGGCCCTTTTTTTCAGGACTTGTTAGGGTTGGATTCTTCAAGTGTATTTAGTCCTGAAAATGGATCAAATATGATTGTTCTCTAGTCTCAATTTATTGATTGGTTAATCAAAGGATAAGGTGAATTTTTAAAGTGAAAAGTCAGTGGAATTATAATCAGACAGGATAATTGATTATTCAATAGCTCAAAACACTTCAAAATATCCAAAACAAGAAACTTCTGTGGAGTACTCACCTGTCTGAGTCTAGGATATATCTGTTGAAGGCATTATGATTTTACATAAAGTCGAGTGGCTTTATTTCTTTGGGTAGGAAATTGTCCAGTGGAATGCACACATTCTGATTCTAGAATTTTAGCTTCTAAATTTGTAGTTTGATGCACTATTATGAATGTGAAATTTTTGGTGTACTTGTGCAAAAATTAAAATTCTTCTACCTTTCATCTTTAATTATGCTCTGTAACAAAGCATGGATGGCTCAGTTGGATTTATTGGTTCTGTAATTCTTCTACCTGTTCAGGTTACCAATGAAAAGGTGAAAGCTCTCATGGAGTTGGCACAAATAAAGCAGGAATATCAACTACTTCAGGAGTATGATTTCTTTTCTATTGGAATCTTCCCTCTGTCATATAACTTATTATTTTCTTTTTTCTTCAACAACTGCTTTTGTTTTCCTGTTTTGGAGCTTCAGTTTTATCACTAATTGTTGGTATACATCCTTACATTAATGAATGGGTGAAGTATTGATGATGTGTCAATTTGATTGGCTATGGCGCCCTGTGAACTGAGATTTGATTGGAATTGAAATGTGTCCTGTACTTTCTTTTGAGGAGGTGTGGGAGAAGCAGGGTCTCTTTTTGATAAGTAAATGGCCATTTTAGTGAAAAAAGGAGAGTGCTCCAGTATTTAGGGAATATATTAGAGAAACTCTTAAAGAACTACAATCTTTAATTTTAAAGTTCAATAAATGTTACATTAAGGCATCATATGAACAGAGCCTAAGGCAGAAATCCCATCTTATGAAGTTCTTAGAAGTTTTGGTTGAGATTAGTGCTTATGGCTTCCTCATAAGTCACCAGTATTAAAAAAAAAAAAAATATTAAACCGCAGATGGAGTAACAATTATTTGGAGATAGGGAAAGTCAAAAGAAGTTCTTAGTGGTGTTGTATGTGTTTTTCAACACTGCCTGGCATATGTCATCAAACTTAATGACATTGTAGTCCAACTGATTTAGTAGGGCGCACAAGAAAAATGTCTCCCTTACCTTGAAATGCACAATAAGACCATCTTGTTCTCTTCTTCCTTGTCATTTCACTGGAGGTCCTTGGAAATTGGTAAAGAGTAAAACCTTTCAGTTCTGAAGTCTCTCCACAAATAGATTTTGGAATGAGCCTGTTCTCTGATTTTGTGAACTAAAATCATAATGTTGATGAACAACCTACATCCTGGAATTTGTTTGTGGCATGCTTTGTAAGTCTTTCATGACCAAAGGCAGAGGTAAACACTGAACCTATATAAGCCCCTTCTTGGAGTTTGAACCAATTTGACCCAAAGTTATTATTCTGTTGTACATATCCTTGCTTGCATCAACACATGGTGCCCTTTCTTTTTCAAGACCAACCACATATCCTCTCAAGGAATCCTATTAGATTCTCTTTTCTTTTAAATAAAATGTTATTGTATCATTTTAAATTCATGTATAAAATATTGAACTCTTATCTTCTTGTCTCTTAAATCATTCAATTGCTTAAGTGGCTTCTGTTGTAGATTTTCTTTCATCAGACTGCACATTTCACCACTTGATTTTATGCAGGAATTAATCCAATTACTCTTCCTATGATCTTGTTCTGAACTGATAAATTCTGGTGTTCAGTTAGCTCCCTGTAGTTCATTCAGGAGATGATTTTTTGTGACCTGTCTATTTCTTTTGCTTTCTTGCTTTTTGTGCAATTTTCTACACCTTTGGCAATAGTTGGTTTTACTGCTAATGTATTACTGTAGTACTTGTACCTAACCATAATGTGATGCATTTAGCAGGAAAAGTGGTCAGGAGATTAAACAAGGAAAAGGTTTGGCTGATATTGTTGGAAAAAAACTTGTTCCTTATGAAAGAGATGGAAAGTTAACAAACTTGCTGAAGAGAACGTATCTGAGACGTTGGATTGGTACACTAGATGGTAGTGGGAATGAAGCTGAAGTTTACCATAATAATGAGGGGAAACTCTTCAGCAGAAGGTCCAATAGCATGGACTTTGCCAGGTTAGTGAAAATATTTTTGACCCTTTCTTTGAACTGCATGATGCATAATTGTATAGATGTGTGGTTCTTATGCATGCAAAAGTTTCACATGAATTTGTCCACTTATCTATCAGAAAAAATTTAATTTACGAAAATGTGCTTTTTCTTCCTACATTTTCATTAATGTCATAATAGTTTTTGAATTTTTTCAGAATGAAGATTGAACATGCAACTCTTAAGGAAAGCATGGAAAGTATGGAGCATCTCACATCTTCAATTCATAGGCTTCGTCTCTCGCTTATGAAGGTATTAACACTACCATAGGTACATAGAATTTTAACTGC
This sequence comes from Quercus robur, assembly GCF_932294415.1. Classification (NCBI taxonomy): domain Eukaryota; kingdom Viridiplantae; phylum Streptophyta; class Magnoliopsida; order Fagales; family Fagaceae; genus Quercus; species Quercus robur. The sequence goes on from NC_065544.1 coordinate 31,489,814, forward strand.
AAGCAGGGGGATGTGCAATTTATTTTTCACTTGGGCAAGGCCAGGGATGTGTGATTCTAAAAGTAATGTATATATTCTGAATATTGACCTGGTTCAAGGTTTCCTTGTTTTTGATGGATGCTTGAGGTGCTTTTCATTTTGTTAACTGCATGTTGAAAGAGTGTCACAATTTTTTTTTTACAGCACCTTCTTGAAAGCTAGCAGCATTGTTCCAATTACCTGTTTGAAAATAATGTGCCTTGTGCTTGTGATATAACCTATCTTGTAGGCCAAAGAATCAGGGACTTCCGAAGGTACAGTCACTAGCATTTCAGAAGCTCTTGATGATATTATATGTGAGGCAAAACTTGTCAAGACTGCCCTTGGCAGCTCCCTGCCTGTTAGTTGGTCAGCTGAGGCTGATGTTGATTCCATTGATGAAAGCATAAGCAATAATCTCAAAGATTTTTATGAGGACTCCATCAATGAGAAGATAGATGCCGTGTCTGCTGCAGGATTTGAGATGGTGGAGCTTCTCATACTTGCAGCTCAGATATTGAAGGACAGCTCAATGAGAAGTGGTTCATGAGATGGAAGTTGAGTTCTGATAATGTTTGGTCTTGGTTCCTGGTGACTTTTGGTGCAGTGTAAATGGTTAATATTGGTCCCGTAAAGGCAAGGCTATGAGGAGGTGGATAAAATGAAAGATTATTTTGGTGGGATGGGGGGAGAAACTGATATATGCGCTGTATGAGACGGGAAAAATATGAATATATGTGCAGTAAAATGGGGGCAGAAGCATGTGTAGTATCTTGTCATTGCACATTCATGTATTGTTATCCTGGTGTCTTGGGTGGATGTTGGGGAAGTTCAATCCCTTGGGACTTACATGGGGTGATTAGTTGCCCAGGTAATGTATTGTAAATTTGTAATATTGTAAATGGGTTGACATTAAAATTCGAATTCAAAAGTGGTTATACTGATAGATCACCTTCATTCAGTAGTGCATTTTGATTCATGCTTTTATATATATATATATATATATATATGGACAACCAAGTTTTCAGTCTAATCATTAAAAAAAAAAAACACAAGCTTCACGCCAGCAGTTTATTTTCACTTTTTCTCGCGTGTAATTGGTTTTATTGGTATTAATCTACTCTGTATTAAAAGATTTTATTGGTAAGGATTGAGCCCAACACACTTTGACCTCGGTTGTATGTTAGGTCAAGATTGAAGAAATATCTTAATCCAGCAGAAAATAATGGAACAAATCGTTTGAGGTGAAATATAGATACTATAATAGTATAATGTAGAGTTGGGCCTTGAAATTTGAACGAAATTCAAGTTACATCATTGCTATGAGGGTGCCTTGATCACAGTTTCTTCCCTAACCTGGCCTGTGTATCACCTGTTTGTTTATTTGACTCATGGTGTTCATGAACTAAGGACTCAATAAACCCAAAGTAGTGTCATGCAATCCTATGTGTGTGGAGTGGCGAAGGTGGGGCACAACCACGGTTTACCCCTCCACAGTGCTTAATAACTTAGAAGTCGATGTTGATACCTCCACGACTAAGCTGGCAGAGCGGTGCAACACCCTGAGGCAGCCTATGCCAAGGCCGGACAGCCTTGCCTTATGCGCTATATATTTGTGGTATTTTTTTTTTTTTTTTTAATTATCTTTTTTTGAACAATTGTTTGTCATGGTGGATGGGTATGAATCTAACTTTAAGCTTTTGCTTCTTTCATCTCTCAAGTGAAACTGCTTTTGACATCAATGTCTTTAAATTATGCTCTACATATTCTTTTGTTGTTGCTTTCCCTGCTCAATTTCAACGTGTCCGCAGCATATTACTATACTAGCCACTTTCATAAATCAGCAATCAGCAGGGAGTGATGACAGAAGTACAAAAAAGAAGGGTGGAAAAAAGAAGAAACAAAAAGAAGGTAAAAAGAATGAAATCCGATATCCTTAGGCACTGTTGAATTTACTTAAAACATGGTAGAAAAAAGTTGCTTATCCAACAGGTAGAAAAGTGTAATTTTCTAATAAATCTATCTGATGATATTTCAACCCAAGCAAAAACTTCATATTGTATGCAGATGCTGAGAGAATGAAACAAGTCACAACTGATAACACGGCACATCTGATCTGAACTCACTTGTCCTTACACATCAAAATCCCCAACAGTACATCAGAACCCGCATAAGTTCATAAAACGGACCTTATTTTACAAGCAAGACACAATTATAAAACTATTAGGGAAGAGTGGAGATTACTTAAGTATGATTAGACGTTGTTGAAGTGGATTATGATTCAGCAGCAATTTCTTGAGCAGTGACCTCAGTCATTTCGTTCTTTTCGCTGTTGCTCTCAAGCTGGCTGTAGTTCCCTTTCTCCTTGAAGAGTTGGATGTGGTGGTGCTTGCAGTAGAGCTTTCCTTCATGTGCAATGTAGTTTGATGGGCTTATGGTGCAACCTCCATGGGTGCATTTGAAGCAGCTCCTATGGTATGGTGTCCCATTAACCGAAACCTTTTTGAGGACATAAACATCATTAGTTCTTCATAAACTGTTTGTTAAATACAGAATTAATGTCAATATGCCATGCCAATTTCAATTAAATTATATAGTATAATGCATATAATTTTTTTTTGGTTTTGGCTTAAATTGAAAGTTGATGTCATGAAAAACAATGAAATTCTGAGAAATTGGACATGAGCATTAGAAGTGTAATATATATTTTGCATGTACATTAAAATAATGCCTATCATTCTCGAAAGTGCTCGTATGGTTGTTACCTTCTCGATTGGGTAAACGGTCTTGTTGCACCCAAAACATTTTTCTCTGGTGCCCCCGAACATATTCGAGACTGCCTTAGCATTCTGTTTAGTAGCTGGGTTAAGTTAGCAGAAAGCAGTGCTACAAATGGTTGGTTTGCTGTGGAACTGACTTGAAATATGAACGTTGCATTTAAATTAACATTGAAAAAGGATTCAACACAAGTGCGAGATTACCTCATCAACCTGTCTTTCAGGTTTCAAGATTTTTGGTGTTCCTGAAAGAATGTTTAGAGAGAAGAACAAAATGAGTATCATTATAGAGTAGTTCTGACAAGTAGAATTTATATCAATCCAGAGAAAGAAAGATTTTTTTTTTTTTTTTTAATAAGAAAAAAGGCTTTACCTTCAAAACTCTTGTCTAGGCTGCCAGTGCGCTTGAAGAGTTGATCATAGTGAGGCCTGCAATATAGGACCCCTTCAAAAGAACAGTAGTTGCTGAGCTGCAAGTGTAGAATACAACATGATGAAGTATTCACTGTTTTCATCCTTAACATTGTCTACATTCTTTATTAAATTAGATAATTAAAAAAATAAAAATAAAAATCTCACAAATCCATTGTAGCAGGAACTAAACCGGATTTTTCCCTCTTGGGGCCAAACTATAGACAAAAATATTTTGACCAATCAAGAATATAAAATATACTAAAATTTGAAACTAAATTAATATATGAAGGATACAATTAGCATCTAAACAACATTAATAAAATGTAAACAAAACAAAAGAAAAAAAGAGAGACTATTTTTAATACATTTGCCTCAATCATTTATGATCTATCATAGTAGAATTCAATATTCTTTTGAATTGCGAAACTAATCTATAATTGATTTCGTTCTAAATTTTGCAACAATTTTCCTTTCAATATACAAATCAAACAGTCCATTAGAGAATTTACACTCATTAATGAATGTTCCCAAAATTTATACTCCCTCCAAGAATTCAATTGTTCCTAAGAATTCAATTGGTTATAGAGTGCTTTCTCAAAAAAAGTTTGGTTATAGAGTAATTCTAATTATATCTACTCTTTTAGTTTCTAATTGCAACTATCGATATTATTAGAGCGAGGGTCACAATAAAAAGGAAGATAATTTTCTAAATTTTATATATTTAAAAGTGGAATTGTTACCAAATTTAGTACATAATCAATCATTTAGAAATAAATTTGAAAGAAGGTTGAGTTCTATTTTAATAAATGATTGATTTAAATTATAGAAAAAAGTAATTATATTAGATTTTTTTTTTTGTTTATATTTTATTAACATTAAATATGTATTTTTTTTTATTTCTCATATATTAATTCAATGTTAATATATATGTTTCTTTGGCCCATCAAAAGTGAAAATTTTGATTCCATCCTTGATTGGAAAATGACAATTTTAAGAAGGAAAACATTTTTTTTTTTTTAATTTTATGATAATTCAATAGTTATAACTTACCATGAGAACGAGAGATTTGAAATTTAGATATCTTCATCAGAAACATCGGGACATGTTAACTGCTTAAACTACAAGATTCTTAATTTCAAGAGAAGACATAGCTATCAATAATGACTATATATGTTGTATTCACATGTACATGATCTATGCAAGAAGACAATGATAATGAACTCTTTCCTTGTTTGCCAACAAAACAACAATCATTCTTGTCCATGTTACAATCTTTGTTTTGTTTTTATCTTTCCCAACAAACTCAATATAAAAAAGGAGGATAGATCCAAGTAAACAAATAAAATATAGCTAGTGTTACCTTGAGGGTACCCCTGCAATGGTGGCATCGAAAGCAGGCCTTGTGGTACACTCGATTATCTGCAGTTAACTTATCAACCAAGTACACAGTCTTATCACAAGCCATGCACTTCTGTGTTGTTCCTGCAAAGCTAGCCATTGATTCCTAATCCAAACCAGTCCTTAGCAAGAGCCAGAAGAGAGAGAGAGAGAGAGAGAGCTAGTCTTGTCTATTTTGCAACAATTTTGCTTTCTCTCTTTGCAGTCTCTCTCAAGCCAATTCTTTATTTTTATTTTTCCTTCTACCTCTGTATCAAACAGCTAGGCAGGCAAAACTAGAGGAGGAGAAGGAAAGCAGAGAGAGAGAGAGAGAATTGCGGGTTGTAGTGAATTGCGGGTAACATGAAAACCAAATTTATAGTCTAATTTATGGGAGTGACCATTTTGCAATCATTTTGTCCGAATTTAAAGCAACTACATGATATATCCTATGTTTATAACACCCGCTCCCTACCCCACTTTTTTATAATTTTATTTTTAGATATAGTTATACATTCTAATTATGTTATCTATATACCCATTCCGTTCCAAATTGACAAATTGTTAGTCCTGTATTCTATTTTGAGATGTCTTAAAATTTTGTCATATTTCTAAAATTAAAAGTCATTAATTTACGGAGTTTCTTATTATGTCCCTACCAAATACAAGCACTCAAAGCAATAATTTTTTTTTTTTTTTTTTGAGAACTTTGTTTAAGGGTAATTTTTTGGAAACTTCTATCTTTTTAATTAATAAACAAGATAATAAACTATGTTCCATTAAAAAGTTGAGTTTTCTAAATAGGACCAACAATTTGAGACAGAAGGAGTAATTATTTGCAAGCATATGCATTAATAATATATCAATTTTTTTAATAGACAAGGCACTTTACAAGTTGAGTTAATTGGAACGTACAATAATACCAAGAGTTTTTTTTTTTTTTTTTTTTGGGGGGGAAGAAATACAATAATACCAAGAGTTAAAAGCTTAAATTTTCTAATTTCGAACCACACCCTAAGCTAATAGGAATCTATATATATATATATATTGACAAAAACTAATGGGAATATAAATGCACAATATTAAATCCATTTACTCCAATATTATTAAAAAGAGCACCAATAACTAATTGGTGTTTTTGTCTGATAATAAAAGATAATCATCCGAAGTGAACATCATAGATTGAAATTCTTATTCAAAAAAAAAAAAAAAAAAGGAAAAAAAGAGAGAAAAACAAACAAAAATATTATTATAAAGAGATTATGGTTTGTTGGTTTATTAAATGGTTAAAAGCAAAATTCTATAGCTACAAATATAGTAAAGAATAAATTTAGGTTTGGAGGAAAATTTGTCATACTCATTACTCACAATGTGAAGATTGATAAAAAATCATTCATATGTATTTTTAGTCACATAACATATTTAATAAGTCATATAACTTGTTTTAATAATACATGTTGATGGCTTTTGAATCGGCATGTAATTGGTATTTGGAGACTCCTCCCACTCAATTTAGAAGAAAATTTTGTCCAGAAAAATTATAATAACTAGTAGAAATATAATTCATTTTTATTTTATTTTATTGAAAAAAGCTCTGACTTTGAAGAGACTAGTAATGATAAATTCATGTATCCATTTTCATTCGAAGTGAAGCTACTCATTCATCACAAGGGTCCTCCACGCACTTAGATAATTTGGACTTCTCTTTTGCTTTATTATCTTTTTCCCTGTAGAATAGGAGACATCATGTTTATTAAAATAACCCAACTTATTTTGGGCACACCAAGTTAGGTTCATCAAAGTTAAAGTAAAATAAGTGATAGGAAAAAAAATTTGCAACATGGTTATGATATCATGTCAAATGGTAGATTTGAACTTCTGATGACTACTCTTTACTGACTATTTATTATTATCATAACAAAATTGCCTTTGATTATGATGAAATTCTACAAAATAGTAAGATTTGGCAGCTCCCCTATCAAATCAAAAGAATAAAAGTAGATTAGGGAGCTGAATCATCATGAACTTTTGTTGATTTTTGGGGGAGGATAATCGAGGATGGGTTTTCTTTTGTTAAAGGTGGTGGGTCTAAAGTTACTGATTACTTGATTTAATCATGACATGCCCAGCTGGATTCCTATTGGCTTCTTTCTTTCTTACTGTATTACTATTTGGAGATTGGAGTATAGTTTGTTCTTTTATAAATGTGTTCATTTGTTTCCTCTTTTTCTGTTCTTGATTAATGGATGGAAAACTCAGAACCTATAACTTTTCAAATTGTCTTTAAGCCAAAAAAAAAAAAAAAAAAAAAAAAAATATCTTTTCAAATGGTCTAGACTGACCTTATTTTTGCGACCGACATTACTTTTTCTGCTACTTTCTAAAATGACAATACATGACAATGGACCTATAACTACGACCATTTTTACTTTTATCAGTTACAGCATGCCGCTTCAACAAGTTAAAGAAAAAATTTTGTAAAAAAAAAAAGAAAAAAAAAAGGGCCATTAACACTCATTTTTTGGGTACATGTTATCATGCGATCTCCTAATGCCCTGCTGCATATCAAGGCCAAGTGTCATATTGACACCCCTTTGCAAGAGGGAGCTATAATTAGGGCTGTCTAGAGACCCGACCAATCCGACCCACCCGCCGCCGACTGAACCGATTTCTTCTGCGGTCGGCAATAGGTTTGTTCCTCCAAAACCCGAGTTTGGCAGGTCGGGTGTCGGTTTTCCTTCTCCAAAATTCGATCTGACCGACCCACAAATTTTTTTTTTTCGTCAAGATCTCAGCGAGATTTTGTTAGATCTAGCCGAGATCTTGCCAAAAATGGCCTAAATTTGGCCGGATTTGGAGAGACTTAAAGGATTTTGGCCATTTTTTCTCCGTTTTCATGTTGGATTCTCGCTGTTTTCATGTCGGATTTTCGTTGTTTTCCATATCTTCAACCTCGACCGACCCGCCCGCTGCTTGTTGAAGTTCCAACCTGCTCGATCCGATCATCCTCTTGGTCGGCGATGGGATGAGATTTTGTCCACCCGATCTGGTCGGGTCGAATGCGGGTTGAGCACAAATCTGATCCGACCCGACTTGTGGACAGGCCTAGCTATAATAGATGAATGCTTGGTTCAAGGCTTCAAGCTTAAACAAAATCTAATGGGCCTTAATTAGCCTAATTGGACTATGTTCCACTTATTAGTGTAGCAAAAGGGTCTAGTAGGGCAGATTTGAGTTTGACCCCAGAGGGTATTGGTCAAAACGTACATATTGGAAATGGTTTAGACTAAACGGGTTGCTATTTATGATATAGCCCACATTTTTTTGCATAAAAATAAATAAGAAAACTTGAGTATATTCTATTTCTGATTTTTAATACAAGAGAATAAAGAAATGAATGCCACTTCCTATTCTCTTGTGTTAAAAATTTGGATTATACATAAAATTTGGGTTATATACATAAACCCTTAAGTTTATGATCCGATAATTAATTTTAACCATACACTAGTCAAATAATTTCACAAAAAAAGAAATGCAAAGCTAAATGCCAGCCAAAGGCCTTGTAGTTGAATTGGCACCTCCCCATGTACAAAGTGCTTGGGGGTCTAGAGGGAAGGATAGGGTTCGAGTTGCGGGGTTATTAAAACTTTAAATTTTATAATAACAATCGTTGTTTAAATGGATTAAGTATGAATTCAAAAAACCAATTTCAAGTACACATCAAAGCTTTCACTTTCACTGACAAAAGGGAAGAGAGTTGGATGTATTGACTAAGAGAAGAAAATTAGAAAACACAAGAAAATACTTCTCCAAAAAGACCAACCAATGTGACTTAGGGTCAACCTAACACAACCCATCATTTTAGTAGGTTAAGTGTAGGTTGACACATTTTTTGCACAAATCCAAAATTCCAACCCATATTCATATTTGTCCTTTCTATATGTATTTGATAATAGCTTAATTTTGCATATTTATATCACAATTAGAAAGCATTATCATACTTATTTTGAGTTAATTCATGCATTTTATAGTTGGTTTTGAAATAATGCTGAATAATCAATTTTGTACTTAATTGAATTTTAATGTATGAATTTGTCTTCTGTAGGATAATAAAATTAAATAAGTGGATTTGAACAAAGAAGAAAGTTAATGGACTTTACTTTTACAAGGACCATGATGAAGTCAAAGAAGGCCAATCCAATTAAATTCGAGTCCAATTGGAGTAAGGAATCAAATGAAATTTGCACCAAATCCAAGTCCAATTCGGATTAGGATTCCAGCCTGTGAACTAGTTAGTATTTGGAGCATAACTTTCGGCTCAGATGTCCAATCAAGATAATTCAAGTTGGTCTGGAAAGTTAACTTAAAGGAATACAACTTTGTAGTTCACCAAAAGTCCTAATTCTGAAGTTAAATTGGCCAAAAACGTCAGTTAAAGGAAGTCTAAAAACATGAGATTTTTTTTCAAACGGGAATTCAACTTGTAATAGGATTCCTTGACCTATTTAAAGGCTCTTTAGGGAAAAATTTAGGAGGGAGCTGCTGTAGAACATAATTTAGGTTTTCTTAAAGTTTTTTTATATATAATTTTTAGAGTTTTATTTGTGCTATGGCTTGCTAAAAGCCTTGCTAAAGTAAGGGGTGAAACCCAACCGTTTATTGGTATGCTCTTAACAATTATTTTATGGTTTTAATGCTTATGTTATTATGTTTTTGATTGATTTACTCATCTAGAAAAGTGTTTAGTTATGTATAATTATTTGATTTATTGTAAACTCCGGGCATGTTAAATGCTTAGTATTTCCTGCGAACTAATTCACTAATTTTGTTTTGCCTAAAATCAATCAGTTTTATGAAACTACCTTAGACAATTAATTCTTGAGTTTTTATTGTTAAATCATCCGACTAAGATAATCCTTCGTATGAATTTTAGTTGAGTTATAAAATAAATATTGTTAAGACTACCAATAGAGGTGTTGTGTTTGGATCACTAAACCTGAGCACCTTAATATATTTTTATTTTCTCTCAATTTAAATTAAATTTACTAAACCATAAAAAATCTCTTCAATTAAACTTTATTATTTTAGTTTTATTCTCTTGTGGTTTGCTAATCAATTCCCTTTTTCCTGTGGATTCAACCTTGGACTTATCGAGTTATTATTTCGCGACAATCCTGTACTTGCGAGCAATATTTAAGTCACAGCAATATTCAGACAATCTCTCTCTCTCAGTGTGTGTGTGTGAGTGCATCTACATTATTCTAGTTGAATAACTAAATTTATTGAAAAGTCTTACAAATGCATGGGGCCACAAGGGCCTTATCATCTCCTTAACCCTATGGAGAATGCATGTTTGAACAGCAGAGAGAGTGAAAATTCTTAGGCCTTACAAAAAAACCCTACTTGCTTCTTTGGGAGCAAACTTAAAACCAAGAGGGAAAATACATCTATATATATAATAATAGGTGAAACTGAGAGAAACTTAAATTAGAATTTCAAATTAGAGTTCCAATTCTGTGTCATGTGTCCTAAATTATTTATTCTTAAAGAGTTTTATTTTTTAATTTTAGAATAAAATATGAGAGCACATCATAAATATTCATCCAAGTGAGTTATTAAGTACAAAAACTAAAGAGTCTAAAATAAATGAATCGTAAAAAAAAAAGTGCTTCACAATAATTTTTTTATTTATTTAAAAAACATGGATAATTTACATTTTATACTTAATAATATCCTTACAAAATTTTTTAAAGAGTTAACAAAATATAAAAATGACTATCAATAATATTTAAATTATATATATAGGAATTATATTATGTATCTTATTGTATATTTTTTAATGTATCCATGCATATGCATGGGATTACAATCTAATTAATATAATGCATCTTATATATTTTTCTAAGTTTTCTTTGGTCTTAAGTTTCTTTGGTCTTATACCTTTCGGCTTTTTAAAGCTAAGGTTGAGAATTTCTTCTTTTGTCATTGGATTCCAGTTTTGCACTAAGATTCAGAGGGGGGGGGGGGGGGATCTGTCTCATCAGCTTTCTCTCAGTTTACAGCCACTCATGGAATTGATCAAAAGTTCTCCTGCTTATATACCTGCCCAGATACGTCAGAAGCTTGCACCTCGCTCTTCTAATAAATAAAAAGAGCAGCCTGCATCTTTATCATCTTCTATGTAAGGTTGAATTTAATCAACCATGTGTTGGCTTTATTCCATGACAAATTTGCTTGTAATATAGCACTTAGAAACCTTGTATTTAGGTGGGAATCATGTAAGGGTAGTGTGTGAGAGAGTGTGAAGAAATGCTCAAGACAGTGCAGTGAAGCAGAGACTCGCGGCTAGGACTCGCGGGTGGCTCGCGGCTTGCAAGCCGCCAAAAGTTGCTCACGTGCAGAGCATGTAGTGGAGCTGAACAGTCACGCCACCTGGAGCACTACACGACAAAAATCCAGACTGGCCATTAAGTTAGCTCGCGACTTGAACTCGCGACTCAGTCAAGTCGCGAGGTCAAGTCACCAGCCAGCCCTGTTTTTGGAAAAACTGACTCTTCATATTCCATTCTCACACCAGTATAAATACCCCTCATTCCCACAAGATATGTGTGGCGATTCAGAAAGAAAAACCCTAAGAGAGGTTTCTTCAAAACACCCACCCAATTAGAGAGAGCTACTCATTCTTAGAGAGAAATCTTTGTAGTCTCTTCTCATTCCCTCTCTCATTGTCATACCTATTGAGAGGAGATTTCTATTCAAACACTACCCACACCCATTTAGAGTGTTGAGTGTTCTTGGAGTTTTGGGAAGCATTGGAAGATGCCAAAGATGGCGGATGCTATGGTTTAGTAGCGGAATCCGGTAAGCTAGAAAAGAAAAAGGTTCGGCGCAACCTCGTTGGAGCAAGAAGCTTGGAGGGCTTAGGTACATCGGGTAGATTAGGCTTGGAGGGTCTATTGCTGTTCATGTATCCCAACTACATTTTCTAGTGGATTATTGATCGCTTGGAGGGCGGCGGAGAGGTTTTACGCCGAGGGCTTCGGTTTCCTCTTCGATAACACATCGTGTGTTGTCCTTGTGTTTGCATCCCTCTTCCCTTTATCTTTGCCTTTTATTTTCTGCTGTGGATGTGATTTATAATTGGCTTAGATTGTTTTCCAATTCTGTTTATAGCTTATGTTCATTTTCCGCACACTAGTTGTTTGACATAAAGCTTGAATTGGTTAATTTGTAAATTGGGGGTCTAAACGTTCAAGGGTGTTTATACACATATTTGAACTTTCATTCTAGTAACGACCAGTTGTCTACGGATTCTCCCTCATACTCTATCGCAGCGGAGCCATCGCCATCTCTGCGCTTGAATGGTTCTCCCCAGCCCTACAGCAAAGGAAAAGTTCTTTCTCTAAATCGGGCCCGGGACATTCAACGAAAAAGGATGACCCGATGTTTTGCCCTTTCTCCCCCCAAAAAGGCCCGGATCCTCTATTTATTTATAGGAGAATCGGCCTGCCCCGCTTTCCTCCCCTGCGGAAAGAGCTCGTTCGCCAAGTCCGAACTCCCACTTTCTCGTCGATGACGGCTCTCCTCGATGCTAGCAACCGCGTTATATAATCAAGCACAAATATTTATGTAAATGTTGCTCCCTTGAATAAAATCCTAACTCCGCCACTAGAACCATGCAATGATCTTATACTCATTGTGCACAATTGCTAGAAGAAAAAGCTTCATGTCGTCCTTCAAAAGTCATTGTCGTGTCTAGGTCCTCATCGTGGAAAATGATATCCTTCGCAACAATGAGAGAGAGAGAGAGAGAGAGAGAGAGAGAGACCATTAGAAAATGAAAAAGAAAAGAAAAGAAAGTGATAGAGATTGGATTTCATAGGAATAGAGTGCAATTCAATCTACCAATGTACATGTGTACAAAATTGTATGTATTTATTTTGGTCCTTTTTTCCCACTTAATTGCTTAACTAGATTGTTTCAAAATTTTACTCAAAAAAAAAAAAAAAAGATTGTTTCAAAATAAATTTCGACGAGGCATCCTTCAAGTTGTAAAATCAAGCTAATTTAGCCTTTTAGGAGTACTGGTTATTCAAGACAACAAAGGGCACGTGATTGCATCATTATCATAGAAAATTGCTCTACCTCATTCAATAGGAAGCTCTAGTAGCTATGCAAGCAATCAAATTCTCCCTAGAAGTTGGGATTAATTCAGATGTGCTTCAGGGAGATTCTGAGATGATAATACACGCCCTGGTGGACGATAATGACTTTATGAAGAATTTAAACCCTTTTGGTCACCTTATAAAAGACGCAAAGTTTTTAGTAGGAGACTTCAGGAGCATTGGATTTTTACAAGTTTGTTGTCAAGGTAATGTTGAAGCTCACAATCTTGTTGAATATGTTATACATGTCATTGGTTATTCAGTGTGGATGGAAGATGTCCCTTCACATTTCACAAATATAATTCAAGCCGATATGGCCATTCTTTCATAATGAAGTTTTGCATCCTTCCTCCTAAAGAAAAAAAAAAAAAATCTAGGGATGCATAATCACCTCTAAAACATATAATAAATAACATTTGATTAATATAAAATTCTGTTTGTGTGATAAGAATAAAAAGAAGGTAAAATCCAACTATAAAAATTTTAAAATATTAATATATTAATCTAATAAAAAGTTATAAAAATAGAGTAACATTGATTAAACTGTTTTGTCATTTGAATTCATGGACGCTGGATCTGATCTTAATTTTCTGAATATCTAAGAAAACTCTTCATATTTATTATATATATATAAAAGAACTCTTTCAATACTAAAACTATTAGCTTTTCTTTTCTTGGTAAGATGAAACAAATGTGAACATACCTGTGTTCCAGCAAATGAGGAAATAAACTCCAAAATATGCCATTGTAGTATCAATGTGTACAAAAGTGCCAACTATCAAAGTAGGCTTACTATAACCAGCTTATAACCTCTTTAGCTTGACCAGTTAGTCACAATTTCAAGATCTAAAGATCCTACCTACCTCAAAACACCAAGACTGTTAGATAGCTCAGTTTTACCTACATTTCCTGCAGCAAGCTGTACGCACTATTATTATTTGGTAACCCAGTAACCTTGCATTTTTACAAGTGTTTTAGTAGGGTGGGGGAGAGGATATTGACTTTAATGAAAACTGGTCCATTAAAACTTAAGCACAACAAGTACCAACAAATGGGCATTTGGTCTAGTGGTATGATTCTCGCTTTGGGTGCGAGAGGTCCCGAGTTTGATTCTCGGAATGCCCCATTCATTAAATTTTGTTTACAAAAATTTTCAAAACAGATTTTAAGAATAAAGTTTTTAAGTTCAGTTTTTAATAATGCTTAAAATAAATTGAGTAAAGTCAAGTCAAGTCAAGAACTGCAAAATAAGAACAATAAATCCAAATATATCTAAAATATGACAAGATTCTTCATTAATGAATAATGTAATAAATTAGGCTTTAGAAGATGGTCAATCAAGGAAGGGGGAGCTAGGAAACAAACCCAATTTATCATAATTTATTACCTGAGGGGGTTATTTACTAACAAAGATCATGTAATTAACTCACTGCCTCCACATGCAAAAGATTCAGTTCTTTCTTGAATGATGGCATTTTGTGGTGATTGGCATTTCACCTAATTGTTATCCCCCTCACCTCAATATTCTAGAATTAGGTGAATTATTAACAAAAATCAATCACTCACCTGTTAAGACACTTCATCAATAGGTAAGCAGCAAGAAGCAAAAGGTTTCAAATTTTGTACATTATAGTGGACAAAACATAGGATTGTTGCACATCTTGATGTAAAGTATTTGGAACGGGAATCTTATGAGTTATAAGTTTAGAATTCAGACTTATAAAGAAAAAAAAAAAAAAAAAAAAAAAAGGTTTAGACTTCAGGAAATGAGAATATCAGAGATTAAAATTCCAGTGATTGCAGCAACTGCACTTGTGCCAAAACGAATATGATTAGTTTTTATGCTAGACTTCATCTTCAACATGAGTAGTGGTCTTATTTTATCAGAAATATCTTCTCCTCGGAAGGGATTGTGGGAATGATATGTCACGCAAGAAATGAATAATCAGCTTTTACAAAGCTATCAAGCCGTAAAAGGTGGTTCAAGCCTTACATTAGATGCATCCTTTGAGGCTCCGGGTCCAAATGGCATGTCTTGTCTTGTTTCATCAGTTGGCGCATACATTATTGGCACACATGTGACACAGGCAGTACTCTTATGTTTGAATTCGGGTATAGCACCTCGGAGAGACACTACAAAAAAAGGGTCCTCTGGTCGTGTTTTTAAAACGCGGCTATATGTTAAAAAAACGTGGCTATAGCCTATAGCCGCGTTTTTTTAGGCCGCGCTTTCTAATGCGACCTAAAACCTGTGACTATAGGACTGATGGTCCTATGGCCGCACTTTATAACTGCGGCCCAAGCCCAGGTCCTATAGCCCCGTTTAAAACGCGGCCTAAGGGTGTGGTCTTAGGTCGCGTTTTAAACGCGGCCTAAGGTTGTGGTCTTGGGCCGCGTTTTAAACGCAGCCCAAGGTTTCACCTTAGGCCACGTGTCCCAAACTAAAGCCGCGTGTTTAAAACGTGGCTTCAGACCAAATTTAAAGCTGCGTTTTAAACACGCGGCTTCAGACCAAATTTAAAGCCATGTCTATAAAACGCGGCTTCAGGTATACGAGAGCCGCATTTTAAAAATGTGGCCACAGTTAAGGAAAAAAAAAGAGTTTGCCAAAAAATTAAATACGGAGGTCCTTAGGCCGCGTTTTTAGCTCAAAAAAACGCAGCCTCAGGACCCTTCTATGGCCCCGTGTTTAAAATGCGACTTTAAGGTTTTTTTAAGCCGCGTTTTTATAAAACGCGGCTTCAGTCTATCTTGGGCTATGTTTTTTATAGCCAAGGCTTAAAAAACGCGGCCCAAGGCCCCCGCGTTTTTTAGTGAGACTCCTAATGGGGGGGGGGGGGGAATAATATAACATATATGTTTGAATTTGGGTATAGCACCTTGGAGAGACTCCTATGGAGGGGATAATATAACATATAGAGAAATCACTTGACCAAAAAGCCTAAGTCTATTAACTACTCACTCTTGTTATTAGTATCCTATGTGGGACTTCAATACTTAACTAACTACACTACTCACACAAGAATATTCCAACAGGGTAATATTCTCCATTTTTCAAATTATTATCATGTTCAAATGTCATACCTAACTATCAAACTAGGCTCACAGCTTACTATAACAAGCTAAGCTCATCTCTTTAATTTGAGCTATATAGGTCACAATTCCAAGATCTATAGAACCCTTCATTAAAACGCCAAATTGTGAGGTACCTGATATTTCCTGCAGCAAGCATCAGACATTAGTATAATTTGGTAAACTAGCAACCTTCCATTTTTACAAGTCTTTTAAGTCTTAGGCTACAAGGTAGGGGGAAAAAAGATCAATTGACTTTAGTGTAAATAGTTGATTAAACTTAAACACAAGATAGTATCACCAAATGGGCATTTGGTCTAGTGGTATGATTCTCGCTTTGGGTGCGAGAGGTCCCGAGTTCGATTCTCGGAATGCCCCATCATTTAATGATAATTTCTGATAATGTTTTTCAGTCCAGATTTTAATATAGCTGAAAAATAAATTGAGTGAAGTCAAGTCAAAAACTGCAAAATTTGGTCTCAATAGATCCAAACCCATCCAAATATATTTTAGATTTGACAAGACTCTTCATTAATAAATAAGGTAACCAACTAGATTTCAATAGATCCAAATACATCCAAATATATCTTAGATCTGACAAGTCTCATTAATAAATAAAGCAATAAATTATGTTGCAATAGATCCAAATCCATCCAAATATAGCTTAGATCTGACAATATATTTGGTGAATGAATGCATCGATCATTATTGATTATTCCTTATCTTTGTGTTTTGTTGGAGTTGGATTCACATATACATGCAAATGCTCCTTTAGCAATTCAATGGATTTCAAATTTTTGACATATGGTTTTTAATTTGTAATTGAACAATAAAAGTATGTTGGGGGGACAAACAAACATCAAAAGCCTATGATGAAAGTGGTTAGGTACATAGATGTGGTTGAACTACTAGACATTTGGTCTAGTGGTATGTATGATTTATGCTTCACAAATAACACCATCTAAAAAAAAAAAATGGGCATTTGGTCTAGTGGTATGATTGGGCGAGAGGTCCCGAGTTTGATTCTCAGAATGCCCCATTCATTAAATATTGTTTACTACAATTTTTCAGTTCAGATTTTAATAATGAAGTATTTCGGTTCACTTATTAAAGATTTTAATAATGAAGTTTTTCAATTCACTTATTAATAATGCTTACTCTTCATTAATGAATAAAGTAATAAATTAGGTTTCAGAAGATGTTGAATCAAGGAAGGGGAGCAAGGAAACAAACCCAAAATTTTCTTACTTTATTACCTGAGGAGGAGGTTATTATCTAATTAATTCACTACCTTCACATGCAATAGATTTAGTTCTTTCATGGATGACGGCATTTTGTGGTGATTGGCCTTTCACTTAATTGTCCTCCTAACCTCAATATTCTAGAATTAGATCTATTACTTACAAAAATCAACTGCTCACTTGTCAAGACACTTCATCAATAGGTAAGCAGCTAGAAGCCAATGGCTAAAAATTTTGTACAATCTAATGGACTAAACATAGCTTTGCTGCACATCTTAATGTAAAGGTATTTGAAAAGGGCAACTTAAGAGTTGTAAGTTTAAACTTCAGACTTACCAAAAGAAAAAAAAAAAAAAAATTTAGACATTTGAAGATGAAAATGTCATAGATTAAATTTTGGTTTCTGTAGCAATTGCAATTGCTGCATTGATACCAAATCAAATATAATCTATATATAAAATAATAGGTGAAGCAGAGAGAGTGTGAAATTGAATTCTAAATTAGAACTCTAATTTTGTGTCACGTGTCCAGATTACAACTCCAAATTAAAACTCTAATTATGTGCCACGTGTACACACCAATTTCAGTCAATTAACGCTGTGCTTTTTTTTTTGGGTGAATAAAACATTCTGCTCTTCACACCCGCGTATTTTCAGGTTCACCTCCCCTTCTCAAAACCCAAAATCCTTACTCTCCTTTAATATACAGCTCCCCTCTTCTTCAATGAATGCTATAGAATTTCAAAAGAATATCTCGGTATCAATGATGCATGCTTCTTGGTATTTCTCTATCTTATATAGAAGAGGTTCTGCATTTTGTACTTTTCTTCACAGTTTTAATGGTCCTGGTGGTTCTGCATCTATAGCAGCAAAACGAATTCTTCCTAAGGTTCGATTACTCCTTTCTTTCATCTGCATCTGCTTTCCTTCCTTTTTGTGAATAATTTTTATTCTTGAATTATATAAGTTTTTTTGTTTTCGCATGTTTATCTTCTGTTTCATTAGTTTCTCCTTTTGTCACACAAAAAACTTCCACCTTCATCATTGGCGCTCTCTCTCAAAGCCCAAAACCAAAGCCAGCAACGCACACACATATCATTCCAAGCAAACCCATTTAAAAGCAAAAAATTTCTCTCTTTTTTTGTATTTTTGATTCCCTTCTTCTTATTCGTCCGTACACAACGCAAAAAACCCTTTTTCCCAATCGTGCTTTCACAATTTCCTTTTCGGGGGTTTTGGATTTTAGCTCAGCAGCGAATTTTACTTTGATCGATGGTTAGTGGGCATGTCATTAAACGCGCCAAGTACAAGACCTCACCCAAAGGCGCTGGTACTCCTGGTGTTTTAAAAATGGTATATTGGGAATGCATAATTTTTTTGTGGGTTTTAAAAAAAAAAAAATTATTTTTTTATACCCACTTCATAAATGTTTGAACTTTATGGTTGGATTATGATATTATTAGTTTATTGTGCAATTTCCCTATCTGGGTCTTGGTTGATTTTAGTGAAAAAGCTATGAGCAAGTGTTAATTTTTATTTTAGCCATTCTTGGTTTTATGGTAGTTTTTTGATATGATGGATGAACTCATAATGCTGAATACATTGTTTCTGCAATTTGCTAATTGGGTTTTGGTTGATTTTGCGTATTTGATTAATGTTCTTGAAAAAACTATGAGCTATGTGGCCAATTTATAATGTTTGTATACTATGGTTAGTTTGTAAATTGATGGTGAACACATAATGCTGTATTAGTTTATCGTGCAATTTGCCAATGGGTCTCAGTTGATTTTACGCATTTGATTAATGCTTTTGGGGAGGAAACTATGAGCAAATGTTGAAGAAGCTATGAGCAAGTGTTAATTTTTATTTTAGCCATTCTTGGTTTTATGGTTGTTTTTTGATATGATGGGTGAACACATAATGCTGAATACATTCTTTCTGCAATTTGCTAATTGGGTTTTGGTTAATTTTGCATATTTGATTAATGTTCTTGAAAAAACTATGAGGTTTGTGGCCAATTCATAATGTTTGTATACTATGGTTAGTTTGTATACCTGATTGCGTGATAGTATATTCTAATTTACCATAAAAATTTGTTCATAACTTATATGATAAAGGGTCTTTAAACAGCTTATTGTCATCTATGTTTTTACAGTTTATGCCCTTATTTGGTGTGCTTTTTTCCTCCACAGGAGATTGTTATAAAATTGGGAAACTCTGTTGCTAACAAACTGAGGCTTTTTAACTACTTATTTTCTTACCAAAGGTTAGCTCTTTTTTATTGTTGATGTTATTATTATTGGTCAATTATTTGATAGGCTGTTCATATTCTATTTATTAGAGGTTTTGATGTTTTCATTTTAACAGTAGTCACAATTGTACCAAAACTTTCTATTATCATGTCAATCAATTTTCAAGTCATTAAAAAATATGACAAGTAGTTAGCTACTCTTTTACATAGTGTTGTTATTATTACTGATAAATTATATGACTTATTGTTAATATTCTTTTCGTTAGAGGTTTTAACATTTTTGTTTTTATAGCATTCACAAACTACCAAAACTTTGTATTTTCCCAGTTAATAAATTTTCAAGTAATTAACAAATATGGTGAGTACTTAGCAGTAATGTTGTGTTAGTGGTTCGATAATACAAGTATATTATTTAAGATAGTTATGGATGAAGCATGAGCTAGAAGGTCAAAAAGGCGTTTGATTTTAAATAAAAAAAGAGCTATCCAAACTCAAGTAGAGATGTGTTCTAGAAGTGAAGTGGATCCTAAGAACCTATTTGATGTTCCTATTTCATATGGTCCTGGTACCTCTACCCTTCAACATAAAACCACGAAGGGAAATCTATTTGAGGTACCTATTTCGTATGGTTCTGGTATCTGTACCTTTCAAAGTCATGATAAAAATGGCGCTACTAAGAGATTGAAATCGGGAAAAACAGCGGGAATTATCAACAAACAATTAGTAAATGCTCCTATCATTGGATGTGATTTTCATTTTAGTAATGTGGAAAATACGCTGGTGCTCCCTCAATTGAATGACGAAATCCTCCAAAGATGTGACAAAGAAGTTATAGATGAGAACTTATTAGATGTTCCTGTGGATGTGATGGTAGAAGAGGTGGCAACTGATTTTATTCCAAATAATGCGAATACTATCTTTGGGAGCACTTCACATGAATCCAATACTATATCAGGTTAGACTTTTGTTGTACTAATAATTTTCAATGGCTGTTTGGAATCTATCTTTGCACTACTAATAAGACTAAATTCAGCAGATGATCTTCATAATGAGCACTTGATCCACATGATAAGCCCTGCTGAAATTGCTGCCCCTACAGGTAATGAATGGAATTGAACTTAATTTTTCCCTTTTCATTTTTTTTTTTTTTTTTTTGTGCACATGCCTTTTAAAAGTATATGTATGGACATCCAAATGAAAATACATGCATATGAATGTTTGAAAAACCAGTCAAAATCCAGTTTGTTTTCCATTACTACATCAGTAAACCCAACTACGTAACAAGCTGAAATAAATAAATAGTTGGCTGTTTTCTTTCTTTTGGCCGTTAGCAGTAAAATCAACAATAAGACTCTCTCCATTAACCCTGCTAGCAATTGTTCAAATTTATCTATTTAATTGTAGAGCTAAACAAGTTGGTTCCGATAGGTACCAATTATATATTTAACATTCTAACTAAAACTTGATTTTCTTCTAGATTCTTTAAATTTAAATAAAACCTACTAAAGAAATTATTTATGCTCTTTTTAAAAATTACTTTCTTTAATTAGTTGGTAATTAGTTTAGTTGTGCTCATTGTTGGTTTTGTTCCCTTTTCTTTTAATTGGCCTCCTTCTCATGCCACATCTCTTGATTGATAGATTTATTGGCTCAGCGGGATACACAAACTGAAGTTACGACTTCGAATGTCCCCTTGAAGCGTAAGTTCCCTTTTATTGATTACTTCCAAATCCTTTGAAATTTATATTTGACATCATTGTTCATGCTATGTAACTCCCACTGGATATTTCTGATTCTAATAGGTAAATTCACTGAACCATGGAATTTTGGCAAGCCAACACAAACTTGTGAGAGCTGTGGGGCTATTCTATGGTATGAAGAGAGGAATGTGAAGTCAAGAAGACCATCACAACCTAAGTTTTCGTTGTGCTGTTCAGAAGGACTAATTTATTTTCCTTTGTTAAAACACGCACCTCCAGTTCTTGAAGAATTACTGAATTACGAAGGGCCTTCATTTGTGCATTTCCATGACAACTGTCGGAGATATAATGCAATGTTTGCAATAACATCAATGGGTGGAAAAGTTGACAGAACTGTAAATGATGGAAATGGTGCCTATGTGTTCAGGCTAAATGGACAGAATCATCATTTGATTGGCTCTTTGTTACCAGTTGAAGGATTGGAACCAAAATTTGCTCAACTTTACATATTTGATACAGAGAATGAAGTGCAGCATAGGATAAGGTCGATTTCATCTGATAAAGAAAATGATGGCATTGATCCCGAAATTGTTAACTCTCTAATACATATGCTTGATGAAAACAATGCTTTGGTTAAGGTTTTCAGAATGGCCAGGGATCGCTACACTCAATGTAATACTGCAGATGTCAGATTGCGTCTCATTAGTTGTCGTACCAATCGTTCCTCACAGTATAATCTACCTACTGCCTCAGAAGTTGCTGGTCTTATTGTGAATGATTTTGACCCTAATAATGGGTATCGTGATATTATTGTTGAGGATCGTCATCGTGGGCTCCGGCGTATAAGTGAAATCCATCCAGCTTTTATGGCTATGCAATATCCTCTGCTTTTCCCTTATGGTGAGGATGGCTTCTATCTTGGTATACCAAAAAGATTAAGAGGCTCAATGCAAGAAACCGAAAATTCCACTGTCACGATGAGAGAATATTATGCATTCCGTATTCAACAACGACTTAGTGAAGGCAATACTTTAATTTCTGGTGGTAGACTTTTCCAGCAATTCATTGTTGATGCTTACTGTTGTATTGAAGGAATTCGTTTGAGGTGGATACAAAAAAAACAAGACTACCTAAGAGCTGAGATATACAGTGGTCTTAAAGATACAGTACTACGAGGAGACACAACTCGAGCATCTATTGGTAAACGGATAGTTTTACCATCTTCTTTCACTGGTGGCCCAAGATACATGATTCAGAACTATCAGGATGCCATGGCAATATGTCGGTGGGCAGGCTATCCAGACCTCTTCCTTACTTTTACGTGCAATCCTAAATGGCCAGAGATCATTTCTTTCCTAGAAATGATTCCTGGTCAAAAGCCGGAAGACCGACCAGACATTGTTTCAAGAGCTTTTAAAATAAAATTGGATGCACTTTTGCAAGACATAAAGAAAGGACAGCATTTTGGTAAAGTACTTGCAGGTAATACAAACTGAAGATACATTTTTCCCTTTAATAATCATCATCATTTTCTGAAACATCCATGCTTGCGCATTATTTATTTTAATTTCTTCCCTCATTTATATTTTATGCAGTTGTATACACGATTGAGTTCCAAAAAAGAGGTCTTCCACATGCACATATATTGTTATTTTTGCATCCTAATGATAAATATCCAGTTCCTGAAGATATTGATAGCATAATCAGTGCTGAAATTCCAGATTGTTTGGAAGATTCGATTGGACATGAAGCTGTTAAGCAATTCATGATGCATGGGCCATGTGGTGCAGCTAGGCCAAATTCTCCTTGCATGGTTGATAACAATTGTACCAAGCATTTCCCTAAACGTTTTGTCCATGAAACCATCATTGATGACCAAGGTTTTCCGACTTATAGAAGAAGAGATAATGGCCGTTTTGTTGTGAAAAATGGTGTTCAATTAGACAATCGATATGTTGTCCCATACAATATTGATTTGCTGGTGAAGTATCAGTCGCACTTAAATATTGAATGGTGTAATCGGTCAAAGGCCATCAAGTATCTTTTTAAATACATTAATAAAGGCACAGATTGTGTTACTGCTGTTTTGGAAGAAAATGTAGTCTACAATTCAAATGATGGAATGGAATCTATATTAGAAAAAGATGAAATAAAAACATATCTTGATTGCAGATATATATCAGCATCAGAAGCATCATGGAGAATTTTCCAGTTTGAGATTCATCACCATGAACCAGCTGTTCAGAGATTGAACTTTCATATGAAAAATGAAAATCAGGTCACTTTTTCATAAGATGCAATATTCTGTTTTTTTTTTTTTTTTATTAATTATATGTTAAGCTTGGCAAAAGTTTTAAAATTATGATTTCCTTAATGCTTTGTAAAAAGGAATGCTTATCGATTGTGGAAAATTCAAAGTGTGATGAACCTTATCCTTCTGATTATCAAAAATTTGTCGTTACATCTCATTGAATATAAAAACCAAAAAAAAAAAAAAAAAAAAAAAAAAATCTTTTTTAAGATTTCATCTAGCCTCTCATTTTCATCCCATAAAATTTAGGACATAAAATTGGGCTAAATTTGTGAATTTACATGAATTTCAGTTCAAATTCATGAAAATTTTGGGTGAGATCAAACCATAGATGAAACTTCATCTCTCTGCCTATAATTCTCCCATCCCCACTACCTCTGATGTAAACATTGGTCTGTAAAGTATAAGGCTTCCCAAATGTTGTCCCAAGGAATTCAGTGTCTACTTCATCATGGAAACCTGGATGAGCTT
The DNA here is from genome assembly GCF_932294415.1 of Quercus robur. NCBI lineage: Eukaryota > Viridiplantae > Streptophyta > Magnoliopsida > Fagales > Fagaceae > Quercus > Quercus robur. The sequence goes on from NC_065544.1 coordinate 31,513,610, forward strand.
CATTGCTGGAGATTTGCCATTGCCCAATTTAGTATACAATTACACTAATCAAATTCTAATTAAAAAATATAGTTCCTTCAAAAAATTATTATACTTGTCAATACACATAAATTTTAATTACTTTTAAAAAATATAGTCTTTTTTAAGTATAGTAAAATTAATACCACTTATTATTTGGTCCAAATTCTGACATGGAAAGCTGTAATGTCTCCTGCAGTGTAGCCAAGTTGAAACTTAATGGAGCCACCAAAGTAGCCACATCGAAATGGACGTACAGACTTGAACCCACTTCATGTTATGAAAAACCAAGCAATAAAATGGAGAATAGCTAATATAAAATCAGGATGTGCACAAAGAAATTTAAGAGCTATATATTAAGTATACATAATGAGACTGAGTAAGGCCTTTTTTTTTTTTTTTTTTGTTTTTGGGTGCAGACTGAGTAAGACCTGAGGTACTATCAACCCAGATGGTTAATGCATTTTGGCCAAAGTTTTGATGCGAAGGACCCCAGAGGTTTTTATATCCTTTGTAAAACCTCATGGAGTTGAACCTACAGCTTCGCAAGTAGCCAGGTGAAGGTGGCCACCGAGCATTGCTTGAAGGGACAAAAAAGATCAAAAGTAGGAAAATAAAGAAAGCCATGAAGAGGGGAAGAAAGATGAATGAAAGGAAGCTATAATGTGGAGAAAGAAGGATGATTGTGATTGTGCATGAAAGGAAACCAATCAAATTGATTATTATTAGGACTCAAAACCAATCAAATTGCTCACAATTAAAAGAAACCCTGTAAAGCTCTAAAGCTCTGCACAATAATAGACTTGGTAACAATAAGTACAATAGACTTCGGGTCGACCCACTGGTCTAAGGGTTTCTCGGATTCGGCCTTAAAACAAGCCCACCTCCCAATCAAAGCAAATTAAATTAATAAGATAAATTAAAGTCACAATATTGTTAACAACATACTTCATAATTACCTTATTCATATGATAAGTTATTGACGGTAGTCAAGAAAGTAATGTTACTGTTCTAACGATGACTCCAAAAATCAATAACAATTTACTAACTCAATAATTGTAAAAAATGTTTATAGTGTAACATTGCTCTAATTTAATAAGATAATTTTAATGATTCTTTTCTTTTTCATGTCATAAAAGAAGAAAAATTATTGAATATATTGGGAGTATCAAAAAAAAATATTTGCTAAGTTTTGTGAATGAAATTTTCAGATTAATAATATGAATTTAAACTTAAGTGAGCATTTTAAACATAAATAAAATCATGATTAATAATATATCAATTCCCGTGCGGTAGCACGGGTTACATACTAGTTAGTTTTAATGCACGCCGAAAATGAATAATCAGCTTTTAGAACCCTATCAAGCTGCAAAGGTGGTTCAAGCAGTACTCTTATGTTTGAATTCAGGGGGTATAACACATTGGGGAGACTTCAATTGAGGAGATAATATTAAAATAACACATAAAAGCTTAAGCCTATTAACCATTCACACTTATCATTAGTATCCCATGTGGAACTTTAACATTTAACTAACCACACGCCTCACATGTGAATATGCCAATAGGGTAATATTCTCCATTCATCATGTTTAAATGTCATAGCCAACTATCAAACAAGGCTTACAGCTTACAATAACCAGCTTATTTCTTTAATTTTAGCTGTTAGTCACAATTCCGAGATTTATTAAAGAACCCATCATGAAAACACCAAATTGTGAGATAGCTCAATTATACCTATATTTACTGCAGCAAGCAGAATTAGCCGTAGATCCACGCGATGCGTGGGAATATATAAATATTATGTAATGGGGTGTAGTATATAAAAAGTAACAATCACTTTAAATATTATCTATTTTTTGAAAAAGATTTTTATAAGTATTTTTTCATCTTTTTATCTTTACAAATATACCATATTAAATTTTTTTTTTTTTTTTTGTATGTTTGATTAATATTTTTTTAAGGTGAACCGTATTTTTCTAACTTCTGTTGTAGTGTGTTATTTGCCTAATATACAACTAAACTTTATAAGTTTCAAATTTATTATTCAAATTTTCATTTCTTAAGGAATAAGGAGATTATCGTAATGATAAAAACTCATCACAAAATTATATTGTTATCTTAGCCAAAATTAAAATGAAACCATAGGAATAAGAGATAGACTTTATAATAATTTATTACTCAAACAATTGGTAGGCATATTCAAATTCATATAACTATGTAGATTGTGTTTTGATATAAACTCAAATTCCTATTTTCAAAAAAACTAAGTATTAACCCAAACCGAAATTCAAAAGCAATACAAGAGAGAGATAAGACTTTGTGATGGGAAATTTAAAAAAAACAATACCAAAACTCATATTTTTTTATATAAAAAACCCACCAACCTTAATTAGAGTTATAAGAAAGAACAAAAATCCACCACGAGAGAGAGAGAGAGAGAGAGAGAGAGAGAGAGAGAGAGAGAGTACTCACAGTTTTTTTGTGAGAAAAATATGAATTGAGTGAGAGAAATCATATTGAATTTATACAAAATAAAATGGGAAGAAGAAGAGTCAAAATATAAGAAAGAGAAAACGATGAAAGAAACGTAACGGTAAAGTAGAGAGTAGTGAGGAGATAAAGAGGTAAAGAAGGAGGAGAAAGATTGGAGGAAGTGTAACAGTAAATGTGGACTAATAGGAAGAAGAAGAGTTGTTTTTATTTTATTTATTTATTAAATAGGGAGAATAAAAGTGAGAAAAGAAGAGGGAGAAAATAAGTGGATGATGTGACCACTGATGTGGCTCAACAGGAACGTAGTAACAATAAATATTATGTTTCAGCTTTTAGATATATATAGATATAGATTTGGTAACCCAGCAACCTTTCCACTTTTACTAGTCTTTTTAGTCTCAGGCTACAAACTTGGGGTAGAAAAGATCAATTGACTTTAATGAAAATGGTGGAATAAACTTCAAACACTAAATAATATCACCAAATGGGCATTTGGTCTAGCGGTATGATCTCGCTTTGGGTGCAGAATGTCCTGAGTTCAATTCTTGGAATGCCCCCATTCATTAAATGTTGTTTCCCACAATTTTTCGTTTCAGATTTTAATAATGAAGTGTTTTTTTTTGTTTTTTTATTTTTTTATTTTTTAGTTCAGTTTTTAATAATGCTTAACATAAATTGAGCGAAGTCAATTCAAAAACAGCAAAATTAAGTTTCAATATATCCAAAATATATCTTAAATCTGACAAGACTCTTCATTAATGAATAAAGAAATATAAATCGGGTTTTAGAAGATGCTGAATCAAGGGAGGGGAGGTAGGAAACAAACTCGAATTTCATAATTTATTACCTGAGGAGTTTTTTTACAAAATGAGGTCATTATGTAACTACCTCACAGCCTCGACATGCAAAAGATTCAGTTCTTTCTTGGATGATTAGCAATTCACTTAATTGTCCCGTCCTCCCTCCTAACCTCAATATTCTAGAATTAGTCCTATTACTTACAAAAATCAAAAGACACTACTTCATCAATAGGTAAGCAGGTAGAAGACAATGGTTACAAATTTTGTACAATCTAATGGACAAAACATAGCTATAGCTTTGTTGTGGCAAAGCTTAATGTAAAGGTATTTGGAATCAAGGCATCTTAACTTAGAGAGTTGAGACATCAGAAGATGATAAATGTCATAGATTAAAATTCTAGTGAATGATACCAAATCAAATATATATTTATAATTAGTTTGTATGCATTGCATTATTCATCATGTGACTTTAAATATCATAATAGATAGCCAAAACTATCAAACCACTCTTATAGCTTACTATAACTATAACTAGCTAATTTCTCCACATGTATCTTAGATATGACAAGACAATTAGGTATCGGATTCAGAAGGAAGGTTAATTGAAAGCAGGAAGGAAGGAAGGAGAAACAATTAACAAACCCAAATTAATAATAATAATCCTTTAATTTTAATAATACCACCACCACAAGTATAAAATAAAAGTCAACTACTTTACCTGCAAAAACACTTAAATATTCATCAATTAGCAAGAAGGCAAAAGGTTCTCAAATGCTGCGCATTGAGAGCATCTCCAATAAATTTTTCAAATTTTTGTACTATTTGGTAAGTGAACAGTGACTTTTACCTTTTATCTACTTACTTTATAAAATACACTTTTCAATAGATTCTCTATATTTTCTCTATTCCATTAAAATATTATTTCTTTAATATTTTTTTAATTCTTCTTTTACTCATGCTGGCACAAAAAAGTTAGCTCTAGAATTTTTTAAAGTGATAAATTCTGTTAGTACATTTTAAATTAAATATGTTAAAACTCAAAATAACTGAAGATGAATAAAGAGATAAGTTATAATAAAAGTTGTTAAAGAAAGAGTTACTTGTATGTAAGTTAGATTAAATAAATTAAGAGAAGTTTTCTAAATTAATAAATAACATGTAGGTTATATGAAGGGTTGGAAGACTATATATACGGCTATGCTATGGACTAATTTCATATCAAGAGTGAATGAAAAAAATAGTTAAAAGCAAAGAGTATTGTGTGAGAGAGTGAATTCAATAATATTCCTAAATACTTGAGAGATTTCGGGCCAAAGAAAGGTGTTTTTCTGGTGGAGCTTTGAGCTTGAATACTTTGTGCAGAAGCTGTTCTAGCCATACAACATTTGTTGGGCTGTTGTATCCTGGGGGAGACAAGTCAGAGAAAGTCTGCACCGATTACAAAGTTTAGCCAACCAAGAGCTTGAATCTCCTTAAAGAGAGCGAGTGCCGCGCCTCAGTCCAAATAGTGTTGTGTAATTTTTCTCATTGAATTAATAATATTCAGAAGTACTATTCAGTTTCTCTTTGTGTGTTATTTCCATTATTATTGTGTTTGCACCAACAATTTTAAGGAGATTCAACACATGGAGCCTACACAAGAGAAACCAAATGAGCCTGTTGGAGATCTCAACAACCCCTTTCGCTTTAAGGGAGCCCACTTCAAGAGGTGGAAAGGAAAGGTCCTCTTCTACTTGAGTCTTCTCAAAGTCGCCTACATCCTCACTGACAAGAATCCGTCAAAAGTTTCTACCGATGAGATGAGTGAGGAAGAATATATTCTCCATCAAGAAAAAATAGATAAGTATACAAAAGATGAATATAATTGTCGCTCTTATCTATTGAATTGTCTTGCCGATCATTTCTATGATTATTATGATACAACTTACAATTCTGCCAAGAAAATTTGGAAAGCTTTACAAAGCAAGTATGATACCGAGGAGGCTGGTGCAAAGAAGTATGTTGCTAGTAGATTTTTCCGTTACCAAATGGTGGATGGAAAATCGGTGGTGGATCAAGCACAAGACTTCCAAATGATTGTAGCAGAATTGAGATCCGAAAGCATAAAGATTGGAGACAATTTGGTGGTAGCTGGCATAATTGATAAACTACCACAATCTTGGAGGGAGTTCCAAAAGACTTTGCGGCACAAACAAAAGGAGACATCCTTAGAGACTTTGATCACACGCATCCGTGTGGAGGAGGAGGCTAGAGGACAAGATGCACTCATGACACAAGAGAGCAATGGTAATTCCACCACAAAGGTAAACCTTATTTCATCCAATAATAATATGCCCAAAAATCATTTTCCTAGAAATGTTCAATTGAAGCCTAAAAAAAGAGCCTTTAAAAATAATAATAGACCTCAAGGAAGGGGAAACCCAAACAAAAATTACAATAAGAACCAAGGACCCCCTTCACAAGATCAATTTAATAGATCATGATTTGTCTGTGGCAAGAGTGGGCATATTGCTTGATTTTGCAAATTTTGGAAACGTGAGTCTATTCCGCAGGTTAACGTAACCGAAGAGCCTTTAGTGGCTATGATTACAGACATCAATATGGTGCAATATGTTGAAGGGTGGTGGGCAGATTCTGGTGCTAATAGGCACGTCTGTTATGACAAAAATTGGTTCAAATTGTACACTCCTTTTGAAGAAGAAAAAACTGTTATGCTTGGTGATTCTAGCAAAACCAAGGTTCTTGGGAGTGGTGAGGTTGAATTGAAATTCACTTCTAGACGTGTGCTAACATTGAAAGATGTTCTTTACACTCCGTCTATGAGGAAGAATTTGATGTCAAGTTTTTTGCTTAACAAGGCTGGCTTCAAGCAAACTATGGAATCTGATAATTATGTAATCACTAAAAAGGGATTATTTATGGGCAAGGGTTATGCTTGTGATGGAATGTTTAAATTGAATGTTGAGAATAATAAAGCATCCATCAGTTCAGTTTATATGCTTTCTTCTATTAATTTTTGGCATGCTTGTTTATGTCATATAAATAGTAGATATGTGGGAATCATGAGTAGTTTAGGATTAATTCCAAGATTGTCAAAAGATTTTGAAAAATGTGAAACCTCAAGCTAAGATTACAAAAAAGCCTCATAAAAGTGTTGTAAGAAATACCGAATTGCTTGAGTTAATTCACTCCGATTTATGTGAATTTGAGGGAATTTTAACTCGTGGAGGAAATAGATATATTATCACTTTTATTGATGATTTCTCAAAATATACAACTATTTATTTGTTGAAAAATAAAAGTGATGCTTTTGAAAAATTTCAGGATTTTTTTAAAAGAAGTTGAAAATCAATTCGGTAGAAAAATAAAAAGAATAAGAAGTGATAGAGGCCGTGAGTATGAATCAAGTGCATTCAACTCATTTGTTCAATCTTTGGGAATTATCCATGAAACTACTGCACCATATTCATCTGCTTTTAATGGTGTGGCTGAAAGAAAAAATAGAACTTTAATTGAGTTAACAAATGCCATGTTAATTGAATCTGGTGCACCTTTACATTTTTGGGGTGAAGCTATTTTAACTGCATGTCATGTTTTGAATAGAGTGCCACATAAAAAGTCACACACCACACCTTTTGAGATGTGGAAAGGACATAAGCCAAATTTGAGATATTTGAGAGTATGGGGTTGTCTTGCTTATGTAAGGCTTACTGACCCTAAAATACCTAAATTAGGTATAAGAGCTACTACCTGTGCTTTTCTTGGTTATGCGATTAATAGTGCAGCCTATAGATTTTTTGATCTTGAAAACAAAATAATTTTTGAATCTGGAGATGCAATTTTTCATGAAGAAAAATTTCCTTTTAAATTGAAAAATAGTGGGGGTGAAGAAAATATTTTGTCACAACCTAGTTCTTCTACATCACATTTACAAAATCAAGAAAATTTTGAAATGGAACCTAGAAGAAGTAAAAGAGCTAGAGTTGAAAAGGATTTTGGTCCTGATTATTATGTTTTTAACATTGAGGAAAATCCCCAAAATTTAAAAGAGGCTTTAACATCACCTGATACTATATTTTGGAAAGAGGCTGTAAATGATGAGATGGAATCTCTAATTTCTAATAGAACTTGGAAATTAGTAGATCTTCCACCGGGTTGTAAGACCATAGGTTGTAAATGGGTCCTTAGAAAAAAGTTGAAACCGGATGGATCAATAGATAAGTTTAAAGCTAGACTTGTTGCAAAAGGCTTTAAACAAAAAGTTGATCTTGATTTCTTTGATACATTTTCTCCGGTAACAAGAATTACATCTATTAGATTGTTAATTGCTATTGCTGCAATTTTTGATTTGAAAATTCATCAAATGGATGTAAAAACTGCTTTTCTAAATGGGGACTTAGAGGAAGAGATTTATATGGACCAACCTGAAGGCTTTGTAGAGCCTGGACAAGAAAGCAAGGTATGTAAGCTAACTAAATCCCTATATGGCTTAAAACAAGCACCTAAGCAGTGGCATGAAAAGTTTGATTCCTGTATGATTGAGAATGGTTATAAATCAAATGAATGTGACAAATGTATTTATTCTAAATCATGGAATAATCTACATGTTATTATTAGCCTCTATGTGGATGATATGTTGATTTTTGGCTCAAATATGCATGTTATAAATGGGACAAAAAATATGCTTAAAAGCCATTTTGATATGAAAGATCTTGGTGAGGCTAATTTTATTTTGGGTATGAAAATTACAAAAACATGTGATGGAATATATCTTGATCAATCACATTATGTTGAGAAAATATTGAGAAAATATAATTTTCATAATCACAAAAGTGTAGCTACTCCTTTTGATTCTAGTGTTCATTTATTTCCTGTGAATAATGATGATGAGATTTTTAATCAAAAGGATTATGCTAGTATCATTGGTAGTTTGCGTTATGCTACTGATTGTACTAGACCTGACATTGCATATGCAGTAGGAGTACTTAGTAGATTTACTAGCAAGCCTAGTAAAGATCATTGGCTAGCTATTGAGCGAGTCATGAGATATTTAATTGGTACCAAAAACTATGGCATATTTTATAAAAAGTACCCTGCTGTGATTGAAGCTTTTAGTGATGCCGATTGGAATACTTTGTCAGGTGATTCTCTCTCTACCACTGGTTATATTTTTACCTTAGGTAGTGGTGCTATTTGTTGGAAATCTAAAAAACAAACAATAATTGCCAATTCAACAATGGAAGCTGAATTAATAGCATTAGCTTCAACTAGTGAAGAGGCAAATTGGCTTAGAGATTTGTTATATGAAATTCCACTTTGGGAAAAGCCAATTCCACCTATATTAATTCATTGTGATAGCACTACCGCAATTGGTAGAGTTAAAAACCGTTACTACAATGGTAAATCTAGACCTATAAGAAGAAAGCACAGTACTGTGCGATCTTATTTGAGTAGTGGCATCATAACTGTGGATTATATTAAATCTAATGATAATCTTGCAGATCCATTTACCAAGGCCTTGGCAAAAGATAGAGTCTGGAATACATCGAGGGGGATGGGACTAAAGTCCATAGAATCATGAGCCATGTATGAGGATACCCAACCCAAGGACCAGAGATCCTGAGAATTGGGTTCAATGGGAAAAACGAATCGTACGATGGTCGTAAGAAATGCACTATTCATTTTTTTAATTATTTATTTTATAAATAATTTTTAATTGTTCATCCCTATGATGTAAGTGCATTTATCCTGTAATGTGGAGAGGCTGAGTAAAAAACTCTTAATGAAATTTGTAGCTCGTATGAGTGGGGTGTCAGAATTATAGGAGCACCCTTGACAAAATTTCACCTATGTGAGTGTGGGGGTGGGGCCGCTCCCTATGAGATTTGGACTTAATCTCAAATACACTCATGAAACTGGGATCAGCACACGGCCATAAAGTGCTAGCTATAAAAGCTCATGTCAACACCTAGATCATTATGTGTGAGCATCAATACTTTATTTCCCTTAAGCAGTCATGGTTCAAGTCGGAGACCACTACTGACTCTGGAGTAGAGATTGTTGTTTCACTAAGTGAAGGTTCAATGCAGAGCACACCTTCATGATGCATAATAATCCCTCTTTGCCCGGTAATCTCTCATTTTCCAAATTTAATATTAAAATGAGTGGGGGAATGTTAGTACATTTTAAATTAAATATGTTAAAACTCAAAATAACTGAAGATGAATAAAGAGATAAGTTATAATAAAAGTTGTTAAAGAAAGAGTTACTTGTATGTAAGTTAGATTAAATAAATTAAGAGAAGTTTTCTAAATTAATAAATAACATGTAGGTTATATGAAGGGTTGGAAGACTATATATACGGCTATGCTATGGACTAATTTCATATCAAGAGTGAATGAAAAAAATAGTTAAAAGCAAAGAGTATTGTGTGAGAGAGTGAATTCAATAATATTCCTAAATACTTGAGAGATTTCGGGCCAAAGAAAGGTGTTTTTCTGGTGGAGCTTTGGGCTTGAACACTTTGTGCAGAAGCTGTTCTAGCCATACAACATTTGTTGGGCTGTTGTATCCTAGGGGAGACAAGTCAGAGAAGGTCTGCACCGGTTACAAAGTTTAGCCAACCAAGGGCTTAAATCTCCTTAAAGAGAGCGAGTGCCGCGCCTCAGTCCAAATAGTGTTGTGTAATTTTTCTCATTGAATTAATAATATTCAGAAGTACTATTCAGTTTCTCTTTGTGTGTTATTTCCATTATTATTGTGTTTGCACCAACAAATTCTTTTGCTAATCTACAGTAACTCATCAAACTTGATGAGTTACTGTTCATGAGCAAAAAACTTTTTGAGAAGTAGAGAGATTGTTGGAGCAATGAATTATGGTTTCATTTTCTATTATAGAGAGAATTTTGGATTTTCTTTTTTTGAGAGAGTTTCAACTTATGACGTCTGCTCTTGATGATTGCTCTTTATTATCAGACTAAGATACCAATCAATTTTTGATGTAGGTGGAGATTAAACTCCAGTTGAGCTAACTGGAACCCACTAGAATTTTGGATTTAACTATACCATTGGAGATACTCTCAATGCACCGCCCGAAAATTTGATAACCTTACTAATAAATGCTTTTTTTTTTTTTTTTTTCAATCCTTATAATAAAAGTACGTCGTATTGGATATGTCATAACGTTCTCTCTGTGACGGCGCTATTTTGGTATGTTCTTCTCTGAATCTTATTTTTACTTTAATTAATGAATTAATTAATTGAGAGCGAGTTTGTTTGATTTTGAGTAAAATATTTATTTATTGTTGCGTTATGCTTTGTGCTTGGGCATTTGGCGTTTGGCAGCAAAGAAAGAAAGAAAGAAACACTCTGACTCAGTCTCAATAATTCAATGGCTAACGTAAGTAAGTTAATTGAACTCACACTCACATATTCCTTCCTCTGATCTGATGAAAAGTAGTAATACGGACTCGTCCTTGCCTGCCACAGGAAGGAAGGAAGGAAGAAGTAGTAAATATGGGAATGTGAAGCGAAACTCGCGCTTAAGGTAACGGTCACTGATGTAGTAGTAGAAGCTTTGGTCGCTGCTTGCACCGGAGAATTTGGCTATGGGTCTATGGTCTAAAATTAAAGGAAAGGAAACTCAGTTTAAGGGTCCCCCTCCCCCAGCTGTTGGTCAGGTTCTACTACTACTACTACTACGTACCTTTGTATCTGGTAATGGAAAAAAGGTTGTGAATTCTTAAATTAAAAAAATTGATGGTGTTGGATTGGATAGGATACCTTTTTTGTATTTGTATTTGTAGGCTTCCAGTCAAAACAAAAGGGCTGTGGTTGATTTTTCTTCACCCAATATAGCAAAAGAAATGCATGTATGTAGGCCATTTAAGATCTACCATTATTGGGGACGGGGACACGATAGCCCGTATGCTTGAGTTGAGTTTTCACGCGTCGGACTTCTTTGCCGAAATCATATATGTCCATGTTGGAGATTGCATGATGGGCTGTTATTTCAAAAAATTTCGATAACTATCATATAATATTCAAAATCTTTCCCTCTTTTTTCATCGGTACCTTTACCTCAAGGCTGAAAATTTTCCCGTCTGTTGCTGTTTGGCATGTTGAAAAGTTTTCAAACTGGGAAGATGTTAATGAAGCAGCAGCAGCTGCTATTGGAGATCTACAGGTAACTTTAAAGTTGTGTGGATTGTTATTGGATCTTTCTTTATTCTTTCACTAACCTCATATATGTTGCTCAGATGGCATCTCCTCCCCTTATAAGAACAAGGTAGGTGGGGTGTCAAGACCCATTGGATGTGTGTATATTATAATTATTTATTCTACTGAAGGTGATATTAGGGAGATCAGACGGAATTATTTTCTTAGGAAATTTACCTCATCACTTTTCAGTTGCAGTTCCTACAAAATGAAACTTGGGGTAAGATGTCGTCAAGAAAGAATTACATTCATTTTAATATTACTGTATTTTTCACTCTCTGATTCTTATATTTTTGAGTTCTTTTATACATTAGGGCATTTTATAATGAATGATTTTGTGACACATTACAAAAATGAAAAATTAAATGATGAAATGTGATTCTAACTTGAATGCTACTTGTTAGGAATTCTATAAAGATCAGAAAAGAGGTTTGACAGTGATCCTGATTTTAGGAGAGGGCACAGAAGGCAGTGGTTCGGCTCCAGGTGATTTTTTTTTTAAACTTTTGTAGCTTATGGATTGAGGTTAATCTCTCAAATAATGCAAAATCTTAGGTCACTATTAAAATTTTGAATATCTAGGCTTCACATTATGTCTGTTTGAGTTTCTCTTTTACTAATTTTTCGTGGCTTAACTTTCTACTGGGTGGGGATCAGAAATATCGTAAAGCATGGACACAGATTTGTGAAATCAGTCAAAATGAGTTTAACAGGGTTTGTGTCCGTTTGGATTGAATTTATTGTTGCTGAAACTAAAAACTGAAAACTGAAAATACTATAACAAAATAATTTTTAAATGTGTGAATAGTGCTGTGGGACTCATTTTTAATATTTTTAAATGTGTGAACAGTGCATGCACAGTGCGTAAACAGTGCATACACTGTTCATAAACAGTGAATTTTGTCTCTGAAAATCAATAACTACGGCTAAAAAAAAAAAAGAAAAAAAGAAGAAGAGAACGCACGTTTGTAAACGCAGACGCCCAATCCAAACCCCACCTTTATCAACGTCTTTTGGAGTTCAGTTAGAGGAAAAGGTATGTGAATTTCAATAATTTTATCCCCCAAAAAAAAAAAATATATATATATATATATTTTTTTTGGGATAAAATTGCCACTTAGTGTTTGGATAGCAATGCGTTTGCGTTTGTGCTAGCGGCTGCGTTTTTTGGCTTGGTCCTATGCACTGTTCATAGGATCCGCAAGTACAGAAAAATGTAAATTTTTAACTTTAAAATTGAGTCCCACGGCACTATTCACATATTTAAAAATTATTTTGTTACAATATTTTCAATTTTCAGCAATAAGCAGTATCTAAATAAACCCTTATAGTGTTAATTCAATAAATTGAAAATGATGATATAATAGATTTCATTAAAGTTGCCTGAAATGCAGATGGTCCTTGCTGCATATAGACTGCAAAGATCTTTGTTTATAGTGAGGTTTCCAGAAAATTAGGCAACCAAGTGACAGTTATACTTTTCTTGCTGACAGGGGGAAAGCTTCTACAATCCATATATTCCTGACGTTTTGAATGAATTGACTAGTAAAAATTTAGTTGAGGACAGTCAGGGGGCTCGTGTGATCTTTCTTGAAGGGTTTAATCTACCGCTTATTGTTGTGAAGAGTGATGGTGGTTACAATTATGCTTCAACTGATCTAACAGCTATTTGGTTAATAGTTTTTACTACTATTATCTTAGTTTTAATAAACTTTGAAGTTGATGATGCCTTGGTTGTTAGTTTTATGATCATTTAGCTGTTCTCATATTTGCATCTGTTTCCTGTAGACTTTGATTTGCATAATTCACTAAGGCATCTTAAATGTTAGTACTGCCAAAAGAATAAAACTGACGTTATAGTTTCCATGATCATCCAATAATAATTAATACTTTAATGCATGAGTTTTGTTTTTTGTTTTTATTATTATTATGCAAGCATGTGTACCAATGTAGTTAATACCATGCTGAAGGCCATTTCGGTTTAGTAAGGGAGTTTTTTTTTTTAATACTAATTACCAGTGTAATGTTTTGAGATCACTGCTAATTGTATAGATAGATAAATAAATAAAGATATTTATGTATTTATTTATATGTTAGTCAAAAGCGAAAGGTTGTAAGTTTGAGTTTGAAAATCAGTATCTCCAAAAATAAATTGGGGGTAGGACTACCCTACCTACTATGACCTCTTCTAGACCCTACAAAAAGTAGGAGTATTATGCATTTGGTATGACCTTTTTATTTATATGTTCATTAGTCAAAACTCATGAAATTTGTCAAAAATATTTAAATTTATAAGTCTATATCTCATTTAATATGCTAATTTTCTAGCTAAAATGTTAGCTCCTTAATAAAAAAAGGGTCATGCTAACGAGTGCCCTTAGAGCACAAATTAAGAATCCAGCTATAGAAAATTTTTATGGGAAAAGAAAAAAAAAACAATTAATGTTTTGATAACTTTTTTCATTTCCCATAAAAATGATGTCAAAATTTTCCTAAAATGGATTCTTAACGAGTATCCTAAGGGCACTCGTTAGCATTTCCCATAAAAAAAAAAAGACAATTGTTGTACTTAGATGATGGTGATGATGATCATAATAACAAAAGCACACCGTCTCCACATTGTTTCCATGTTTGACAGGTGGCCGTGGTAGTGTACAAAAATTTAATTAAGTTGAATTGTGCAATCAATTCACATGGATTTCAGGAAGGGGCAGACACGCTTATATAAAAAGACACTAAGGGTTCGTTTGTATATTGTTTATTTTGCTGAAAACTGAAAACTGAAAATACTATAGTAAAATAATTCTTAAAAGTGTGAATAGTATCGTTGAACCCATTTTTAATGAAAAAGTTGCTAAAAAAAGAGGTTTGTGAGTCCCATAAACAATGCACGGGACTCACTGGTGTGACATATTCTTGTGAAATATTTGTTGGTCAAAGAGGTAGTGGGTCCTGTGTACAGTGCACAAGACCCATTGACAGTACCATGTCTCACGTAAAACGCGGGTCTCAATAAAAAAAAAAAAAAAAGCAAATGAAACATGGAGAAATGCAATCCAAGCGTATATTAAACTAAATAAAACCAAAATTAAAAAGAAATAGAGAGGTGGTGTGAAGTGGGTGGGTGGGGACGATCTGCCAAATGGGGGTTACTACCTAAAAATTGGTTGCAATGGCAGTGATGTGTGCTATTTTTTTCCCCTTTGGCTGTAATCCAATACTTTCTCTGGTATTGTCAAAATGACCTGGTATATGGAATGGCACGAAACATCTGTGTTTCTGTACTGGCCTAGGTACCGGTATGGCAGTATGGCATATAACTGGTTGGTACTATACAAAATTGACTCCTGATAAGTATAATTCCTGAAGCCTAAGTAATAACTAACTACCCTGTAGTAGCTGACGACCCTAAAGTAGATGACGACTTTGCTTATATTCTCGTGACTGACCCCAAAAGGTTGATGATCCATATTGGGGATGATAGGAGCAACTGAAGGTCATCAATGCATGGGTTAGAGACGACCAAAATGACATTTCATGGAAGGATAAGTTGATGGGATGAAGTTGACGGGTTCAACATGTCTCTTTCGTGGTTCGCACGCATAGGTATATAAGGAAATATCTTGCGCCCCACACTTAACCCTAATCAAGAAGACTCCTACAAGGAAAGGATTCTGCAAGATATGCGAAATAAAGAGTTTCTTTCCTACAAGGAAACATCTTCATGATCAAGGCACGGATGCCAGCCCTACACTACTATAAAAGCCCCGAGACCCTCACAAATCAAGGTACGCATAATTTACCCCAGCTCTGGCACTCTAGAGTTGTGAAAAGGTTTAACTTGACATTCGGAGGGTATTTGGCCAGCACTACATTGGTGCTCTTTGTTAGGTCTTCTCTTTTTGTTGTGCAGGCATGGTTGTGAGCGCGTAAGGACTGTGTGGCTCACTGGTGATTTTTTCTGTATCATCAGTTGCCACTGTCTGTGGGAAATTGCGATTTGTAAGCCATACTATCGCTTCCTAGACAAAGAGTTGCATGGTACTTACTCACTCGATGGCGACCACCAACAACGTTCAGGGAGACGAATCATGCATGACCGACTCGAGAGACAGGTTCAAACTCTCGCTGCTGTTGTAGAACGCCTTACCAAGCAAAACAATGATCTGGAAGAGCAGCTGCGTCAAAAGAACGCAGGGCATAACACTCAGGAGGAAGACTAAGAAGGTACTAGCGTTGAGAGAAGGGACCAAGAGAGGTCGGAGGGTAGCAACGCCCCAAGTAGACCAGAACGACAGGACACAAGCCATCCATCCATCATAGATACGTCTACACCTCACATGGTAGTAGAGATGTAGATGATGAAGGAACGGATGGACTTTATGATGAACGCCTTTAGAGGACGAGTGTCTAGTGACCTCGATGACTTGGTTCACCGAACCAATTCACCATTTACCATGTCCATCAATTCCTTCCCCCTTCCGCCGAAGTTTCGAATGCCACATATAGAAAGCTATGACGGAGCCAAGGACCCCATAGATCACTTGGAATCTTTCAAGACTCAGATGCACCTTCAAGGGGTGGCAGATGAGATCATGTGTAGGGCCTTCCCCACTACGCTAAAAGGTCCCGCAAGGATTTGCTTCAGTAGATTGACACCTAACTCCATTACTACATTCAAGGAGCTAAGTGCCTAGTTTGCTTCACACTTTATCGGGGGGCATAGGTATAAGAAGTCTATTGCGTGCCTGATGAGCATCAAGCAACGGGAAGATGAGATACTAAGGTCTTACATAGCCCGCTTTAATAAAGAAGCACTTTCAATCGATGAGGTGGATGATAAGATACTGGTAGCCGTGTTCACTAATGGGTTGCAGAAGGGTAAGATTTTATTCTCCCTATATAAGAACGATCCCAAAACTATGTCGGATGTGCTTTACAGAGCGACTAAATACATGAACGCGGAAGACGTACTTTTGGCCCGAGAGGAGAAACCCAGGAAGAGAGAAATATAGGAAGACACGTGGCAGGACAGAGGGCGGAAGATGGCAAGAACTGGAGAACGAAGGGAGGATAGGCACTCTAAGCCTCCCACAGGGAAATTCACGAGCTTCACCCTGCTGATTGCCTCGATCGACTAGGTCTTGATGCAAATCAAGGACGAAGGGGCCTTAACCTTTCCTAGCAAGCTGAAGGGAGATCCCAACAAGAGGTCTAGAGACAAATATTGCTGTTTCCATTGTGACCACGGTTATGACATAGTCGACTGCTACAACTTAAAACAACAGATTGAAACCCTTATCAGGCAAGGAAAGTTACAGAAGTTCGTCAGTAGGGAGAGAGCGGATCCACCTCAAGAGTAGCCTTTCTGATGGGACAACGAGCGTCCAAGGCCGCCCCTAGGAGACATAAGAATGATTGTAGGGGGCACAACAACTGCCGGGTCATCCAAAAAGGCCTGTAAGGCTTACCTAAGGATGGTCCATAACGTCCAGTTGATAGGGTCTGTGCCAAGGATGCCACGGATTGACAACCTCGTCATCGAATTTTTGAAAGAGGATGCCCGACGTCTTTACCACCCGCATGACAACGCACTCGTTGTCAGCATACGAGTAGGAGATTACAACACGCATCAGGTCCTGGTTGACAATGGTAGCTCCGCTGACATACTTTACTACCCAGCATAAAGAGTGACTAGTTTCGACGAACGCTCTGCTCGTTGGTTTTGGAGGAACAAGGGTATACCCCTTTAGCGTAGTCACATTATCTGTGACGGTAGGTGACTACCTCCAACAGATCACTAAGGACGTGACATTTCTTATGGTTAACTGCTTATCCGCCTATAATGCCATCTTGGGATGGCCTACCCTCAATTCATGGAAGGACGTAACCTTAACCTACCACTTAATGATCAAATTCCCCATCAATTATGTAGTAGGGGAGCTACGTGTGTAGTGACCTAAAAAGGGGGGTCTTGCATTCTACAGAATCCCACATCGCTTAGGGAAGTATAAGAAGGTACGACCTTCCTTCAATGTGTAGAAGCCTTTTCCCCCACTACTGTGTGCTTTGAGGGGGAACAAAACCGTGAGGGGCATGGGCCCCAAAGTGGACAATATCTACATAATTGGGGCGAGGCTGTTACAGATGGTATCATAGCCATGCCCTAGCCGGAAGTGTGGGCCCCACACGTGAGGACATGTGTGCCCGTAAGGAGGGTGGATTGTAGTGACCCAAAAAAGGGAGTCTTGTATTCTATGGAATCCCACATCGCTTAGGGAAGCACAAGGGAATGTGTTTATAAGGAATGACCTTCCTTCAATGTGTAGAGGTCTTTTCCCCCACTGTTGTGTGTTTTAAGGGAGAACAAAACTGTGAGGGGCATGGGCTCCAAAGCAGACAATATCTACACAGTTGGGGCGAGGTCGTTACAACGTGGGAACCAGATAGCTGCACACGAATGCTACATAGCTATGATGGAGATGGATGACCACCTTTAGGCCATGAGCATAGAGGAGCACCGGATGATGACGGAGCTCGTAGAAAAGCTTGAAGAGATACTTCTTGACGACTCTGAGCCTGATCAAATGACCAGAATCGGTATTCTAGCCAGCCCGATGATCCGCCGAGCACTTACAACTTTTCTCAAAGACAACCGGGATGTATTCACTTGGAGCCATAAGGACATGCTAGGAATTGACCCTTCGGTTATGGTGCACAGACTGAGTGTATCGCCTTCCTTCCCACTCGTTTGACAGAAGAAGCGAGTATTCCCCCCAGAACGAGACCAGGCTATAGCAGAAGAAGTTCACAAGCTACAAGAGGCGAACTTCATCAGAGAAGTTCACTACCCCGACTAGTTAGCAAACGTGGTAATGGTCAAGAAAGCTAGCGGGAAATGGAGGATGTGCGTAGATTTCATTGACCTAAACAAGGCATGCCCTAAAGATAGCTACCCCCTTACATGGGTCGATGTCCTAGTTGACTCTACAGCCCAGCACCAGTTACTAAGCTTCATGGACACCTTTTTCGGTTATAACCAAATTCAAATGGATGAGGCGGATTAGGAGAAAACTTCATTCGTTATTAGCCAAGGCCTCTTCTATTACAAAGTGATGCCGTTTGGCATCAAGAACGCAGGGGCGACGTATCAGAGGCTCACGAACAAGATGTTCGCGAACTAGATCAGGAGGAATGTTAAAGTCTACGTCGATGACATGCTGGTAAAAAACCGTAGGGAGGATGACCATTTGACAGATCTCAAGGAAACATTTGACACCCTTCGCTCCTACAACATGAAACTCAACCCGAGTAAATGTGCATTTGGAGTGATGGTGGGAAAGTTCCTAGGGTTCATGGTATCTCAAAGAGGTATCGAGGCCAACCTGGATAAGATTAGGGCCATAGTGGAGATGGCCCTGCTAAAGAACGTAAAAGAAGTTCAAAGTTTAAACGGCAAAGTAGCCGCCCTAAATAGGTTTGTATCGAGGGCAACAGATAAATGTTTACCCTTCTTTTGCATGCTAAAAAATTCTTTTGAGTGGACGGCCGAGTGCCAGCAGGCATTCGAGGATTTAAAGGCTTACCTCTCTTCCCCATCGCTACTAAGCCCTTCATAACTTGGGGAAAAACTCTTCCTCTATTTGACCGTCTCCCCGGCAGCCGTCAACGCGGCCTTAGTTAGGGAAGAAGACAAGGTTCAAAAGCCCGTGTATTATGCCAGCTGGGCACTTCGGGGTGCAAAAGAAAGATATCCATTGATGGAGAAGCTCGCCTTCGCTTTGGTTATGACAGCTCGCAAGTTCAAACCATACTTCCAAGCCTCCATGGTGATCGTCCTAACCGACAAGCCCTTATGGCGGGCAATGAGCAACCCCGAAGCCGCTGGGTGATGGGCACTGTGGGCCATAGAATTGAGTGAGTTTGACATTCAGTACTACCCATGTACTGCCATCAAGGGACAGGTCGTCACTAACTTCATAGCGGAGTTCACCAACGGGGAAGATAAGGAGGCAGATGAGTGCCCTCCAACGGGGAAGACAAAGAGGCAGATGAGTGCCCTTGATGGAGCATACATATAGACAGGTTGGTGGAGCAGACATTGTGCTTCTTTCCCTAGAAGAAGACAAGATTGAATGTATGGTTCGCCTCGACTTCCCTACCACCAACAATGAAGTGAAGTACAAAGCACTAGCGGTAGGGCTTGACCTCGCCAAAGCTGCAGGGGTCACAAATGTGGTTATTCATTGCGACTCCCAGGTCGTCACCAACCAAGTAAACGGGGATTACGAATGTAAGGGTGAAAGGATGAAGAAGTACCTGGAGCAAGTAAAAAGAAGGGTGGACAACTTGCAGGGCAAGATTGTTCAAATACCCAGGGGAGAAAATGAGCAAGCCGACTGCCTTGCCAAAGTTGCTTCAGTCGAATATGTGGTCATCCCTGACAATGTACTCTCCTTTGTTCAGCTTTCTTTGCTAATAGATCCCGTCGATGTGCAGGAGTTAGATTATGAAAATAATTGGACCACACGATTAGTCTCCCACTTGAAAAATGGCGTGTTACCAGACGGAAAGGAGGCCGTAAGGAAGTTGAAGGTCCAAGTAGTGCGATTCGTTCTAATAAAGAACGTCTTGTACAAGAGAGTCTTCTTCTGCCCATACCTGAGGTGTTTGGGCCTTGAGAAAGCAAACTACGTCATGAGAGAAGTTCATGAAGGGATTTGCGGAAACCTCTCAAGATCACGGTTGTTGGTACACAAATTGATTCGAGCAGGGTACTACTAGCCTACCATGTAGAAGGATGCCCAGACTTATGTCAAAACTTGCAACAAGTGTCAAAGGTTCAGCAACATCATTAGATAGCCGTCCGAAGAGTTGACCCTAATGACTGCCCCATGGCCATTTGCTCAGTGGGGATTAGACATCATGGGACCATTTCTGATAGCGGTGCGACAGTTAAAGTTCCTTATAGTAGGCATAGACTACTTCACAAAGTGGGTAGAAGCTGAAGCTCTGGCAACCATTACAAAGAAGAACGTGCGATGCTTCGTCTGGAGGCACATCATCTACAGGTATAGGATCCTTAGGGTCTTGGTCTCAGACAACGGAAAATAATTTGACAATGACTCCTTCCGGGATTTTTTCTCACTGTTGGGGATCAAAAACCACTACTCCTCCCTTGCCCACCCCGAAGTTAACGGGCAAGTTGAGGTTACAAACTGATCCTTGCTCAAAATTATCAAGACTTTGCTTGAGGGAGCAAACGGTATATGGCTTGAAGAGTTACCAAGCATACTACAGGTATACAGGACAACAGTAAGAACACCTATCGGAGAGACACCATTTCAGCTAACATACGGGAGCGAGGTGATCATTCTAGCCGAGGTCAGGCTCACAAGCTACAGGGTGGACAGCCATGATGAAAGCAAAAATAACGAGGCTATGCGTCTACAGCTTGATCTACTGGACAAAGTTAGGGTGACAGTCGAACAAAGACTCGCATGGTACCAGGACCTCATGGCCAAGCATTACAACTCCCGGGTCAGACACAGAGACTTTTAGGTTGGAGATCTCTTTTTGAGAAAGGTAATGGGCGCCGCCAAAGACTCTACCTAAGGGAAGCTCAACCCTAATTGGGAGGGGCCTTACAAGATTACGTCATGGCAGAGGAAAGGCACCTACCACCTAGAGACACTAGACGGACGGAAGTTGCACCATCCGTGGAACACCAAGCACCTACAAAAGTACAACCAGTAGAGTTAACAGCGGGGAAAGCAACACTTTTCATTTTCCAGTTTACTTTAGTCAATTTTAGCTACACTCAGTTTTTCAGTTTACCCTTGTTAATTTTTGCTACAATACTCTTTAAGCCCAAAGGGCAAGTCTTTTTCTTTAGAGAACAATTTTTCTATGAATGCATGGTTTATCATAATAAAAGGAGTTTATTCAGATATGACTAATGTGTTTTTCTACAAGTGGACGAGTTTATTAGTAAGTCCATAAAGTAGACGAGTTCATGAGTCCATAAAGTGGATGAGTTTATTAGTAAGTCCATAAAGTGGATGGGTTCATTCCAGGAGGATGAGTTATTGTCCATAAAGTGGACGAGTTTAATAATAAGTCCACAAAGTGGACGAATTCACTAGTAAGTCCATAAAGTGGACGAGTTCATTCCAGGAGGATGAATCATTATAAAACAGATGAGTTAATATTAGCATGTCCATAAAGTGGACGAGTTTAAGAATAAGTCCACAAAGTGGACAAGTTCACTGTTAAGTTCGTAAAGTGGACGAGTTTATTAGCTTGTCCATAAAGTGGAAGAGTTTAATAATAAGTCCACAAAGTGGACGAGTTCACTGTCAAGTTCGTAAAGCGGACAAGTTTATTAGCTTATCCATAAAGTGGACGAGTTCACTGTTAAGTTTGCAAAGCAGGCGAGTTTATTAGCAAGTCCATAAAGTGGACAATACTATAAAGTGGACGAGTCCACAAAGTGGATGGGTTTATTGGTCCATAAAATGGACAAGTTCTTTTCAGAAGAATGGATTGCGATTATAAGGTACATGAAAGGACAAATACTTTGATGTTACCAGGTTCACAAGTGGACGGACCTATCATTAAAGTAGACGGATTTATAAAATCCATGAAGAGGCTGAATTCATGCCTCGAGAATGACTTATGACCCATGATTAAAGTGGACGGATCCACAAGTGGATGGGTTCATAACTTAGTCCACAAGTGGACGGATCCATGATTAAACCCGTAAGTAGACGAGCTTGTATCATAAGGGTAAAAGTCCACAAATGGACAAGATTCATCACATGAAGAAATTAAAATCCACAAAGGAACAAGTTTCTTAGCCCACAAAGTGGACGAAGTCCAGTGTAAAGTTTATTAGCCCATAAGTGGACGAGTTTGGAACAAACGAATCAGAATTCCTAAGTCAAAAAATAGACGGATTCACAAGGGCAAGGGATGAACATCCATGCATATTGAAAGCGACGAATATAAAATACCATAAATAAAAATAAAGTTTTTACAAACAGAGCCCAAAAACCAAAGGGCATTAAACATTGTTCAAAAATTAGATCAAATTTACAATAAGAAGGAAAGAAAAAGGCAAGGTTTAAGAGGCTAGGGGGTCTTATGGGGTCTCGTCACCCTTGGAGGGAAGGTCTTGGGCTTCTTGAGTTGGAGGATCTTCAGCATTCGAAGGGTTGGCCGACGGGGTCAGAGGAACGACGGGCTTATCCACAGCATTGAGCAAGAACGACACTATCATCCTCTGGATTCGCCTCAAACTCGGTGGAGTCGTCATTCTCTTCAAGAGTAGTTTTGCCTGCAGGTGTCGACGGCAAGGGGTCATCCATGGAAACCTTAGACAAATCTAGGTGAGGGTAGATGGATTTGATCTGTTTAAGGCAATCCTCAAACCCATCACTATAGTATTCAACACAAGCATCAATGAATGTCTGTGACGCCCTGAATTCCTTCATGGTGTCAGCCTTGGCTGTCTCCACCTAACCTAAAAGGGCCGTCAGCTCCTTTTTTGCCGCCTTCTTGGCATCTTGTTCCTTTTTCTTCTGACGACCCTCCTCCTCCAACTTCTCTCTCAACTCTTTCACCTCCTAGTTAAGGGTTCGGAGGGTCTCTTTATATTGTTTTTGCCCGTCGGTCAGGTTCTTGATGCACTTATGCAGACGGGTGATCACCCCTTATTTGGTGACGCCCCTATCCTGCGACGCCTTCATACGAACCAACACCTACAAAACAGTACTTTTGTCAGCTTTTAAGCATAAAAAACAAATAAATAGAGAGAAATAAGGAAGGGACATACTCGGGCAAAGTCAAAGAGTCCCGATGACCCCAGTTCCTCCGTCCCTTGCTTAGCCCAAGGGTTTATGTCTTTATCCTTAATGATGGACCCCATCATCTTAACGGTGTAGTCCTTATGTGCAAGAAGACGACGGTCTAGTTCCTGGATGACAGGGCCAGACGTCGTCATCAGTCCTTTGCCTAACTCGTGTTTGGGCTTGGGAGGTGACAGCCTCTCCAGGAGTGGTGGGCACCTTTTTGGACGGGCGGTTGTCCTTCCCATTAGCTTTCCTCTTCGGCACCCCTTTATCGACGGCCTTGGGGGCTGATGAGGACGCTCCCTCTTTTCCCTTTGCCTTCTCTTCCTTTTTTTGGGCAGCAGCAGTCCTCACTTGCACTCTTTGCCTAGCAACCTCCATTTATGCAAAGGACAAGTGACGAGAGTTAGAACAAATAACGACGCAAATAGAAAAATAGGGGTCAAGGTGGATAAACTTACGACGACGGGAGAAAGCGTTAAGGCGACGGGCTGTTGGTGTTGGCTCAGGACCCCCATAATAAGCGTGTAAAGTGTCAAGTGTAATGAGATCTCGACACTTCTGCTCGTCCAATGGGATCTCTGTAACCTGACGAATAAAAGCTTCTTGCTCGTCTGTAATATGCGGACGAACACTAGCTGAAATAGAAGGGAAAAGCAGACGATGTTAGAAATTTAATACAAATAAACTAGAAGAAGCAAACGAGTTAACTTGAATCCTTGACATAAGCCCAGGTGTTGTCAAAACCATGGGGCATTGTCTCCCACTCTTCCTGATAACATACCCAATTCGTCCTTTTAACAAAGAAATACCTGCCATTCTAATTCCTATTGGAATCGGGCATATCAAATACCAGCCTTAGCTCTTTCTTCCTTGCAGAGAAATGATAAATTCCTTAGGACGAGACAATGTGCTAAAGATGATAGCACCAGAAGAACTCGTCAAGAGTTAGTTGACGGTTCCTTCCACTTAAACAACCCCACAAAATCTCATCCTTAATGAGATTCCTCCAAGCGTTGGGGGCAATTTGGTTGAGGGACAACCCCAAAAAATTGGCCAACTGATGGTGAAGTGCCGTTAGAGGCAGTCTCAATCCTACCGTGAACATGGCGTCATACATGCCGATGTTTGCGGTCTTCCCTGTATAACACTTTTCAAACTTTCCAAGGAGATGAATTAGGATGTTGTCTGGAATTTGGAAACGGTCATGTAAAGTTTTGAAAACCTTGTCTGACATCATAGGCAGAAAGTCATTAACCGTCCATTCTTTAGGGAGAATGAAGGGACGGTCATCTCCTAGGCTTCCTGAAGTACTCTCTATGACCTCCTCATCATCGTCATTTTCATCCCCATCACTCTCTCTCCTTTCCTCCTCGTCATCTTCGTCTTCGCCCTCACTCACTACCTCATCTTCTCCATAATTTTCCATTTCCTCGTCAGAAGATTGGGCTTACGTTTCCCTCTCTGACAACCAGGAGAAGCCCTCCTCGGGCTCATGACCTGATGGGAAGACCTTGTCGTAGCCCGCTCCTTCGCGGACTGACGACTGCTCACTCGTCACTTCTCTAGACATTTGACTACCTACAAGCGACAGAGGTATTCTAAGAACCTAAGTTGACGACCTTTCTAAAAATTTTCACATTCAACTAAGATAAAAGTAAAAAATGAGAGGCAGTAAGAGCAAAAGTGACTTACCAAGTAAAGCAGATGATTTCGTGAAAGGAGATGGTCTCAGTAAAGCGACAAAGACACGATAAGGTGAGTAAAATCCTTGAAGTGACGAGTTCTCTCTGATGATCAGCAAGAATGAAATAGGAGGAAATAAGGGAGGAAGTGAGGTATATATAGGGTAAAAACGCATAGAAGACGAAGCGACACCCTCATCCAAGAGCAAGGCTAATCGGCTTGAGCCATGTGTTCTGACAATTATGGCTGCTCGAGGAGTCAGGCAATAAATGCCCCATCTGCCAATATATATATATATATATATTTATATAAATACTCCACAACCAGAAAGCTGGAATTGATGGGATTATGGAGTAGGGGGCAACTGAGAAGTATAATTCTTGAAGCCTAAGTAATAACTGACTACCCTATAGTAGCTAACGACCCTAAAGTAGCTGACGACTTTGCTTGTATTCTCGTGACTGACCCCAAAAGGTTGACAATCCATATTGGGGATGATGGGAGAAACTGAAGGTCATCAATGCATGGGTTAGAGATGACCAGAATGACGTTTCATGGAAGGATAAGTTGACGGGATGAAGCTGATGGGTCCAACATGTCTCTTGTGTGGTTCGCACGCATAGGTATATAAGGAAATATCTTGCGCCCCACACTTAACCCTAATCAAGAAGACTTCTACAAGGAAAGGATTTCACAAGATACGCGAAATAAAGAGTTTCTCTCCTACAAGGAAACATCTTCATGATCAAGGCACGGATGCCAACCCTACACTATTATAAAAGCCTCGAGACCCTCACAAATCAAGGTATGCATAATTTACCCCAGCTCTGTCACTCTAGAGGGTATTTGGCCGGCATCACACTGGTGCTCTCTGTTAGGTCTTTTCTTTTTGTTGTGCAGGCACGGTTGCGAGTGCGTAAGGATTGTGTGGCTCACTGATGATTTTTTCGGCATCATCAACTCCTAACACACTTTTCCATAATCATCTAATAATTTCTTAATGCTTTCAAGGCATATGTTTTGGATTTTTTTAATAGATTTTTGTCTATAAATTTATGATTGTTGAAAGTTCTGATTACAATGTATAGGTATCGTCTTAATGAAGAGAAAGCTAAGTGGATGATATATGTTACTGATGTTGGCCAGCAGCAGCACTTTGATATGGTGTTTAAGGTATGGATTCAAAGTCAGATCTTGTATCCCATTTTATGCTGATTCATGCATGTTTTTTGTCTTTGTAACTTTTTATTTATATCAATGTTCATAACTGGTTATTGATAACAATTTGAATTAATATACCTGCTATATAAGTTATGGGATAGTACTGCTGCAAATTTGCCATCAGAAGCATAAAATCAGAGATACTTTTGCTTTTGTATTTCAGGCTGGCAAACGTGCAGGTTGGCTTTCTACTGATGATAATGCATGCCCTAAAGCTAGCCATATGGGTTTTGATCTTGTTCTTGGAGATGATAAGAAGCGCTTTCGAACTCGCAGCAGTGAAGTGGTTCGGTTGGCTGATTTACTGGATGAAGCCAAGAGTCGCTGTAAAACAACACTTATTGAACGTGGTATGATACTGAATGACCTGTCTTTTGTTTTACTTGTCTTAAATGTTGTTCTCTCTCTCTCTCTCTCTCTCTGTTTCTTATTTTTGTAATTATGTCTACGAGGCAGCTTCTATTTTTCTGCTGTAATACCTAAAACTCTTAAGATGTAATTGTTTC
This sequence comes from Quercus robur, assembly GCF_932294415.1. Classification (NCBI taxonomy): domain Eukaryota; kingdom Viridiplantae; phylum Streptophyta; class Magnoliopsida; order Fagales; family Fagaceae; genus Quercus; species Quercus robur. The sequence goes on from NC_065544.1 coordinate 31,540,403, forward strand.
TTGTTATAACGAGACCATAACTACTAAGCTTTTAAACTTATGGAATGCTTAATATTTCTCCAATGTTGGGTAGGTAAGGGGGATGAATGGACTGAAGAGGAGCTTGAGCAAACAGCTGAGGCAATAGGTTATGGAGCTGTCAAGTAAGTTATACTGTTATCTACATCAGTAATATACATAATAATTCTATAAATACTTGCAGAATTAGCTGGCCTTATAAGTATTTTTTTAATATTGGTAACTACTCATTCACCTAGTGGATGTTGAATACCCCACCTAGTTCTTATAAGGAGATGTCATTTGATCTAAAACTCATTGGTTGTTTGACCTCTACATGTATTACGAAGTTAGTGTATCTTGCCAGCTCATGGTTTGATATATATATATATATATATATATATTTTTTTTTCATTTCATTACAGAAGGAAAGGTTATATCAAGTTTTAATATCTCTCTGAAATTTAATGATTAACTTGATATCCTGCTGATAATTCCATAAATTAAGTTCGTAATTCTCATTCAGTAGGTTATCAAATATTTTTTACATTGGGATAATTTATGTGATGCTTATTCTTATATTTTGTAGCTAGTAGATGGTATTTGTCAGCTAGAGAATATGCTATTGGACATAGTGTTGGGTCCCAAATAATATTATTACAATATTAGTAATCCAAAATAACAATCACACACAAGAACACAAACATTTACGTGGAAAACCCTTTATTTTTTAAGGGAAAAACCATGAGACAAATTCAGAATAATTTAACTATTATCAAATCAATTATAATAATTCTTGTGTATGGCTCATGGTTAAAGAAAAATCTCTCTTGTTTTTCTTTACTTAACACACACACACACACACACACACACACACTAATTATCTCTCTCAAAGGCGGCAACACTTTGCTCTTTCCTCCTTGGCTATCTTCTCGAAGGCGACAACCCTTTACTCTCTCCTCCTTGGCTATCTTCTTGAAGGCGGCAGTACTTTACTCTCTCCTTCCTCTTATGTTCCTCCCAAGCGAAAATCCCTTGTTTCACGCTCTATTTTCCCTCTCCCCATAGGGAGGACCCTTGGGCCAAAGCCATCAAATTCTTTGTAGTATTGTCTATTTATAAGACTCTTTTGCTATTCCCTTTTGTTTCTTGAACTAGGAATACATTACCTCTTCAACAATGAATCTATTCCATCTTGGACTAGGAATACATTACCTCTTTAATAAGGAATAGACTTCTTTCCACACCAAGGAATCTTTCCTTCTACAACAAGAAAACCCAAATTAATTTTTCCTTCTTCAACTAGGAAACCTAATTAACTTTCCAAGTCACAATTGGAATTTGAGGCAATTTGCCAACAGATAGGTTCTTAGAGTATTACTTTTTGCTCTTTCAGGAAAATTGCCCAACTTATACAACAATTATTTGTAACACATTGTGATTAAGAATTTGGTGGTTTCATGCTTGGAGTTTTTATTTTAGTGGTATGACTTATGAGCATGCATTTGATATTTTTCAAAATGGTTTTGGCAGGTTTGCAGACTTGAAGAACAATAGATTGACCAATTACACATTTAGTTTTGTTCAGATGCTGAATGATAAGGTTCCTTTACCATTCATTGGCATTGTTGGGTTTTTGTAATCTATTTACTCTCTCTCTCTCTCTCTCTCTCTCTCTCTCTCTCTCTCTCTCTCTCTCTCTCTGGATGCTTTAGTGACTGTTGTAGCTAATGGCGGAGCCAAAATTTGAAATCGGAGGCCGAGGGGGGGGGGGGGGGGGCCGAAAATTTATAACCAATAGTCCAATATACATGTTTCCATACACTCGTGGCATATGTAGATTTATACATATTATGAACAGAAGCAACACGTTTGCACACACACATTATATATATATATATACACACACATATACTTATGACCAATCTATAGAATAAATGTCACTCATGTGAATATTAAGTGTTATTTTAATGTTAAAAAACCCATAAAATATAGCATATGCATTAATTATATTCTATTTATTTGCTATGTTTTTATTTTTATTTTTTATATCTGAATTAGTTGTGTAGTAAATTTTATTTGTAGTGAAATCTTAATTATAAATTATAATCCTCACATGGTTAGATAAACCTCAAGTACAGCTTATATTGGGTTTTGTTAAACTCATAAAGTGATGACTATATAACATATTTTTTTTTAATAAATATAGGTACATCTAAAACTTTGGAGTTTAACTTAAAAACAATACCAATTTATGAAGTTTATTATATAATTATTTCAAATTTTTATTACTTACACACATTTTTTATGAAAAATAATAAGTTATCATATATAGAATTTGAGATGAAAACACATTTGAAAGCTAACAATATTTTTTGTACTTTTTTTTTTTAAACTCTTGAATTAAAACTTTTGCTTCTTTAGTTCTTTTTTCCTATCCTTATTATTAATCTTATTTGTAACATTTTGAACCTTAAAAAACATTGATATAATAGGAAATCTTTTTTTCCATGAAACTTGAGATATAAAAAGAGATATCTCTATATTTAAAAAAAAAAAAAACACAAGGACTCTAGTATTGGTGGGGCCAGGGGGGCAACCCCCTCCTACTTGGTTGCAACTACTGCTTTATTACCACTACTACTAGTATTTGTTTCTAACTTTCCTAAAATTGATGTGAGTAGGGGAATACTGCTGTATACAAGTTCCTAATTCAAACAGTAGTTATAGCTAAATGTTTAATGTTGCATTTGTTGGGCTTTGTGGAGCCTAGTTGTGTTTGATCTAGATTATGACTCGACCTGAAATAATATTGTTACATTTTTTAATGGGAGATTTTCTGAGACTTGGTCCATGGAGTGGAGGCTTGGGTTGATAGGCCCAAGCGGTAGTGCTCATGGAGAAGTCTCCTTAGAAGTTTGGGGGCAACACCCCTGGGAAAAATTTTTGGCTCGTTTTTGTAGCCCATTGTGAATCCTATGCGTAGGATATAAAAACTGTTATTTTGGAGATTAGGTTTTTGATGTCATTTTTCTAAGAGAGAAAAACTGTACTGCTGCACTTTGTATTTTTCCCTGAGAATAGTGAAATCCCTGCAACTCTGTGGACGTAGGCAAATTACCGAACCACGTAAATACTGTCTTGGATGTGATTATTTTCTTTGACGTATATTTTTCTCTATTTTTGCATCTCACAGGTCTGTAAATTTCGTACATATTCCCATCAATTGGTATTAGAGCCTAGGTTAGGTTTGAGTGGGAGCAATGGCAGAGGAAACAGGAAAGACGTCTGGAATAGAAAAATTCAATGGCACAAACTTTGGATTCTGGAGGATGCAAATCGAGGACTATCTCTATGGGAAGAAGTTGCACTTGCCGCTTTTAAAGGAGAAACCTACAACTATGAAAGATGGTGAATGGACTCTTCTTGACAGATAGGTACTGGGAGTTATCAGATTAACTCTATCAAGGTCTGTTGCACAGTTGTGAAGGAGAAGACCATAGTAGATCTGATGAAGACTTTCTCTGGTATGTATGAAAAGCCATCAGTAAACAACAAGGTGCATCTGATGAAGAAACTATTCAATTTGAAGATTGTAGAGAATGCATCAGTAGCACAACATTTGAATGAATTTAACACCATCACAAATCAACTATCTTCAGTAGAAATTGATTTTGATAATGAGATTCGTGCACTGATCGTTTTGGCTTCATTGCTTTAAGTTGGGAGGCTATAAGAATGGCAGTGAGTAATTCTACTAGAAAAGAAAAGTTGAAGTACGATGACATACGAGATGTAGTTCTGGTTGGGGAGATTCACAGAAGAGATGCAAGTGAAACTTCAGGGTCTGGTTTTGCCCTAAACCTTGAGACAAGAGGTAGAGGTAATGATAGGAATTCAAATCGAGGTAGATCAAAATTTAGAAATTCCAATCGGAACAGAAGTAAATCTTGATTTGGCTAATAGGTACAATGTTGGAACTGTGGCAAAGCTGGCCACTTTAAGAGGCGTTGCAAAAATCCTAGGAAGAATAATGATGATGCTGTTGCTAATGCTGTAACAGATGAGGTACATGATGCGCTACTTTTTGCTGTAGACAATCCATTTAATGATTGGGTTTTGGACTCAGAAGCTTCGTTTCATACCACTCCACACCAAGAAATCATACAGAACTATGTTGAAGGTGATTTTGGTAAGGTGTATTTGGCTGATGGAGAAGCCTTGGATGTTGTGGGAATGGGAGACGTTTGGATTATATTGCCCAATGGGTCTGTCTAGTTACTGCAAAAGGTTCGACATATTCCTGACCTGAGGAAGAATTTGATTTATATAGGACAACTTGACGATGAAGGGCATGCAATACTATTTGTTGGTGGTACTTGGAAGGTTACAAAGGGAGTCATGATATTGGCTCATGGAAGGAAAACTAGTACTCTGTATATAACCTAAAGTCCAAGGGACACAATTGAAGTTGTTGAAGCAAGTATTGATGCAAATCTATGGCACTGTAGACTTGGTCACATGATTGAGAAAGGAATGAAGATGCTATTGTCAAAAGGGAAATTACCAAAATTGAAGTCTATTAATCTTGACATGTGTGAAAGCTACATCTTAGGAAAGCAAAAAATGGTGAGCTTCTTGAAAACTGGCAGGACACCAAAGGGTGGAAAATTGGAGTTAGTACACACTGATTTGTGGGGGCCTCCTCTGATTGCATCCCTTGGAGGTTCAAAGTACTACATTACTTTCATTAATGACTCAAGCAGAAAAGTATGAGTTTATTTTTTGAAAAATAAATTTGATGTATTTGGGACCTTTAAGATGTGGAAGGCCATGGTTGAGACAGAAACAGATTTGAAAGTAAAATGTCTGAGGTTAGACAATGGAGGAGAGTACATAGATGGAGGGTTCAATGAGTATTATGCTGCACATGGAATTAGAATGGAGAAGACCATTCCTGGGACACCGCAGTAGAATGATGTGGTTGAGCGCATGAACAGAACTCTCAATGAGCGTGCTAGGAGTATGAGATTGCATGCTAGATTACCAAAAACTTTCTGGGCTGATGCTGTTAGTACTATAGCTTACTTGATAAACCAAGGACCATCAGTTCCTATGGAGTTTAGAATTACTAAAGAGGTTTGGAGCAGTAAAGAGGTAAAGTTTTCCCATTTGAAAGTTTTTGGTTGTATTTCTTATGTTCATATTAATTTTGATGCGCTTGTAGTAAACTTGATGCAAAGTTTAAAATATGTTTTTTTATTGGCTATGGTGATGAGAAATTTGGCTATCGGTTTTGGGATGAACAAAATCAAAAAATTATCAGAAGTAGAAATGTGATATTTAATGAACAAGTTATGTACAAGGACATATCAACTTTAGTGCCGGATGTTATAGAGATAGATTAAAAGAAATCTAAGTTTGTCAACTTAGATGAATTGACTAAAAATACTGTCTAGAAAGGGGGTGAAGAAGAAAAGGAGAATGTAAATTCACACGTAGATCAGAGTACACCTGTAGCTGAAGTTCGTAGATCTTCTCAGGCCATTAGACCTCCATAGCATTATTCATCTGCACTAAATTATCTCCTGTTGACTAATAGTGGTGAGCCAGAGTGTTATGATTAAACCTTGTAAGATGAAAATTCAAGCAAGTGGGAGTTAGCCATGAATGATGAGATGGATACTTTATTGGGGAATTAGACATGGGAACTGACTGAATTTCCAGAAGGAAAGAAGGCTTTGCACAACAAGTGGGTATATAGAATAAAGAATGAACATGATGGTAGCAAATGCTACAAGGCCAGATTATTTGTCAAAGGGTTCCAGCAGAAGAAAGGCATTGACTACTCAGAAATATTTTCTCTAGTTATAAAGATGTCAACAATTAGACTAATACTGGGAATGGTGGCTATAGAGAATCTACATCTTGAGCAGCTAGATGTGAAGACAACATTCTTTCATGGTGACTTGGAGGAAGACATTTACACGAGTTAGCCAGAAGGGTTTAATGTTTAGGGACAAGAGAGCCTGGTCTGCAAACTGAGAAAGAGCTTGTATGGCCTAAAGCAAGCTCCAAGACAATGGTACAAGAAATTTGATAGTTTTATAAATAAAATTGGGTTCAAGAGGTGTGAAGCTGATCACTGTTGCTATGCTAAGTTCTTTGACAATTCTTATATCATTTTACTATTGTATGTGGATGAAATGCTCATTGCAAGTTCTAGCATTGAGGAGATTAATAATCTGAAGAAGCAATTGTCAAAACAATTTGCAATGAAGGATTTGGGAGTTGTAAAACAAATCCTTGGTATGAGAATCATTAGAGACAAGGCTAATGGTACATTAAAGCTTTCACAAGCAAAATATGTGAAGAAGATTCTTAGCAGGTTCAACATGAACGAAGCTAAACCAGTGAGCACACACTTGGGTAGTCATTTCAGACTAAGTAAAGAACAGTCATTGAAGACAAAAGAAGAAAGGGACCATATGAGCAAGGTGCCCTATGTCTCAGCTATTGGCAACTTGACGTATGTTATGGTGTGTACAAGGCTAGATATTACACATGATATAAAAACTGTTATTTAGGAAATTAGGGTTTTGATGTCGTTTTTTTGAGAGAGAAAAACTGTACTGCCGCACTCTGTATTTTTCCCTGAGAATAGTGAAATCATTGTAACTCCGTGGACGTAGGCAAATTGCCAAATCACGTAAATACTGTTTTGTGTGTGATTATTTTTCTTTAGCATATATTTTTCTCTATTTTTGCATCTCACAGGTTTAGGAATTTCGTACATATTCCCATCAACATTTGCGTTTGTATGAAACAAAGTTTCAGTAGCCCCCGGTTTGACCTGAATTGGTGTTACCAGGACTGATTTTGACTAGAATGATTAAGCTTAAAATTAAAGATCACAAAAGAGGTTTACCTTTCTAGGTATCAGGGCATAAACAAGAGAACTCAAATATTATAAACACATTTTAGGTTTTTTTTTTTTTTTTTTCAAATGCAATAATGTAAAAGCAACTTCATGTTGATAATAAGTTAATCAACATAATTAAACTTTATTTGTTTGGCTCCTAAAGCCTAAACTTTATTACATGTAAAGGCTTCTATCTCATCCGCGAAAGCTGTTTGTGGTTTTATGGATTTTTTTTTTTTTTTGGAGATTATCCTGGCAGCTTGATAATACTGGGTGATGAGGCTCAACTAGTCAACTTATTGAAGTCTAATGTTGTTTTTGGTTTGTTTGAGATAGATGGGGGCAAAGTTTTGGATCACGCGGATGAGCGTGCATTGGGACTTCATCTGCTACAATTTTCTGAGGTAAGATCTTTTTAGAATTTATTGCTCTGATGTTTCTTGACCATGGGATGAATGTAACTTAACTAGCCAGCATGATGCGTGGATCTGATTGCTGTCCGCCAATTCACTTTTTAGGTTGTTGAAGAGCCCTGCACCAATCTATTACCGAATGTGCTGTGTGAATACCTCTATAATTTGTCGGAATACTTTACGACGTTCTATTCCAATTGTCAGGTATGGTCCATGTGTGTTCAGTCTCATGCTCTATGAGTATGTTGTGTTTGGTAGGACCATGGAAACAATGATGGATTATCATCTTTGCCTCTATGACACTGTGAGTGAAAGATTTATCGGTGGGTTACCCAATTTCTGAGATGTCATAAACAAATTCCTGTTTCTAGTGGGACGTGATAAAGAAGCTGTAAATGAATGTATGGGATAGTCAAATTCTTATTCTGAATTAACCTTGTTATATTGAAACCTTGATCAGGTCGTTGGTTCAGCTGAGCAAACGAGCAGACTCTTGCTATGTGAAGCTACTGCAGCCGTGATGAGGAAATGCTTTTATCTCCTTGGGATCATATTTATTCTTACCTGTTTACAAGATATGAAATTATACAATAACGCTACTATAACCCATTTAAAGTGTTCAAAATGTTTCAAACGTGTACAACTCATTGAGTACACTGTACAGATAGCATTTAGGATGCAAGTTTTGGTGAAAAATATGGCCATGCAATGTGGGAATTTAGGCCTTGTTTGGTTTAAAAAAAATGATCACTCATTACTCATCACTCAGTTTTCATCACTCATCATTCATCACTCATCACTATCACTCAAAAATACCCCAATTTCTGATAACGTTATTTGTGGCTTGTTTGGGTGAAATATCTGACTCAGTTTTGAAACTCCATCACTCACCTTTATGTCAACTCACTGGGTCCCACAAATATCAATTAAAAATCTCTGTACAGAACGGTCATAAGCTTACCCGCGTTCTCTCTCTCTCTGTGTCTCTCTTCTCCACGCCCTTTCCACCCCAAAACGTCCCCAACATCCAGAAACCCAAAATTATCAAAATGGAACTGTGCAAATGCCCAGAATAGCAAATCGGAGTGATGCTCTTCTTCCTCACCTCGAACCTGTCTGCACAAAACCCCAATTCCTCTCAGCATTCGGACTTGGCTTGAGGATCTCGTTGCCCCTCACTTCCCCGCCTCCACTGCGTTAGATCCTCCCTCAGCTCGAACTCCAGAAAACCCACTCGAAGGAATCCCAGACTCCCAACTCTGAACATAACCCCGTTCGGGAGGACGCCGGAAAGTGGGCCTTACACGATCAAAAATCGCGGTAGCATGTGGTAATCGAAATTTCTTTTTAAATTTGGGTCGCTTTTTATTTTTATTTCTATTATTTTTATTTTTATTTTTTATGATCTTGATTATAATTGTTATGATTATGATAGTGTTTGTTATGTTTATGTAGTGGGTTTTTATTTATTTTTGCTAAGAGTGTTAACTATGAGTTTGCCTTATTTTCATAATTTTTTTTTTAAAATCTCACTTTATTTTTTGTTTTAATGAGAGTTTGCCGTATCCAACGTTGCTCATCTTCCTCACCTTCAACTTGTAAACTCATCGCGGCACTGTGGGTCTGCTGAAGAGAAACTCGTGAGCCCTCTGTTGGTACATGCACTAAATTTCTCTCCGTTCTCATGATTTTGCCTTTATATTTGATAAATATTTTACCGCAGATCTTGTAAATTGGATTTGAACAATCAAATGCTGTGAATACTCTGCTTGGATTTGAACATTTTTATGTTAGGTTTTTTTTAATATGAAGATTGTAAGACCTCTGTCTTTTGAGACCTCTGTCTTTTGCTTATTACGATGGGTGATTTCCCTCTGTTTCGACTATAATCCATGGGTCTGTTGAGGTTAAAGAGTTTTGTTTGGGTAAAAGATGATGATTGTTAGTATATAATATTTTAGACATATATCTGACATGCATTCTTTATCTCTTTGAACATTTGTTTTTAAAAAATTTTGAGAAACAATTATCTCTTTGAACTGCAACATTCAATTTTATTGTTATATGAACTCTTTACTTACCCGAATTCATGTACCTAATTGGAGTTTATTTGAAGCATTGGATGTGCAATAAAGGATTTGATTAATATTGTAACTTTATAGGCACCACTGTACCTCTTTATTTGAAGAAATGCCTTTAAATTTTCATATCTTATTAAGTGTAGCACTCATCCTAAAACAGAGCAAAATAGAGCTTTAAGATGTGCTTGGACCTAGCTACAAGCTTTCAAAATTAAATGAACTATTTTTTTATTTATTTATATACAACAAATGAGATAGTCTAGTCTAGAGAGGGAACTTGAATATATAGCTGCAAACTCATTATTTCTTTCTTTTCATTGCTAATGCTAGGTTACACTTACACATGCCTCTTATACTCACACCACCATTCACCATACTCGATCTCCAATCCATCTCATTATCGAGGGAGGAGCAATTAGTGTGTCATTTGAGGCTGCGCTACACCTCATTGTCCAACCTACCTAATTTGTCTTTAAAATTAATTTCACAGCTTTCATTAAGCACAAATACTAAAGATTTAGATTAGAACCTGATTTTCCTTTATCAAAAATAAACTCATCATGGTAAGAATGACATGACATGACATTTGCATCTAGTATTAAGGGAGAATAATCAGACAAATTTAGAGTTTGCAAGCCATTTTCTTGATCACTGCACTTCTTTTCCCATAAAATTTTTTTTTCCTTCTTCTGACTGAAAGCGCAAGATAGAGAAAATAACAATGACAACCTCTGTATATTCATCACTTGTGAATTACATAATGTACCTTCCATTTATAGAGGAGACTTTACCCTTGAAGAATATCACATGCGATAAATGAAAATGAAATAACTAATATATAACAAACTGCAACTACTTCAACAACAGTTTGTTACAACTGAAATCTAACTTCAATGCTAAAGCCCGTGTGAGTGTGACAAAGCTAATCCCCACCTGTAGTAAACTTTTGATGGTTAACTTCTGGACTTTTCTAAACTGTTGCATTGTTTACTGAACTGCTGATGTGTTCTGCACTGTTACAATGCTGTGTTTTGTAAAAATAAAACTATAGCAGGACTACAATCTGCACTAGTGTCATTGACCAAAATAGGATATAAAATCTGCATTACTGTCATCTCTTACTGCATACATATTGATGAAAACTTTTAGTACATGGTTGGCTATGTGTTGAATGACAGTGAATATGCCTTGTAGGGCTAGACGATTCACCACAATGTCGGAGGGAAGTGCCAGTAGCTATAACTCCAACTATAGGGGGCATGTGTGTGACATGAATCAGTGCGTGTTGCGGACATCTTTGCAGCTCCATAATTTCGGTAGACGGTTTTATGGCTGTAGACATTGGAAGCCTGTAAGTATCAGCTGCGCGCTTACTATCATTGTTGTTTCATGGTTAAATATCCAATGCTCCTCAGCGCATGTACTTACCAGCTTTGTTTAATATGCAGGGCAGTGACGAACATTGTAAGTCCTTTAAATGGTTGGATGGCATCCCATGTAGGCGTGGAGCTGAAACAGCACCGATTGTCATTGCGAAATTTACTAGGCTTGAGGCCGAGGCAGCTATGGCAAAAAACAATGAGATGGAAGCCCGTGCAATGATAGCAGACCTACTCCACAGGGAAAGAGTAGCAAAGCGTAGTGCTGAAAAAGCAAAGGTTTCCCTTCGTATGGCCAATGCGCGAGCACGTAAATATCAAGGTGCTCTACTTATGTCATGGTTGGCAATTGTGGTGTTCTTTATATTTTCACTTGGTAATAGGGATGTTGGATTACGGCAAATGTGTCTGCCATGACCTTTTTAATTTTTATTAGTTGTTTGGAAATATATTGTACATGTTGGGAGTGCCTTTTAGTGTAGGTGTTCGACTTGGCAATTGTATGTGTCGAATGACAGAGTTATTGTATGATTCGTATACATATAATTGCTATTTTGTAATGGTAGACATTTTGGTAGCATCCTTATTTTTTGTCATTCCTATTGTTTATGATTCAGTTGTGTTGTTAGTATATTTAAGCATTGATATGAATAAAAACAGGGCAAGCAGAATAAAGTGCCAAAAGTTCAGTTGTGCTGTACCAGGATCATAAGTGTACTATTAATAAAAACCTACGTGTTTATAAAAAAAAAAAAATCTACACTTTTTAACAAAATAAAAATTAAGAATATGTTCTTATCTCAAAAAAAGAAGAAAAGTGCACTCTATATATATGTTAGGTTTGTAATATGTTTCAAAAGAATAAATTACTTATTACAAACAAAATACTAGTATAAAAAAATTAGTCCTTTAAAGAAAAACTTTTTTGATAGCCTTTAAAGAAAAACTTTTTTGATAAAGCCTTTAAAGAAAAACTTTTTTGATAAAGCCTTTAAAGAAAAACTTAGAGAAACTCCTCATATTGTCCCAATCATTCCACATTGGAGGCTAATTCCACATTGGAGGCTAATGCCACTAGTTTGTATTGTGAATAGGCTTTGTTCTGAAATTCTTTTGGCTGTGTTAGTGCTTTATGAATAAATAATATTACATGCCCTGTTTTGAGTTCCTATATATTTTAGAAGGTGATATAACATAATTATCCACCTATAACCATATTAGATACACAATAATTGGTCTTTCAAAAATCAAAATTGTAAAAAGGTATTACATATAAAATGCATTGCGAAAAGGTATTACATATAACCATATCGTTCTCCCACTTTCATTACCAATAGGTATTACATACACTTGCTTTAAAGACACCAAAAAGAATTACATCAGAAATGTCAATACATTATTGACATTAGCCATTACATGTAAGCATGTGTACAGTTAATCTTAATTACAAAAAAAATGCATCATAATGTCCAAAATGATGCATCACGTGTCATGCTAAGTGACTTCTAGTCACGGTACCTAGACTTATACAAAAGTCCTAACAAAATGTCATGGGACTGGGTATTAGCTCTATACAAGTCCCAACAAAAAGGGTGAATCCTTAGACATGCCAACCATTAACGTTGACGTCGCACGTACTCCTCCCACATACGGTTAGTTATATCATCCCTGAATTCACCCATTGCTCTCTTCGATGCAATAGACATCTCCCTCACATGTCTTCTTTCAACACTTGCACTTGACTCAGGAGAGTTCCCATTGTTTTCGGTTTGCGTATCATCCCTACCAAGGTTCTTGAGTATGATATCGGGTGGCCTTATGTGGTGGAAGGAATGATGCACCAATGGGATACCCCGAATCAACCAAGTAATAGGAACCTATAAGAATAGCATATCCAAATTAGTAATAATAAGGGGATTAAATCAGTAAAATAATCTACGCAAAGCAACTATATTCTAAGCAAAGGAACTATATTCTTCAATATCTCATCCTTTCATCTTACTATTGAAAGATTGGCTAAAATTTCATATTAATACAATACTGACAACACAGTGCAGCTACTGGGACTGGGACTGGGCTGACTGGTGTGGCAGCTACTAGCTGCTGCACTGTGTTGCAGCAGCTAGTGTGCTGCCCAAGCTGCTGCAACTGCCCAAGCTGTTGCACTGTGTTGCAGCAGCTAGTAGCTGCAACACAGTGCAGCAGCCCAAGCTGCTGCACTGCAACACGAGTGCAGCTTGGGCTGCACTGGTGTGGCAGCTACTACCTGCTGCACACACCAGTGCAGCTAGTAGCTGCTGCACTGTGTTGCAGCAGCCGAAGCTGCACCAGTGCAACTTTCATACCATAAGACAAGTTCCTTTGTTGTTGAATTTTACCATCCGAAGCTGCATAAGCCAACTTTCATACCATAAGACAACTATCATATCATAAGCCGAAGCTGCATCAAATTTTACCATCCAAATAAACTGTTGTTGAATTCACTTATAGCAAATTTATAATAAGACAAGTACATAGCACCAAAATTCAAAGTCAATCACATAGCAGCAGATTTGGATTCTTTCACAAACATAGTGTGTGTTTTCTGTATTATGGAGTGTGTTTTCTGTATTATGGAGTTTTTCTACTCCCTTGCCCATGAGATAAGCTCTCACTTGAGACCACTTTGGAGGTATTACTTCATTTTTTGCAAGTTTAGTCAGTCGCATAATTTTTGGTGACAATTATTGAATAGTATGGCTTTCAACCATACTAGCTGCTGCACTGTGTTGCAGCAGCTAGTAGCTGTAACACAGTGCAGCAGCCCAAGCTGCAACACAGTGCAGCAGCTAGTAGCTGCCACACCAGTGCAGCCTAGCTGCTCATCCTTTAAACATTGCAGTTGAGGTGCAATTCAATCGTTCAAATATCCAAATTTCTCCTGTACTATCTTTTTTTTTTTTTTTTTTTTTTTGATAGGTAGTAAGAGTTGTATTGATAAGAAAAGTACAATGTCACCTAAGTAACATATCTTTTTTGGTTAGCAATGCATAAAGTATCCTAAAGAAACTTGTGGTAATGCATGATTTTGTTCCCTTGATCCATCTTTGGACACCCATCAAAGCAGATCCAACAATGTGCATTTTGTCATGGGAAAGTTGGACATTCATAAGAAAGAGTAACGTACAAGAAGCCAGTGCAGCCCAAGCTGCAATGGGTTGCAGTTTGGGCTGCTGCACTGTGTTGCAGCTTGGGCTGCTGTACTGTGTTGCAGCTGCTGCACACAGTGCTGCAGTGCCCTAGCTGTTGCAACACAGTGCAGCCTAGTGCACTGGCTGCTGCACTGTGTTGCAGCAGCTAGTGCACCAGCTGCCACACCAGTGCAGCAGCCCAATGCTCTAAATGTCAAAAACCCTAAACTGAGTTGATAAAGTTCTACATGAACCAGCCACAACCACAACCATTAGGATTTAAGTTAAAGACGCATACCTTCCGGTGGCCATGGGAAGCCATGCTTTGGGTCTTTAATAGCTTCTTCAAACACCCTGGAGTCGTTGGCGCTTCCCTCCCAACCACCATGGACATATGTAAACCGCATGTCATGGTCACATGCACACATGACGTTGGTTGTAACAGTGCTCTTGCGACTCCTATGAGTCTGGAGTCTTATCGCTGAAGGCCGAGAACTAACATGTGTTCCGTCAATAGCTCCTATGCTTCTCTACAGTGAATAGTGCCAATTAGTTGAAATATTATATAGTAATGTGTACAACCATTTTGGAAGATATTATGAAATTATTTACCTCAAACCAAGGGTCATACTTATTGTTCCCCCGCAAATGCTCTGGAAGGCCTACCACATTCGGATCTGGCTTGATTAAATGTTGGCCCCATGTGTGGATAGCTCGCAACACCCTACGGAACTTGCGATCCACAGTTTCAGTGGAATGCTGAAATCTGTCTGCCACAGGCCGCATCCGAGTATTATGCCCAACAGTGTACAAGAATATGGCCACTGCCTCCTACACGTCAACACGCCCTTTCCCTTCCTTCAAGTACCCATAATGTTTCAGCTCCTCAACCAAGTGATAGAATAGATCTAGTGTCATGCGGAACATCTCATGGCAATTGGTAGGATTGCCATCTCTCACTTCAGCCATATAATCGCTTCCACTCAAAATGCTAGTACGTTGTGGGCGCTTGTCGTAATGCCGTTGGAAATATGCCACCATCTCGCCAATAAGTGGAAATACAAACCAAAACTCCTCCTCCTCGCTGTATACTCCGAGTCTGTGTCTGCACCAGTGGTCATGTCATCGTCACAATCACTTATATCCATGTCGTCATCACTCAAACTAGTGTCCATGTCATCACCACAACCACCACTGTCCATGTCATCATCGTCGGAGTTAAAATAAGCATCATCAAAATCATATTGCCAGAAAGGATCACTGGGGGAGACCATTAACCTATACCCAAAAAAAACCAATGCATTAGAACCAAAGATATTGAAATATATAAACGGACAAATTAATATAAAGTACCAAGAGAATTGCAATAATGTTAGCTGAACTCACCTTACAATGTAAGTAACATGAACTAGATAAGAAATATTAAAAAATATATATATAATACTATAAAAAAACACCAAGTACATAACAAAGCCCACACACTAATTTAAGTAACACCAATTTAAGTAACACCATAATCACAAGCATAGTTCACAACACTTTAACATTACAATAAAGCTACATTAAATAAAAGTGTTCAACTGATAGGAAAGAGAAATAAAACCAAACATCGAATATTGTCCAAGCACACACACATAAAGTCCTTAAATGATACTTAACAACTAAACCAAGTGTTTTCTCAAAAAGAAAAAAACTAAACCAAGTGATTCACATAGAGTGTTACATAACAAAAGTTGCTTCAAAAGCAATCCCCATTAGTTATCCGGCAGCTGAGCGTAGCGCTCCATAAACCTCTTCCTCCTTTGCTCGGGCATGCCCATGAACAACACTCTTTTCTCCTTCTTTTGGAGAGCCTCGGCGACATTAAGGTAGGTGTCATCATCAAGATCAGTATACTGATTCAACACTTCTAAAGCTCTCCCAAGTGAGCAAGGATCGCCACCACTGGCAGATTGTGCAACATGATCAGAGCTACCAAACGACTTTCCCTTTTTTTTGAAAAACCTTTCCCTTGCCAAGGCAGTGCACTCTTGTAGAGCCATGGTCATCTCACTAGCCCTATCATTCTTCTTAGCAACCTTTTTCCCCTTGGTACTAGGCTCTTGCATGGGACGTTTGTCCGCTCGTTGGGTTTGCTCATCAACAGTGGGATCGTCTTGGGTTACGCCCTCCATGTTGGGATTGTAGCAATCATCATCATCCAACTGGGTACGATGTGCCTCACGTTCCTCATTGGCAAGTTCCTCTTCCAGGACATGCTCTTCATCACTATCTGGGGCTGGCGTGTTTGAGGAAATTTGAAGGGAACCAGTTGCAGTATTAAGGGCAAAAAGTTGCTTCAGCTTCTCATAATCAAGACACCCTTTCTTCCGTAATGCAGCTGCCTTATTATCCCCCTGAAATGACAATATATACATCAAAATCATGCTAATATGAAATAGAAAATTACAAACAAATATACAAAGAATTAGGATAGTAAATATAACATACCGCAATCACGTTAGCCCACACCTCATTAGAAGCCGTCACCGTTTGGGTTGTCTCATCCCACCCCAACCCGGTATGCCTCAAAAGCTGGCCCCACTTTCTTTGTTTTTGCCTAAGCCTATTATGCTTGTCTTTCACTTGCTTAGGGGTGAAACCCTTCCCAGTATGCTCATTTAGGGTTTTCGTAATTGATAACCAAACTTTGGCCTTAAAGACACCATGTTCCATGTTCCCCTTTTGTTGTTCATCGACCATGAGGTCAATGAAAAGATGTTCAATGTGGGGAGGCCACTTTTTCTCCTCAACATCCTGTGTTTCTTGTGCCATCTAATACAAGTTTCCCAACACAATCGCATATGTTAATATTTGTATATTCATAGTTCTATGAATTGGCCACTAAAATGATTCATTTATAGAGTTGTTTGGGATTACCATTAAAAAAAAAAAAAAAAAACTACAATAGCATGTGATTATATGGAGGGGATTCATGAGGCAGGTTCAGGGTTGGGATTTTTTTTCCTTCTTTAATAATTAAATAATGCTTCATGTAGGAAAATTTAAAATTATATAAGGAACCAAAGCACACAGGCAGTGTACTAAGTAACCGGCAAGAAAAAGAAAAAATGAAGAAAAATATGATTTATAAAATTTTGAGACTGAATTATATAATTGTGGAGTTGAGTAACATATTATTTAAATCCTAGATTTTAAGTTAGGTTGTGTTTTCATGGAACAAGCACCTGAGCAATCTTGGGCTAGTTTTCACCCCTATCTGAATCTGGCAGCATTAACACACCATAAGGCTATATAAAATTCTTGTAAGCGGCAACATTGATTATCTTATTACCCGGCCCTTTAAATCAGTACAAACTAGTCTGCTATGGTCATACGTTGTTTTTTTTTTTTTGGATAAAATGCATCTAATAAAAATAACAATGTATATAGCATTCTAGGCTTCCAATCACCAAATCTTCAAGAAAAATTTCACTTAAGACTAAATATAGTTTGAAAAAAACAAGCTGTGGCATTTAATCTAAATAACGGCTCATTCTATAATACTCCTGATTATTTCCTTTTTTTTTTTTTTTTTTTTTTTTTTTCACTTACATGCTCTGTTTTGGACCTATGGTATTAGAGTAAGATAATACAAATTTTCCCTAAAAATCCATATGGGAAGAATTCAATCAACATGTCTCACAAGCCACAACCAACATCAGTAGAATAAATCAAAAACCCCTTTCACATCCAACGAAAAACCCAAACCAGAACCAGACCAGGGACATGGAAAATGGAGAGGGAGAGAGACAGATTTACTGCACCTGGGAGATAATGTCGCACCTGGGAAGGGGAGAGAGAAGTATGGATACGGTGACAGAGAGCTACACTCGCCGGTGAAGATTCCGGCCTGGTTCAGAGCTTCGATGAGGCGTTGTTCTTCAAACACGGACGATCTTCTCAGGCCTCGTTCAGTCTTCGAACACGGATTGTGGTGCCATGGAGCTACCTCGCTGGGATGTGAGGATGGAAGTGAAAATGAGAGGGAAGTGAGAAGAGGGAAATTTTTTAGGAAAAATTTTTCGGACAAATGCAGAGTAACAGGAAGAAGCTCCAACGGTCAGATAGATGGGACAAGTCACTAGTTGAATGGGCCCCACTGAGACAGCTTATTACAAAAGTGCCACTGAGTCATGGGTGATGAGTCTTGAAAACAAGGATATTGTGTTTTCATTTTTGGTCATCATCACTCAGTTTTTTGAGTGATTGGATGACCAAAACCGGGTGACCAAATATGGGTGATGGCATCCAAACAAAAATTTTTCTGTGAGTCCCACAAATTTTGGATGATGAATGATGAAAACACAATCATATCACTCAAAACTCTCTCATCCAAACAACCCCTTAGATATCCAGTTGTTAATTACTCTTTTCTTTATTGTTAAACTTTTATTATTTTCTTTTGCTAAACGTAGTTAAGATTGGACTCCTGCTTCTACATGAAAGAAGCAATCATATGAGAATGTAAGGAGTCCAAGCTAATCTCGTGTTTCCTAGAAATCAAGTTCACGGAATCAAGTTCAGACTAGTGTCGGATCATATCATATGCTATTCACAGGAGGATAGAAGTCAGATAACTATGTTTCATGCATTTCAGTGTCAGAATTATCCGAAATTTGGTACAACTCAAATCTTCATTCAGGTTGGACTTTCGTACTCAAATTTAATTTATAGTTATGGTTTCATGTTTGTCATTCATCTGTTGCGAATGGAATTGTATATATGAAATACTATTATATATGACATTTTAGAAAAATGAGGTAGAAAATGAATTGACTTGAAATAAAGTTAAATAGCAGATGAATAGGACGAAATGGATACTGCCTAAAGGGATAAAGTTTAAACTTAAATTTGAAAGAAGAAAGTAGAGCTTAAACAAAATTTAAATGACGAAAATTGTATTTCAAATTTTGGAAGGTAATGGCATAAAATTAGTGGAATTACAACTTTAGAAATTATAGAAGTAAAATCAAGATGCTAATTACTTGAAAAAAAAAATGTTAGCCAAGTTTGGGAGAGCGACCTTTTGAGGCTTGTCAAAAGTGGGGAATTATACTTTTCTTTGCTAGTTTTTGCATGGTACTCTTTACCAAAAGACGCCAGTAGTCTCACTCCGGAACCTCATCTTCTACCTTTCCCAATATAGACATAAAAGATGGCAATAGGCTTGGCTTAATGATTTGAAATTCTAAAGTTAGCATCAATTAATAGGCTGATCATTTTGGCAATACAAATAGAGATTAAGAAATATATCATTACTCATGACTCATGTCACCTAAAGTTTAATTGGTTGATCATTTTGGCAAAGATATTGTAGCCTTACGAGAAGTTCGTGCTCTATGACTATCTAAACCCCCTCCATATATAGCTCTTGTATGACTTCTTTTTCTTTCTATAAGGTGGTGTCCTCTTTGCAAGATCTTCTAAGCTCTTCACACTTGCTGGAGATATAAAAGACTCTGACAGTGATCCTAATTTTAAAGAGAGGGTACAGAAGGCAGTGGTTCGCCTCCAGGTGATTTATTTACTTTTGTAGCTTATGGACTGAGGCTGATCTGAGATAATGCAAAATTATTTGAATCTTGATGTAAAGGTATTTTGAAAGGGCATCTTATAAGTAACAAGTTTATACTTCAAAGAAAGAGAATATCATAGATTGAAATTCTAGTGATTGATGCAACCACACTGATATCAAATCAAATATAGTTAGGGTACGTTTGGTATGCTGTAATAGCTCTTGTAATGGAATAGTTATTCATGTGTAATAGCAATTCGGTCATTTGGTTACATCTTTATTACATGGATTAGTTATTACATTGGAATAACTATTCTTTAAATTGAAGAATGGCTATTCCTCTTTAAAATGGATGTAATAGATATTCCTTAGTGCATATAATAGGTTTTAAAATTAATATATTTCCAAAAATACAAAATTTCCTTATAAATCATATTTTACAAGTTTTCCATATGTAACAACCAAATTTATGAATAGTAATAGTTATTCCATTACAATCTCTTTTATTCCCAGTAATAAAGATTACTATTCCTAATGTAATCTACATTCAGTGTACCAAACACACCCTTAGTTTTTATGCTAGACTCTATCTTCAGCAGGAGAAGTGGGGCTTTATTATCAGAAATATCTTAGATCTAATAGATCCAAATCAATCCAAATATCTAACACTAGATTTGGTGATTGAATGCATCACTCATTATTGATTATTCTTTATCTTTGTGTTCTGTTGGAGTTGGATTCACATATACATGCAAATGCTCCTTTAGATATTCAATGGATTTTGAATTTTTGACATTTGGTTTTAATTTGTAGATGAATAATAAAAGTATGTTAGGAGTCAAATCAACAAACATCAAATGGCTATGATGGTTAGGTACTTAGATGAGGTTGAACTACTAGAGATTTGATCTAGTGGTATGTATGATTTATGCTTCAGCAATAAGAGGTTCTGAGGAGTTCAATTCTTAAAATTTTCATTTCCTAATCTGTCACTTTAAATATCAGTGCCAACTATCAAAGTAGGCTTACTATAGCCTGCTTATAACCTCTTTAGCTTGAGGGGTTAGTCACAATTCCGAGATCTAAAGACCCTAACTGAAAACACCAAACTGTGACATAGCTCAATTTTTCCTACATTTCCTGCAGCAACCGTTACACATTAGTATAAGTTGTTAATCTAGCAAACTTCCATTTTTAGTTTACAAATCAAAGTCTCAGCCTAGAAGGTAGGGTGGGGTGGGGGGAAGACATTGACTTTAGTGAAAATGGTTGATTAGAACTTAAGCACAAATAACACCATCAAATGGGCATTTGGTCTAGTGGTATGATTCTTGCTTTGGGTGCGAGAGGTCCCGAGTTCTATCATAATTTACCGTTTGGTAATGTTTTTCTAGTAACGTTGTTTAAGTGTTGTGAAAATACGTGTTGTGCTGTTTAAACAACACAACCAAACAGGCTCTGAGTTGTTTCTTGGATGATGGCATTTTGTGGTGATTGGCATTTCACCTAATTTTCTTCCTAACCTCAATGTTCTAGAATTAGGCCAATTGCTAACAAAAATCAATTAGTCACCTATCAAGACACCTCATTAATAGGTAAGTAGCTAGAAGCCCATGGTTCCAAATTTTGCACAATCTAATGGAAAAAAAGATAGCTTTGCTGCACATCTCGATGTAAAGGTATTTGGAAAGGGCATCTTAAGAGTGTTTGGACATCAGAAGATGAAAATATTATAGATTAAAATTCTAGTGATTGCAGCAACAACACTGATGCCAAATCAAATATAATAAGTTTTTATGGACGCTGGAAATGAATAATCAGCTTTTAGAACCCTATCAAGCTAAAAATGTGGTTCAAGTCGTACTCTTAAGTTTGAATTTGGGTATAACACATTGGAGAGACTCCAATTTAGGGGATAATATAACATATAAAGCTTAATTCATTTTACAACTCACTCTTATCATTAGCATTCCATATGGGACTTTAACATTTAACTAACAGCCCACTCACACCTGAATATGCCAACAGGGTAATATTCTTGTCATAGCCAACTATTAAACTAGGCTTAAAGCTTTCTATAGCCAGCTAATTTCTTTACTTTTTGTTTCTAGTCACAATTCCGAGATTTAAAGAATCCTTCATGAAAACACTAAACTGTGAGATAACTTAATTTTGCATACATTTCTTGTAGCAAGCATTAGACATTAGTAGAACTAGTTGCAAACTTACACAATGTGTGAGAATGAATAATTATTTTGTAATATATATATATATATATATATATATTAATAGGTAAAGCTGAGAGAAAATCCAATTAGGTTTTAAATTGGATTCTAATTGTTGTCTAATTTTGTGCCACATGTCCTACTTAAGTTTTTATTATTTTATTTTTAATTTTTGTTCCAGGTGAGTTAATGTGGTGCAAAATACAAAGGGTCTAATATAAATAAATCATCAAAAAATAAATAAACAATAAAAGAAAAAAGAAAGAAAGAGTAAACTTATTTGTATATCCAAAAGAAATTAAAATATAAAAATAAAAATAAAAGAGAGAGTATAATTTGAATCCATATATGTGTAATTGTAATTTTTTTTAATTGTACCATGCATATGCACAAGTTATACACTAATTGTAATATAATATATAATTTGTTCTCCATAAAAATTAAACAATTGTTGTTCGGTCCAAATAGGTCTACTTTGGTTCCATTCGGTCCAATTAGGTCTACTTTAGTCCACTTTGGTCCACTCGGTCAATTTCGGTCTCTTTCAATCCATTTTGGACTAATTGGGTCTTATATTGATTCTTTTTATAGATTGCATTTTCAAGTTTAACTCAAAAATTCTTTTTTTTTTTCTTAATTTTTGGGTTGAAAAGTATGAAATTTTATTATATTTGGGCTAAACTCTTTAGTTTTGAGTTAAAAAAAAAAAAAATACAAACAAAATAGGCATTATAAATTAGAAATATGAGCCCTAAAAATGTAATAAAAATGACAAATATTCAAAACTCCAATTCAGTCATTTTCGGTCCTAATCGGTCCATTTTGTCATCTTCAGTCCACTTTCTATTTGGTCTATGTTGATCCTATTGGGTCAATTCGGCCCACATTGATCCTATTCTAGCCACTTTAGTCCTATTCGGTCCACATTGGTCATATTTAGTCCGCTAAATTAACTTTGGTTCTATTTGGTCCACATTGGTCCTATTTGGTCCATTCTATCAACTTCGATACTATTCAGTCGACATTGGTCCTATTTGGTCCACTATGGTCCTATTCGGTCCTATTTTTTTTTCCTATTTGGTCCATATGTCCACTTTGGTCCTAATTTGTCCATTTGTTCTTATTCAGTCCACGTCAGCCCTATTTGGTCCACCTTGTTCCCATTCAGTCCTATTTTGTCCACTTCATTCCATTTGTGTTCACTTTTGTCCATTTTGGTCCACTTTAGTCCATTTTTATGCACTTAAATATAAGGAAAAGATATGTTTGGGTTGAGAGTACCTATTCTAAATCCAAATTTATTTTAAAAAATATATATATATATATATCTCAAACTCGTTATATAAGGAAAAAATATGTTTGGGTTGAGAGTACCTATTCAATGTTCGACCTAACCCGCAAACATGACATGAACTCGACACGCGTTTTTGCGGATTAGTGGTTTTGGGTTATAAACAGGTCAATCCAAAAACGACACGATAAAAAATGTGTCATAAACAAGTCAACCTACATAACCCGCAATCAGTGGTGGAAATAGGATTTTAGTTTTGGGGGGAAAAGTTACATGATAAGATTGAAAACAAAATTAATCTAAAAAATATTAGTTTGCATCAATATAAATAAATAAATAAAGATAATCAATTAATATTAAATAAAAATTAATTGAAGACATTAATCAATGTATTTATTTACAATTCAAGAAATTAATTAACGTACTCAAAATAAACTGTGAGATTAACTCAATGAAAAAGTGTAAAAAATATAGGCGAAAATACTATTTTCGCTCATACATTTTCATCTCATTCCACTATGGTCTCTACTTTTAATTTTACTGCATTTAGTCCCTAAAATAAAAAAGCAATATCGTTTTGGTCCCTATTGTCATCTCACTAACGGAAATAGTTTACATGGCAAACGGAGTGCACTGCTGGCACACTAAATGTTGACGTTAGTATTAAAATAATAATAAAATTTTTTATTTAGAATTTTAAAAATGCCATGTCATATTTTAAATATAAAAAATTAATTTATCAATTTTAACTAAATGAAAAAAAGAAAAAGAAAAAACAGATCTAGCTTTATCTTGAGGAAGAATAGACAAGAACACAAACCCAGAAAATTCAAAACCCAAAAACATCTAGGTGGACTTTAGAATCGTTTGGTCTTAATCAATTATTTGACAATCTGATTGAAAAACACAAAAGCAAGAAAAGAAAAAAAATGGGTACCTAAATTTTGAAACACACAAATTCAAACACACAAGAGACAACTTGCAATATCAAACTTAAACACACACGATTAGCCAAACCCATAAATACCATAAATTGGTTACAAAAAAGATTGTTTAAAAAATCTTATGTGAGGTGAGAGAAAAAAAAAATCTCCAAATTGAGCAGGAAAATAAAATCCAGACATCAAAACATTGGCCAGAAAAACCCATTAAACCTAGAAAATTAACACAATTAAAACAAACCCAGAAAATGAAAAGAGATCGGCGAAACACTAAACATTGACCACAACTGTGGTCACCGAAGATTGAATTAATGATAGTATTTATGACACAATTTATTTGTATGTAGGTTAAGACTTAATCCTACAGATTAGGCCCTAAGCTTCACCTAGTTCGTTTACTCCAAGCTATAATGCAAGAACTTCTTCCTGGTTTCCCTTAACTCCCTAGTGTTTCCCTATGTTTCTCTCTTTGTCTTTTACTCCCCCGCTTTTCCAACCCCAGGTCCTTTGCCCATTTCTCCCTTTTATAGTCTCTTGTTAGTGGGGTAACCATCATTATTTTCCCACTACACACGTATTCCTATGTTCATTAGAATCCCAAGGGATCCTCACAACTTTAGAAGATTCCCTTGGAACTTGTTCCAGACGCCGAAGAGTGTTCGGTGGCCGTTTCCCCAATGGCACTATCAATCCTTGGCTACCGACCTCGCTAGGTTCATGTTTCACCCCAACTTCCCTCATCACTGGTCAGCTTTTAGTCGACCACTTAAGACTTCCTCAAGTGGTCGTCTTCTCGGCCTATCATCCCAACCTCAGGGTAGGGCCCATTGTGATAGGGCCCAGGGTTAACTCCCTCTTTAGGTGCCAAGTTAAGCTCCTTTAATGGGCCCTGGGTCTTATGTTAGGTTTTGATTAGGTGGGCTAGCATGGGTTGTTTGATCGCAACTCCCCACAATAGCCCTCCCACGATGAAATAGAGATAGGATCGGGGTTTTCCTGCTCCATGGTCGGGGCCATTGCTCTTCCCTTTCCAAGAGAAATGACGGTTACTCCTCGGAAAGACCAACAATCTACCAATTAATGCAACAGACAAGATAGCTTGCTCCTTTCAAATACATGGCAGAATTTGAGGTATCGGATGGTCCAGATGGCTTGGTGCTTCACTTATCGAGGCACGTGTAAAGAGACATGACGGTATGCATTAATTGTTTTTGGGTAGTTACAATTAATGATCCTTGTTTCTATAAATACCTTCCCTAATTCACGTTTTTCGTTTTCTTTAGTTTCTTCTTAGTTCAGAATATTGCCTTCCTCTTGTTCTCGAGCCCTTAGGCTCTGCTTGGGAAGAGTGAATGGAATGGAATGGAAATGAATAAAAAGAATAATTTTAGAATATTCTTCCCTTCTCTTGTTTGGGAGTTTTAATGAAGGGAATGGAAAGTCCATTCCCTTGTTTGGAAGTTTAAGTGAGAGGGAATGGAATGGATAGGAGGGAACACTCATTCCTCTCTATTCCCTTAAAACCTCAAATTTTCATTCCCCCCGAAATTGGGAGGAATGGGAGGGAATGAAATTAGATTTAATGATTTTTTTACTAAAACTCCCAAAATACCCCTATATATTCAACCCTTTATTTTAAAATAGGGGTCTAATAGTAATATTTTCATAAAATGATTCCATTCCATTCTTTCCATGTTTCTCCCAAACAGGATTACTTACATTCCATTCATTTTCATTCCTTGCCATTCCTTTATTTTAAAACATCCAATCAAGGTTACTTAATTCCATTCCATTCCATTCTTTTCCATTCCTTTCCCTTACTTAAATACATTCCATTCCTTTCCATTCCCTTATGATCATCTCATTTCATTCCATTCCATTCCCTTATAAACTCCCAAGCGGAACCTTAATCTCCCTGCAAGACCATTCTCCTTTTCAGGAAATCACTTAGTAAGTCTTCTTTCCTCTAACTATCTTCTCATAACTTAGTTAGACTCTAAGATATGGGATTTTCTTACGTTTTGAAAACTAGAGTAGATGTAGAATCTTTCAGAATTAGGAACAACATTCCTCGTGATGTTGAAATATCATATTGTAATGCAGGAGATATAGAAGACCAGAGGCTTCCCCTATGAAGTATTTTTCCCTTTAATGTCCATACTTGAGGTTACGTTCCTAGTAGATCCTTTATTGCTTAGGACCCTTAGTTTTTACGGCCTTAGTCCCGACTAGTGTTTGCCTAATTTTTATAGGGTAGTCAACTGTGTGGGGGTGTCTCAACTGATTGTATGGCCTTAGCCTTAACCACCATGACATCAACTTCCTATACACCATTCGGGGGAGTTTGAAGCTTGGGTATTACCTTCAGACTCGAAATACAATGGTTAGGTTGATATCCTGCCTCCCTGATTCTAATAGGAACTCGGCGGAGGAGTATGTGAGAGTGAGCGGAAATTGGTTGAATAGTGAGTTGACTTGCCTGACCTCCCCTCGCGAGATAGGTTGGTACTTTCTTTTCCCTGACTCCTTAACATACCCAAATTGCGCTTCCTTCCTTTTTTTATTTTATTTTATTTTATTTTTATTTTTTTAATTTATTTATATGCACACTTATTTCCTTATCTATTGTATATACACATCTCTCTCTCTCTCTCTCTCTCTTTTTTCCTCGGCATCTCACTAACGTGTTCCCCCTCCTCGACTGCAGTTTCGAAGAAATTTCGGCTGGATATAAACGTAGTGAGAGTTTAGGAGCTTAACTTCGTTCTTCGCTCGGAAATATTTGTGCACTATGATGGGTAGTTAAGAGCTTCTCAGTTGATCTTAGGTTGTGTGCCTTCCTACACAAGCTACCAAGACTTGTCGAGCGCTTTAACAGTTGGCAGCCCCCTTCTGTCGTACCTGGACGTTCATCTACCTGTATTCCTACTGCAAGGACTCACTTTTGGGGAAGAAAGGCATTTAGGTCCCTGATTGGTCAAACACAACTCTCTTGAACCTATACAAGACGGTTCAGGAGATACCATCTTCTAAGGTTAGGTGGTACACGTTCCTGTGGAGGCCCCCATTTTAAGAGACCCTATAGAGGAGGGCCTGGCTATCGAGGTGGCAATTCTTGAAGAGCCCGTTCTACCCAACCTGGCAGAAGAAATGGTCCAGAAGCAGTCCATGGCTTTGGATCGCTAGTTTCCAATCGCCTAAGCTCCGGGAGGCCAAGCTGCTGCTTGGCCTACTCCCCAACATAATACACCCCTTGCTTCCCAATAGCGAAGGAAGCAGTAAAAGGGTTCAAGTGGTGCTACAGTATGGAGTAGCACTCCCCCTGTTGCCCACCTTTCCACTCAAGCCTCAGGTCAAGCAGCCACTTAATCGACCGATAAGACCCCCCAAGAGACACAGTTGTGAGCCAGTCGGTCATAATTGGCTCTCAACTGGCGGCTTCTTCCTTAGGTTCTGCTGTCGGTTGGGAGTGCTCCTTTCACCTGGGAGACAAGGTTCTGCCATCTAATTCCTTTGTTTGGACATGGAGGAGTGGCTTAGAGGGGTAGGTATCCGACAGCCTTGGGCAGGCCTTATTGCAGCCTATTGACCTAGAGCACTACTTTGGTTGTAGGAATGATGACCTTGTCCTAAAATTAAAGTGGCATACTATAGTGGTAAGCTTTATTTATCCAAAATTTTACTGTTTTGTTGGCTCGGTTCCTTTCGTTTCCTTCACATACTTCTCATTTTATAAGTGCTATCAATTGGGCTAAAATAATTCCATCTTGTTTTATTGTTGTCTCAAGTCGCCCAATTGACCCATGTGGTGGAAGGTCGACTAAAGGGAGCACTAGAGTAGGCTAATAAAGAAAAGGCCATCAAGTAGGTAGCCGAGGCCAGCCTGTAAGAGAAAACTCTAGGCTAAATGTGATGGAGCGGCAGGCAACTATTGTCGAGAAGGTGCTGGAGCTTGCCTAGACGGCCAGCCTCCTTCCTCTCAGGATAAGGAGCTCGCCGACCACAAAGGCACGAAGAAAGCTTGAAAGCAGAGCTACTACAACAAAGGTTTAAGGGATGCCGAGAATTTAGCTGGTCATGTGATCTTTTAGGCTTGGAAGTTCGGGTTCATGGAGGTCTGGATGGCTACAATTAATGTCGTCGACCTCCCTGAAGACTCCCCTTTCAGGAGTGCTAACCAAGTCCCATTGCCAAAGAACCCCGAGGTCGAGATCCAGGTTACAGTGTAGGGTAAGGACAGTAGCGATGAAGATAAGGGTACATAGAGCCTAGAGACTAGGGAGCTATTACAGCAGAGTGACTCCTATGTAGTGGTGCTTGATGATGACAACCTGAAAGCCGCTACTACCTTATCAAACTCGGACACCATGCAACCCATAGTCACCTTAGATCCTTCGCTCACTAATACTCCAACCAGCCAGGAAGCACCCATAACAACTCCCATAGCCACTGATAACCGAGCATCTAGACTCTGTTATTATGAATATTTGTATTATTTCTCTATCCTTTTTCCCCCATTTTCTTTTATTTTGGTGGATACTTCGTGTATTTACTTAAGTGGATCAGTACCAGTGTACTAAGCCTCCCCCCCCCCCCCCCATTTTTTTTTTTTTTTTTTAAAGTTTATGTGAAATTGATGGTTTTAATTTAATTATTTTTCCTTGCTTCATATTTCATTTTTTTTTTGTTATTTTGTTTTAGCCTATCCTGATTGTATGAGAAGGGTTAATACCAAGAATTTACTTTCTTTGAGTTTCTAATCATTCGGTAATGGCATCAATATTTTGACGTTCATGCTGAAAATCGCTTTAGTGTTAATGTTAGGTAACACAATAATTTAGATGTTTGGTAACAACATCAACATTTTGATATTAACACTGAAAATTACTTAAGTGTTAGCATTTGATAACACAATAAGTAATTTTGACGCCAATGGTTCACTGTTCTCAAGTGTCCTCATTAGGTAATACTGAAGATGCACTTTATATTCCCTAATTAGGCTGCTAACCTACTATAGATTTTTCTTGTTGGGGACAAGTTCATCTTTGGTCATTTGGTGATTAAAGGCCGAGTTTATTCCATGACCCATTCGATGAATTGGGAAAATTCATTGAAGTTTCCACTTGGTCGGTGACTGGAGTTAGGTCGAGGCCAAGTTTTTGTTCTTATGAATATATGTTAAGGTTTCCACCTGGTTGGTGACTGGAGTCAGGCCGAGGCCAGGCTTCTGTCCTTAGGAATATATGTTAAGGTTTCCACTTGGTTGGTGACCGGAGTCAGGCCGAGGCTAGGCTTTTGTCCTTAAGAATATATGTTAAGGTTTCCACTTCGTCAGTGACTGGAGTTAGGCTGAGGCCAGGCTTCTATCCTTAGGAATATATGTTAAGGTTTCCACCCAGTCGGTGACTGGGAAAATTCATTGAATTTTCCACTTGGTCGGTGACTGGAGTCAGGCCAAGGCCAAGTTTCTATCCTTAGGAATATATGTTAAGGTTTCCACCTGGTCGGTGACCAGAGTTAGGCCAAGGCCATGCTTTTGTCCTTAAGAATATGTATTAAGGTTTGCACCTGGTCGGTGACCGGAGTCAAGCCGAGGCCAGGCTTCTGTCCTTAAGAATATATATTAAAGTTTCCACTTGATCAGTGACCGGAGTCAGGCCGAGGCTAGGCTTCTGTCCTTAGGAATATATGTTAAGTACATGCACAGATGCTTTACTGTTTACTCATAATCTACATAAGACCTTTAACTGAATTTCATCTACTTCCACTGCTCATGTTAGTCTACAAACTTAGACATGCATCCCACATACTACATTACATTCATGGTGTTAAGAACATATTTTGTGTAATTGGCTAATCCTTTGACAAAACGTACTTTACTTGTAATTGGGTAGATCTAGAATGTATTTAATACTTCAAGGAACAAGAGTTCAAATCTAGTATTGAAGCCATGCAAATCTGTCCAAGAAACAAGTGAAGAAGTGTTGAGTTTTTAAAGCTTGATAGCTGCTCGACACCTCTCAACAGCTAGGCTATCTATCGAGTCTCTTATGGTGTTTCTTATCGCAATCTCAACACCTTCTCAATAGATGGTCGATCGATCGAGAAATCTTCTGTCTCCTCAATAGTTTCTCGACACCTGGTGGATCGATCGAGATGTTCCTCGACACCTTATCTGTCGAGCTTTATGAAATTCAGATTTTCAGATCTGATTTTTAGCCCATGATGACATGTATGTGTAGGGCTTCTTTTCTCACAACCCTAGACCTATATAAGGCTTATTTTAGAGGCTGTCACATAAGAGAATTCATGGGAGAACATATGAAAAAGGTGGCCGATGCCTTATTCTCTTTGAAAGAAGCTACTGCGTCTTTGCGCCTTAGGGTTTTGTAACCAAGTGCTTGTTGATCTTCATTATTGATGAAGTGAAGAGCTTTATAGCCAACATCTTCTTCTAGTTGGTGATTAAGTCGCGTACTGAGATCCGCGCAATTGGTTAGTCTTGTATTGGGATTCGTGCATCAAAAGGGTGGCGTTCATATATTGAAGTGTTTAGAGGTTCTGAAGCGGTAGAAGGTTTTTGCTGTGAGTTCATCTACGAGGATTGTAGAGTCTAGGGACAAAGGTTTTGTACTAGATCTGAAACTTCTCTTTTCTATAGTGGATTGCTTTTCGGGAAGGTTTCCCCCTAGGTTTTTTACTGTGAAACTGGTTGGTTTCATTGGTTTTCCTAGGTCATCATATCTTGTCTTATTTATTTTTTCTACTGCATGATTTTGACATGATATTGATGTTTGTTTATTTTAACAAGTTTTATTCATAATAAATCTAATTAACAACTTGGGTTTAAAACTTGTTAATTCTATCAACTGGGGTCTATATTTCCCAACACATGGGTAGTATTTCTTTAGATTACAAACGTTCCATGGTTGGGGCAGGGGTCTTTCTTCCATATCTTCCAAGTAATAAGCTCTTGTTTCGGCTGTTGCTGTTACTCGGTAGGGCCCTTCCTAATTTGGGGCCAATTTACTGGCATTATGATCTTTCATACTCCTAATAGCCTTCCACAAAACAAGGTCTCCGGCCATGAACTCTCAAGCCCTCACTTTCCTATTATATCCTTAAGCCAACTTTTGT
The DNA here is from genome assembly GCF_932294415.1 of Quercus robur. Taxonomy (NCBI): domain Eukaryota; kingdom Viridiplantae; phylum Streptophyta; class Magnoliopsida; order Fagales; family Fagaceae; genus Quercus; species Quercus robur. Next base: position 31,571,516 of record NC_065544.1, read on the forward strand.
TGATAGTCAGCAAGTCGTACCGAACACCATATCTATTCGTTCTTCCAGGGCATCCGAATTCCCGATCATACACTCATCATTATGGCTTTGTGTAAAGTCAGTAACCCTCAAACTTGACAAACTAATTTCTATTGGTATAACTGCTTCAGTGCCGTGGGTCATAGAAAAGGGCATTTCACCTGTTGACCTTTTAGGAGTTGTTTGGTAGGCCCACAGAACATTCGACAGCTCTTCAACCTAGTTTCCCTTCGCCCCCTCTAGTCTCTTCTTCAAATCGTTAACAATCGTCTTATTCATTGCTTCGGCTTGCCCATTGCTCTGAGGATACACGGATGATGAGTACCTGTTGGTTATCCCAAGGCTACCACAGTACTCTCGGAAAAATCTTGCTATCAAACTACAACCCATTATCGGGCACCAGTGCTCTGGGAACTCCGAACCTTGTAACGATGTTCTTCCATACGAAGTTCTTTACATCCACATTCCTAATATTTGCTAAGGCTTTGGGTCCACTTGGTAAAATAGTCTGTCACTACCACCACATATCTTCTGTTCCCTTAAGCTTGGGGGAATGACTTGATTATATTTAGCCCCTATTGGGCAAAGGGTCAAGGACTGAAGATCGGGTTGAGATTTCCCCCTGGTTGGTGCAAGATAGGTGCATGTATCTGGCATTGATCACATCTTTTAACATAGTCAATCACTTCTCGGCCACCAGAAGTGACCTACCCCTTGAGTGCAAGTGACCTACCCCCTGAGTGGCCACCACATATTCCTTTGTGAAGCTTAACTAACAACTTGGTGGTTTTGTTGGGATAAAAACACAGCAAGTATGGTCCTCCAAACGAATGTCGGTACAACCTTTTATCTTCGGATAGCTAGAAACGAGCCGATGTTCTCCGTACCTTCTCAGCTTCCTCGACATCCCTCGACAAGGACTCGTCGGATAAAAAGGCTATGTATGGATCCAACCAACTTGGCTCCATCTTTGACGTAGTCGCTACTAGCGACTGCTACTCAATGTTCGGTTGCTCCAACAGTCCTATGATAATCATTCGGGAATGCAATCATCTAAAGAGGATGCCAACATAGCTAGAGAATCGGCATGACAATTCTAACTTCTCGGCACTCTGACCACACTAACTTTCTGGAGGGTTGCTCGTAGATCCCCAAATAGCTTTAAGTACTGTGACATACGATGATCCTTTGCCTTAAAACTCCCATCTATTTGACTTACCACCAAACTTGAATTTGAGAACATCTCCACCTCCTCAGCTCTAAGTTTCTTCGTTGCCCGCAGCCCAGCGATGAGGGCTTCATACTCGACTTCGTTGTTTGAGGCTCGGAAGCCCAGCCTGAGTGACTTCTCCAACTTTACACCCTCGAGTGATACCAACACTATCCCGACCCCCAACCTTCTTGCATTAGAAATTCCATCCATGAACACTTTCTAACGTCCGACTGTGACCTGACATATTCCTATAGAGCCTTAGGGAGGAAGGGTAAACTTAGCCACAAAGTCCGCAAGCACCTGGCCCTTAATGGAATTCTTCGGTTTGTAACCTATGTCAAACGTCCCCAGTCTCGTCCCCCATTTTGCTATCCTCCCCGTGAAGTTTGACCTTCTTAACAATGGCAGTAAAGGTACTCGGTTAATACCCATACTGTGTGAGCTTGGATGTAGTGCGGTAATTTCCTTGTGGCATGTACTAGGGCCAGGGCCATTTTCTCTAATGGAAAATACCAAGTCTTTGCGTCTACCAAAGTTTTGCTGAGGTAATACATAGGCCTTCGAGTCCTTTCATGCTGTCTAATCAACACCGAAATAATAGCATGGTTAGGGATTGCCAAGTACATGTACAAATCCTCCTCCAGCTTAGGTCGGGATAAAATAGGCAGGCTGGCTAGATAGGACTTTAAGTCTTTGAATGCTGAATCACACTCTTATGTCCATTGAAAACCCTTCCACTTTTTCAAAAACTGATAAAATGGTCGGCATCTGTTTGCCGATCTTGACACAAACCTATTCAGTGCGGCAATCATGCTAGTAAGCTTTTGGACCTTTTCCGGATTGTTGGGCGGGTGTAACTACTGGATGGCCATTATCTAATCAGGGTTCACCTTTATGCTGCATGTGGTGATCATGTACCCCAAGAACTTTCCCAATCCTAACCTGAAGGCACATTTCTCCGCATTAAGGCGTAACTTGTGTTACCTCAAAATATCAAAGACATCCACCAGGTCACAGGCATGCCCCACTCTTTCCTTCATCTTCACCACCACATCATTGATATAGACCTCCACTATTTTACTGATCAGCTCCGTGAACATACGTGTAACCATTCGCTGGTACGTAGCCCCTGCGTTCTTCAGCTTGAAGGGCATCATCGTGTAATGATAGTTCCCTTCGGGTGTTATAAAGGAAGTATTCTCCTGATCCTCGGGAGCCAAAGCAATTTGATGGTAACCCTGAAAGGCATCCAAAAATCTCATCAGTTGGTGCCCGATTGTGGTGTCTACCAAAAGATCTATTTTCGAACGGTCCTTTAGGCATGCTCTGTTAAGGTTGGTAAAGTCGACACAAACTCTCCACTTTCCATTCTTCTTCTTAACCACCACTGTTTTAGCTAGCCATTCAGGAAAGAATACTTCCTTTATGGCCCCCGACCGTTTTAACTTTTCTACCTTCTCCTTTATTGCCTCCACGTGGGGGGTTTTGCGGACTTCCTCGATTTTTGTTTTGTTTTTTGTTTTTGTGGGACTTGGGGATCTACATTTAACTTATGCATAATAAAATTTAGGTCAACCCTGGGTACTTTGTATGGACTCTAGGCAAACACGTCCATGTTTTGTATCAGCGATAACAAAATAACTACTCGGTCTTCAGTGGACAAACTTTTCCCAATCTGGAAACACTTGTTAGAATATGGCATGATTGGTATTTGAACCAACCCTTTGGTGCTGTCTACTCCTGCCAATCCCTTGGCCATCGATAATTGCTATAATGGCTCCCAATCAAGTTGATCCTTCTGCAAAATTTCATGGTTTATTGCTGCCACTAAGCACTTCCTTGCCATATTTTGATCGGCCCGAACTACCGTGACCTCATCTTCTGTAGGAAATATAATCTTCTGGTGCAAGGTTGATGGGATTGCCCCCCATAGCATGGATCCAAGGCTGCCCCAAGATCGCCGTGTAGGGTGAGAAAGCATTGACCACGATAAAATTAACTTCAACCTCTTTCCCTTCGGTTACTATTGGCAACTTTATCTGCCCCTCGGGTGTCACAATTCTCCCATTAAACCCTTCATATTTACTTAAATTTTATGGCTTCAGCCCCAGTCCCTTGTACAGATCGGGGTACATTATCTCAACCCCACTCCCTTGATCGACCCTTTTCACTAGGAAATCTCCAATCCAAGAGGTCAACACTGAAGTGTCATCGTGCGGCTGTGACGTCCCCTCTAAATCAACTTCACTAAAAGAGATTGGGGCAAAGGTTATTCGGGGCTTCTTCTCAGGTCGGTCTGTGGTATCTGCCTCAGATGGGGATACCACGCTTAGTACTCCCCTTCAATTATTCAAGCTCATGCCCCGGAAGGTTGCATGAATGACCTTGATAACTCCCAAGGGGGGTGGAAGAGCTTAGTAGTTTCGATTCCTCAACCCCTGGCCTATATTTACCCCTTCTTGGCCGACTAGAAACTCCTTGAGATGCCTACCTTCACCAGCTACTCTAGGTGATCTTTCAATACATGACATTGCTCGGTGGTGTGCCTTCTTTCCCTATGGTATGTGCAATATAAACTCTAATTCCTTTTGGCCGGATCCTTACCCATTTCTCCTGGCCATCGGAAGTAGGGCTCATTTTTAATGCATTCTAGGATTTTATAGACAGGTTCCTTGAACGTCACATTGACCCCTTCAGTACGCTATGCCGACCCCTCCCTAGGGGCCCCTGGCTCTCTCTTGGTCCTTTGCTGTAACTTTTCAGGTCGATACTCTTTGCGATATTGGGACGAGGCCGAGCTTTGCCCTTTCCTTGCAGTCTGTCATCTTCCAGTCTCTTATATTCCTCTATCCTTCTCATCAACTGATGCATGTCTTCAGGTGGCCACATGGTTAAAGAATCCCTCAATTCTAACTCCTTGGGAAGACCTAGCCGGTCCTTCCTACAGTGTCTCCCTTTTAGCTCAATTTCAAGGTAATTGACATGTTTCCATAGATTCTCCAACTCCCGTAGCCGATCTCTTTGCCGAGACCGCTCGGGGATATAAGACACAGTTCGTTCCCCTTCTGAAGATCCCTCGTCTAAATATACTCTAGTGTCATGTCCGTCTTGCATGTGTTGCAATTCCCTTCTATGCTCCCTCTCCTGCCTCCTCCAGCCCTTTGAGAAGGCCCTCAACTGATTTCCTCCCACAGATCCCTCACCAATATACGGACCTTCCATGGTTGGAAAGCACCAAACTAGTTCGAAGCCTTGAGTGGAGTAGGATCCCCACAGACGGTGCCAATTGTGGTCACCAAAGATTGAATTGATGATAATATTTGGGACACAATTTATTTGTATGTGAGTTAAGACTTAATCCTACAGATTTGGCCCTAAACTTCACCTAGTTCATTTACTCCAAGCTATAATGCAAGAACTTCTTCCTAGTTTCCCTTAACTCCCCAGTGTTTTCCTATGTTTCTCTCTCTATCTCTCACTCCTCAGCTTTTCCAATCCCAAATCCTCTGCCCATTTCTCCCTTTTATAGTCTCTTGTTAGTGGGGTAACCATCATTATTTTCCCACTGCACACGTATTTCTATGTTCATCAAAATCCCAAGGGATCCTTACAACTTTAAAGGATTCCCTTGGAACTTGTCCAGACACCGAATAGTGTTCGGTGGTGGTTTCCCCAATGGTATTATCAGTCCTTGGCTACCAACCTCACTAGGTTTGTGTTTCACCTTGACTTTCCTCGTCACTAGTCAGCTTTTAGCCAACCACTTAAGACTTCCTCAAGTCGTCGTCTCCTCGGCCCATCGTCCTGACCTCAGGGTAGGGCCCATTGTGATAGGGCCTGGGGTTAACTCCCTCCTTAGGTGCCAAGTTAAGCTCCTCTAATGGGCCCTGGGTCTTATGTTGGATTTTGGTTAGGTGGGCTAACATGGGTTGTTTGGGCCCAACCCCCCATAACAATAAACCCATAAAATTAACACAATTAAAACTAACCCAGAAAATTAACACTAAACATTGGCCAGAACAACAAGATCGGAGAAACAAAAACCACCAATCCCAATACATCAAAACCCACATCACAAAACCTACACTTCTTCAATCTCCAAAACCAGTTTGAAACCTAGAACCTGACCACCACAGTTCTTAAATCACTCCCCATTTGGTTGATCTTGAACCCACATGTCACCACCAACCATGCCGTGACAACAACCAATCTTAACATCTCCCTCTAACTCGAATCAAACTGATCTCAGCCTCTCTCTTTCTAAACCATATCAAACCCATCAAACCAAGATCCCAAGACCTTAGAGAGATAAATTTTGAGCTGAGAGAGAAAAAGTTTTAGTCGAGAGAGAGATACCGAAATTGGAAAATGAAAGTGTGGCCATGTGGTTTGAAATTAGAAACAAATTTATTAGCTGTGATGTTATGGTGTCATGTAAGGGGTTTTATATTGGATTTATTTGTGTTTAATTTTGTGTTGAGGTGGATCTGAAGTTATTTTTTATTTTTTTAAAGATAATTGACAGATGTTTTTGGGTTTTGAATTTTCCGTGTTTGTGCTCTTCTATGTTCTTCCTCAAGATAAAGCTAGGTCTCAATTTATATGATTTTTGGCTTTTATTTCTGTTTTTTCCTTCTTCTTTTTTCATTTAGTTAAAATTGATAAATTAATTTTTTATATTTAAAAGATGACGTGGCATTTTTAAAATGCTAACTAAATTTTTTTTATTATTATTTTAATGCTGTCACCAGCATTTAGGGCTCGTTTGGTAGCAGTGTTTAAGTATTGTTGTTCAGTTTTTAGTGTTGTGGAACTATGTGTTTGAGTGTTATAGAAATACGTGTCAGAAATGTTATTATTGTTTAAATACTGAAAACTATTGTTTAAACAACAGTGCCAAACAGCCTCTTAGTGTGCTAGCGGTGCACTCTGTTTGCCATGTAAACTATTTCCGTTAGTAAGATGACGGTAGGGACCAAAACAAGATTGCTTTATTATTTTAGGGACTAAATGCGGTAAAATTAAAAAGTAGAGACCAAAATGAGAATGAGATGAAAATGTAGGGACCAAAATAATATTTTTGCCGAAAATATAACAATATATTTGAAAAGTTGTATAATGACTGATTGGACTATGGACCTACTGCTTTGAGCTAAGTGGTGAGAAATTTTATACATGGTTTGGTAGAAGATTATTTTAATAATAAAAAATACTTAAGAAATGTAGTGATAATAGAAAAATCAATTTCAATTATTTCACTCAATTATTGTGAAATATCAAGTGTAGTGAGTCAATTTTTATGTATATATTATCTTATGTACATAAAATATTTTTAATTTTTTAATAGATAGTAGACAATAGTGTTTTTTTTTTTTTTTTTTTAATTTGAAAATTTTCACTTCAATGTTAAATTAAAAATAATGGTACAGTAATTATATGAACTAGTCGCTAACCCGTGCGATGCACGGGAAAGCACAAAGAATATCTACAAAATCTATATAACATTATAGTTATATTTGTTAGGTTCAAACACCCTCTTCTTGAATTATCAAATTATTAAAAAACAATTAACCCTCTTCTTCACTTTTTACTCAAACTTGTTTTCATAGCTCATATTTAAACAATCGTAGCAGGAAATTTTCTATTAATGGTAAAATTTGTGTAAAGACAAATTACAGTTTCATGTAAAGTGTACATCCCCATACTCTATACCTCTAAGGAAGGAAACATCACAAACCCTTTACATATGTAGGTTAGATTTAAAACAAACTACGTATATTCCAAGTCTGATAAGCCAACTCAATGGTAGAAAAATGTTCTTTATAAAATTAGATAGTAATATATTTTACAAAAGGGGGCAATTTTTTGTAACTCTATCTTGCTGCTCATATTCTACAGTATATAACAAAGTAATTTATATATCTAGGTACAATGGGCAATAGCATTGGCTGTTCTTAAGCACAATTCAATATAGACAAATGAGATAGAAAAGAAAAAAAGTAACATACCAAATACAAAAATTACCACTGTTCCAGCCCTCCATAACTCCATAAACAAAACCCTTTCCTAACCCAAAAAGACCACCAACAACTCTCCACAGCAGTCAGACCAACCTCTCAAAGAAACCCAAGGAAAGCATGACTAAAAACGTATAAAGCTTCCTCCTTTTTCTTATTGAACCAAGAAACCCAGCAAAGGTAGCTCCTTTTCCCATTCACCCTACACAACCAACAGGAAGAACATATACAACAAAGCAAGCAGCAAGACATGGGAGCAAAAAACAGAAAATAACTCTATCTCTACCTTTCCCAACATCCTTGATTGTAGGGCCTTACTTTCTCTTAGCTTCTACTTTAACATATATAGTAATACATTAGATATTGATTTGAAATCACGTGAATAAATTGCTAGTTTTCCATCATTCTTTGGACAATATTCTCCCCCCTCCTTGCAATAGGATTTCCGAAAGAGCAATTAAGAATTTTGATTGAATGATTAAATTTATTAGTTTCTAACAATTTACGATTTTTAGATAAGTGGTAATTTATTTATAGTATCAAGGCAGATGGAATTAAGTATGAAATATATTAAAATTTAAAGTCACACCATTGCCTGAGGGAAAAATGTTATACAGGTCTTGCGTAATGAACTTATTTACTTCTTTGGATTACCAAAGCATGGTTGAAAAGAAATAATATTCATGATGGCTTATACGGTCTCAAAAGATAAATAAATTCATGATGGCTTATAATTGCCTAAAAAGTATATCTTGGTACATAGTCTCAAGAGATGAGAGTAAAAGGCTTAATTATATTATAAATTTCAATACCAGAAGACTTGAAAAAATAACTTGAAAAAATTAGCAAGGGGGAGAATCTTTCCAAACTTAGAATTTAAAAGTTTAGGGAACTGGAGGTAGAAAGCTCTAGTATGGATCCAGGAACTAAGTTATGTGGGAAAACAGATCATGCCATATGAACACTATTTAGGAATTCTATCAAACTCTTGTGAGAAGCCAATAACAAATCCAAAAAAAACTTCTAGTTTGAATTCTTTCAAACTCAGGTTTATTTGCCTCCATCTAAAACAACCTTTCTAACAAAGAATGCTTAAAATCACTAAAATGAGACAACATACACTATATATTGATTACTATCTTAGGCATTAAACTAATCAGTGCTTTCAATATAAAAAACTTAGCAGTCTCAATTTTCAAAAGAGAAAAAAATACTTATCCCAATGAAGACAAACAAATACTAATCACCCTAATGTCAGTTAATTGTTGTTGGGTTCTGTTTGTTGTTAACAGCATCCAATGATTCATTGTATGTTAATAATTGACGAAATTTTTTAAATAATAATAATTTATATCAATACCTGCAAGCTCCTTCAACAAAATCACCAAGCAAGTCCAATTGCTTCCACTAATAGTACTGAATAGAGCCTATAAAACTGTATAGAAACACATAAAAGAATTGAGCAGAATTTATAAGCCAACAAATAACAAAAAAAAAAAAAAAAAAAAAAAAAAAAAAAAAAAACAAAAAACAAAAAATAACTCTATCTCTACCTTTCAACAGCAACCATCATAAAAGGATTGAAGCAAAAAGAATTAAAAGTAAACTACAATAGTAGGTAGTCAATTGAATGAGTTAAACCCTTAAAAAAGGTGTGTACGCAACATGTATTCCTCCTCCTCCTCATTCATAAATGGATTTCTTTAATGACCACATCCAATTAATTACATGACCCAGCCAGCAGCAAGAATTATTTCTAATAGTACTGAATCGACAATCACTTTTAAGTAAATGCATTAACACCACTCACAATTTTACATGAAATTTATATCAATACCTGTAAGCTCCTTCAGCAAAACCTGACATTTATCAAAATTCATCATCTACCACTATAAATTGATGCAAGAAGGTCACTCCTAAAAATAAACGATTTCTAAACATCATAACATAATGAAAATGATAAATGTAAGAGTCTATAGAATAACACATAGGAATGTAATGAAAACAATAACGTGAACCGTGAATCAAATTTTAAAATAAATTTACATATGGTTTATCATATTTGTGGTTTTCTTACTAAGTCTTAGTGATACCCATTGAGAAGCTTCAAACAGGGCAAAAAAAAAAATTTAAAAATTAAAAATTAAAAAAAAATCTTTTTACAAACCTTTTCTTTTAAAGATATATAGATAATAGGTCATACATTATCAATTGATTTGTGGTAAATTATGATGAAATAAGCTTCAAGGCCCCAATATTTATAATTCACTTGAGTCAGAAAGTAAATTCCCAAAGTCATAATCTATTTATTCTAAAGACAACCATACAAAAATACATGTAAACACTAATAGTTCTATATAAACAAAATTAAAACTTAAAGAAATAAAAATTGAAAGAAGAAGATGAAGAACAAGAAATATTAGAAGAAATTCTTACCCCAAAATTCTCAGCCGCAAGTTCATGCTGTCTTTCCCACCATGCCTCTTGCTTTTGCACATCCTTTACAAAACACACTCTAACTTGAAACACCTAAGCAATCCCAACCAAAATGAAAATATCACCCATTGAAAAGCCATAAAAGAGTCAAACTTTACACATATAAATAGAGAAAAAAGACAAACCTTACACACATACACATATACATGGAGAAAGACAGAGACCTTGCAGGTAGTGTAGGTATCAATGGGTTAAACTGAAAATTGAAAGGGGCTGTACAAAGGTCTGAAATAGGTGGACAACCTAGGTACTTTGGTTGGGATATTGAACAGTATTACCGCTACAGTGGCAAGAATCAGCAAAAAAACATCAAGGTATAAGACTCATCATATTCTAATAATTACGAAAATCCTTGTAGTAAACAAAACAAATATCATGTTGTATTGGCATAAAAAAAAAAACAATAAATAATCCAAACAAAGATAGAGGATTTTCATAAAATAAACATAAAAAATATTCCAAGCTATTTTTATTTTTTTATTTTAACTTTACTTAGACAATTGTAAAGCACATCGAGTGATGCTATGATAGGGTTGGCCTATCTTCAAAAATCTTTTGTCTCAATGACTCTTATGTAAAGGTCTAGAATTTTGAAGAAAGGAATCCATGCAATTCAGCTTGAACCAAAATCTACCAACTAAAAAGGGCAACTGATGATATAAACTATACAATATTTTTAAATAACAATCACAACACAGATAGGAACATAAAAATTCAATGCGTCCAATAATTTGAATTATCGAAAGATTCTAAACCCTCTACATCTAAACCCATCAATCTATGAATTCAATTATAATTCACCCATGATCCAATTCTACACATCACATATGAAAATAATAATAATAGCAAAGTAATGTAAATCAGAACCAATAATCAAAAATTAAAGAAAGAATCTTCCACCTCTAGAGGAAGAAGCCCAAGTTTGAAAACCCACTAAAGTGTTCAAGTTCTACCACAATAAGATATAAAGCAGAAGAGACCATAGCTCCTAAAGTAAATACAATTAAATTTTTTTTGGAAAACCCTTTTTAAGGCTGGCGAACTAAAGGCAAATCATTCAGCCATAGCAACCCAAAACACCAAAAGTAAATAATAACAGGGTAGGTAGGTTTTCAATTGAAAGAGAATCAGAATTCTTACCCGGGGTTAGGATTTTGCTCTTCAGAGAAGGTTGGCTTCAGTTGTAGATTCTTTGAATTTGATGGTGGCAAGGAAACTATATATGTACATAAAAACGTTACACATACAAAACAAAGAAAGATTTGGCAGCATTACACACACAGAACAAAGTTCTAAAAGATAAAGGTTTAGGATTTTGGTTTCAATTAGTCAAAATATAATCCAAGAACCAAGATAACATCAATTACATCCTAACCTCTTCGTTTTCTTACAGAACACAGAGAGCAAACCGTCAAAAAAAAAAAAAAAAAAAAACCCTTTTCATATCAAACTTCGCATCAAGATTAGCCAAGTTTTCTCATCTATGTGAATTGTGGACCATTGCATTAATCAACCAAATTTGGGTTCACAATTTGCAAAATTTAGGCGAAAATTCATAACAGATTGATAGATTTAACAGTAATAAACAATTAGAGTGAAAGATTTACAGAGAAAACAGCAAAGATCGTAACATACCTCAGTAGAGCAACCACGAACCTCGCGGAGAATGACCTTAGGGAAGCCATTGACGTTTTCATCATCTTCTCTCTCTCGCTCGCCTTTTCTTTTTTCCTGATTGTGGAATAGTTAAGAGAATGAATCATATTAGGGTAGGGATGGCCAGGTTTTGTTTTGTTTTTGTTTTTTTTTTTTTTAAGATAAGTATCTGGTGTTTTTGAGTGAATAGAGTTTTTAACTAAGTGAAAAGAGTTTTTAATTTTATTATTTATTTTTTAAATATTGTGCTGATGTGGAAAATTGTGGGAGTTTCAGAGGCTTCGGTTATATATATAGATTAGTAAGAACCATTTGAACGTGGCCACATTCATCCCATTGCCGGTTAACTTTGAACTAACACATGGTATACTCCTTGTTTACTGGCATTACAAGTGTCAGACATAGATTAACTTAAACTATGTTATTTTGTTTTGAATTTGGGTTGAAGTGTATACACTTCTTTTGGAGTGTAAAGAATTTTGAACTGATGCATGGTGTACTCCTTGATTACTGGCATTATGAGTGTCATACATGTATTAACTTAAACTATGTTATTTTGTTGAACTATGTTATTTTGAATTTGGGTTGAAGTGTATGCACTTCTTTTGGAGTGTAAAGAACTTATTTTTAGATGGATGTTATATTTTTTTTGAACTATATTATTTTGAATGTGTGTTGAAGACTAGAAGTGTATGCACTATTTTTGGGTTGAAAAAAAAAAATTACTTTTAGATGGAAGTTATATTTAATATTATGAAGGTAGAAATGGGTTATGTTCCATTCATGTCAACCCAATACGAATTGTTTATTAAGCGTGTAAAGTAGGTTGAGTTAGTCAACCCGCCTTATTAATAGGTTAGGTTAGTGTTGAAGGATCAAGACATGATTATTAAATAGGTTGGGTTTGGGTTGAGCCATTTAGTCGAATACCCCTAGCTTAACATGACACGAACCCGACATGCTAACCCGAATTGACACCTGCATAACATTTATTGTTGCTACACTCTTGTTGAGCCACATTAATATAACATCTCAGTATACTTGGTTCGGCTAAATTTAAGTGAAAGTCTTTCTAAACCTTGAGGTTATGAATATATAAATATAATCTTTAGGGCAGTTACTCATTTATTTTAATGTCATTACTTTTAAATGAATTGCACGAGGTTGATTATATTTTAAGCAAAATAAATAAATGTATGTATAATTTTTATTTAAATAAATTATTCAAATTCTTTATTCTCTTAAAAGAGATTATTATGATAATCAAAGCTCATAACAAACTTATATTGAATATATATAATTTATTCTTCTATATTTTATTGTAGATAATTTGTTCTTCCAAAAACTTAAACAATTTCAAAAAGTAATTTCCATGACTCTATTTTTACAAATATATAATTTTATCATTTTTGATGTTTTTGATTGTTATTCTTTTATGAAATGGTCATATTCTTCTAAATATTTTTACTATGAATTATATTTTCTTAATTTCTTTTGGTAAAATTAAATTTTTTAAATTTCAAAGTTTTTATTCAAATTCTCATTCTCTTAAGGAGATTATTATGATAACCAAAACTTATTATATAATTACAATTGATACTCAAATAATTAATACTTAATAGTACTCTCAGCTCAAACTTGTATTTTGCCATTCTTAAGTAGGTACACCGAATTGGCCCGAAGTAATCTGAAATGGACCAAATAGACCTAAGTGGACCATATGGACTGAATAGATTGAAGTTAATTGAATTGACCAAATGGGCCAAATTGGACCAAAGTGATTGGACTGAATGGGCTAAATTGGACTGAAGTAGACAAAATGGACCTAATTTAATTGAGGTGGACCAACGTAGACCGAACTGAAGTAGACCGAATTGATGAAGTGGACCGAAATAGACCGAAATGGACTGAACGCTGATCTGTTAATAGCATAGCCAAGACTGTGTTTTGATATAAAATAAAATTCTTACTTCCAAAATAATCAATTATTAATTCAAACAAAATCAAACCAACCAAAACTATAAGAGCGAAAGAGATATACTACTTGCAATGGGGAACTAAAAAATACAACACCAAAATGTATAGAAAAAAGTAAAAATTAAAAAATATTGTAATAAACACCAAATTATCTAAGTCATGTTAGGTTATGTAATAAAATAACATTATATTCTTTTATACTATCTTTATATATAGTGCAATAAGGATAAGATCTTTGAAATTAATGAGAAAAAAAAAATATCAACTTAAAAACAAAACTTAATCACATCAACCCAAAGTAAAGTTCCAAATAATAAATAAATAAATAAAAATCATCAATCTAAAGTAGAGATGCAAGAAAAAAAAAATATATATATATATATATATATATATATATAGAGAGAGAGAGAGAGAGAGAGAGAGAGAGAGAGAGAAAACCTTTTATGTGTGGAAAAACGATGCATAGAATGAAATGGAAAATTGTAAATTCATAGTAAGAGAAGGGAAATAAGAAAAGGCAAAAATAAAGGAAGATAAATGGATACAGGGAAAGTGATATTAAGATAGATAATAGTGGGGAGATGAAAAGGTAAAAGAGAGGGGGAAAGTTGGAGACAGTATAACATAAAGTTGGAAAATTATTAAGAAAAAAGAGAGTTAAAAAAGATAGAGAGAATGTTGGAAATTGGTGGATGATGTGACTGTTGATATGGTTTAACATAAGCGTAATAACAATAAATACTACGCTTCAATTTTTTTTTTTTTTTTTTTTTTTTTTTTTTTGAAACTGGAATCAATTCATTCATTAAAGAGAAATATGACAAGAATCAGAGTACAAAGTATCTTTGGCTGGAGGTGGGTCTTCCTCCAACCAGACCATTTCACCCTCTATCAACCCAGCATAGTTAGCAAGTGAGTGTGCCACAGTATTGGTTGTCCTCCTCACATGGTTAACATGAAAACTTCTAAAGCCCCTCCCCATACATTTGATATCATCATGCACAAACCCAAGCCTAGCTCTATTAATACCTGCTAAGGAAATTGAGTTCATAACAGAAATGTTATCTCCTTCAAGTGTGACATCCCTGAATCCCAAATCCATAGCAACTTCCACCGCCTTCCTACAAGCCAAAGCTTCTGCCTCCTTGCTGTTCTAAACTGATGGCCCTCTTGTCGAGATAGCAGCCATAGTCTCTCCCCTTTCATTGTGAATCATAACCCCAAACCCCGAAGCCTTCTGCCTTGGGAATATTGTTGCAACGACATTTATTTTATAGTTCAGCCCTATAGGTGGCTTCCATCTCTCTAGTTGTTGCACCGATGAAGATGGTAGTGGAACAGAGAGATGAGACTGAGCATCACGGTAATCATGCAGCATTGTTTCAACTTTTTGAACCAGCACAGATGGATCCTGAATTGTACCTCTATGCAAAATAGAATTTCTTTGATTCCACAAAACCCAGCACTAAACTAAAAATAGCTCCATATCTTCCTCAGCTAACCAATCTACTATCCACTCAAATAACTTCCCTATATCACCCATTAACTTAGGACACTTAATGCAAACTGATCCTACTTCCAGCCCAAACATCCTAGGCTACACCACACTCCCACATCACATGTATTACTGATTCCGCCTCTTGCTTGCATGCCTCACACCCCCTATCCTCCATAACCTTTCGGTGAAATAGGTTCTCCCTTGTAGGCAAAATATTTTGACACATTCTCCACCCAAATGCTTTTATTTGATTCGACACCTTATGCTTCCATAATTTTGGCCATACCATCTCACCCTTCTTCAAACCTGATCCTTCAAGTCCTCCATTCTCCTGTTGTTGCAAGCCACAAGCTATATAATATCCCGATCGCACTAAATAATATCCGTTTTTGGTATGGAGCCACATTAAGGTATCCTGCACCTGCCTTCTACTCAATGGAATTCGTAAAATGGCCTCTATGTCATCTCGGTGAAAATTGGCAACAATAAGTTCTCTGTTCCAGTCGTGAGTACTCCAATCTATAAGATTTGCAACTTGCCACTCCCATTCCTCATCAAGTAGTGGGTGCAAAACCTTATTTGTTGGATAGTTCGGGATCCTCCTATCCTTAACCACCCTTATGCTAACTCCATTTCCCACCATCCAACAACAACCCTTCTATAAAATTGGTTGCGCTGCTATCAAGCTTTTCCATACATATGAATTGTTGGGAACATCAGTAGCTTCCAAGAATGTACTTCTAGGAAAATATCTAGCTTTAAAACATTCATATAACAAAGAACCATTCTCCTGCAATAACCTCTACCCTTGTTTTGCTAGCATAGCTAGATTGAAGCACCTTATGTCCGGTAAACCCATGTCACCTTCCTTTTTTGATTGAGATAGGGCCTTCCAACTTTTCCAATGTATTTTTCTTTCACTACACACCTGTTCCCACCAAAATCTAGTACACATTGAATTTAAATCATCACAAGGCTTCTTAGGTATCGATTGTGCAATTGCTTTAATAAGAACCTCCTTGCCTACTCTTGATAACAATTGGCCCTTCCAACCTTGAATTTTCTTCCAAACTCTATCCTTAATATAGGAAAAAGCTTGATTTTTAGATCTACCAATCAAAGTAGGAAGCCCAAGGTATGACTCAAACCAGTCCACCTCTCTAATGCCCAGTGTTGCTTTAATTCTCTCCTTCTGATCCATATTAGTATTACTACTGAAGAAGATAGAAAACTTTTCAAAATTAATGCATTGACTTGAGGATGTTGCATAAACCTGTAACACATCAGAAATGGCTTGGACTTCCTCCTGGGTAGCATGACAAAATAATAATGAATCATCAGCAAACAAAAGATGGCTCATTGTAGGAGCTCTCCTATAAATAGACACCCCATGAATATGCCCCTCCCTTTCAGCCTTTGTAAGTAATGAGGAAAACCCTTCTACACAAATCAGAAACAAGTAAGGCAACAAAGGATCACCCTACTGGAGTCCTCTAGATGGTGTAATACTACCATAGGCTCCTATTAATCTGCATTGAAAAAAATGGGGTCACTACACAAGTCATGACTCTATCCACCCAAACATCAGGAAGACCCAGTCTAACCATCATACCCTTCAAAAAATCCCACTCTACCCTATCATATGCCTTACTAACATCCAATTTCAGGGCCATAGAACTCCTTTTTCCAGTCCTTTTACAATGCATGGAATACAACGATTCATATGCAACCAAAATATTATCAGTGATCAAACGACTAGGAACAAAAGCACTCTGAGTAGGTGATATGAGTTAAGGCAAAATAATTTTTAATCTGTTTGCCAACACCTTAGAAATAATTTTATAGATGACATTACATAAAATAATGGGTCTATAATCAGACATCTTTTTAGGTGACTTGACCTTTGGAATCAAAACAATGTGTGTATAATTAATATCAGATGGCATGGTACTAGAATGCATAAAATCTAATACAGCAGCAACCACATCAATACCCACAATATGCCACAATTTTTGCTAAAAGAGAGCATTCATACCATTCGATCCAGGAGCCTTTGTTGGTCCCATTTGGAACAACACTGCTTTTATCTCCTCTACTGTATAATCTTTGGACAACTCCTCTAGCATCTCCAGAGTAACTCTATGGTTTACTGTATTAAGACAGTCATCCATTTGCCCATTCCCCTTTGAATTAAACAATGTCTCAAAATAATCAGTCGCCACATTTGCAATATCTTCAATTTCTTCCACCCATTGTTGCTGATTATTGCAAAGGCCGTGGATAAAATTTCTTCTCTGCCGTTGAGTGGCCTTTGAATGAGATTTTTTTGAATCCTTGTCACCATATTTCAACCATGATACTCTTGATCGTTGGTGCCAAAAAAAATTTCTTGCTTAAGGAGAAGACCATCCAATTTTTTGCTTGCCTCCAAGAATTCAGCCTTTGCTTCTTTTGTTTGATCACCGTAAAGTAATTGCTCCACCCTTTTTTGCAAATTTTTAAATTCCTCAGTCCAAGCTTGCGTCTTTGATGAGCCACAAGCATTCAAACCAGCCCCACATTCTTTTATTTTTTCTTTAATAGTCACCAAGGCCGAATCCAACCTCCCTCCACCAACCCATGCCTCCTCCACAACCTTCTCACATTCATCTAACATTAACCATTTCTCCTTAAATTTAAAGCTAAGTACACCCCTACCCCTTAACACTTTATTCATTTTTGTTTGCATAAGCAAAGGAAGATGATCCGAAGCATGTGTTCCAAGATGAGTTACCAAGCAATCCGAAAATTTGCTTTTCCATTCTATGTTGGCCACTGCTCGATCTAAATTTAGCCTAGTATTCACATCCCCCGGTCTCCTATTTGTCTATGTAAAAGGAAAACCACAATACCCTAAGTCAGCCAAGCCATTCTCCTCCAAAGTACACCCAAATTCCTCCATTTGCCTAGCCGACAGTGGACATGCACTCTGTTTTCTGCTGCATAAAGAATGGAATTGAAATCACCTATACAACACCAAGGGCCTTTTGCAAACATAGCCAAGTGAGAAAGCAAAACCCATGATTTGCTCTTCTAATCAAATTTAGGCCATCCATAAAACCCTGTTAAAAACCACTCAAAACCATCATCCTCCCTGACTTTGACCAAAATATGATGCTCAGAATAATTTATCAAATCCAATTGAATATCCTGCTTCCAAAGCAAAGCCAATCCACCTCCTGCATTTGGTTTCTTCACAAACAACTTATTCTTAAATGGTAAATCCCTATACAAATCATTAAAACCATCCTCATCTAAACGTGTTTCCATAAGAAAACACACGTCGGGAACTTGATCCTTCACAAATTTGAGAAGGCTACGACCTATCCAAGGGTTTCCAAGCCTTTGGTAGTTCCAATTTAATAGCTTCATTGTGATCAGTGGGGGTGATTCGACACCCCGGTCGCTGTAGTGTTTTGTGATTGCTGCACCTCAATCTTCTCCTTTTTCTGCCTCTGTTCTGCATGTTCTTTTCCTTCATCATCCTCTTTCTGGTCTATATCTCTTTTACCCAATACAGTAACCTGTTTTTGATCACTATCACTCAGCCCACAAACCATCCTTGCTAACCTCTTCCAAGTGGGCTTATTTTTAATTTCAGGAAGCCCAACCAAAGCCTGACCCTCCACCTGTTTTGTCTCCTTAACCAGCCCAATACCCTCTTGAAGTGATTCTGTTCTTGCTACATTATCCTTGTTTAAATTTGAAACCAAAGAGATATTAGTAGCTAGCACCGAATCTTTAATTTCCATATCCAGCCCCATATCTTCTTCTTTTTCGACGCCAACATCATCCAATCCCGAGACAGGTCCTACATTCACGGAGTAACTCTGCACACATAACTCTCCTTTCCCCGTATCGTGTGTTAGGGTAACTGTCTGCTTCTCTTGCTCCACCACCGCTGCCACCACACCCACCTTTGCATCTACACTATTCTCTCCACTTTGTTCCTCCATAGCAGCCCGTTTCAGCTTAGGTTCTCTCTTAGGTGGTGATCAAGGACGCCCACCACTCGCCTTCAACCATTCACCGTACTGACAGGCTACCTCTCCAGTCTTAGTACATGCAAAGTAAGATGCACAATGCTTCAAATCATGGCCTAACATATTGCAGACATGACAGTGCATTGACAATCTCTCGTATCTAAACTTTACCTAAACTCTCTGTCCACCCGAGTCTAACAAATAACCTCCTCGCCGCAAAGGTTTCTCTAAGGAAATGGCCACCTTAACTCTCATAAAGAGGTTTTGCACAATATGCCCTCGCCGTCGCTCAACTTCAACAACCCTTCTCAATCTCTGCCCCACCTCCTCCGTGACTTGTGAGCACACTGATAAGGGTAAAATTGTGAATGTGAATATTCATGAATATAGTATCATGAAGCGACGTTCAAAATAGACCCGTCGGCCTCACTTGTCATAAATGGCAGTCGAACAGTTTTAGGACGTCTACAGCTTTAGGAAGACGGGGTTAACTTGGCATAAATGGAAATTTGACACTACTAAGCTGAAGGGAGTAGGTGAAGCTGACGACCCTGACGAGGTTGACGACCCCAACGAGGGAGTAGGCGAAGCTGACGACCCTGACGAGGCTGACGACCTTGACGAGGGAGTAGGCGAAGCTAACGACCCCGACGAGGGGGTAGGCGAAGCTGACGACCCTGACGACCTTGACGAGGGAGTAGGCGAAGCTGACGACCCCGACGAGGGGGTAGGCGAAGCTGACGACCCTGACGAGGCTGACGACCCTAACAAGGGAGTAGGCGAAGTTAACGACCCTAACGAGGCTGACGACCCCGATGAGGGAGTAGGCGAAGCTAACGACCCTAACGAGGCTGACGACCCGACGAGGGAGTAGGCGAAGTGACGACCCCGACAAGGGAGTAGGCGAAGCTGACGACCCTAACGAGGCTGACGACCCCGACGAGGGAGTAGGTGAAGTTGACGACCCTGACGTGGCCTTGCTTGGTCTCCACGTTTGCATATATAAAGAAATATCTTGCGCCCCACGCTTGGTGTTAAATAAAAAGACTCCTACAAGGAAATGATCTCGCAAAATACGTCTAAAGAGACTCCTATAAGGAAAAGACTTCTAATCCAATAAGGAGAGGTCAACCCTCTACCACTATAAAAACCCCAATACCCTCACCAACCAAGGTACGCATAATTTACCCTTTCTAACACTTTAGAGTTGTGAGAAGTTCTAACTTGACCTTCGGAGGGTATTTGGCCGGCACCACACCGGTGCTCTCTGCGAGGTCTTCTCTTTTTGTGTTGTGCAAGCTTTGTTTCGAGCACGTGAGTGCCGTGTAGCTCACTGACAATTTTTCGGCATCATCAGTTGGCGCCGTCTGTGGGAACGAAGCGTACTTTAGCCTATCGCTTCCCGGACAAAGAGTTGCATGGTACTTACTCACTCGATGGCAACTACCAACAACGTTCAGGGAGACGAGCTGCAACCCACTGCCCTGGAGAGGCAGGTCCAAACCCTCATGGCAACAGTGGAACATCTCACCAAACAGAATCAGGACCTTGAAGAACAGCTACGGCAAAAGAACGCCGCTATGGGTACCCAAGGGGAAAATCAAGAAGGTACCAGTGCCGAGCGAAGAGACCAAGAGGGGCCGGAAGGTAGTAATGCCCCAAGCAGACCCAAGCGACAAGATATGAGCTGTCCATCCGTCACTGATATGGCTCAACCCCACATTGTCACGGAGATGCAAGCGATGAAGGAACAGATGGACGTCATGATGAACGCCCTCAAAGGACGGGTGTCCAGCGACCTTGATGATCTGGTCCACCGAACCGACTCGCCGTTCACTGCGTCCGTCAACTCCTTCCCCCTTCCACCAAAGTTTCGTATGCCGCAAGTGGAAAACTACGACGGAAACAAAGACCCTCTAGATCATTTGGAGTCCTTCAAGACCCTGATGCACCTTCAGGGGGTACCCGACGAGATCATATGCAGATCTTTCCCCACCACGCTAAAGGGTCCCGCAAGGATATGGTTTAGCAGGCTGACGCCTAACTCCATCAGTACTTTCAAGGAGCTAAGCGCCCAGTTTGCTTCGCACTTCATCGGAGGACACAGGTATAAGAAGTCTACAGCATGCTTGATAAGCATCAAGCAGCGGGAAGATGAGACGCTAAGGTCTTACATAGCACGCTTTAACAAAGAGGCGCTTTCAATTGATGAAGCTAACGACAAGATACTTGTAGCCGCTTTCACAAATGGGCTGCAGAATGGTAAGTTCCTATTTTCACTATATAAGAACGACCCGAAGACTATGTCGGACGTGCTTTACAGGGCAACCAAGTACATGAATGCTGAGGACGCGCTTCTGACTCGAGAGAAGAGAGAAAGGCAAGAGGATACGCGACATGACAGAGGGCAGAAGATGGCAAGAACTGGAGACGCTGAACGGACAGAAGCTACACCGCCCATGGAACACCAAGCACCTACGGAAGTACTACCAGTAAAAAGGATGGCATGAAGAGCAGCACCCCTTTATTTCTAGTTTACCTTATTGAATTTTAGCTATACTCCTTAGTTTTTCTATTTACTTTAGTTTTTGCTACAATAACTCTTTTAAAGACCAAAGGGCAGGTCTTCGTTTTCTTTTTAAGAACTACTTTTTCTATGAATGCATGGTTTATTTTAATAAGAGGAGTTTATTCACGCATGGCCAATGCCTACGGGTGGACGGTCACTACGCTAAGTTACCTACGGTGGACGCATGGCCAACGCCTACAGGTGGACGGTCACTACGCTAAGTCACCTACGGGTAGACGCATGGCTACGGGTAGACGCATGGCCAAAGTCGCCTACGGGTGGACGGTCACTACGCTAATTTACCTACAGGTAGACGCATGGCCAAAGTCGCCTACGGGTGAACGGTCACTATGCTAAGTCACCTACGGGTAGACGATGCTAAGTCACCTACGGGTAGACGCATGGCCAAAGTCGCCTACGGGTGAATGGTCACTATGCTAAGTCACCTATGGGTAGACGCATGGCCAAAGTCGCCTACGGGTGGACGGTCACTACGCTAAGTCACCGTCATCTCAATTAGTCCACGACCCCAAGTGGACAACTCACAAGGTGACGAGGTACCAACACTTAGTCACCTCAACAAGTCCACAAAGTGGAGGAATCCAAGTCTACAAAATAGACGACCCTAATATGCAGTCCATTAAGTGGACAACCTCATCTCGAGAGGATGAAATGTTATCAAGTCCATAAAATGGACAAGCTTATTAAGTCCACAAGATGGACGATTTCATCCTAGGAGGATGAAAAAATTATGAAGTCCATAAAATGGACACAAAGTGGACAACCATGTCTTATTAAGTCCATAAGCTGGACGACCTTATTAAGTCCACAAGCTGGACGACCCTACTAAATCCACAAAGCAAACGACATTGCTAAGTCCAAAGTGGACGACCCAATCCTAAGAGAATGAAAAATTATTAAGTCCACAAGTGGACGAGTTTATCATTAAGCCTACAGATTGGACGAGTCACTTAGTAATACCCACGAAATGGACGATTGTGCCAAGTCCCCAAAGCGGACGAGCCCATAAAGTTGACGAGTTCGTCCACTAAAGGATATGACTAATATTATAAGACGATGGTTTTAACATAAAAGATAACGAGAGGAACAAATCTACTAAAGAGACGAGTTGGAATTATCCAAATGAAAAGGACTTAAACTCCACGAACCTGTCAGTTTAAGCTGACGAGATCATGGAGTGGGGGGCAACTGATAAGGGTAAAATTGTGAATGTGAATATTCATGAATATAGTATCATGAAGCAACGTTCAAAATAGACCCGTCGGCCTCACTTGTCATAAATGGCAGTCGAACAGTTTTAGGACGTCTACAGCTTTAGGAAGACGGGGTTAACTTGGCATAAATGGAAAGCTAACACTACTAAGCTGAAGGGAGTAGGCGAAGCTGACGACCCTGACGAGGCTGACGACCCCAACGAGGGAGTAGGCGAAGCTGACGACCCTGACGAGACTGACGACCTTGACGAGGGAGTAGGCGAAGCTAACGACCCCGACGAGGAGGTAGGCGAAGCTGACGACCCTGACGACCTTGACGAGGGAGTAGGCGAAGCTGACGACCCCGACGAGGGGGTAGGCGAAGCTGACGACCCTGACGAGGCTGACGACCCTAACAAGGGAGTAGGCGAAGCTGACGACCCTAATGAGGCTGACGACCCCGATGAGGGAGTAGGCGAAGCTAACGACCCTAACGAGGCTGACGACCCCGACGAGGGAGTAGGCGAAGTGACGACCCCGACAAGGGAGTAGGCGAAGCTGACGACCCTAACGAGGTTGACGACCCCGACGAGGGAGTAGGCGAAGCTGACGACCCTAACGAGGCTAACGACCCCGACGAGGGAGTAGGTGAAGTTGACGACCCTGACGTGGCCTTGCTTGGTCTCCACGTTTGCATATATAAAGAAATATCTTGCGCCCCACGCTTGGTGTTAAATAAAAAGACTCCTACAAGGAAATGATCTCGCAAAATACGTCTAAAGAGACTCCTATAAGGAAAAGACTTCTAATCCAATAAGGAGAGGTCAACCCTCTACCACTATAAAAACTCCAATACCCTCACCAACCAAGGTATGCATAATTTACCCTCTCTAACACTTTAGAGTTGTGAGAAGTTCTAACTTGACCTTCGGAGGGTATTTGACCGGCACCACACCGGTGCTCTCTGCGAGGTCTTCTCTTTTTGTGTTGTGCAGGCTTTGTTTCAAGCACGTGAGTGCCGTGTAGCTCACTGACGATTTTTCGGCATCATCACACACCATATCAAACGGTGCATCCCATATCTGTATCCATATAGGCAAGGAGTCAAAGCGCACATTCTTCACTGTCATCCTTGCGTCCCAACGACATGATAACAAAACTTGATTATCAAACACCCATAAACCCTATTTCAAAATCTGTTCCATATTAAACTCTGTTTGGAACTTGAATTCTAACAGATTTGATCCCACTTCGCTGACTACCACGCTATCTTCCAGCCCCCACACTCTCATCAACGTACTCAGAGCTGCCCTCTTGTTAAATGTTTTACATGTAAGAAACTTCCCTATCAGGCTTTGAGTGTAGCTCTCAATTTCCTCACGTCTACCTTCCTCCGATATTGGTATTACTTCCTCTTCCTCCGCCGTTAACTTCATATTCACAAGCCCATTATTAATCAAATCATCTGCCATCCTAACTAGTAAAACCACGAAGAAATAAATTCAACAGAAAACTCAAGCCCCTAGAAACCCTAAGGGAAATAGACCTCGTATTCACGAGGTCTATATGTATTCAACTCACTGCTCTCACATGCAAAAGATTCAGTTCTTTCTCAAATGATGGCATTTTGTGGTGATATCCATTTCACCTTATTGTTATCCTCACCTCAACATTTTAAGAATTAGGCCAACTACTTACCTGCAAAGACACTTCATCAATTGGTAAGCAGTAAGAAGGCAAAGGTTTCAAATTTTGTACAATGTAGTGGACAAAACATAGCATTGCTGCACATCCTGATGTCAAGATATTTTGAAAGGGCATCTTATAAGTAATAAGTTTAGACCTCAAAGAATGAGAATATCATATATTAGAATTTTAGTGACTAAAGCAATTACACTGATATCAAATCAAATATGGTTAGTTTTTATGCTAGACTCCATCTTCAGTAGGAGAAGTGGGCTTATTTTATTAGAAATATCTTCTCCTCTGAAGGAACCCACAAGTGGTTAAAGCCTTAAATCAGATGTGCATCCTTCCAAGTGTTCCTTGTTCTGGTTGGTGGAATTCACTAACGAACACTTGCCCAGTTGAACCATTTACTCTAATACCACTTGTTGGGTGAGATTGAGGGGTTAATATAATACATAGGGACATTATTTGACCCAAAAGCTTAAACCTATTAACCACTCACTCTCGTCATTAGTATCTCATGTGGGACTTCAACACTTAACTAACCACGCCACTCACATGTGAATATACCAACAATGTAAATTCTTCATTCATCAACTTATAATCATGTTCAAATGTCATAGCCAACTATCAAACTAGGCATACAGCTTACCTATAACCAGCTAATTCTTTAATTTGAGCAGTTAGTCACAATTGCAAGATCTAAATAACCCTACATGAAAAACACCAAACTGCAAGATAGATGACATTTCCTGCAGCAGGCATTAGACATTAATATAATTTGGTAAGCCAGCAACCTTCCATTTTTACAAGTATTTAAAGTCTCAAGCTAAAATGTAGGAAGGAAAAAAGATCAATTCGCTTTAATGAAAATAGTTGATTAAACTTAAACACAAATTAGTATCACCAAATGGGCATTTGGTCTAGTGGTATGATTCTCGCTTTGGGTGCGAGAGGTCCCGAGTTCGATTCTCGGAATGCCCCATTCATTTAATTCTCTTTACAATGTTTTTCTGTTAAGATTTTAATATTGCTGAGAAATAATCTCAGCAAAGTCAAGTCAATATCTACAAACTTAGGTTTCAATAGATCCAAATATATCTTAGATCTGACAATACTATTCATTAGGTAATACTTATAAAAAAAGAATAAAGTAATAAATAAGGTTTCAGAAAATGCTGAATCAAGGAAGGGGAGCTACTAGCTAGGAAACATTTACCTCCAGAGTTTGTGTATTCAATTCACTGCCACATATGCAAAAGTTTTAGTTCATTCTCAGATAATGACAAAACATGGCATTGCTGGACATCCTGATGTAAAGGTATTGGAAAGCGCATGCTATAAGTTAATAAATTTAGACATCAGAGAATGAGAATATCATTGACTAAAATTCTACTGGCTGCAGCGACTGCATTGATACCAAATCAAATATGGTTAGTTTTTATGCTAGAACCCAATTTTCATCTTATTTTGTTTCCCTACAGGAGAATTGTAGTTGTCACTAGTAAGAGATATTATGGTCTAAAGGAGCCCGAAGTACAGTAGTCCTAGATTAGTCTAGGATTTACCTAGCTTTTCTATGAAAAGAGAGAGAGAGAGAAGTCAAATAAAGAGAGCTAAAGTAGTAATTGACATTAGGGGTACTTAGCAAAGAAACAATAATTGACATAGGTAACCGGTATCATAAACATGTGCCAGAGACAACTAACCTCAAATATATTGATTTCTGAATTAGTCAATTACAGCTCATGGGTGAAGAATATAATATGATAATTCTACATCATAGAGGTTATGTCCATCTATGACAAATCATACATTAAACTACTTAATAGAATTAAATGATCAAATGGTAGGGCATTTGGTCTAGTGGTATGATTCTCGCTTAGGGTGCGAGAGGTCCCGAGTTCAATTCTCGGAATGCCCCATATTTATGAATTTGATTTTAAATTACAAAATTTTCCATTTGGAATGCCCCCATCTTATAACCTGATTCTAAAAATCAACTTGACCACACTTTATTCCATTTATCCTTAAAGAAGTATAGAACCATGGGATAGGAGCATATTTCATAGGATCCTTGATTTTTGATTACTCAGTCAGCTGGAGTGAACTAAATTACTAACAATTTGGGATTTATCCCAAAAAAAAATTGTATAAAATAAAAATGGATAGCTCCTAAATTAGGAGTGAACTTAGCCATGCAATACAGTCAAAGGATAGCCAGCTAGACTACACAAAACGAGGACATAGCTTTCACAAATAAATATTCAACAGAATCAGTAAATTTTTATGAAAATTATTAGTATTACCAAGTAATCAAAATTTTTAGGGATTTTCAGCTGCTTAAAAAGGCAGAGATTAAACGTCAGAAAGAGAACAAAATTAGATTTTACGCAGTAGTTAGACTACATTAGGAAAATGCTTGGTTCAATTAAGATATCACCTCCACTTGAACGCAGATTGTAATTGCAAAATCTTCTAGACATATAGCGTCTGCATTAATGACCAATCT
The DNA here is from genome assembly GCF_932294415.1 of Quercus robur. Taxonomy (NCBI): domain Eukaryota; kingdom Viridiplantae; phylum Streptophyta; class Magnoliopsida; order Fagales; family Fagaceae; genus Quercus; species Quercus robur. The sequence goes on from NC_065544.1 coordinate 31,598,397, forward strand.
AATAGGTAATAAGTTTAATCTTCAAAGAATGAGAATATGATAGATTAAAATTCTAGTGACTGATGCAACTACGCTGATATCAAATCAAACATGGTTAGTTTTTATGCTAGACTCCATCTTCAGCAGGAGAAGTGGGGCTTACTTTATTATAAATATTTTAGATCCGATAGATCCAAATCCATCCAAATATATCTTAGATCTGGCACTACATTTGGTGAATGAATGCATCATTCATTGTTCCTTATCTTTGTGTTCTATTGGAGTTGGATTCACATATACAAGAAAATGCTCCTTTAGCAATTCAATGGATTTCAAATTTTCAACGTTTGGTTTTAATTCGTAAATGAATAAATAAACTATGTTGGGAGTCAAACCAACAAACATCAAATGGATATGATGAATGTGGTTAGGTACTTAGATGAGGTTGAACTACTAGACAATCGATCTAGTGGTATGTATGATGCTTCAACAATGAGAGGTCCTAAGGAGTTCAATTCTTAAAATGTTCAGTTTCTAATCTGTCACTTTAAATGTCAGTGCCAACTATCAAAGTAGGCTTACTATAGCCAGCTTATAACCTCTTTAACTTGAACTGTTAGTCAAAATTCCGAGATTAAAGACCCTACCTGAAAACACCAAACTGTGACATAGCTCAATTTTTCCTACATTTCCTGCCGCAACCGTTACACATTTGTATAAGTTGGTAATCTAGCAACCTTGCATTTTTACAATTCAAAGTCTCAACCTAGAAGGTAGGTTGGGGGGAAGATATCAACTTTAGTGAAAATGGTTAATTCAAACTTAAGCACAAATAACACCATCAAATGGGCATTTGGTCTAGTGGTATGATTCTCGCTTTGGGTGCGAGAGGTCCCGAGTTCGATTCTCGGAATGCCCCACATTTTTTAACCTCATTTTAAATTACGAAATTTTTTATTTTGAATGCCTCCACATTTACAAATTATGTTTACTAAAGTTTTGAAGTATTTCAGTTCAGTTTTTAATAATGCTTAAAATATACAGAGCAAAGTCAAGTCAAGAACTGCAAGATGAAGATTCAATAAAGCCAAATATATCTTAAAGATGACAAGACTCTTCATTTATGAATGAAGTAATAAATTTGGCATTAGAAGATGCTGAATTAAGGAAGGGGAGCTAGGAAAAAAACCCAAGTTTATCATACTTTATTACCTGAGGGGGTAATATGCCACAAGAGGTTATGTAATGAAATCACTGCCTCCACATGCAAAAGATTCAGTTTCTTGGATGATGACATTTTGTGGTGATTGGCATATCACCTGATTTTCCTCCTAACCTCAATATTCTAGAATTTGGCCAATCTTTAACAAAAATCAATCACTCACCTATCAAGACACTTCATCAATAGGTAAGCAGCTAGAAGCCAATGGTTCCAAATTTTGTACATTCTAACAGACAGATGATAGCTTTGCTGCACATCTTGATGTAAAGGTAATTGGAAACGGCATCTTAAAAGTTATAAGTTTAGACTTCATACTTCCCCCCCAAAAAAAAAAAATTAGACATCAGAAGATGTAAATATCATAGATTAAAATTCTAGTGACTGCAGCAACAGTACTGATGCCAATTCAAATATAATAAGTTTTTATGGATGCCGGAAATGAATTATCAGCTTTTAGAACCCTATCAAGCTACAAAGATGGTTCAAGCCATACTCTTGTGTTTGAATTTAGGCATAACACATTGGGGAGATTCCAATTAAGGGGATAATATATATATATATATATATATATAAGCATAAGCCATTTAACCACTCAGTCTTCTCATTAGTATCCCATGTGGGACTTTAAGATTTAACTAACCACAAAACTCACACGTGAATATGCCAACAGGGCAATATTCTTCATTCTTCATGTTTAAATGTCATATCCAACTATCAAATCAGGCTTACAGCTTAATATAAGCAGCAAATTTCTTTAGTTCTAGTTGTTAGTCATAATTCTGAGATTTAAAGAATCCTTCATGAAAACACCGAACTGTAAGATAGCTCAATTTTACCAACATTTCCTGCAGCAAGCATTAGAAAATAGTATAATTGGTAACCCATCAACCTTCCATTTTTACTAGTCTTTTAAGTCTCAGGCTACAAGCTAGGGGGAGAAAAGATCAATTGACTTTAATGAAAATGTTTGAGTAAACTTAAAACACAAAATAGTAACACCAAATGGGCATTTGGTCTAGTGGTATGATTCTCGCTTTGGGTGCGAGAGGTCCCGAGTTCGATTCTCGGAATGCCCCACTCATTTAATGTTTTCAAGTTCAAATTTTAATATTGCTGAAAAATAAACTGAGCAAAGTCAAGTCAAAAACTGCTAACTTAGGTTTCAGTAGATCCAAATATATCTTAGATCTGACAAGACTATTCATTAATGAATAAAGTAATAATAAGGTTACAGAGGATGCTGAATTAAGGAAGAGGAGCTACTAGCTAGGAAACAAACCCAAATTTGTTATCCTTTATTACCTGTGAGGAACATTTACCACCAGAGGTTGTGAATTCAACTCACTGCCCCACATGCAAAAAGTTTTTGTTCTTTCTCAGATTATGGCATTTGGTGGTGATTGGCATATCACCTAATTGTCCTCCTCACTTCAAATGTTTCAAGAGTTAGGCCAATTTCTCTTAACAGAAACCAACTACATACCTGTAAAGACACTTCATCAATAGGTAAGCAGCAATAAGCCAAATTTTGTACAATGTACTGGACAAAAATAGCATTGCTGCACATCCTGATGTAAAGGACTAAAGGTATTTTGAAGGGGCATGTTACAAGTTGGACTTCAGAGAATGAGAATATCATAGACTAAAATTCTAGTGACTGAAGCAACTGCATAGATACCAAATCAAATGTGGTTAGTTTTTATGTACTCCATCTTAAGCTGGAGAAAACATTCGGTTGATTGGCACCAAAACAAAAGAACCCAATTTTCATCTTACTTTGTTTCCCTGCAGCCTACAGGGGAATTGTAGTTGTTACTAGTTAGAGATATTATGGTCTAAGGAGCCCAAACCTATTGTAATTTATTGTACTTGTACTGTAATCCTAGATCTAGTCTATGATTTACTTTAGCTATTTTATAAGAAAAAAGAGAGAGAAAAGTCAAAAATATTGAGAGCTCAAGTAGTAATTGACAAAACAGGTACTTAGCAAATAAACACAATTGACATAGGTAGCCGGTAACATAAACATGTGCCAGAGACGACTAACCTCAAATACCTTGATTTCTGAATTCGTCAATTACAACAGCTCATGGGTGAAGAATATAATATGATAATTCTCCAACTATGAAAATCATAAATTAAATTACTTGATTGAAAAAATGATAAAGTAGTAGGGCATTTGGTCTAGTGGTATGATTCTCGCTTAGGGTGCGAGAGGTCCCGAGTTCAATTCTCGGAATGCCCCATTTGTTTTTCCTTCATTTTTAAATTGCAATTTTTTCCATTTCGGAATGCCCCCAATATTTATAACCTGATTCTAAATTTTTTTTTTTTTTTTTTTTTTTTTTTTTTTTTTTTAAAGATAATTTTAAAATCAATTTAACCACACTTATTTCCATTTATCCTAAAAGAAGAAAAGAACCATGGGATAGGATCATATTTCATAGGACCCTTGATTTTTTATTACTCAATCGGCTGGAGTGAACTAAATTACTAACAATTTGGGATTTATAAAAATAAAAATAAAAAATGTATAAAGTAAAAATGCATAGCTCCTAAATTAGGAGTGAACTTAGCCATGCAATGCAATTCAACAGAACCAGCAAATTATTATGAAAACTATCAGGGAAATGCTTGGCTCAATTAAACAATCACCTCCAATTGAACGCCGATAATAATTGCAACATCTTCGATATATAGATTATAGCGTCTGCATTGCAATTTCAAAAAATAAAAATAAAAATAAAAAAGGGGAGGGGGGAAGAGCGGTTATATTAATGAAAATGCGTAAAAAAATTGATGTTGGCCCTAGTAAGTTATCTATGTGATGCATGGATAATGTTGTAATATTTTATGTAAGATGATTTAAGAGAATATTGTATATGTATTGTAGCATAATTGTTATAAAACTTTATTAGTATGAGTTCATCATAAAAATAACAATTATAAATTGCACATACATATTTATTATAATTATTGAATTGAAGTAATGAGGAAAAAAAAATTTGGAGGAATATCAGGCTTTCTTTTTCTCCTTAATTCTTAAAAAAAAAAAAAAAAAAAAAAAAAAAAAAAAAAAAAAAAACACCCACAATCAATTACATCATTTATAAAACTCACAAATCCACAACGTCTGACCTTAATATCAAAATCATAATTGCCGTTGTCACTCAATATAAAATGCAAGCCCCTCTTTCTTGGTTGTAGCCAACTCATACGGATTAAGATTAGATGAAACAACAATGTTAGAGCTAAGTAAGTGTCGTTGAAAGATTGAAGGTCAATGACATCATTTTTGGTCTGTGTGTATTTGACATGGAATGACATAAAGGGCTATGGGTAGGTACTAGGTATATATAAAGGGGTAGAAGTGCAAAAGGTGAAAATTGTGAATTAAAAATAAAAGAGTTTTGTGTGTATGTGTGAGAGATGAAAAGTCTTGAAATATTGAACCAAAGAATACAAAAAAAATTTGTTTTTAAATTAGAAAAATCTTGAAATATTGAAACAAAAAAGTCAATATTTAATTTGTTCTTATCTTTGAAGTGACACTTGAGAATATTTTAATTCTCTTCGCATAGAACGCGCTACTTGGCAGAACCTCATACTTTCCCAAATAAGGTCTCTGCTATAAATATAAATATTTATAAATATATATATATATATATATATATAATGGAGATTGATTGTGTTTTTAAAACTAGGAGAATGTGTTTTGAAATAGCAACTCACGGGATGCCTTTTCAAAATCGCTAAAAAATTGTGCTTTTAAAACTTTGAATAGTCCTAATTATAGTTGTTGATAGGTTTGTCCACGGGTTGATTTAAGCTAGGTTTGTGCTCAACTTAGATCCCACCTGCTCACATTGAGTGACAAAAGGAAAGAGTCGTCGACGACCACTAATAACCATGAGTCGAGTTAGTTTTGGTTCGGGTGGATGACAGTCGAATTTAGGCATAATCGACGAAGGAGCGGAAGTGAGGCGGGTTGCCAAATATCGAAGGATCTGGTCAAGATCTTGATGAAATCTCACTAGATCTCGACGGATTTGAAATTGAGAGAGAGGGAGGACGTTAATTGAGGGGGGGAATGAAAGTTTTTTGCCAGCTTGGGTTGGTCAGTTTAGTTTTCATTCGGTTTCAAGCTCTAAAATTGCCACTTGAGTTGCTCACACTGATTACTGATTTCGAAGACCTATCGTCAAATAGAGTTGATTTCAGTTCGTCTGGCACTAAGTTGGATGGTTTTTTCAGGTTATTGATTAGTCTTGACAACCCTAATTGTCAAAATGTAAATCATATTGTGAATCGAATTTTTTAATTAATCTGTATCGTATATCGTAAAGGTATTTGGAAAAGACATCTTATAAGTAATAAGTTTAGACTTCAAAGAATGAGAATATCATATATTAAAATTCTAGTGACTGTAACAACTATATTGATATCAAATTAAATATGGTTAGTTTTTATGCTAGACTCCTTCGACTCTAATACCACTTATTGGGGAGATAAAGGAGTTAATACATAGGGTAATCACTTGACCCAAAATGTTAAATTATTAAGCACTCACTCTTGTCAATTGTATTTCATGTGAGATTTTGACACTTAACTAACCACACCACTTACTTGTGAATATTCCTACAAGGTAATATTCTTCATTCATCAAATTATAAGAATTTTTTTTTTTTTTTTTTTCATTTAACATTAGATTGCTAAGAATTTCATTAGTTGCCTAGTTTCAAAACAAAGTGGAAAAGTAGCATCTTGAATTTTTAAAACTCGATTTCCGGGAAGAAATCAAGTTTCTAATACTCGAGATCCTAAGCTACCAAACATCTAACATGGACTTTTTTCTATGTGGAGACACGTGGAAATCGAGTTTCTAATACTCGATTTGTGATCATATTTCAAGCACAAACTCAACTTTTATTTCAAACACTCACTTTCACTTCTCACTCTCACTTAAGCGTCTAGAACACTTCACTCTCCTTCACACCCAAACATACAAACCCCAAACCCTCACTCTACCGAAGGCACAAACTCAACTTTTATTTCAAACTCTCACTTTCACTTCTCACTCTCACTTAAGCGTCTAGAACACTTCACTCTCCTTCACACCCAAACATACAAACCCCAAACCCTCACTCTACCGAAGACAAGCACATCTCATCAGCGGCAGAAAACTCTCGTCTCCTCTCATCGGCGACCTCTCACTCAAGTTTTATATCCTCGATTCCACCAGGAATTCCCCCCCCCCCTAATTTCCACATGCCCCCAAACCAGATACATAAACACTTAGGTTCTTTTTTGACATGCAGGCAGCACTAGAACCACACATAAGCAACAAACCAGAAACAAGAAAATAGTGTAGATATATTTCAACAACAATTCTTGTAAGATAAACCGTATTTTTCATACTTAATATTCATGCATTAAGTCATCATTGATGAATCCTCATTCCAATTTTTTTTAATCACCATTACCGAAAGATTGGGCACCTACCTAATTTTATTCCGGTAGAAATCAAATCTTGTAGACTCGAGATCAGTGAGGTGCCAATTCATTGTGGCAGTGTGGTGTGTTTTTTGACTCTATTTCATAAGAAATCGAGTTTTGGAAACTCGAGACATAACTTGAGTCTTGTAGACTTGAGATCCATGTGGCATAAAACTGCCACATCCTCAAGGGAAACTCGAGTCTTGTAGACTCGAGATTGATACTGAACTCGAGATGCTACTTTCAAAAATCTTTCAACTCACACGCTAACTTATAATATTCTTGACCACCACTATGCTAGGGGGCAAATTACCCTCAAATTATAATCATGCTTATAGCTTACTACAACTAGCAAATTTATTTAATTTGAGCTGTTAGTCACAATTCTGAAATCTATAGAACCCTACACGAAAACACCAAATTGTAAGATAGCTCAATTTTACCTACATTTCTTGCAACAAGCATTTGACATTAGTATAATTTGGTAATCCATTAACCTTCTTTTAGCTCCGTTTTCTTGCAACAAACATTCTCAGTAAAATATTTTGAAGTGTTTGGTGTGACATTTAAAAATTTTCAAGCATAAACCACCAAAATCAATGGCTTAGCCACTGAAGCCACCAATGTTGGAGGTCTATGACCAAAGTGTTGACACATCCACTAGACCAGCATCACTTGCCACTAGACTGGCAGCTCAGCCACCAAAGCCATCAATGTTGAAGGTCTGATGACCAGACCACTGGTTTGGCGGCTCTGTCGATCAATCTAGCAGCTCTAATCTAGCAGCTCCAACTACTAAATCATTGGCACCGACAACCTAGCCACCAGATGGGAGGGGAAGAGCCAATGTATGTTTTTGTAAAATGTTTTACCAAGTTTTTAAAGGTAAACCACTTTACAACAATTTACAAAGAATTTTACAATAAACTTGAAAATATTTTCAAATTTGACCACATTTTACAATGAAACAAACAAAGTGAGAGGCTACAAGATAGGGGAAAAAAGTTCAATTGACTTCAATGAAAATGGTTGATTAAACTTAAATACAAACTAGTATCAACAAATGGGCATTTGGTCTAGTGGTATGATTCTTGCTTTGAGAGAGGTCCCGAGATTGATTCTTGGAATACCCCATTCATGTTCTTCACTAATAATTTTTTCCAATTCAGATTTTAATATTGCTGAAAAATAAACTGAACAAAGTCAAGTCAATAACTTCAATTATCAACTCACTGCCCACACATGCAAAAAATTCAGTTCTTTCTCGGCTGATGGCATTTTGTGGTGATTGGCATTTCACCTAATTGTCCTCCTCACCTCAATATTCTAGAATTAAGCCAGTTACTGACAAAAATCAACCACTCACCTGTCTCATCAATAGGTAAGTTGCAAGAAGCCAAAGGTTTCAAATTTTGTACACTGTGGTGGACAAAGCATAGCATTGCTGCACATCTTGATGTAAAGGTATTTGGAAAGGGCTAAAGAACAACAGAGTTGATGACAGAATCTTCTTTGACACATTAGGAGAGAGCCGAAACTGTGTATATATAATATTTGTTCTACAATGGTAAAGATATTTTACAAGGAAAGTTAATTGCTACATGGTCAACTATGATTTGAACTTGGACACAATCTGTCATAGTCCATGATTCTTGTATTGACATGTGCAGCTGTATATGGTCTGCAGTTATTGTTGACAATATTTGTGGGATTGGTAGAAATGTAGAGATAAACTTGTTTGAATTGTGGTACACGTGCTCCTCTGAATGGGCCATGGATGAAGCAACGGTTAATTCCTTATTATGTTGTTCCATCAACTCTGTTGTGTTACGATCCAAGTGTCCTACATGGCTTAAGTGCAAGCTTAACAGAGCACCCTTCCCTTGCAAGTATCAGAGCATCACCACAAATATAAATGGTTCACATAGAAGATGCATCAACGAAACCAAAAGCCATGATAATCTCCTCCAATGGCAAGGAAGAATCAATCCCAGCATTTGCAACTTGGAAACAAAATGACAGACTCATAAGAAGTTTTGATTCCTTACTAAGGGCATCTTATAAGTAATAACTTCAGATTTCAGACACATTAAAAGAAAAAAAAAAAATCAGACTTCAAAAAAAGAGAATATCATAGATTAAAACTCTAGTGACTGCAGCAACTACACTGATACCAAATCAAATATAGTCGAAGTAGGCTTATTTTATCAGAAACATATTTTCCTATGAAGGAACCCACAGCATGGATGAAGTTCTAGATTTTGTGGAATGCCGTGTTACGCCAGCAATGAAGTTCAAGCCTTTCATCGGATGCATCCTTCCAAGTCCTCATAACACCTTGGGATGATTTCAATATCCATAATGATTAATATAACATATAAGGACACAGTGGCGGAGTCAGGATTTTAATTTTGGGGGGCCAAGATGAAAATAAAGAGCTGAAGATAAAATCAATTTCAATTTTTTTAATTAGTATAATTAAAAAAATACTTAACTAATTAAAAAAAATTGATTAAAATATAAAATATAATGTTAGTGTTAAGTTTTTTTTTTCCCCCTCGTGTGTAACGTTAGATTTAGTATAAATGTTGTTATACTTAAGATACTTCATAGGTGACTACAAGTATATTTTTCAAATAAGTAAAAGATTTAAAAAAAAAAAATCAATAGATAGTCATTATTACACGAAGTTAATGGAGCTTCTTACTAATCACTGGCTAAGAAAAGTGTATTAAAAGTGGAGTCAAGAGTGACAGCCCTGTAGCACAATTACATGCAGAGTTGAAGACCATAAGCTTAGAGCAAAGAGAAACATATATAAAGTAAGACTAAATCTAAAAGAAAGATATTTATATATATATATATATATATATATATATATATTAAGGGGGTGGGGTTTGGGTGAGGTCAGGGGGGGCAATTGCCCCCTCTCGACCCCCCCTAGCTCCGCCCCTGTAAGGGCATCACTTGACCCAAAAGCTAAACCTATTAACCAGTCACTCTTGTCATTAATATTCCATGCAAGACTTCAACAATTAACTAATTACATCACTTACATATGAATATTCCAACAGGGTAATATCCCCCATTCATCAAATTTACACGTGTTTAAATGTCAGTGCCATTGCCAACTATCAAAGTAGGCTTACAACTTACTATAACCAGCAAATCTCTTTAATTTGAGTTGTTAGTCATAATTCCTAGATCTAAAAAACCCTACTAAAAACACCAAGTTGTGAGATAGCTCCATTTTACCTACATATCCTGCAACCTATTATTTTAGAAGTCTTGTAAGTCTCAGGCTACAAGGTAGGGACAAAAAAGATCAATTGCCTTTATAGAAAATGGTTGATTATACTCAAACACAAAACTGGTATCACCAAATGGGCATTTGGTCTAGTGGTATGATTCTCGCTTTGGGTGCGAGAGGTCCCGAGTTCGATTCTCGGAATGCCCCATTCATGTAATGTTCTTTACTAGTAATGTTTTTCAGTTCAGATTTTAATATTGCTTAAAAAAACAATGAGCAAATTCAAGTCAATAACTGCAAAATTAGGTTTCAAATTTTCAATAGATCCAAATATATCTTAGATCTGACAAGACTCTTGATTAATGAATATTCTAATAAATTAGATCTCAGAAGATGCTAAATCAAGGAAGGAGAGCTAGGAAACAAACCCAAATTTATCATCCTTTATTACCTGAGGGGGTCATTTATCACCATAGGTTATGTATTCAACTCACTGCCCTCACATGCTAAAGTTTTAGTATTTCTAAGATAATGGCATTTGGTGGTCAATGCATATCACCTAATTTTCCTCCTCACCTCAGACCAAAAACAATTACTAAAGACACTTCATCAATAGGTAAGCCAGCAAGAAGCCATAAGTTTCAAATTTTGTACAATATAATAGGAAAAAAAACGCAGCATTGCTGCACATTTTAATGTAAATGTATTTGGAAAAGGGCATGTTATAAACTATAATTTTAGACTTCAGAGAATGAGAATATCATAGATTAAAATTCTAGTTACTGCAGCAACTGCACTGATACCAAAGCAAATATGGTTAGTTTTTATACTAGACTCCAGGTAAAACAGGAGAAAAATTAGGATATGCAAGCATTTTAGTTAAGCTTAGAATGGGCACCAAAGAACCTAGTGTAGGTTCGAGTACACTTAGTACCGTAATCCTAGATTAGTCTGGCATTAACCTAGGTTTGCAATGAAAAAAAAAAAAAGGAGAAAAGAGAGAAGTCAAATACTGAGAGCTCAAGTATTAAATGACATAAGGGTTAATTAGCAAAGAAAAAAAAAATTGACATTAACACGAACATATGCCAGAGAGGACTAACCCCATATACCTTGATATCTGAATTCGTCAATTACAGCTCATGGCCTCATGGGTGAAGAATATAATATGATTTTTCAACGTTGCAGAGATTAAGTCCATCTATGACAAATCATAAATTAAATTCATTAATAGAAATAAATGATCGAATAGTAGGGCATTTGGTCTAGTGGTATGTAGGAGTGTGCATGGGTCAGATTGGGTTAGATAAATGGGATTTTTTGACCCAACTCACCATAGTGTGTTAAAAAAAATTCAACCCAACTCACCATAGTGGGTTAAAAAAAATTCAACTCAACTCAACCCATTACATAAGTCCAACCCAACCCAACCCACATGAGTCGGGCTGAACCCATGGGTTGGACAATTTTTTTTTATTACTTTTATTATTAAATTAAGCAAAAAAAATATAAATATAAATATATTAAAAAAAAACCCAAAGATTAGTATCAATGTAACTCCTTAAAGGCAAACAACACTAATGACTAAACAAAAATAGTAATTTACTAGGGTTTGTGTGGACTAATTGGTTTTTATTTAGGATAGGAGGAGTCGGTTATTTAAAAAAATTTATTAATTATAAAATATATTTTAAATATATATTGAATATATGGATAGGTTGGGTTGGGTTTGGAATTTTATGACCCAAACCCAACCCATCCTGCTATCAAAAAAAATTTTGTAACCCAACCCAACCCACCAAGCCCTAAAAACCATCCAACTCGGCGGGTTGGATTGGGCCGGGTCGGTTTTGGTGGGTTGGCAGATTGGCTGCACACCCCTATTGGTAGGGGTGTTCGTGGTGCGGTGTGGTGCGGTTTTAGGCCATTTTTAGCACCACACTTTGCTGTATGGTTTAGCTAAAACCATAACTGCACCGCACCTTATTTTTGTGGTCACATGTGCGGTGTGGTGCGGTGTGGTGCGGTTTAGAGTTTAGCCAAAACCATAACCGTAACGCATCTCATTTTTGCGGTCACACGTACGATACTATATATAAGATGCGGTTTGAAATCGGTATATTTTTCAAATTTTGGGATTTTCCTACTTAGCTCAAAACTAATTTTTCCCTTTTTTTGGACCAAGTTTTAAATTATTGAACTAGTTTTTCTTTATTTTGGGTTGGCTTTTCTAGTCAACACTTGATAGGGTTATTAAACTTTTTTTTTTTTTTTTTGAAAACTAGAGTTATTAAACTATTAGTAATATATTTAATATTAAAAAAATAAATATATTAATATATAGAGAGGGTGCGGTGTGGTGCGATTTGTGCGGTTTTCTTATTATAAAATCGCAAACTGCACTGCACCATGCGGTGCGGTGCACTATTACTTACGGTGTGGTGCGGTTATGCCATTCTGTGGGCAATTTTGATGTTGTTTATTTGGTTTGGTGAACACCCCTACCTATTGGTATGATTCTTGCTTAGGGTGCGAGAGGTACCTAGTTCAATTCTTGGAATGCCCCATTTTTATTTCCCCCAACCACACTTTTTTCCATAGCTCCTAAATTAGGAGTGAACTTAGCCATGCAATGCTGCCAATGCAATCAAAGGATACTCAGCTACACCGCCTAGACGACACAAAACATGAACATAGGCTTTCACAAGTAAATATTTAACAGAACCAGTAAATTATTATGAAAACTATTATCAAGTAATCAAAAGTTTTAGGGATTCAGCTGCTTAAAAAAGGCAGAGACTAAAGGTCAAAAAAAGAGAACAAATTTTGATTTTATGCAAGAGTTATACCACATTAGGGATTTGCTTGGTTTATTTAAACTATCATGGTATCACCTCCACTTGAATGCAAATTGTAACTGCAAAATGTTCGAGATAAATAGGGTCTGCATTGCCATTTCACAAGAAAAAGAACGATTATAAATAAAAACACAGAAAATTGATGTTTGGCTTTTCAAAATCACTAACAAATTGCGTTTTCAATTTTCACACTACAATTGTTTTTCACAACAATAACACTTTTTGCAGATTTTATCAACCGTTTGATGTTGCGTTTTTAAAACTTCGAATAGTCCCGACTAATGATGATTGAGACAAGATTCAGAATTCTAATAGTCCTAACTAATGATGACTGAGACAAGATTCAGAACTCTTAAAACCATGAAATGCTATATGTTTTCCATAAAATAGCTCGGTTAAGAGGGTCTAGCTGTAGGACCACCTAATTTAGTCTATTGAGAGACCACCAAGAGGGAGACTAGGAATCTCACCATCATGCTCCCAAGACCCTCTCCAAGTTCCCTATTTTCAAAAACATGCATTCAAAACATGACTTTCAAAATTGCAATTTTTTTTTAAACACACTTTCAAACAACTAACCCTAATCGACAAATACACTACTCTAATTCAAACACATCAAGCCCCATCAATCTGCCAGCCTGAAATAAACTCATCCACCACCAAAAAGAAAGAAAGCGAAATTCGTCCAGAGCTGAATACATTAAGCCACTATTCCATTCAAAAGCGCACAAAAAAAATTCAATGTTTACATTAAAATACACACCAATCAAAATATATACAAGAAATAAAAATCACCGTGTTCCAACATCAAGACAACTCTGCAGCAAAACCCAAGATGTTAACCAACACAATAAATAATGTAACTGAAGCCAAGTAGAAAAAGATGATAATCAGACTGATCAATAACCCCTGTTAGACAAAACAGCAGAAGTGACTTCCATTTGCTTCATCCAGTCTCCAGTATTCATGAATGACAGATTGAAATGTACAGGAGCTGAGAATCAATTCATTGATTTTGAATGCTTTACAAGCCAATCAATGACTGAATCAATGTTGGAAGAATTCTTGCATGAAATCATAAAGCAACAAACTTCTCTATCAGTAATGTCCTTCAGCCCCCTGCACAGTGGAACACCATTTCAACACTAAAACAGATTTTGTTTTTGGATAAGTAACACTACAGAGAATTTACAAATTAAAAAACTCAGAAGTAACTGAAACCCAAATCATAAAGGGCACAGGATGGACATTTGTAATCCATTGTTTAATGTGTTCTCTATTCTGATTGTTACTGATTGAAATATGAGAAATATAAATATGTTACAGCTAAGCAATATTGGGAAAAAGGAAATCTCTCCCTCTGCCTCTCTCTTGTTTTTTGGTCTAAGAAAAGGTTGCATTCTTTTTTATCTAATTTGGGGTGAATACACTTCACCCTGTGATTAGGGTTAATTTACTTTACCTCCTTCATTTGAGTAAAGTGAAACTGTCAAACATTTTCATTACTCTTTATGGAATTACACAAAGTGTGACACACATGTACTGGGAACACTAAGGCCCTAACATAAACCAAAAAAGTAAGAGAGTGAGTTGCACAAAAAAAAAAAAAAAAAAAACGAAGTTAATAAGTTTGTGCATGACTTTGTCCTGAAGAGCAACTAATTGAGCGTTTAAAGCCTAAAGGTCAGGAATAGTGTCATGCATGTAGCACGTGTGCAAATTCCATGCAAAGTAACAGAAACGCTAAAAATTTCACTTACTCCAATGCACAAGGGGGTAAAGTGTAATATTGAAAAAGTCAATGAGGTAAAGTGAACTAACCCTAGGTACAAGGGGGCTAAAGTGTATCTTCCCCTAATTTTTAATGCAATGGAGCTATAAGCAAACATGACACTTTGTGACGGAGCACTTTTTTTTAGAGGGGACAGGAAGGGAGGGGGAGCGGGTGAATGCATCATTCAACCAAAAATAAAATTGACAGGCCACCCATAAACCATATTAGTTTTTCTTGACTCTACACTTACAATTGCTCTGTCAGACCCTCTTTAGACAAAGCTCCTTGTTTGTCAATCTTGTTACCAAGTACCAGCAAAGGAATGCCATTAAGTGATGGCTTACTCAACAGGTCATGTAGTTCACTTCTTGATACAGGCACATTATCGTAATCAGCAGCATCCACAACATATCTGCAACATGCAAAAATCAGGGTAAGAAATTTTTGGTCTTATAGTCCACCAGACTGATGAGCTATAACTTAAACTGGTCAGTTACAAAAGAAAAAAAGGAACCATATTACCCCCGTACTAGGGCAATGCCCTTTTTCCTTTTTGATAATTATTACTCATCAGAATAAAAAAGCGTATCTAAAACTTACTTATGGAATAATAAGTTAAGACAGGAACTATAAAAAATTCAAGCATATTATAGAAAAGGTAACCATGACAAGCAGAATGTAGCTTTCTCTTTATGGGAACACGTTACATATGGTCATATGCTACACTAAATTTAGTTAGTAAGACAACTCCTGAAATTTTGATTCCACCTCTTCCCTCTTGATACCCTCAGCAAGCATAAGAAAGAACAATATTAAGGAAGGGATCAGCAATCCCAAGTCTTTTACTCCACTTGGAAGGTCTTTTGTGCCAGGCAACTTGTATTAGGTGAGAAGGGCCCTTACTCTGTCCTACACAGTGAAATACTATTGGCCCTACCAGGAAATGTCTACCTATACAAGCCCAACTAGGAGATGGAGGATCTGACAGAATCACAAAGTTCCAATTGTTCAGAGAATCAGATTGGTTCTATTAAGGACGTGTCAGAGGGAATTTGCAGACTAGCATAGTGAGGAGATAGAATATCGTTAGTTGGCAAGGTTTTGAAACCATTTAGGAAACTAGCATCTCGAGTTTTTGAAACTCGAGTTCGGTGAAGAAATCGAGACTCAAAGACTCGAGATCAATTGCTAACATGGAGATATTTTTGCCACATAGAACTCGAGCCTTAAAGACTCGAGTTTCATAGAATAAGAAACAGAATCTGAAGAAGAAAGAAGAAGATCTGAAATTGAAGAAGAAAAGAAGACAAAGTGACCCACAGAGGAAGAAGAAGAACAGTCCCCACGAGAATAGAAAGAACACGAAGAAGAAAGAAACCCATGGAAGAACACGAAGAACCCAAGCACAAAAAAGAAAGGAACCTGCAGAAGAAGAACCAAGAAAAACAGAGAAGAAGAATGGACCAGGTGAAGAAAAAGAAGAATAAGAAGAACAATGGAAATCGAGTTTTAAATACTCGATTTCCACGTGGATTTTTTTTCACATTAGTTTGCCTACACATGCAACTTGAGTCTTAAAAACTCGAGTTCCATCTTTGAACTCGAGTTTTAGAAACTTGAGATGCTAGTTTGCTACATAGTTTTGAAATTTGACAACTAATTGAAATATTTCAAAAATAATGTTAAATGAAAAAAAATAAATAAAAAAAATCGGACATGTTATATTGATGACCAAGAAAATTTTGGGGAAGAAGCAAAGCTTCAACACTTCTCAAGACAAGAGAGCCATCATTGTGTGAAGGTTAAAGAGCTTCCAACAAAGTGCAGCATTTCATTCCCTTGTTTTTTCATGGCCACCCCCTGCCCCCTCTCTTCCACTTTGCGCTATCAAAGACCCTTTTGAAAGAAGAATCTGCAAGACTAAGGTATCGACTATGATAGACAAGAAACTATAAGTGGGGGGAGAAATTCCTCTATTTGTAATATTCAGAAAGACATCCACTAATAGAAATCACAAAGTTCCCTTAGAGGAAAAAAGAAGAAGCTTTGAGACTAAGGACTTTACTATTCAATATAAGCAAACTTCAGGTTCCAAAGGACATCCACTAATACAAGGATATCAATAAAAGGGTATCAGTGGGATAAGCAACAACTTAAATTAAATACAACTAGCATTCTCCATTGAAGTCAAACTCATGATCTTTCTAATTGTGTATCACTGCCATAGTGAACAAAAAGAATAACAAGGGGGGATAAAAAACCTGTTTACCAGGACAAGGTACTGGTACCTTCCTGTGTTAGTGCACATTATCAAATGTGTTCAGGGGCCTGGTAATGGCATTTCAATATTTGGCAGCAGCAGAAGAAAGAAGGGATAAAAGGAAGAAGCAAAAAGTAGATTGATCTTTGGTGATTCTATGGGGCTGTATGGGGGAAGTTGCAGCAGATCTTGATGAGGACAAGGAAGAGCTCAAGGAAAAAGAAGATTAAATATACCAAGATTCAAGAATTGTGGTCTAGTTTGATGTTGGACCCTCTTAGCACCTTTGATAGGTCATTTTAATTATTAGTATGGAGTCTTTTAGGTTGAGAAGCTGCTGGATCAGTTTTAATTAAGTTCTATTAGAATAATGGCAATTTGGTAATTTCCAGAAGTCTGGAATGGGCTGTCCTTGGCAGTATCAAAGGCTCATGAGTCTTATTTTATGTTTACGTATTATTAAGTCTTTTATTTAATTATTATTAGTATTCCTATTCATTCTAGATATAGGTTATTTAGAGTCCAAGTCCTACTAGGAAAAGGATAACTATAGCCTCTATATAAAGGTTCTTTTGTAGTCATGTTATTTCAGAATATTGTGATTGATTAATAAAATTCAGAAGCTTATTTTAAGCTTTGTTTGGGTAACACAAACTTCTCCAAGGTGTGATGCCAAGGAACCCTAGGTGTGATGCTTAGGAAGACATAGGTGTGATTGTCTAGTGTTTTATTTATGCTATTTTCTGTTTATCCCCTGTTTCAGCCCCAAACAGCCGTCAACATTCATTCTTTTCTAACCTAAACTCTTAAACATCAATCCTTATTCAAGAATTCATCAAGAAACCTAGTATAGTGCTGAATTTCTTAACAGTCCTGCATCAGATCTGGCTTTTGGGCTTTTGCATACAAGGCTCCTGAATATTCCCCGAAATAGAAGAAGCGAGCTAAGGATTTTTTTCCACCTGGATAAGTACTAAATTTATCAAAAAGGTGCAAAATTCAGGTATATGATAAGTATATAAGACAAAAACCCTTAAAAAGGAGAGTGAGAGTGAAGAGAAGAGAATACTTGAATGATTGCATTAGAGCTATTCCTAAACTCAGATAGAGACTAAAAAGCCAAGGGGAAATTTCAAGGGAAAACTACAGGCAAAGAGGAAATATGACACTTTTGCTTTCATTAAGGAAAGGGTTTGGAAAAAGATCCAAGGCTGGAAGGGGAAGTTGCTTTCAAGGGCTGGAAAGGAAGTTTTGATAAAAGCAGTGGCTCAATCTATTCCCACTTATACGATGGGGGTGTTCCAATTGCCTAGAAAATTATGTGATGTATTGGATGCTATGTGTGCTAGATTTTGGTGGGGCCAAATTGGTGAGGAAAGGAAAATTCACCGGAAGAGTTGGAGTTTTTTGACGTGGTCGAAAAAGGAGGGAGGGATGAGATTCAGAGATATTCGAGCTTTATTTAGCTATGCTAGCTAAACAAGGATGGCGATTGTTGCAGGATAAAAACTCTCTTTTGTATAGATGCTTTAAGGAAAAGTACTTTCCACAGTGTGAGTTCCTTGAGGCGAAGGATTGTCAAAACAGCTTCTATGTTTGGAAGAGTTTATTAGCTGCTCAACCGGTATTGAGGAAAGGGTGCCATTAGAGAGTGGGGAATGGTGCTTCTATCCATGTTTTGAAGGATTGTTGGTTACCTAATTAGCCAACAAAGAGAGTTCTTTTCCAACCTGAGGAGGAAATTTGGGAGTGGAAAGTTTCGGATTTGATTGATTGGCAGAACCACCAGTGGGATACAGATTGAATCCGTGCTTTGTTCCACCCGTATGATGCTAATGAATTCTCCAAGTTCCCTTGAGCAGGCGGATGGTGCAGGATGTCTTGGCTTGGTCCTCTACAAAGAATGGCAGGTACAATGTGAAGTTCAGGTACCATGTGGCTAAGAAACTGAGGTTGGCAGAGAATAATTGTGGAGAGGCTTTGATGCAAACATCAAATACTTCTTTGTGGTCACGGATATGGAAGGCTAAGGTCCCAAATAAGATTAGAATTTTTTCATGGAGAGCATACCATAATATATTGCCTACGAAAGATAAAATCTGGTGTGAAGGAGGGTGTTGGAGGATGCTCGGTGTTGTTTCTGTCAAAAAGCTGATGAATCGGTGCTGCATGTACTTTGGGAGTGTGGGGCAGCACAAGACGTTTGGGCTAGCAGTGCAATTAGGCTTCAAAAAGCTGGTACGGTGCAAGTGGATTTTGGGCAGTTGGTTGCTAGTCTCATGCCGAGGTTGTCACTTGAGGAGTTGGATTTATTTTGGGTGATCTGTTGGCAAATCTGGCTTCAGCGGAACTTGATCTTGCATGGGGGTGCTTTTCAACATCCATCTCGGTCAAACCAACGGGCTTTGGATTATTTGAGTGAGTTTCATGAGGCACAGGAGCATCTAAGTGTACCTGTGACAGTTCCTGTTTCAGCAAGTCAAGCATGGCAGCCACTGCAAGGAGATTTATTCAAGCTGAACTTTGATGGAGCATGTTTTAATAATGGAGCTGTTTTGGGTTATGGGGCTGTGATTCGCAATGGGAATGGCGAAGTGATGGCTGCTATTTCGGCCAAGGGTGGGGCTGTGAGGGATAGTGAAGAGGTGGAGGTGCTGGCCAGCTGTAAAGCTCTTGAATTTGCTATAGATGCTGGTTTTTTGGAGGTGATTTTGGAAGGTAACAATGCAAGGGTGATGAAGACAGTGGCACAGGCTTAACTAGATCTAGCTCAGCTTGGGTTTATTTATGAAGATATTTGGTACTTGATTGCAGGTTTTAGATCCTTTTCTGTCAATTGTGTTAGACGTAGTGCCAATGGTGTTGCTCATGTTGGCAAGATTTGCTAGATTATCTGACAATGAAACTGTCTGGTTAGAGGAGGATCCTCCACCAGCAGTTGATGCTCTGTATTTGGATTCTAGTATTCTTCATTAATGGTATTAATTTGGTTCCGGCTTAAAAAAAAAAAAGAAAAAAAGAAGAAAAGAAGATCCTAAGTTCAATCGTTGTCTCCACTCTACCTCCCATTTAAAATATAAAAAATTCCACGCACTAGGCCAATTTATTAAGGGAGAGTGTTAGGAGTATAGTTAAATGATTAAATTCACCATTTCCAAACATCTTAAGCTTTTGAGACAATTAGTAATTTATCAAAGATGTCAATTCATAAAATTTATTTAAGTTTTATGTTGTCCTTCAAAGTTCAATCTACCACAACCCTCCCTCCTCTTTCTCTAGGATTGGGACCCTGTAGCAGAATAGTATATAATCTTAAAATTGGAGAGAATTGAGTAGTACAAGATGCTTGCAAGTTCAAAAGAAATAGACAACATACATATGTATTCAAAGTGTTAAAAAATAACATACACGATAGCAGAAACTGCACGGCAGTATCTCTCCCACATGCTGCGAAACCTCGGTTGACCTCCAAGATCCCACAACTTTATTGTGACATTTCCTTTAGTTACCTTCTTCATATTAAATCCTACCTGTAGATTAAAAATTTGCCTTAAGCAAAGCATCCAAAAAGATAAATTAACTAAAAAAAAACTTGCAGTAATAGTGACAAGTTTTTTTTTTTTCCTCTCTTTTGTTTTCTAATGGCAAAAATGACAGTTCTATGGGAGAATCACATCCTCCTAGTTCCTAAAATGAAAATTAAAGGCACAAAATAATTCAAAGAGAAGATCACACACCGTTGGGATCATGTCTTCACTATATCCACCAGTCTGGCAACGAGTTCCAGAAACAGAAATTTCAACATCAGCATCAAACTGAAAGAGACAGGAAAAAAGAAAAAAAAAAAGCAGACCTATTGTAAATACTTTACTTACTGCAATAACATTTACAAGTGATGTTTTTCCAGCATTCTGAAGGCCTATCAAAGACAGCTCCATTTCTTGCTTGAAAAAGAGACTACAATAAATAAAGAAAAAGAAGAAT
Source organism: Quercus robur (assembly GCF_932294415.1). NCBI lineage: Eukaryota > Viridiplantae > Streptophyta > Magnoliopsida > Fagales > Fagaceae > Quercus > Quercus robur. Next base: position 31,619,220 of record NC_065544.1, read on the forward strand.
TGCTAAATAATTTAATGAACTCTAAAATGCCAATATGTGTTGAATATGAATGTGAGACAGCAATTATCACAAGAAATTCATTGCAGAAAAGATAGACCAGGTGCGAAATCTAGAGGTTCATGTATTTAATCATAACAAGTCATTCACTCCAACAAAATAGAGTGCAACTTAGAAACATACACACCAGAATAAGTATATCATACAAGGTCCACCTCAACCACACATAAAGAGGTATATTTAGTTCAGAGGGTTTCCAAGGCATCTATGTATGATATGGAATCTATCCAGGAAAAATAACAAATGCAAGTAAGAACAAGAAGGTTTAAAAGTTCAACAGATGTTAATCAACTACAGCATCTGGAACTATGTTAAATTATCATAGGTGAGACAAAGGTAAAAATTACTCTAGCCCTAGTTTTTTTTTTTGCTTATCTTAAAACAGAAGAAAGAGACCATGTAAAGAAGTAAATTTTCCTCACCCGGAGAATCAGCTGATCTTATTATTTTCTTCACATTATACACCTAAAAGTATTGTCCTTGTAACTTAAGGGCATGAGATGGATAGGAACAAACCAAGAAGACATTGAACTACCAAGTACCAAAAGAGCCTTCTAACATTGCAGCTTCTCCTTTGCCCAAAGTATCCACCAATGTCAGAGCTCTTTTAGCATAAATGTCTGTTTCTATACTATCAATTTCAAGTGTTTGACCAGTGCCTGAGAATCAAAATTCTCAAAAATGTTGTTGCAAATTTGTTATTTCTGTGAATAGAAAATCCTAAGAAACTGCAACAACTCCCGTTTAGGTGAGACAGCAGTCTTCTCACTCCATGAAATCATCATCACTGCTTCTATATCCTATAGCTCCTGTTCATATATTTTCTCATACTCCACTAAATTCACAGATTTATGAGAAGAACAATCACTAAACAATGACCAAGCTTACCACACCAAAAACACTTAATTAGTGTAGGTTTCACATAGGGTTCCCCAAGGCTTCTTTGATAACCTGCCAACACTAATTCTCAAATATCGCATTTTTGCTATTCCCCATCACCACCATCCAAGTAATTAAGTTTTTCTTCTTTTTTTTTTCTTTTTTTTTCTTTTTTTTCCGCATAAGTACCCTAATTACCACCATTTTGTTTTTGATAGGTAGTACTCTAATTACCACCAGATCAGAACCTTTCGCTTGATTATTATGAGTACCTAAAAGCAAGCACCTCTACCACAGCATTTTCAGCCCATTGTTGTTTCTTCCAGTGAGAACACATATCAAACCGCCACCACTTTAGCCTCCTCTACAACCCCACTTTTTCTATAGTACAAACACACAAACACGATCTTCATGTGAGCCTCACTAACTAGTATCAAAAAAACTTATTGCCATTAGAATCAGCTGAAGGTCTCAAAAATCAAGCATTTTATCTAAAGTTCTCTAGGATTTGTGCAGCAAAATAACCTAATTACTTAATCAAAACAACTAGTTACCACTTCCCATGTAGGACCTGATCCAAGCAACAGCCGCTTGGCCAGGCCACGCCAATTGCACATCAGTCACTTCACTTTTATTCAAAACCATTCTTCAACTTAGATCCTATATTCTTCGTCATACCAACCACATAGCCCACAGCCACAAGGGGTGGCACCGTGGTCACTAATTCAAATTTTCCCTTCTCCCTCTTTTTGGGGCCAAAACTCATTTTATATTTAAACAAAAAATTAAATAAAACCGGCATAAAACCCACTCAAAATTTTCCTATTAAAAAAAGAAAAAGAAAAAAACTATAAATAATTTTAGATACACACACACACAGAGACTATACTATATGTTCAACTAGAAACTTAGAAACAGAATATGATTTCAATTATAGATAAATAATTAAAAAAATTCAACTAAGTTCATGTGCCAACTGGTCCTGTTGACCTATTTTAAGTTGAAATATATTTTTTTTATCCAACAATTTCTATATAATCTAAAACTCGACACACAAGAATCGTAAAATGATTCTAATATATGAAGAAATTAAATTTAAACCGAATTATGTACTTCCATCTAGTTCTTAAGAAAACTGAACAAGAAATTTTTTATTATAAGCAAAGTCATTAATCTCGTGAACTGTCGACTAAGTAATAGGTCCAGCAGAGTAGAAATTAACAATTTTCTCAGCTCCCAAACACTGGAAAACTCAAAATTCGATTCTTTATTTACTTTTTTAGTACACTTTCTTAGCATCTAAAACAGAGAGAGAGAGAGAGAGAGAGAGAGAGAGTTTTATTTACCTTCGTAGCCAATTGAGAAAAGCATCCCATATCCCCATTGCGAACGAGAAAAAAAATATATGTGATATCAAAAATAAACCAAAAGAAAATTTAGGGTTTCGAATTTGATGATCTGAGAAACGAGAAAACTTTTGCTTTTGCTTTTGCTCTTTTTGTTTTCAATTCCCTCGCGATTTAAATTAGAAACGAGAAAATAAATATATTACAAAAAAATAGATAATATGATTAAGATAGTAATAATCAAAAGGCGACAAAATTATAAGGAATGTTGTAATTTCTGATAAGCCCACGCGCGTGGTGCCACGTGAGCCAATGGTGTAACGTTGGATTTGTGAATGTGAAACAAAATATGAGTTTGTCTATTGGTGAGTTTTGGTATACGCGCTTTTGCTGAGAGGTTGGTTGCTTCTGGTTTTTGAAGACAAAACAGGAACTTGGGAAGTGGCTAAACGACGTTGTTTTGAAATTTTGGAGCTGGGAAGGAAAGTGCAATTGGTCTTTCTCTTGAGTTGTACTTGTACACCCAGGTTGAGTGCTTTTGACGGTTTGACCAAAACGCAAAGGGCAATATAGTATTTAGCATAATAAGATAAAAAAATCTTGTTACGCTATTGAATATCCAGTATTTGAAGTCTAATTTTGATATTTAAATAATCTATTTTAGTGTTGAATTTATTCAAAAGGTTAACACCTTAATTTATACGACTTGAAGTCTGATTTTCTTTTTTCTTTTTTTATATTTTAAATATTTTTTTGCTACAAAAAATCATTTTAGCAAAGAGAGAGTGGTTTCTCTGTCGTTAAGAAAGTCTCTGACTTCTCTTAGACAGTATAATTTTGGTCCCTTTAGAATAAAGGCTTGTCGTTTTCCTCATGTTAACAATGTTAATCCGTTGGATTATTGGGTTTTTTTTTTTTTTTTTGCATTTTCATCACATTCCATACTCACACCTTTTCAACCCTACTGTAATGGAGGAGTTGACGCAAAATTGGACAAATCTTTCTCTCTCTGATAGGAAGGAACCTGGCTGTTGTCTAGACAACGATCATGGTTCTCAAGAATACATCATTGCAGCAAAATTTCTCACGAAATGAGCCTTTAACACTGACTGCAACAACTAGAACTTTCACCCCTCTATGGCACTCCCGAGGTGGCTCAAGATTCGTAAATTGGGGGAACAAGAGGTTCTATTTATTTTCACTGATGCCGCTGATGTTGATAAGGTCCTCAGTTCTAAGCCATGGAGTAAAAATTTCGTAATCATGCAATGCTATGACAAAAACAACACCAGTGAAGATTTGAAGTTTGATAGGACTTTGTTTTGGGTACAAGTTCATGGGATCCCTTATCGATATATGAACGTCAAGGCCGCTGAAAAAATATGTGAGGTGCTGGGCAAGGTTGTTCACTTCGCAAACCATGCAGAAACTGAGGGAGGTCATTTTATGAGAATTAGGGTATCACTTGATGTCACCCTTCCTCTATGTCGCGGTCGTATTATCACAGTGGAGAATGATAAAAAGATTTGGGTAACCTTTAAGTACGAGCGCCTCCCTAATGTTTGCTATTGATGTGGATGCCTAGACCACGATGATAAAGATTGTGATCTATGGCTTGAGAGTGAGGGAAGCTTAACTAAAGACCATAAGCAATTCGGACCTAACCTTCGTGCTTCACCTTTTGTTTGGTCAAGGAGAAGCGTTATCTTAGTCTCGGGGTTCTATAAATCAAAACAGGCTTCATCTTCGAAATTGGATGATCGATGGAACAATGGTAAAGGGAAACCAACAGTCACGAGTCACCCCCCTACACCAACTGAGTCTGAAACGGCAGAGGCAAATGGCACTGAAAAGCCAGGTTCGGTCAATATGCCACATTCATGTGATGATGCCGTTACTTTAGATATTCCAAGTGTAACGCGTGACATGCTGAAATCAAGGGATTTTGCAACCAATTATTCCACAACCCCTATTTACTCAGCCAATCATTATTGTTGTGATAAGGTGATAGCTTTCTCAACTGATATCTCTATGATAACAATAAAGCGATTGATTTGGAATTAAACTCTATTGATTCCAATCAATGCTCGGCCAACCCAGGTTTGAAACTAAAAATTTAAGTGCTAAGTTGAGGTCACGTGAGAAGCACGATGAGGTTAGTTTGAGTCCCTCACCACCAAAAAAAAAAAAAAAAAGATTACATGGACAAGAATTGTTAGGATTGAACCTGGGAGCAATATTCATGAGAACACAAGTAACAATGAGGGAGGCAAAAGAATGTTTTCGCAAGTGGGTGATCTTTCTGAATTGCCTTGCAAGAAGAAGTAGGATGTAAGGAGAGATGAAGACTTATTTTTTCTAGTGGTGGAGGCTATTATTCAGCCCTGCCAAGAGACATGAATTGCTTAGTATGGAACTATTTTGGGCTTGAGAACCTATGTACAGGGAAGGAGCTTGGAAATATAATTTGGGCAAAAGATCTCTCTATTGTGTTTATAGCTGAAACATGGATAGACAAAGTTAGTCTAAATTCAGTTTTACGCAACATTGACTTTGACTTCAAATGGGTGGTTCCTAAAGAGGGCCGAGGGGGTGGGCTTGTAATGTTTTGGAAGGATTCAATTAATTTGACTATTAAGGATTCATCAAGATATTTTATTGATACTTGTATTGATAAAGGTTCTAAAAATGCCTAGTGTTTTACTAGCTTTTATGGTGAACCTGAGACTTCTAGAAGGATTGAAGTATAGAATTGTCTTCGAAGATTGAAACGTGGCTCGAATATCCCATGGCTATGTGCTGGAGATTTCAATGCTAGTTAGCCAAGATGAAAAATTGGGAGATGCCTTACGCAATCGTCAGCAGATGCAACTGTTCAGGGTTATAATTAATGAATGTGGATTCATGGACATAGGCTTTATCGGGTCAAGGTTCACTTGGAGTAAACACTTCAAGAATGGAAACTCCATTTGGGAGAGACTTGATAGGGGTTTGGCTACAAATAACTGGTTTTTGAAATTTCCAAGTACATGAGTTCATCATCTACATTGTGACTCATCTGACCATTCACCACTACTCATTAATATTTCAGGCCTTGAACCCTTGCCAAGGAAAAAAATATTTCGATTCAAAGAAATGTGGTTGTCTGATTCCTGTTGTGCTGAGACAGTTGAGGTCGCATGGAGCTCGAGTATGGATGATTTGGGGGATAGTGCAATTCTAAAAAAAGTGGAGAAGTGTAGAAGGGATCTTTCAAGATGGAATTGGAATGTCTTTAGGAATGTTAGAAAAGAGTTGGAAAAAAAAAAAAAAAGAAAGAACTTACTAATCCAAGCCGAGACGAAGGCCTTGATTACTGGTTTGAATTGCAAAATCAAAGAGCTAAAAGCCGAAGTTAATATCCTCCTCAATAAGGAAGCTCGTTTATGGAGTCAAAGATCCAGGGTACTCTGGTTGAAAAATGGTGATAACAACACGAAATTTTTTCACAGTAAGGCAACCAAGTGACATAGAAAAAATTCTATCAGAGGTATTTTTGATGAATCAAATTCATGGCAGGACCAACTGGATGAAATTGCGGGTGCTTTGTTGAAATACTATCATGAAATCTTCTCGACGGCATTTCCGAATTCCTCAAATGCAACACTCAACTTTATTCCACATGTTATTACCGAGGAAATGAACAATTTGCTGACCAGCAAGTTTTTGGAATGTGAAGTGACCACGACTTTAAAGCAAATGGCACCACTTAAAGCACCTGGCCTAGACGGGATGCCTCCAATTTGTTATCAGCACTTTTGGCAGGTGGTCGACATTGATGTGGTTAGATCCATTCTCTCTTGGCTTAATTCAGGTACTCTTCCCCATCCCATAAACCACACTTTCATTACCCTCATTCCAAAGATCAAAAATTCTGAATTTGTTCATGAATATAGGCCTATTAGCCTATGTAACGAACTTTATAAAATCTTTTCCAAAGTACTTGCAAATAGATTGAATAAAGTCCTACCAAATATTATAACTGAACACTAATAAGCTTTTACAAAAAATCACCTTATCACTGACAATATCCTTATTGCCTTTGAAACCCTTCATCATATGAAGTCACTAAAATTGGGGGATGATGGGTATATGGCTGTAAAATTGGATATGAGTAAGGCTTATGATAGGGTTGAATGTTGTTATTAGGAAGACCTTATGAGACGAATGAGACTTAATGAGAGGTGGATTGGGTTCATTATGGTGTCAAAACAATTTCATATTCTATCTTTGTTAATGGTGAACCGAAGGATTTGATTCATCCTACTAGTGGGATAAGAAAAGGGGACTCTTTGTCTCCCTTTCTCTTTCTCCTTTGTACGGAAGGATTGCATAGTCTCATATCCAATGTTGCAAGTTGTGGGGAAATCACTGGTTTTTCTTTGTGTAGATAGGGCCCTAAACTAACACATCTGTTGTTTGCAAATGTTAGTCTTTATTTTGCAGGGCCTCAACAAAAGAATTTGAAAAAATCCTCAACCTCTTGGAAATCTATAAGCATGCTTCCAGACAAAAGGTGAATAAAAACAAAACAGCTTTGTTCTTTAGTAGATCCACACCAGAGAGTGTTTGGCTTGCCATCAAAGATAGCTTAGGACTACAAGAAATTACACAATATGAAAAATATCTTGGTCTACCATCTCTAGTTAGGAAGGGAAAAAAGGTGAGCCTCAATTACATCAAGGAAAGATGGAAAAAGTTGCAAGGATGGGAAGGGAAGTTATTGTCACAAGTCGGTCGTGAAGTCTTGATTAAATTTGTCATCCAAGCCATCCCAACCTTCATTATGGGATGCTTCAAATTACCCATTGGATTGTGTGACAACATTGAGAGTCTCATTAGAAAATTTTGGTGGGGACAGCGTGGTGATAAAAGGAAAATTCATTGGCTCCGATGGGATGAGTTGACAAAATCCAAGTTGGTAGGTGGAATGGGTTTTCGAGATGTAACTATGTTCAATAATTCCCTATTGGCTAAAAAAGCTTGGAGATTGTTACATAATAAGGAGTCTCTTTTCTACAAAGGGTGCGTTTGTTTTAGGGGAAAATGATTTCAGGAAATCATTTTCTGCCAAACCCGCGTGTTTGGCAGCAACGGAAAATGAAATTTTCCGGAAAATCATTTCCTGTTGACCAAAATTTACTCCTTTGAGCCGAAAATGATTTTACACTTTCATTTTCACTTCAAATCATTTCCGAGTCACGCACAAGAGAGAGAGAGAACGAGAGAAAGAACGAGAGCTCAGCCAAACGTCGATCCATCCAAATGCCAATCCAGCCAACGAGCGAGAGAAAGAAAGAAAGCACTCCCTCCCACTTCGTCGTTCGACTTCGCCGGCGAACCCAGAGAGAGATCGAACCCAGAGCCCAGATCGTAACCCAAAGCCCACTTCGCTGTTTGACTTCGTCGGTGAACCCAGAGAAGGATCGAACCCAGAGCCCAGATCGCAACCCAGAGCCCACTTTGCCGTTTGACTTCGCCGGCGAACCCAGAGCCCTTTGACTTCGCACCCTTCAACTTCGTCGTTCGACTTCGAATCACACCCAGATCGCAACCTTCGACTTTGCCTGCGAACCTAGAGCCCTTCGACTTCGCACCCTTTGACTTCACCGTTCGACTTCGACTTCGAATCGCAATTGAGAAATGGTTGGGTTTTGATGAATTTGACCGGATTTGATGAATTTTTTTTGGTTGGGTTTTGTTTCGGTGTTTATCAATTGAGAAATGGGATTATATATTCATTTGGCAACCGAGAAAATGTGAGCAACAAGTAGAAAATGTGTTTTCTATGGTATTTTCAAGAACACAACCAAACACCAGAAAATATTTTTCGAAATTTTTTTTGAAGTGCAACCAAAAACATGAAAACATTTTCCTTTCTGAAAAATAGCATTTCCGGAAAATGGAATATTTTCTGGAAATGCTTTTACATGAACCAAACACAGCTAAAGTTTTTAAGACACACTTTTTCTAAATTGTTCCATTATGGAGGCAAAAGACTCAAGATCGGGATCGTATGCATGAAGGAGTATTCTAAAAGGGCGGGATGTCATCCAAAGAGGTGCTTAATGGTGGATTGGGAATGGAAAAAATGTGAAGATATGGCAGCATTAATGGCTTCCTAGGAAACATCCTTCACTAGTTTGCTCTCCAATGGTTTCTTCCATGGAAGAAGTCACCGTCAATTTGCTTATTGAGGAATCTACAAGGCAGTGGAACAAGGACATTGTTGATGGGATTTTTGCACCTAAGGAGGCAAAGCTAATTTATAAAATCCTATTATCAAGGGATGCTTCGGAGGATACCATAATTTGGCCATTGACACAAGACAGGAATTACACTAGCAAAACAGGGTATAGGTTCTTAAAGGAAGAGGCTAAATAGGATGATGAGGAAGTGGAGAAAAAGGACCTGTGGAGAAATATTTGGTCATTGCAGGTGCCAAAAAAAGTGAAAAACTATGTGTGGAGAGCTTGGCCAAGAATCGGTAATTCACGCACTCTAGTCATGCTGTGAGCTTGGTGTGGTTTGGGATGAAGCGAAGTTATGGGATTTTCAGCAACGCACAGCCTTTAATGAGTTCTCTGATTTGGCCGAATGGGTTCTCAGGGAGCATAAATATCCAGAACTGTTTGCAATGGTAGTTTGGTCAACCTGGACTCAACGAAACCAGGTGAGGCTTCAGCAAGCTTGTTGTGCTCTCCATCTCATCCCTCAGGTGTCCAAAGACCGTCTTGAGGAATTTCGGGTAGTGCATCCACCAGAAAATCCATGGTTTTAAAAACCGGTATGGTGAAAGAACCGAAATAGGGAGTGTTTCCAGGTTTTATGGTCCAACTGAGGTCTGATTGGTGGTCAAATCGATGATATCATAAATAATAAATAATTAATTATTATTTATAAAAATAAATAAATAATTTTATAACTAGTCATTTTAACTAAAAAATTAAATAATAGTAAAACATTAAATATTAACTTACCAACTTTTGGAAACCACTTAACAAAATTCAACCAAAAAAAAAAAAAAAAACCGTATAAGGTCAAGTGTAACAGTTACAAACCATTTTTAGTTATTTTTTAATTTGTCAAATAACAAAAAGTAAGTCACCAATGGGTAACAATATCATTGCCCACTTGATATTTTTTTCCCACCTATCCTACACTTACACATTTATATCACACCCATTTGAAAATCTACTACATCCACATGGTTTATTCAAACTTTCAAACAACAATTCTGAACTTAGTTTCTTTCTTATCCTACTTTTTGCTAAATTTTCATTGCCCTCTTCAATATTCTCTCCCTCTCTCTGTCTCTCTCATCAATATGGGTATGTGCAAGTGCAACTGTGCAAGAGCAGCAAACAAAGACTGAAGCGGACATATCAAATCATTGTAAATTTGCTTTATTTGGGCTCCTTCCTCAACACAAAGATAGGAGATCTGATGCTTTTAGGGTCATTGTTGGTGTCTTAGGCTTCACCACTTCAAGCTTGAGAGCATTTTCAAAATCAAAATCTTTCCTCTCAAATCTAAACCAAAAACTCTCTCTCTCTCTCTCTCTCTCTCTCTCTCTCTCTTTAAAAAAAAAAACACAGCATTTGAAGTTTTAATGAAGAACTACTAAAAACCAGTTTAACTATACTAATTTTTTATTTTACCGGTTAAACTGGTGGTTTCCCGTTTTTAACAATTTTTCTTCTATTTTTGGTTTTTAAAAAATAATCGGACCAGATTAATGCTCGATTCCCGATTAAACCGGTCTGGTTTTTAAAACCATGAGAAAATCACCAGATTAATGCTCAATTCCCGGTTAAACCGGTCTGGTTTTTAAAACCATGAGAAAATCCACCACCAACTGCCCATCATGTTTGTTGACACCCCCCCTCCAGCCTGGTTTGTGAAGATCAATGTCGACGGAGTGGCTTTTCCTAGCGAGAACTCAGCTGGATGGGAACTGTTATTAGGAATCGAGATGGTCACGTTTTGGCTTCAAAGGCACAAAAGGTTTATCGTGCATACAGCCCTATCATAATGGAGGCAATGGCTGCTATGGATGGCCTTCAACTCACATCAAATCTGGGCTACACTCATGAGGTTTTTGAAGGGGATTGCCTGTAACTAATAACAACTCTACAAAGTGGTTACGAAATCTTGACTTATGCAGGTTTGATTATTGACGATGTCTAGTGTAGTTCATAGCTCTTTCAAAAATTACTTTACTCTCATGTTATGAGAGAAGGTAATAATGTTGCTCATTGTATGGCATTAGGGCTGTAATTGGTTCAATTCGATCGGTTTTTTTTATCCGGCCAATTGAAACTGAAATTTTCGGTTTTTAAAAGTCTCAATCGAAACCGACTGAAATAGTTGAAAAAACATTGGTTTCGGTTTGTTTCAGTTTCGGTCGGTTTCGGTTCCTTAACATTTATTTTCTAAGAAAGCAAACAAAGAAAAAAAAATAAACAAACCCAGAATATAAAAAAGAGAGAAGAAATTAAAAAAATAAACAACCAAGCACATGGGTTTTTTCAAAACCCTAACTTTCTTTGCACATAAAAATTGAAAAAATAGCATTGATTCAATATTAAACAAACCCAGAATATAAAAAAAGAGAGAGGAAACTATGGAGAAATTAAAGAGAGAGAGAGAGAGGGTCACTGTGACTCCGTGAAAATGAAAAGATTAGCCGGCGTAGGGAGCCCGGCGTGTGGAGACCTGCGTGTGGAGGCCGACGTAGGAAGGCCAGCGTGTGGAGGCCAATGTATGAAGGCCGACGTGTGGAGGAGGCATATGGAGGTGTGGAGCGGTGAGAGAAGAGGAGGGGCTGAGGGCTGAACTCTTTAAAAGACAGAAAAAATTGAGAGAAAAAGTTGGGGAAGGGGGCGGCTAAACTGAAGAAAATAAAAGGGAGGAATAAAAGAGGGGAGGGGTATTTCCGTATTTATCTCATGCTCTAGGGTTTTAAAAAATTAAATAGCAAAAAAACACAAGCCCCCACGCGAAGGCTTGAACCTGGGATCATTAGCCAAACCACAAAGTAGCGTACCACTAAGCCACTAATCAGTTATGTTAAAGAGTTACATAAATATATATATATATATATATATATATTCGGTCGGATCGGTTCGGTTCGGTTTTGGGTGAAAAAATCCAACACCGAAACCAAAACCGAAAATTTCGATTTTTAAAAAATGAAACCGAACCGAACTGAAATTGAACCGAAAATTTGGCAATGATTTAGTCGGTTTCAGTCAGTTTGTTCGGTTCGTCGGTTTTTTGCACACCCCTATATGGCATGCTATGCTTCAAAAATTTCAGATTTTGTTGTGTGGATGGAAACTGTTCCATCACTAGTTTTTGATGTAATTTTGGCCGATATGGCAAATTTAGTTTAAATAAAAGCAAAGCAAGTTGGTTTCTCAAAAAAAAAAAAAATTTAATAATTAAAATATTTGGCAACAAAATTAAGCCAAAATGGCAAAATCCCAATTCATTAATGAAAAACAATCCAAATTTAAACTTTTTAAAAACAATTAAAAAGAAGTTAAGTAAAAATAAACTTACATAAGAATTTGGACTGATAAATCTAATTTAGCCAAACATTATCTATGATCTAAAAGGATATAGGAGTAATTCTAAGAAAAAGTTCATAGGAACCTTAAATTATGATCTAAAAGGATATAAGAGGAATTTCGCATACTAAGAAATTAACACAAAGTACAAAAAGAATTTTTAAAATATAAAAATAGATAAACATTGAAAAAGTCTTAACAAGTAAAAGTAACTTGGAATCAAATTGCATTACAACACATAAAGACATGTTTTGAACCAGATTTGTCATAGCGATAGTCAATTGAAAAAATCAAAACACTTACAAACTAAATGCATAGAATAACCAAAACCTAAAACACACAAAATAGTTCAAAAGTTGAAGAAAAAAAAAACTTACCTAAGAGAAACCAAGAACTTAAATAGGTTTCCCTTGTTTTGCTTCACTTGAAAAAAGCAAAAACATGGGGTGCAAAAGGGATTCTATGAGCATTGGTGAATATATATAAGTTTTGAAATTTTGATAATAGATTTTTAGTTGGAGTAGATTTAAATTTCTAAAACTTAGATGCATGTTACATGTTTTGTTAAAACACTTATTGTTATTTTATCTAAAAAAAATTAATAGTTAAAACACTTATTGTTGTTATTTTATCTAAAGAAATTGATAAGAACAAAGAAATTGTTGTCTCTATTTAATTTTTTTTTTATTCAAAATATTGTTGTATTTTGGTGAAGCCACTTAATGCAACTACAACTTAGAAAAAATTGCTGCAATTTAGTGAAGCCACTTGGCACAACCACAATTATGGGTGCCCCAGGATCGAGGATGGATCTGAAGAGCTACAGTATAATTGTGGGGATGCCACAATCCATGGGCCCAAGGAGGGAAGCCGCTCAAGGAAAGGAAGAGATGAGTCAAAGTACTTTAAGGTATTCCAAGTGGGAATGAGAATCTGAAGAGAGAGAAAGTTAGTGATTGTAGGGGAAATTTATAGTTTGGAGTAGCCTGTCACCTCCGCATTAAATGGTGAGCAACAACTTTATTAGCTGCATTGATGAGGAAGTGACCTGAATAGTGCAAGTTACAGTTAAGCAAACTCCTTCCACCACCTTCTTCAGATGTAGAAAGAGACAAGTGTCATGAGAGAAAGCTAGTTAGGTAAGGATGGATGGTTGAGATATGAAGAAAGGAGAAGTATATAAGAAAAGAGGAGTTTAAGAAAAAGGGATAAAGACAGCAGTATCAAAAAGAAAGAAGAAGAGTATTGAGAGAAGAGAGTGAATAGTGCAACTTTTTGTATAATCTTAGCCTCCTTAGGCAAGCTTGTGGAGGGATATATGCTCATCTATTTTATAACATTAGCCTTTTCCTCTTTATTTTGATCCTCGGGTAGAGCCCTTTCTTGTTGTTCGTTTCCCTCTCTTACAAATTTCATCGATTTAGCCTAAGGTTGAATTGTACAACTCACTGTTCTAACTAGGCTTGGGCTGCCAGATTTTTTGGTCCTTACAATTGGTGCCGTTTGTGAGAAACAACAAGGTGTGGTGTATTTGTCCTGAGTATTTATGGCTAACGTAGGCCAAGATAGGGAGGAATTAGTTGGCTCCTTGAGGGAGAACCGGTTTGTTAACTTGGAGTGAAGGAGAGATAGGCAACATACCCTAAGCGTTGTGGTGGAGTTTTACCACACTGAGCGTACTAAGCGGAGTCATTCAAAGACTTGGAGTCATGCCTCGCATGATCAGGAGATGCGGAAGTTGTAGCAGGAAATAGATTGCCTGCGCAACAAGCTGAGGCACAGGGAACATGAAAGAAGAAGCCCCTCCCCCCACCAAGTGATGGTTCTAAGGGAAGCAGGGACCGTTCGTATAGTCGCAGGTCTAGAACTCCATCTAGTGAGTCCTATTCAGCTTCTTCGTACAAAGACAAGTGGGAGAAGAGCAGTTATGACCATGAGAAAAGGCCTGCCCACAATGGCATTGGGAATGATGCAATAAGTAAGACCTTACAACAGATTTCTAAATCACCCTTCATTAGAAGGATTAACAAGGCCAAGCTTCCTTATTGGTTTCCCTAGCCAACGTTTGCCATTTATAATGGGAGGTTTGATCCCGTGGAGCATGTCAGCCACTTAAATTAGAAGATGGTAGTTCATGCCAACAATGAGGCTTTAATGTGCAAAGTGTTCCCCTCTAGTCTTAGACCTATGGCTATGCATTGATCTAACGCCCTAGAGGAAGGATCAATGCGATCTTTTGAGGAGCTAACGAGGGATTTTAGGGCTAGATTCGTAGCATGCAATAGGGTCCCCAAACTTGTAGATTCTTTGTTGTCTATGGCGATAAGGGAGGGAGAAACCCTTAAGACTTACTCTGATAGATATTGGGAAACATATAATGAGATTGATAGAAACTTTGAGGATATGGCCATGAGGACCTTCAAGGTTGGGCTCCCTACCGAGCACGAGTTAAGGAAGTCGTTGATGATGAAGTCTGCCTTGAACATGCGCCAACTTATGGATCCTCGAAGAGGTGGGTACTAGGGTAATCGCTCCCAAGGGGAGTTCCCTAATCAGGCGCCATCCGCGGGAGCTTAGTTAGTCAACTCATTGTTTAAAGAGCTAGTGTATCACATACTGGAGAAAATCAAGAATGAGCTTTATTTTAAGTGGCCCAGTAAGATGGGCAGAGATTTATCCAAAAGAAACCAAAGCCTCTATTGCCACTACCATCAAGACCAAGGACATACTACGGAGGATTGCAGAACCCTGCGAGATCACCTGCGGTAATTGGCGAGGGCAGGGAAGCTTAATCAGTTTTTACATCAGCGTACAGGACTATTTGGTCACTCAGGAGCTGAGTTTCACAAAGGAAGCTCCCCTCGGCCAGCACTAGGTACCATCAATGTGATCCTTGCCAGGATAGGGAATAATGGGACCTCGGGCACTGGGGTTATGTCCGTGGGTGGGGGTTATGACATGGAGGCTAGTGATTAGGCTCCCAAAAGAGCTAGGGTGATGGTCACCCTTATCCTACGATTCTCCGAGAAGGATAAGTAAGGAACTCTCCAACCATATGATGATGCTCTAGTGGTTACTATTAGGATTGGGGGTTACGATGTAAAGAGAGTGCTAGTTGATCAGGGAAGTGAAGCAGAGATCATGTACCCTAATTTGTACAAGGGGCTAAACTTGAGGCCCAAGGACCTGGAAATGTATGATTCATCGGTGATGGGTTTTAATGACATAATGGTGGTCCTTCAGGGAATGATAAGACTACCCGTACATGTTGGAGATGTGGAGGTGCATGTTAATTTCATAGTAGTAAAAGCATTTTCCCCCTACACAGCTATCCTGGCTAGACCTTGGCTTCACACTATGGGTGTCGTGCCCTCAACCTTACATTTGAAGGTCAAATATCCTACTCAGGGGAAAGTGGGAGAGTTGGTGGGTGATCAGGCCATGGCTAAGCAATGCTTGGTGTTGGCAATAACATGGCAGCCTTCAAGTCCTACTGCAGTGATTCAAGATCCAGTCCCATAGCAACTAAAAGGGCCTGCAGAGGGGTAGCAGACCGAGGCATCTGGAGAATTATCCGAGGAGCTGGAAAAGGTGATAATAGGGCTAGATTAGGAGCAATATTTCCAAGTGGTATCCCAATTGCCACCCTTAGAAAAGGCAGAGTTGGTGAAGTTTCTAGAGGCTAACATTGATGTTTTTGCATGGAATGCTTACGATGTTCTAGGAATTGAGCCTGAGTTTATATGTCACCAGTTGAATGTTAATCCCGAGGTCGTGCCACGTAAACAACCTCCTTGGCGATCGTCCAAATATCACGCTGAGGCAGTCAAGACAGAGGTAAACAAGTTGAAGCAGGTTAGGGCCATTAAGGAGATTTTCTATCCCGAGTGGCTAGCTAACACAATAGTGGTTAAGAAGAAAAATAGGAAGTGGCGAGTTTGTGTGGACTTCACTGACTTGAATAAAGTCTGCCCAAAAGACCCCTTCCCTATTCCTAGAATTGACTAGCTGGTGGATGCCACGGTGGGACATCCTTGGATGAGTTTCCTGGTTGTCTTTCAGGGTTACCATCAGATACCCCTTTCATTGTTTGACTAGGAGAAAACGGCCTTTCGTGCTTCTAATGGGAACTATCATTATTGGGTGATGCCCTTCGGCCTCAAAAATGCAGGATCCACGTATCAGAGAATGGTGACGTGAATGTTTGAATCACAGATCAGGAGGAATATGGAAGCATACATTGATGACATGGTAGTAAAGAGCAGGCAGGAAGTAGAGCATTTAGTCGACTTGGAGGAGACTTTCTCGGTTTTGAGAAAGCATAAGTTACACCTAAATGCATCTATGTGATCTTTTGGGGTCAGCTCAGGCAAATTTTTGAGCTACATGATTACTCATCGCGGGATTGAGGTCAACCTCGAGCAAATTAAGGCTATTAACAGTTTGCATCCTCCTCGGAATCCCAAGGAGGTGCAGAGGTTGACTGGGATGGCAACAGCCTTAAATAAGTTCATCTTGCGGTCTGCGGACAGGTGTCGTCCTTTTTTCCAGCTGCTTCACAAGTGGAAGGATTTTCGATGGACCGAGGAGTGCGTAACAGCTTTCGAGGACCTCAAACAATATTTGTCCAATCCTCCTATACTTTCCAAGCCTGAGAAGGAGGAAGTGTTGTATGCATACTTGGCAGTCACAGACTATGTTGCTAACCTCGTCCTGGTCAGAAACAAGGACAGAATTCAGAGGCCCATCTATTATGTAAGTAAATCTTTACAGGAGGCTGAGACGCGCTATCTACCTTTGGAGAAGGCAGTGTTGGCTATAGTGCATGCCATTAGGAAGCTTCCTTATTATTTTCAGGCCCACACCATTATGGTGTTCACCTAGCTCCCTTTGCAAGCTCTTTTGAGGAAATCAGATTATACTGATAGGATTGCTAAATGGGGAACTAGGTTGGGAGCTTATGATGTTAAGTACATGCCTCGAATCATCGTAAAAGGACAGATTTTGGTAGACTTTATGGCGGAGTTCACCGAGGGTACCTCTGAGAAGGAGGAAGCAATTATGGGGATATTGGTCATGTCGACCATTGTTGTTCCCCCGTGGGAGGTTTATACGGATGGAGCATCTAACCAAAAGGGAGCAGGAATAGGGATTGTGTTGATCAATCCCAAGAAGCTGATAATGGAGAAATCGTTACGATTAGGTTTCCTAGCCACCAATAATGAGGCTGAGTACGAGGCCTTGTTAGTAGGAGTAACTATGGTTAGGCAGTTGGGAGGAGAAGTGGTTGAGTTGTACTTTGATTCTAGACTGGTCGTGGGCCAGGTCAATGGAGACTTTGAAGCTTAGGATGAGAGGATGTAGGGGTATCTTGCTAAGGTGCAAAGTGCCCGAGCTCAGTTTAAGGGTTTTGTATTGAAGTAAATCCCTAGGGGACAAAACTCTATGCAGATTCTCTGGCAATGCTAGCCACTTCTCTAGGGTCAAGTCTTCCTCAGGTTGTTGTTGTTGAGGATATGGATAGCTCAAGTCTCACAAAAGTATCCTCAATTGAGGTGTATAACCTTCATGTGGGGACAAGCTGGATGGACCCCATTGTAACCTTTCTGAAGAAAGGGGTATTGCCCTGAGGACAAGTGTGAGGTAGAGAAGGTGCGTAGAAATGCTCCTTGCTATTGGCTATTTAAGGAGCAGAAGTTGTACAAGCGTTCTTACTTAGGGCCATATTTGTTGTGCGTACACCTAGAGGCAGTGGAGCCTTTGTTGGAAGAGCTACATGAAGGCATATGTGGGAGTTATACAGGGGGTAGGTTGTTGGCGCATAAAACCCTCGCCTAGAGATACTAATGGCCTAGCATGCAAAGAACCTCCCAGGATTATGCGAAGAAGTGTGACCAATGCCAGAGGTATGCCCCAAATATTCATCAGCTAAGGGGAGTCCTGAATCCATTATCTAGCCCTTGGCCGTTTGCTTAGTGGGGCTTGGATTTAGTAGGACTATTTCCCTAAGTTATAGGGAATCCAAGATGGCTCATCGTCGGCACAGACTAATTTACCAAGTGGGTGGAAGCTGAGCCACTTGCTAATATCCGAGATATGGATGCTAAAAAGTTCATCTGGAGGAATATTGTCACAAGGTTTGGAGTTCCTCACACACTAATCTTGGATAACGGTCTTCAATTTGACAACAAAGCCTTCCGAGGATATTGTGGGGAGTTAGGGATTAGGAACAGGTATTCTATGCTTGCCTATCCTCAAGGGAATGGATAGGCCGAGGCCACCAATAAGGTTATAGTGTCTGGGCTGAAGAAAAGGTTGGACGATGCCAAAGGGAAATGGGTGGATGAACTTCCCCATATATTATGGACCTATCGTACCACACCCCGAAGATCAACAGGGGAGACTCATTTTTCAATGACTTATGTGGTAGAGGTAGTAATTCCCCTTGAGTTCGGATTTCCAACTTTGAGAATTGATCAGTTCAATTTTGAAGAGAATAACTGTTTACTCCACGTATTATGGACCTATCGTACCACACCTCGAAGATCAACAGGGGAGACTCATTTTTCAATTACTTATGTGGTAGAGGTAGTAATTCCCCTTGAGTTCGAATTTCCAACTTTGAGAATTAATCAGTTCAATTTTGAAGAGAATAACTGTTTACTCTTAGACAACCTAGATGTGGCCGAGGAAAGAAGAGAAGTGGCAATGGTAAAAATGACATATTACCAACAAAAATTTAAGCAAGGGTATGATAAAGGGGTGAAGTCTAGGCCATTAGCTCTAGGAGACCTGGTCTTGAGGAAAGTTGTGGGGAAAACAAAGAACCCTGCCTAAGGAAAACTAGGCCCTAACTGGGAAGGGCCATACAAGGTCAATTCCATTGCTGGCATTGGGGCTTATTATTTAGAAGATTTGGATGAAAATGTAATTCCTTGCCCTTGGAATGTAAACAATCTACGATGTTATTATTATTAATGATTTCCTTTGCAACTCATATCTCGAATGATTATGTTGTATTATGGATGTGTTTGTCGAAACAATTAGTCTGTTAAATATTCTAAGCATTAAACAGAACCTAGGCCTTGTCTGGCTCCTCAAGTCACAAGCCTAGGGTAAATTAATATTGTAGAAAATATTTTAAGTGTTAAATAGAACCTAGGCCTTGTCTGGCTCCTCGGGTCAATAGCCAAGGGTAAATTAACATTGCAGGAAGTGTTCTAAGTGTTAAACAGAACCTCGGCCTTATCTGGCTCCTCGGGTCATAAGCCTAGGGTAAATTAACATTACAGGAAATGTTCTAAGTGCTAAACAGAACCTAGGCCTTGTCTGACTCCTCAGGTCACAAGCCTAGGGTAAATTAACATTACAAGAAATGTTCTAAGTGTTAAACAGAACATAGGCCTTGTTTGGTTCTTCGGGCACAAGCCTAGGTTTAACATTGCAGGAAATATTCTAAGTATTAAATAGAACCTAGGCCTTGTCTAGCTCCTCGAGTCACAAGCCTAGGGTAAATTAACAATTTTGGCAAACGTTCTAAGTGTTGAGCAAAAATTAAGTCTTAAGTATCTCCTCAGGATTTGGGATCATTGCTAATGGTTTTGCTATGAGATTCCAAGTACAAATTAAGGTAAGTGTTGGTTGAAATTTTTCCCAAGTTCTGTGGATCAGTCTACTAATTGTAGTTCAAATCATTCCAGATTAGATAGAGGGATAGGGAAATTCCATGAATAAGTTATAGGTTAGTATGATGAAATTATTATAAAGAGAAGACAAGAGTGTAAGATATAAAATGACAAGTACGAATTGAATAATTAAGAGAAGCAGTAAATAAACTCTAAGTCCTTTTCATTAATTTGTAAAATATTAAGTACAAGATGAGAGGCATTAGATACACTCGGGCCTAGTTACAAAATGGTTTATTTCTTTTAAGTCCTAGGTGGAGCTAAGTTGAGGTCTCATTTCCTTTCCCTCCCTTCTTCTTCTGCTCTTTCTCCTTCTTCTTCCTTTTTAGTTGAGCCACCTTCGTTATTTCCTTTATCTCCACGTCTACCACGTCGACTGGAAAGGGCTGCTTTGGCTCCTTGTCTTTGGTAAGGGTCATAGAGGGAGTAAGGGCAGGCTGGTCCGAAGAAGAGGGGAAGCAGAGCTAGGATTTGTTGGAGGTTAGGGGGTGGGTGCCAAACGCAATGTAGGGGGCTAGTACACCCCAGCAGCGCTTAGGACTTGGCCCCATACCTCCAAGCAGAAGGCCCGAGCGACATCCCTGAGTTAGGCAGTAAGGCTTTCAGTTGTCTTAGTCATACTTGCATTATAGGTTGCCTACTCGGCTTAGGATTTCTCGGCCTCCTTGGCCTCTAGTTGCTTCTTTGCTTGTTTTAGCTTCACCACAATCAGAGCCATTTTGTTCTCGGCTTTCTGTTGGGCCTCTAAGGTGTCAACTGCCTGTTTCTCGTAGCCCTTAAGGGCAGACTCAGCATTTCTGTGAGCCTTCTCCACTTCAGTTAACTGGGCAAGAGTCTCCTTGAGCTTCTTGTCCGCGTCTGTGTGGGCCTTCTCGGTAACCTCTAACTTATTTTTGGCTTCTCTAGCCATGTCCAGGGAATGGTCCACCCATTTCTCAGCCATAAAGATAGCTTGGATGGCCTACACACATTAAAAAAAAAAAAAAAAAAAAAAAAAAAAAACCGTAAGTGTTGGTTAAAACTTCTACAAGTTAATGATGTATATTAAGGAAAGAGATATACCTTGGCAAGGTCTTGTTTCAAAGCGAGGAAGACTTCACGCTTCCTAAAAGACCTTAGCTCCGCCATATCCTTGGGCAGGCATAATGCCTTCTCCAGGCACTCTGCCATTAAGCCTAAGCTACCTTTTTAGGGGCCCCTCAAGTTAGAGTCATCAAGCACTAGATTGTCTGAGCTGAGGGTGAACAGAGGCCTTCAAATGGTGGGCTTCTTAGGCTAGTCCCTTCCATCCTTGGTAGTCCCTGCTGAAGAGGTCTTCTTCTGTTGCCCCTTCCCCATCCAAGCTTCTTTGGCAGGGGGCTGGTGGGAGGACTGGGTAACCTCCCCTTCCTTAGCTTCCTGGCCTTTGCCTCCTTGCGCCCTCTTCCGTTTCTTATCTACTGCCTCTACAGAAGAGGTGCGTGTTAGGGTAGGAGTAGGTGGCCAAGTCACTACTGGCACGGCTGGGGAGGAACCCCCAGCGTGGGCAGTGAGTAATGCCAGCAGGTTGGGCATTTTCTCTTCAAATCCCATGTCTTCTGGGATGTTCGTGGCCTCTTGGTTGGCGCTGACTTGCGCGGGTTTTAGATGTGGGCGCGAGGTGCTGGGAGCATCTTCGAGGTCTTCTTGTTGATAGAAGACCTCGAAGTCCTTGTCAGTGACTTCCTGGAAGGTAGGCTTAGGTGTGGACTCCTTGGCTTCATTGTCCGAGGGAAGAGGTGGTTCTTGAGAGTAGAGGAGCCTGGCAGCTAAAGAGGCTGGGATTTGGGCATCCTGAGTTCCTTTCGGAGGAGGTTTGGATAGTAGAAATCCTAGGATGGCCACGTCAATTAAAGCCAAGCGGGGCTCCCTAGCTTTAATGACGTTCTTCAAACTTTGAAAATGTTTGGTGGAGGGCTTGTATCTAAGGATGACATGAGCTGCTCGAAGTTGGCCATCCTTGTGCAAGAAGATCTCTGACCTGAGGATTCGGTTAAAGTCTTTGAAATTTACTAGGTGCTTGACTGGGGCGGTGTGGTATTTGTCTGCAAAGTAAAACAAGAAGGGTTGTAAGTAAAACAAATAAAGGGAGAACTATCATACTAATAAAGCCAAGTAAAGGTTCTATGTATGACTCCAGTCCTCGAGAACCCTACCTTGTTCCCTTTCTTGAGTAGGACAATGCATTCCATCGTGCTAGTCTCCCAAGACGATGAGGAAGTCCTCGTCCATACCTTTGCTTGAGTCAGGTAGGCAGGAGATTAATCTAACGGCGGGGACTCTGCACTTGATGTAGTTTTTGGTCTTTTCCCCTTTTTGGCAATTGTACACCCAGTTTATCTCATGCCATGTGAGGTTAGTCCCCATCTTCCTATTTAGCATATCTACACACCTGAGGACCCAAAGACGTTTGGGGAGCATTGGGTAGGGGTCAGCCTATAGTTTATTAGGAAATCCCTAGTGACCCTTCCCATGGGAAGTTCCATCCTGCCTTCAATGAAGGCAATCATAGGAATCACTATGGATTCAGGGGGTCTGTGCAAGACTAGCCACTCATCGTATTCACAGTGTTGGATTTCAACACCGTCGGGGATCTTGTATTGTGCCCTAAAGACTGCCCTAGTCTCAGGAGTGTCCACTGACTTAGTGTATCTACTCATGGAGTTTTGTGGTGTGAAATATTAAGCTTATGAAAAAGTAGACACAAGAAAATCAACACACCTATGAGTAACGTGAAAAATGATCGTTGGGAGGTTTCTTCAACTCAAATCGCCAGAATGTAAAAATAAGCCTCAGCCAGCCCCAAGTTCTCCTTTTATAGGAGTGAAAAAGTGGGTAGTAAATTTCCTGCCCATAAATGAGGGGAGATGGTAACTGTTGGATCCTAATTGAATCGTAGAACGTGGGGAACAAGTAGCCGCTTGACACCATAAATGTGAAATTGTGGATTTCGAAGCGTTAGGATTGTGCTGGAGACAGGTAAAAGGACATTAACACGTGGGAACACATAGGGCACGTGCATAGTTTACTTATGTGATTAAAACTTCATTTTTGTCTCAAAAACAATAGCAAACGTTTGAGGGGGTTGTTGTTGGTGCCCAAGGACCAAGGATGGATCTAAAGAACTACAGTATAATTGTGGGGATGTCACAGTCCACGGATTCGAGGAGGAAAGCCGCCCAAGGAAAGGAAGAGATGAGTCAAAGTACTCTAAGGCATTCCAAGTGGGAGTGAGAATTTGAAGAGAGAGAGAGAGAGAGAGAGAGAGAGAGAGAGAGAGAGAGAGAGTCAGTGATTGTAGGGAAAATTTTTAGTTTGGAGTAGCCTGTTGCCTCCACATTAAATGGTGGGCAACAACTTTATCAACTGCATTAATGAGGAAGTGACCTAAACAATGCAAGTTACAGCTAAGCAAACTCCTTCTACCACCTTCTTCAGATGTAGAAAGAGACAAGTGTCATGAGAGAAAGCTAGTTAGGTAGAGATGGATGGTTGAGATATGAAGAAAGGAGAAGTATATAAGAAAAGAGGGGTTTGTAGAAAAAGGGATCGAGACAGTAATATCAAAAAGAAAGAAGAAGAGCATTGAGAGAAGAGAGTGAACAGTGTAACTTTTTGTATAATCTTAGCCTCCTCGGGCAAGCTTGTGGAGGGATATATGCTCATCTATTTTATAACATTAGCCTTTTCCTCTTTATTTTGATCCTTGGGCAGAGCTCTCTCTTATTGTTTGTTTCTCTTTCTTACAAATTTAATTAATTTAGACCAAGGTTGAACTGTACAACTCACTGTTCTAAGTGGGCTTGGACCGCTAGATTTTTTGGTCCTTACAACGACTTTTAAGCTTTTTATTATAAAAACATTTATTGTTATTTTATCTAAAATGCATATTGCATGTTTTGTTAAAAAACTTATTGTTATTTTATCTAAAGAAATTGATAAAAACAAATAAATTGTTGTCTCTATCTAAAAAAAATGTTTTTATCCAAAATATTACTGTAATTTGGTGTAACCACTTGCTGGAAACACAACAAAATATTGCTGCAATTTAGTGAAACCACTTTACTCAATCACGTCTTCTGAGCCCAACTTTTATTATACGGTATAGTATATGATTAATTAAGTGTGGTATCTCACTATGTTATGTCTTAATTTTTAAAAGATTTGGCAACACAGCTGGCTACCAATTAAGCACCCTCCCTTGATTCAATCTCCTATTATTTAGTCATTGGAGGAGGCCAAGGTGGATTTTCTCATTGAGCTAGAGAATAGACGGTGGAATGATAGTGTGATTGATGAGATTTTCGCTCCTTAGGAAGCAAAAATAATAAAGAAGATTCCTTTAGCTCGGGTTGATTATGAGGATGTTCTCTACTAGCCCTTAATTGGAATGGTGTGTATACTCGCAAGTCGGGGTAAAGATTTTTAAAGGAAGAGGAGGAGCTCATTCCCCAAGTGGTTGCATGGGATAAACCATTGTGGAAGGGAGTGTGGGCTTTGCAATCTCCAAACAAAGTAAAAAATTTGTTATAGAGAGCCTACCAAAACGCCATTCCCACCAAGGAAAATTTAGTCCGTCGAACAGTTTTGGAGAATCCTATCCGTGATCGGTGTAATGGTGCTATAGAGAATCCCCTACATGCTCTCTGGTCATGTACAGAGCTTGATGTAGTATGGTTTGACCCGGTTCTGTGGAGTTTTAGACATACCCATCGGTGTGTGGATTTCAAAGAACTCCTATCTTGGATAATACAACAGGATAAGAACCCGGAACTATTTGCCATGAGAGTGTGGTGATATGGACTCAGCGGAATCAAGTCCGTTTAGCTTAGCTGAATGTCAATCTCCATCATTTGGCGCGAGTCTCCAAGGATCGACATGAAGAATTCATGGCCTTGCGAGTTCCACATTCTTTGCCCCAGCAGCGGACCCGTGCTTTGTGGCAACCCCCCTCTTCTACATGGTTCAAAATTAATTTTGACGGAGCCACTTTTGTCGCTGAAAATAAGTTTGGCATCGGAGTTGTTATTCGAGATTCTCAAGGTATAGTCATTGCCTCTCTCTCTCAATTTCTCCCCCAGGCATTTCAAGCCGTAGAAGTAGAAGCCTTAGGTGTATTGAGAGCTTTAGAGTTTGCTTCAGAGCTGGGTATTGCACAGGCAGTTTTAAAGGGTGATTCAAAGGTAGTAATGGATGCTCTCATTGAGGTGGATGTTTCTTTATCTTCATATGGTCTTTTAATTGCGGATGCAAAATCTTTTTCCCTTGATTTCTTTCAATTACGTTACTCACATATTAAGAGAGAAGGTAATAACGTCACTCATAGTTTAGCTAGGCATAGCTATAATTATTGTTTCTAATTTTATTGTGTGGATGGAGTCTGTTCCTCCATAGGTTGTTTCTGTTTATTAGGCTGATTTATCTGGCCTTTCTTAGTATTAATACAATTCCTCTTCTTTCTTTAAAAAAAAAAAAAAAAAAATTGTGTGTCCTTGAATTCAAATTATTGGTCTCATTTTTTATATTTTACTTTATACTCCACCAATAATAGCATGTCATGTGCTTGAAATTTTTATTTCCTTTAAAAATTTAAATATTTTATAAGAAAAGTAAAAAGAACATGTGACAAGTTGTGATTGATATAACATAAAGTGTGTTAAATTACTAATTCTCCCAAAAAGTTTAGTTGATAGGAGATGGTGAATTTAATTCATTTAATCTAATACTCCCTCTTCACGTGTGAGCCAAACTTGCTGTGAATAAAATAATGCAAAATCCAAGTGCAAATTATTTGCATGTAATAATATCTCAGTGAGTTTGAAGTCGATCCACAAGGGGTAATTAACAATAATGTAAAAACTTCTATTATTGAGCTAAAAAAAAAAAAAAAAAAGAGTTGTTTGTTTGATTTTTCAAAAAAAAAATAAAAAATTGAAGCAATATAATATAATATTGAAGCTACAATTGAAAATAGCATAAATAAATTGAAGAGAAATTAATAGAGAAAAACACTAGGAATTCAAAGATCAACCTAATATTTTATTATATGAACTTGAAATAATTTAATCTTTTGAGAGAATCGGTAATTTAATATAATATTGAATAATTTAAATTTCTTCTAAATTTTCACGTGTTAAGCTCTTATTTAATGACAACTTAAATAATCTCATAAAGGAGGAAGGTTAGATTAAATTAATAAAATTGTTATATATTTTTTAAAAATTTAAACTTTTAGAGAATTGGTAATTTAACAAAATGGTATACGAAATCAAGATAGAAAATTTGTATTGACATTGTCGTGTCTGAATCCAACCTTTGTATATAATCCAAAATCGAGTATGAGTTTTTATTTTATTTTATTTTATTATTATTATTTTTTATTATATATTAGTTGCTAGGATAATTAATTGGCCATGAATGCTAACGCTAATTTCAAGAAATCCTGTCCGAGTTCAGTTTTTGAAGCTGTGTGCGTATCCTTCTAATTTTATTGGATGTCCTGTCCCTTTAAGAGAATAAAAAATTTTGAAGCTCCACCTGTCTTTGCAATTTGCTTGCAAGACGTTCGTATGTTTTCCATAAAAAAAAGCTCCTCTGTTTCTGTGCCGTAACGGAGTGCCTTTTAATGGCACCAGGTGTCGTGCTCGACCTTAGTGGCATGGATTGGAACTACTACAGCCTACAAGAAGAGAACCGTTAGTGCTGACAAGTGTGTGTGGGACCCACACTGGATCGCCATGACAAGAAAGAGAACTAGCTAGGAAGCATCCTAGAAGCAGCAGTTATAATGTTTGTAACGAGCAAAACTCCAAGCTGTTGTTTTGACTCTTTAGCTCTGATCAGTCAGTACTGTTAATTCCTCTATTTCTTGAATCTAACACAAAAATACAGTGATGAGCCTTGCGAGAAACAAAGAGAAAAGAACCATATCCCACCTTACTAAGGTGACCTTAGTGTCCTTCCTACATTGTAGTTTCTGGGTAAGCTCACTTCAATTTTACTTTGTGCATTTGGTTCTATTTCTCCATATGTGTGTGTGTGTAAAACCTATAATGTAGTAGAGTCATGAGGTTCATGCTGGTCAGCAGGGCTGCAGGGGATGGCTATCTTGCTACAGATGTTTGGCGGGTTGCGCCTTTGTGTTTCAACTCTTTGGGATCTGCAAGAAATGAGATTTTCTGCTATTTTTGATGATGTAAGTTCTGTTGCAATGACCATCATCATGGCCGCAGTATCATGCTTCATTGCTACGAGGAGCAGATGATTTTAAAGTTTCAGCTTGAATTAGACTCTTCACCGTGTATATTTTTATCATCACCATATTCATGTTATGGTTTTTATTTAGTCTGCCATGTATGCTTCTTCTAGGTCTTTTAAGCTTTTGTTGTTTTCATCGTTGTCACTTTCTTTATTTCACCGTTGTCTTTAACCTTGGATATGTTGGTTTGGAAACACACACAAAAAATATCATTCAACCTCTAGGTCATTAGAACTATTGATTTTATTGTTACTAATTAGAGGGTGTGGCTTAATAGTAAGAAGTTTTCGTAACTCATAACACTTGCAAGTTCGAGAGTTATATATGAATTCGAGTAGTGCCAAGCCTCATTATTGTTCGGCTTGTCCTATGCTATACAATAGTAGGGTTCAAAGTGGGTGAGGGACAATGACCACATGTGCAAGCCTCCCCCCTCTCGCCTCCCCACTTTTTTTTTTTTAATTAAAAAAGATTTTATTAATATTACAATTGTTTATGTACTAAATTTGTGTCTTAGTTCTATAGGGACAACTCGGTTGGAGGTAATAATTAATTGTAGTGTTTTCATAATCCATATATAAGTCAACTGACATAGAAAAATTCATAAATTTTCTTTGTTTCTCACACATCCACTTTTATATCTTAAATTGTGGATATTTCTGCATCAATTACATATATGTATGTAAAATAGTAGATGTAAACGAGTGTGAAAGAATATTCAACCAAATATTTGTTAGCCCTTGTGTTATGATGGGTCCATATGAAATGATTTGGCAAGTTTAGGTTTGGGAGAGTTTGTGAAAATTTTGGTGGATTTTTTTAGAGCTGGTAGACTTATTCTTTCATGATTTGTAATCCCTTAGAGCATTTGTACCTACCTCGCTATATGCTATTTCTAGAAAAAATTCAACTTAATCAACCCTAAAACAACCCACATGGAGCCCAAGAATGCATTGCATAGTAATAACAATTGTACAGGACCTCGATATTGTTATTGAGCTATTGTTTATTGACAATGCTAAAAAATTAGGTTACCATCATTGGCTTGTAGGTTGAAGAGTTGTGGGTTGGTTCTTGGTTTGGGTTGGTTTTTGTGGGTTGATTAATTTGTGCAGTGGTTGCTTAGGTGGGTGCGATGATTGATTTGTGGGTTGATTCTTGATAAATTTTTGGGTTGCTGTGGTTTCTTGGGATGATTTTTGGAAAGAGGAAAAATAATACTTAAATGGTCTATGAATAGTAGATTGGTTAAAGTAAAAAAAAAAAAAAAGAAAAAAAAAAGAAGAAGAAGAGTTTTTTGGGGTCAATTCTGCTAAATGTACATTGAATCCAATGCTAATACTTTTAATTTATTAGAATCCACTAAATTTTCAATGTATTACATTAAAATATAACTACAAGGGACAACGGAAAAGATCACTAGAATACACTACAAGAAAAACGGGTTATGGCGACTTCCTTATGCTTCTCAACCCAAGACCATATGCAATATATATCAACATGTAATTCTTATGATGTAACTTAGTTGGACTAATAAAAAACCAACTCCAAGGATCTTGAGGATTGGGAATGGCGAGTTTCAGACCTCATTGATTGGGCTGCTCATGATTGGGATCATGGTGTCATTGTTGTTAATTTCCAAAGGGATGATGCGGAAGCTATAGTTCGGGTTCCCTTAAGTAGAAGACATATACTTGATGCTATAATATGGCTTCCTAATAAAAATGGGGAGTACTCGGTGAAATCTAGCTACCAAACAAATTTGTTGATATCTAAGGAGGATTATGGCTTAGGGGAGAGCTCAGGGAGGACTGATGAAGGATTGCTTTCGCAGAGATTGTGGAAGAGCCAGTTGCCTAACAAGATAAAAGTATTTGGATGGAGGGTTTGCCAAGATATTTTGCCAATAAGGGAAAATTTGGCTAGCACTTGTGGCTTATGCAGGCAGAACACAGAGTCAGTGCTTCATGTCCTGCGGGAATGTGGAGTAGCTCAAGATGTTTGGGCTGCCAATAGGATTTGTCTATAGAAGTGTGCGAGAAGCCAAAGTGATATTTTGCAACTGGTTGAAGACTTGATGCATAGACTCACGGCAGATGAAATGGAGTTGTTTCTAGTTCAATGTTGGATCATATGGAGTCAAAGAAATTTGGTAATGCATGGTGGTGTTATACAAGATCCAAAGCGGCTACATAAGTCGGCAGAAGATTTCTTGAAGAAGTAAAGACAAGCTTAGGAGCATTTATTAGTCCAGTCAACTCTCAGTCCAGTGTAGAATAGGGTTTCATGGACTCCACCAACGAGGTCAGCCTACAAACTCAACGTTGATGCAGTAGCGTTTGTCGGAATATGATAGAGGTGTTTTCGACAAAGACAAATTAACTTGTAAGAGAATGGACAACCTTTATGAGATCGTTGGCTCCACAAAGACGACGAGAGCTCCATAAAGACGGACGGGAGTAACATACCCTTAATAAACTGATGGGATTCTCAATGGGTGACGCCACCACAAGAGCTGATGGATACACTCAAACCAATGGGTAGCCATAAAGTCGATAGGGTAGAGAAGCTGACAGGACCTATGTGAGCTTGCTTGGTCCCCATGAATATCCATATATAGAAATACCTTGCACATCATGCACAAAGACCTTATCGCGCTATTGTATCTTCCCCATATAGAAAGACACCCTAAAATCTCGGAAACCCTAATACCAAATCTCCTCTACAAGGAAAGATCCCTACTTCCAAGGGGTCTTGGACTCCTATATAAGCACCAGACCTCCACTTTCTTGAGGTACGCAGAAAATCCCTAGCTCTCTCACTACAAAGTTCTTAGAGATTTCTCATTCTCTAACTTGACCTTCGAAGGGCTCTCGGTCGGTGCCACACTGGTGCCTTTTATTTGGTTCTTTCATTCTTATTTCACAAGTACCCATCGGTGTGATTTGGAGCCCACAACTCATTGATGATTTCAGTTCATCATCAGTTGGCACCGTTTGTGGGAAAGAACGACTCTGATTGGCCATATCACCACTTTTGAGGCAAAAGAGTTGCATGGTCCAAACACGTTCGATGGCTACCATCAACCAAGAAGCAGTGAATCCCTCAAATGCCTTGGAAAGACATGTGCAAACCCTGGCTGCAACGGTGGAGCGACTCACCTAGTGCAACCAGGAGTTGGAACAACAGCTGAACCAACGAAATGAGTGATGCCAGGAAAGCCAATGCGATGAGCGGGACATTGACGAGCAGAATGGCAGTCACCTACGAACAGGGGACAGATAAGTGAGTGCAGACCAGGAAGAAAGCAACATCCCTAGCAGAAGGGATGGTCCGGAGGATACTAGCCACCCCTCTGTAATGGAAGTCAGTGCGATGCGCATGGCCCAAGATATGCAAATGACGAAGGAGAAGATGGACATGATGATGAATGCCATAAGGGGATGGATATCCACAAACTTGGACGAGTTGGTCCATCGAACAAATAGGCTAAGAATGTATTGACCCCTTTGGTAAATTAATCAATTAATTATCTAAGTGAATTAATTAGATTCAATTACATGTAATAAGCGTGGTAGCACAAACAAATCACCAACTAAGTTAAATGTAGCGAAAAATAAATTTGGTATAGGTGATTTGTTTACGAATAGGGAAAACCACCAAGGCAAAACCCCACCGGATGAATTTAAGGTCACAATTCCCGAGAATCCACTATTATCAAAATAAGTGGTTACAAGTAAAAGGAATCCTAGTACCTAATACCAACCTACATTTGAACTCTTATCCTAATACCTAATTGGACTTGTGATGTATCAGCAATCTCTCTGTTTAATGCACGACTCCAATACGTGACTAACCAATGATGCACGAATCCCAATATATGACTAACACATCAACTTGAGGAAGATGTTAGCTGCAAAGTTCTTTAGTTCATCCAACAATGAAGATCAAGAAACTCCTTGGTTGCAAAACCCTTGGCGCAAAGACGCAGTAGCTTCTAGAGATAATATGATGAACTAGGGCAAATTGTCTCTAGTCACAATATGCATGTATCATCACTTTGCATTAAGTTGCGTCACATGTGACAGCCCTTAAAATAATCCTTATATATGTTTAGGGTTGTGAGAAAAGAAATCCTACACAAATACTCGTGGATATGCTTGAAATCAGATCTGAAAATTCTAATTTTGTAATTCTCGATAGATACAGCTTCTGTTGAGCTTCTGTTGAGTTTCAACATTAATCCTCGATAGAAATGATTTTGTCAAGACATTTGTCGGGTTTTAATGAACAACACTTCTTCACTTGTTTCTTGGTCAGACTTGCATGACTTCAATACTAAACTTGGACACTTGTTTCTTGAAGTACTAAACTCATTATAGATCTACCCAATTACAAGTAAAGTGCGTTTTGTCAAATGATTAGCCAATTACATCAAATATGTCCCTAACAATATCCCCTTTTGGCAATTCGTGATAAAACCATAACAAACAAATGAATCATGAGAGAAGACTTAAATCACTAAACTCATGCGTTTTGTCAAAGAATTAACCAATTACATCAAATATGTCCCTAACAATATCCCCCTTTGGTAATTCATGACAAAATCACAACAAACAAATGAATCATGAGAGAAGACTTAAATCACTAAACTCATAACCACTTGTTGGAATACAAAAAAAATATAATCCTAACACAAACTCTTGAAAAACTTTGCAAGAAAAGAGTTCATGGCATGATAGATTTTCACAACCTGTCTTTCTGAAACACTTTAAACAAAATTCATTAAGGCATTTTAGTGTGAAGCAGAAATAAAGATTGCATACATAAAAAAGCATGTGTATAAAGGGAGAAAAGAAACAACACATGGAGAGATAGGTGAAGAACAACATATATCATCATATATATATATATATATATATATAAATACAATGTTTGTCATAAATAAATAGTCACAAGACCAGTGTACAAAAGGATAATGTAACTAAAAAAAGAAAAAAAAAAGAAAAGTACGTAAAATCCTCACTACATCCTTCAAGAATATAAACACTCCCCCTAACAAAAAAATGTCCTATACTAACTCTCCCCTTAAGTACAAGACTACTCTAATCCCAAAACTACTCCCCCTTTTTGTCACGAATGACAAAGGGTGTGTCACCGAGAAGTCGTCATCTCATCATCACTAGAAGAGCTAGCATCCTCATCATCACCACCATCACTATCCTCACCATCCTCATCTTCCAAAGCCTTTGGAGAAGGAGAGGGAGAAGCGGCGAAACCACCAAGGCAAGCCTATCATCGTGCTATATGACCAACACGGGTGTTCACCTGACATAACTCATTAGAGAGAGTGTCAAGGTAAGCATCCATGCACTAAAGCTGCACCATGATAGCATCGAGGGTCACATCACCAACTAAGGAAGAAGGAGCGGAGGTGGAAGGAACAACAGAAGCTGAAGGATTGGTAGTCTCCACAAATGGCCGCTTAAGTCAAAATTGGGCCTTACTCCGTTGAATAGAACCGGTGTCGATGGCACCCATGGTGGTAAAGTAAGGAGAATTAAGAATGGGGATGGAAAAATGGTGAAGGATCCGCGTGATAGCCGAAGGAAAGATGAGCTTATCACCGGTCGCCGTATCCTGATAGACATCAATGATAGAAGTGATAAAATGAGAGGGGAAGTCAATGGAAAGATCCTTTAAGAGGGACAAAAGAAAACGAGCATGAGGCTCTGTGATAAAGTTATAGTGAGACAATGGAGTAAGAACAAAAGTCATCACCATATTAAGGAATCTTGGATCTTTTGCAAAGCCTGAGCATGGGCTGTTTTGCTTCCTACCCCATGTGGAAGGTGTCTTACAAAAATGAGATAGAAGCTCGTCTCTGGACATAGTTTGAAGACAATCACAGCCGGGTTAGTCAGGATGTGCTACCTTCGGAGCATGTAGTACCTCAGATATAAGATTCGAGGTAACTACGATATGTGTACCTTGAAATGTTGTGGCAAACCGAGGTACAGAGGTATTGATAACGTGTATATTGGAGTAAAACTCCTGTATAAACACGATGGGACACCTCAAGGGTCTCTTACAAAGATATTCTCAGCCTCGAGTTCGAATGACTACAGGGAGAGGAGTGTCGGAAAAGTCCAACAGAATAAAATGGCGCTTCAGATGAACACCGCGTTTCTGAAAGTTCTCAAGAAAGTCTTGTTGGGCCTTCCCATCACAAAACCAAATGTGAAGAGGAGGAACGGGAGGATCAGAAGAAGAAGACCCAGAACCAAGAGGGTTCCAAGCCGGAGTGGTTTTGCACTTAGATGCCATACGCAGTCTATCTGAGAGAGAGAAAGAGAGAGAGAGAGAGAGAGAGAGAGAGAGAGAAAACAACATCACAACCAGAAAAAGAGAAAAAAAAAAGGATACATATGCATGAAATATGCACGAACATGTGACATGCAAAAATATAAATTGCATCATAGGTAAAACCCAATACAAACCTACTAGCACACATTTCAATAATCAAGCACATATCTAAATGCATGAAACATTATTAAAATGCAATGAGAATGCAATGCATGAGCATATGGTGACAATTTCACAAAGCCTGACCCAAAAATTTCAGGAAAAAAACTCAAAAACCCCAAAATTTTTGAAAAACCCTAAAACCTAGGTCTAAAATGCATGAATGCATGAAAATAGAGAATATTAAAACACTTACCAAGTGTTTTGATCTTGATATAGGCCGAAAAGCACAAGGGTAGAAGGTTTTGAGTGAGAGAGAAGTGTTTGGGGCTAGAGAAAAAAGGTTTTCTGTCTAGAGAGAGAAGAAGAAATGAAATCTGATTCGCGCTCTGACCTTAAATAGAAATTGCAGCTCGATGGATCGAGATATCTGTTAAGATTCGTCGAGCACTAAATCTCAATAGAAATGAATTTGTCGAGGTGTTGTCAAAAATTTGTCGACGGCAAAAATACCTCGATGGATCGAAGAAGCTGTTGAGCATCTATTGAGAAGAAATCTAGAAACCTTGATGGATTGAGATTGCAATAAGATCTGTCGAGACAAGAAGAAGGAGGAGCTTGATAGAAGAGAATCTGTCGAGGATCTGTCGAGAAGCTATCGAGCTTGAAGAAAAGGAGTTTTTCAAGGAGGAAAAACATAAAGAGATGAATGCAACAAGCAAGCTACTCTAACATAGATCTAATCAACATATTAAGCTCTCAAAACTTCTCTCAACATATATGCAAAGCATTCAAGATCCAAAACACATACACACACACAAAAATTCTAACCAATTTTATATTTCAAAAATAAGTTAAGACGGTTTAGTGAGCATATATTAATACATGTATTCCTTGTGATGGCCAAATCACATTGTACTTGCATATGTATCAAAAGTAGCAAAGAATTTGCGTGTTGTGTATGAAAATATAGCAAGAGTGCATAACTATCTCATATTATGACAATTTGAGATATGAGAAAATCAAATACACTCTCACACAATCATAACTGTTTGATGGGGACTATCACCTTTGAGGTACATCCTATAACTCCCACATCTCCTAGAAACACGCCTGCAACCATATTTAAAAGCATTCTAATTCTTTTTGCTTTTGATTTTTTTTGCATATTTTTTCTTTTTGAGCATATCATGCATGAGCATATAAGAGAGAGAAGAAATACCCAATTATGTAAGCTTAAACATTACAATTTTGTTATGCCAAATGACACAGATGTTATTCATGATTGGCAAGCTTTAGTGGTGAGATGATTATTTATGCATTTCTCTTAGGATTTTTTAGTCCTTCCCATCAAAAAGAGTGATATGAGTGTTAAGTATAAAAGATCACTTAATCGTACTCATCACAAACATGAGCCACAAAACTCACATTCTTAGTTGTGCATTGAGATACTCATCTAAGCTACAAGAGATACAAAGTTAAGAAACTTTGTTTCAATGGCCATTCAAGGTACACAAGTACCAATATACACAAACACACTATTTTTGTGTATATATATATAATTTTTTTTTTCATTTTTCAAAATTTTTTTATTTTTATTTTTATGAGAAACAAAATAAAACAAAACTGAAAACAAACAAACCAAAACATGTTAAACAAAGTAAAGCATAAAACTAGACTGACTCAAAAACAAGAAAGCAAAACAAACAAGTAATGCATAACCAAGAGGAGAGAGAGAGAAAAAAAAAAGTGACTAAATCAATTTGAGCCTTTTTCCTTCCACACCTTGGAAGAACCTTTCCTTTGAGCGAACCTTTAATCTGAAGGTGAGGAGGAAGAGTTGAAACCGTTCAAGTTCAAAAGGACCATAAGGTCATTGAGAAGATCTCCAAGGGGAGCAAAGGAGGATGGAAATTGATTCTGGTTTCTAGACGAGAGCATACTATTGCTTTGTTGAGTGGCTAACCACCTGTAACAATTTGGACAAGTATGTCCTGAAGCTCCATAGTAATAACAGAAATGTGGCTTCTTTTGTTGAGACTTTTTGTTGTTTTCCCTTTTTGTCCTAGGGTTTCTAGCCTCTTTCTTTTCAACCTTAGGGGGTGCTCCTAAAATAGATTTGCCTTTATCTCACTAGCTATTTGAGTTTAGCTTCATCATTCTTAGAATTATCATTATCAGCAGATGAGACAAACACAGTTGTACTAGATAAGACAATATTAGAAGAAGAGAAATCATACCCCAAACTAGTTTTATCAGAAACAGCTTTCTGAAAGCCTAGCATCTCATTGAGCTTTACATTGGAAGTCCTCTCCAATTGAGCTTTGACCTGGAATAGTTCTACTTCAAACTTCTTTGTCCTTTCAGCAAGGAAGTTGTTTTCAAATTGTAGTGCTCTAATGGTTTGATTGGCTTCATCAACCTTGGTAGAGAGTTGCTCTCGTTTTAGCTCAACATCACTCAGCTTCTTGGTGGCTAGCCTATATAGTTTCTCATGCTTCTCAGAAACCTTGTACAATTTTGCATAGGCTGTATGGATGTCATCTTGATTGTCCATTTTCTCAAACTTAGAATCCACCAAGTCCTCTCCATTATCTACTGTTTTTATAACCCCTTCAGTAGGATCAACTGTAGTAGTGAAGGCATTTAAAATTCTCTCGTCATCATTGTCATCTGACTCAATCTCAGGTTTGGTGTCACTCAAGGTAGCAACGAGAGCCTTACTTTTCCCAACTGACTTGAGATATGTTGGACATTCTTGTTTCATGTGTCCAAAACCTTAACATCCAAAGCACTTTGGTCCGGAGGGAATAGTGTACTGACCGTCATCCTTAGCATCCTTCTTTCCTTTGTCTTGGCTCTTGAAATGAGAAGAACTGGATTGCTTATGGTCCTTATCAAATCCTTTCGCATTGGCATTCTTCATGAACTTCTTGAACTGCCTAGTAATGTAGGATTTCATCTTGGAATCTTCATCATCAGAAGACTCATCAGTTTCATTACTTTTGGCCTTTAATGCCATGCTCTTGCTTTTGCTTCCTTTCCCGATTCTAGTTAAGCCCAATTCGTAGGTTTGCAAGTTGCCAACCAACTTCGTCAAAGGAATAGAGTCAATATCCTTTGATTCTTCAATAGCAGTGATCTTGACATGAAATCTCTCAGGTAGAGACTTTAGCACCTTTCTTACAACCTTGGGTTCGGGAATAGTTTGCCTAAGATTAAAGGCTGAGTTGACTATGTCCTTTAGCTTAGCATAGAACTTATCAAATGACTCATTTTCCTCCATTTTTATCTCCTCAAAGCTAGTAATGAGCCTTTGGAGCTTTAAATCCTTGACAACCTTAGTCCTTTCATAGGTTGTCTAGAGGATAGTCCATGCTTCCTAAGTAGTTTCAGTTGAGGATATCTTCCTGAACTCCTCATTGGTCACTGCATTGAATAGTGCGTTCAATGCTCTACTATTGAAATTTGTCGCTTTGATCTTGGCATCATCCTATTTAGCCAATGCTTCCTTTGGCTTAGTCCAGCCAATCTCCACAGCTTGCCACACATTTTCATCTAAAGATTACAAGAAAGCTCTCATGCGTACTTTCCAGTATGCATTGTTAGTGCCATCAAATAAAAGAGGTATAATAAGTGACTGTCCTCTATCCATGACAAACAGGGGTCAATGGATCACACAGCAAAAATTAAACCTAATCAAAGTGTGCCTGCTCTGATACCACTTGATAGGTCAAGAATGTATTGACCCCTTTGGTAAATTAATCAATTAATTATCTAAATGAATTAATTAGATTCAATTACATGCAATAAGTGTGGTAACACAAACGATTCACCAACTAAGTTAAATGTAGTGGAAAATAAATTTGACACAGGTGATTTGTTTACGAATGGGGAAAACCACCGAGGCAAAACCCCACTGGGTGAATTTAAGGTCACCATGTCACGCCTCGCCCCTATGTGCATGATATTGTCCTTTTTGGGCTGCCCGAAGGCTCTCTTAGTCCCTTAAGGTTTTGTTCTTCCCATGTGCGCACACAGCCTTGCGTGGGAAAAAGCCTCATCTGACATCAGAGCGCGTAGCATGATATTGTTCGCTTTGGCAGGCAGTGCCCTAGGCACTCCCCTTCACGATTTTGTTTCCACTCACATAGGAGCTGGAAGGCCTCATACACATCAAGGGAGGGCACCCCTTATGAACCAATCTCTGGACGCTCACTTAAGCGATGTGGGACTTTTGGCCTTTTGCCTCACCCACACCCTCAGAAGAGAGCCGTCCTTGACTCTGATACCATCTGTCATGCCCTCGCTCCCATGTGCATGATATAGTCCTCTTTGGGCGGCCCGAAGTCTCTCTTAGTCCCTCAAGGTTTTGTTCTTCCCATGTGCGCACACAACCTCACGCGGGAAAAGGCCTCATCTAACTTCAGAAGGGGAGTGGAAACAAAATCGTGAGGGGGAGTGCCTGGGGCACTGCCTGCCAAAGTAGAGGTAAGAGGCTGAAAGTCCCACATCGCTTAAGTGAGCATCCAGAGCCTGGTTCATAAGGGGTGCCCTCCTTTGATGTGTATGAGGCCTTTAACCACGAGAGGCTATGTGCACACGTGGGAAGAACAAAACCTTGAAGGATTAAGAGCCTTCAGGCCACCCAAAAAGGACAATCTCATGCACATAGGGGTGGGGTGTGAAAGATGGTATCAGAGCCGAGGACGGCTCTCCTCTGAGGGTGTGGGTGAGGCAAGAAGCCAAAAGTCCCACATCGTTTAAGTGAGCGTCCAAAGCATGGTTCATAAGGGGTGCCCTCCCTTAATGTGTATGAGGTCTTTTCCCATGCAAGGTTGTGTATGCACATGGGAAGAACAAAACCTTGAGGGACTAAAAGAGCCTTTGGGCCGCCCAAAGAGGACAATATCATGCACATGGGGGCGTGGTGTGACACAAGTGCCAACACTTCAGCAAAATCATACGACAGCCATCAAAGGAACTCACACCAATGAGCAGCCTCTAGTCGTTCGCCCAATAGGGATTAGACATAGTAAGACCCTTCCCAATAGCAATATGACAGCTCAAGTTCCTTATCGTAAGGATTGACTACTTCACCAAATGGGTCAAGGTAGAACCATTGGCCACCATCACGGAGAAAAATGTCTAAAGCTTCGTTTGGAAAAGTATCATTTGTCGCTTTGGAATCCCCAAGGTCTTCGTCTCCGACAATGGAAAGCAATTCGACAATGACACATTCAGGGACTTTTGTGAATAGTTAGGAATCAAGAACCACTACTCCTCCCTCGCTCACCCTCAGGACAACGGACAAGTTGAGGTTACAAACCGATCCCTACTTAAGATGATCAAGACTCGGCTTGAGGGGGCAAAAGGTATATGGCCGAACGAGCTACTTGGCGTTCTGTGGGCATATAGGACGACGACTCGAACACCTATAGGGAAGACACCTTTCTGCCTTGCATTTGGAAATAAAGCCGTCATCCCAACAGATGTTGGACTGACCAGCTATCGCATATCCCACCATAATGAAGAAAAGAATGAAGAGGGGATGCACTGCAATTAGACCTTCTTGACGAAGTCAGGTTAATGGTAGAACAATGAATTGCCCATTTTCAGGACCTAATGGCGAAACAC
Organism: Quercus robur; assembly: GCF_932294415.1. Classification (NCBI taxonomy): domain Eukaryota; kingdom Viridiplantae; phylum Streptophyta; class Magnoliopsida; order Fagales; family Fagaceae; genus Quercus; species Quercus robur. The sequence continues at coordinate 31,658,179 of NC_065544.1, forward strand.
TACAACGTCAAAGTCAAGCCTCGTAATTTTGAAGTCGGAGACCTAGTTCTAAGGAAATTAACAACATCCACTAGAGACCCCACATAGGGTAAGTTAGGCCCCAACTGGGAAGGACTTTATAGGATCATCAATTTCCATAGAAAAGGAACCTACCACCTAGAGACCATTGCCGGACAAAGGCTTCATCACCCATGGAACATCAAGCACTTGAGGAAGTACTACCAGTAGTAGACAAATGCAGCTTTTTTTTTTTTTTTTTTTTTTATGTCAAAGTTAGATACTAAGAGATTTTGAAGTTTTGAGGATGTTAAGTTTCTTTTTAGCTCTTCTATTATTAATAAGACTTGACGGATTATCAGAAACATTGCCCTACAATATATACAATTCAATGAATTACTTGGTCTCAAATTATGTTAAGTCCTACCTACGGGGTGGATGAACGACCAAGAATACTGACAGGTGCCTAGTCCCAAACTATGTTAAGTCCTACCTACAAGGTGGATGGATAACTGAGGATACCGACAGGTACTTGGTCCTAAAATTATGTTAAGTCCTACCTACTGGGTGAAAGGATGACCAAGACTACCGACGGGTACCTGGTCCCAAATTATGTTAAGTCCTATTTATTGGATGGACAAATGATCAAGGATACTAACGGGTACCTAGTCCCAAATTATGTTAAGTCCTACCTACAGGGTGGACAGATGACCAAGGATACCAACGGGTATCTGGACCCAAATTATGTTAAGTCCTACCTATAAGGTAGACGGACGACCAAGGATATCGACAGGTACCCGATCTCAAATTATGTTAAGTCCTACCTAGGTGGTGGATGGATGAAGTAGAGTATCGACAACACAAATACGACGGGGGCTTATACACGTAGTAAAAATAAAAATGAAACAAGTATAAGCAACAGATAAAAGTAGTAGATATAAACCCAAAGGGGTAAATGTTTTATATAAAAGCCTAAAAGAAAGGGCATCCATCATTGTCTTACAAATAAGCTCATAAAAAGAAAGGAGATTCAAATACATCTTAAAAAGAAAGAAAGTCAAGACGGGGGAACATTAGAGACAGTCAGGTCCACAATAGACGAGCCATCCACAGTAGTCGGGCCCACAGCAGACGGGACCACAAGAGCTTCTAAGCCCTCAAGGGTTGGCTGGATGACGACCTCGGTGTCAGTATCCTTCACCTCTTGACCAACGATATGGACAAAGTCATCGATCTTGTCACAAAGGGTGTCATCTCCCCCAAGGGTCGGTAAAATGGTGTCATTTATGGTAATCTGGGACAAATCCAAATTAGGGTAGACAGCTCCAACTTGTTTTAAGAAATCATCAAACCCGTCACCATAGTAGACGCCACATGCGTCGAAAAAAGGCTAAGAGACACAAAACTCTGCCACGGCGTCAGCCTTGGCCTTGTCCATCTACCCACGGAGACCAGTCAGCTCCGTCGTCAGGTTTGTCTTCGCTTTCTCTGCCTCCTCTTGAAGATGGGTCTCCTTCAACTTGGCTAGTGTGGCCTTCAGTTCCTAATTGAGAGTACAAACGGCCTCTTTGTACTGATCCCTCTCTTTGTTCTCGATCTCTTGACGCTTGCAGAATCGTCGGTGTTGGAAAAATACATGTTTGTATTGCATACAAAACATATGCAGCGGAAAAAATTAACTAATCTACTTCATTTGTAATTGATAACATGTACTATGTAAATTTCAGAAGTTAAGAACAAGATAGTGTACCTTGGTGTGGTTAATTTCAAAACAAAGATTAGAAGAACTTGGGAACACTTTTAATCTTCACTCCAATTCCACTAATGCCCAAGAAGTGTGGTCTCTCAATTAGTTATATGAATTTGTTCAAAGGAGAATTAGAAAGTGTCGAACACTCACATACAAACCATTTCATGTTCATACAAAAATTCTATGTGTTTCTCTCCTTATAACCGATTATCTAATTGGGCTAGCCTTTTGGGCCTTTCCAATTGGATTTTAGTATGTGGCTTGGAGTGGGACCAAAAGGGAAGAAATTAGACACTAGCTTTAACGGGCCTTGGGCTTTTCTGCCAACTCTTGACAAGTCCAAAGTTACCATTAATTATATTTAATACCACTATATAAATATAATTGCACTCTAAGCCTTATTAATAAATTATATCCCAAGATTTTATTACACATGCAACCCCTTCATAAAATATTTGTAGTAATACAAAGTCATGAATATAGACTATTATTTGTAAATTACTACATCTACCTGGTTTAATCCTTTAAGTTATTCATCATATATTTATGAAATCCAATTTCATAAATATATACTTTAGTAACTATTTACTAAAGTAGTTAGGCCTAAAATTCTGAATAACAAACCCATTAAACTTATCTCAAGGAAATATTTTGTATCTCCGTTAAGAGACTATGAATTCCATCTTGAGAATATATGTTTCATCAACACTAAATGTGGCTGCCCAACATACTGAGGTTTTGACCGTAACTTTAGATCTCACTCTTGATATATCAAAGCAACCTAAACTTCATGATCAGGTTCATTATTCTCTCAAGATTAAGAGTTCATGTAAATAAAAGTCGTGAGATTTATTATTCATTTGACAGTTGTTAGGATAATAATAAATCTCACAGTGGTCCGGTTCAATATGTTTTAACTCTTAAAACATATCAACATATCAACTAGAAGTCTCCACTTCCATGATCAAGACAAATCATCTTAGTTGATATGTTATAGTCTTCGTAGATGAAATGCCCAATTTCATCACCGATTACGAACTAAAATTCTGAGTTTACAAAAGAACTTGTGATTTATATATTCTGTGACTTTTCACATAAATCACATACTATGCATCTCATGGACTATATGATAATGTCTGAATATTCATGTTACTATTATTTTAGATAATAATAATAAAAAAAAAAAAAAAACTTTATCAATCACAATATTAAGTCATTCATCATGTTATTAAGTTATACATAATAACATACATAGCATCATACAATTGGATTTTAGGGCACTAATCCTAACAGTCGGATCACCCCCTCATTAGCCACACACCTATCCTAGAGGGCCTTCATCCATAGCAATGCTTGAAATAAAAAAGACGGTTAGAATGAGAATACAAAAATTACAAAGTACTATAAGTAACAGAGACATACCTTGGACAAGTCGTAGAGACTAGAAGCCCCCAAGTCCTCTGAGAATGCTTACCGCAGGGATCCAAGTCCGTCTCCTTGATGATCGAATTGGTCATCTCAACGGCATAATCCTTGTGAGTGACCAGCCTCTGAACGGGGTTATAGATGATAGGCCCCTTTCTCGTCATCAAGCTCTTCCCAACTCCATGATGAGGGGAAGAAGGGGGTGAAGGAGACTTTTGCTGATGATCCCCAACAGATGGGCCCATCCCCTTCTTGGACGGACAGTCGTCCCTGGCATTGTTCTTCCTCTTTTGGGCCACTATAGGGCTTACCTTGGGGGCTAAGGTTGGCGCCTCCCCCTGTTGCTTGTGTGCGGCAGCAGACTTCCTCACCAACGCCTTTTGTTTACTGGTGTCCATCTCTAAATATATATATATATATATATATATACACACATATATATAAGAAGATTTAGTAAGGCAATAGACGGACTGAAGAGTGAACGGGCAGGAATACTTACGACAGTGGGAAAATGCATGCAACTAACGGGCTATAGGCGTTAGCTCAGGACCACCACAAAACGCGTGGAGAGTGTCGAGGGTGAATAAATCTTTCCACTTCCTCTGCTTGAAGGGAATTTCCAACACAAAAGCCCTCTTGCTTGTCCCTGATCTGCGGACGAGCTTGGGCTGAAAAGGAAAAAGATATTAGATACATAACAAAAAGTAGACAACAATAAAAGTAGACAAAATAGGAAAAGATAAGAGCAGACGGAATAGGAAAAGATAAAAGCAAATGACCATTTAACTCTCTCATAATGCCCTATGTATTATCAAACCCGTGGGGCATACTGACCCACTCCCTAGATCTACACACCCAATTTGTTCCTTGAACAAAAAAGTATATGTTCTTCCAATTCCTATTCGAGTTAGGCATATCAGACACTAGCCTAAGCGACATTTTTCTGGCCAAGAAGTGATAGATACCCTTCGACGAGGAGATCTGCTGAGGTTTGTAACAATAGAAGAACTCGTTGAGGGTGAGACGACGGTTGCCATCACTTAACTGACCCCATATCACTTTAGCCCTAAGGGATATCCTCCACGCATTCGAGGCTATCTGGCTGATGGATAGACCTAGGTAATTGGCCAACTGACGGTGTAGTTGTTGGGATTAGTGTCCTTAAATCCTATTGTATGATGCTATGTATGATATTATGTATGACATGATGTATGACTTAATATTGTAATTAATAAAGTTGTTTTATTATTATCTAAAATAATGGTAATATGAATATTCAGACATTATTATATAGTCCATGAGATGCATAGTATGTGATTTATGTGAAAAGTCGAAGAAAATATAAATCACAAGTTCTTTGTAAACTCAAAATTTTAGTTCGTAGTCGGTGATGAAATTGAGCATTTCATCTGCGAAGACTATAACATGTCAACTAAGATGATTTGTCTTGATCATGGAATTGGTGACTTCTAGTTGATATGTTGATATGTTTTAAGAGTTAAGACATATTGAACTGGATCGCTGTGAGATTTATTATTCTCCTAATGATTGTCAATTGAATAATAAATCTCACGACTTATATTTACATGAACTCTTAATCCTGAGAGAATAATGGACCTAATCATGAAGTGTAGGTTGATTTGATATATCAGGAGTGAGATTTAAAGTAACGGTCAAAACCTCAGTATGTTGGGCAGCCACATTTCGTGTTGATGGAACATGTATTCTCAAGATGTAATTTATAGTCTCTTAACGGAGATACAAAATATTCCCTTAAGATAAGTTTAATGGGTTTGTTATTCAGAATGTTAGGCCTAACTACTTTAGTAAATAGTTACTAAAGTATATATTTATGAAATTGGATTTCATAAATATATGATGAATAACTTAAAGGATTAAACCGAATACTCAAGGATTAAGATGTAGTAATTTACAAAATGGCAGTCTATTTTCATAACTTTGTATTACTACGAATATTTTATGAAGGAGTTGCATGTACAATAAAGTCTTGGGATATAATTTATTAATAAGGTCTAGAATGCAATTATATTTATATAGTGGTATTAAATATAATTAATGGTAACTTTGGACTTGTCAAGAGTTGACAGAAAAGCCCAAGGCCCATTGGAGCTAGTGTCTTATTTGTTCCCTTTTGGTCCCACTCCAAGCCACATACTAGAGCCCAATCGAAAAGGTCCAAAAGGCTAGCCCAATTAGATAATCAGTTATTAGGAGAGAAACATACAGAATTTTGTAATACACAACAAGTTCATGAAAAGGTATGTATGTGAGTGTTGGACACTCTCTCATTTTTTTTAATATACACATATAACTGATTGAGAGACCACACATCTTGGGCGTTAGTGGAATTGGAGTGAAGATTGAAAGTGTTCCCGAGAACTTCTGATCTTTGGTTTTGAAATTCACTGCACCAAGGTACACTCTCTTGTTCTATATTCTAAAACTTACATAGTGCATGTTATCAATTGCGAATGAAGTAGATCCGTTAATTTTCCGCTGCATATATTTTGTATACGATATAAACATGTGATTTTCCAAGAACTGGTATCAGAGTGGTCTTCATTTTCAAATCTGTATAATATGTTTAGTGAGTTTTAGAATTAAACAAAACTATTTTCATAGTTGTGAAAGTTTTGCAGCCATTTTTTTGCATATTATAGTTTTTGAAACTATTGTGTTGATTAAAACTGATTTTGAGGTTATGATGTTGTTTAAGGTTGATTTTAACCATGTAAAATTGAATTTTAACACTTTAACATCAATGAAATTCAAGTTTTAATCTTAATCTCATCGTTTTTTATCATTAAGAATGTGTTTTGTTCATTGGAAACGTAAAAAACGGTTAAAAGAAAAACGGCTGTTTCTAGGCGTTTTCGTGACTGGTGAGTCGCGAGAGCTTCTGGATGGACTCACGACTGGGGTCTCGCGACTGGGCCAGTCGCCAAAACAAGTAGTCAAAACTCGCTACTCGTGTGAGTAGCCAGAATGAGTAGCCAAAAATTCTGACACCTGTTTATTACATGTATAAAGAGCAAGGCTATGTGTAATTAGTTTATGTATGTATTAAACAATTAAAAACCTTTCTTTTAAAACATCTAGTGGGAGAGAGATACAAGGGTTGCATTTCACGGCCTCCATTGTTGGTTCATAGTAGTGTGGAATATATACTTTGTCTTTGCTTCAAACTTAGCATTCCATGCAGAGAGTATTTATTTCATAGTCCTACAAGAATGAATTTCTTGGTTTATAGTGTTTTGATCAAACACCTTGTCTTAGCCTTGAGCTTTGCATTCCATGCGGAGGGTGTTTTGTATCATGGTACTACAAAATAAGCCTGTTAAAGGGATGAAATGTGGCTACACATGATTCTAGACAATGGTATACACTAGACTAAGTATTATAGTATTCTCTATGCTGAGTTCTTACTATTATTACTTAAAGGCTAAATGTGAAATGGCATATTATTAGTGTTTGATAAGAGTTATCATGATATCACTAATAATGAGAATAGTTCTCAATCAATCATAGTATTTAATGTTCACTCTATGTTGAGGGATATTGAATATGGGATTGGGTTGTCGTTGCATATTTTATATTATGGTTTTATTAAGGTTCCTTATTATTTTCAAATTTGAACATGGCATCATTTAGCCCACTTGTTACTATTCTTAATTAAAACAAACTGACTGGATCCAACTATGTTGACTGGAAAAGAAATTTGGACATTGTTCTTACTACTGAAGAGCACAAATATGTGCTTACTCAACCATGTCCTAGCTTTCCTTCATTAGATGCTCCTCCTGAGGAAAAACAACGATATGATCGTTGGTAGAAATCTAATGAGATGGCCAAGTGCTACATGCTAGCATCTATCTCAAATGTTCTACAGCATCAAATGCAGGATGTAGAACTAGCTTCGGACATTATGCTAAGTCTAAAGGAGATGTTTGGTGAGCAAGGCCGTTCTACAAAGCAAGAAACCATGATCTCTAATCTGAATACATTGGAGGTTTTAGGTGCCGATATTGATGAAGAATCCCAAGTGGATATGATACTCCTGTCACTACCAGAATCATTCAAGGAATTCAAACTTAACTATAATATGAACAAAAAGATTTATACATTGTTTGAATTAATGAATGAATTGGTAGCCGCAGAAGGCATTCTTGGTACTTTTAGTGTTGATGCTAATATGGCTGAAACTTCTACTTCTCAACCTAAGTCGAAAGGCAAGGGTAAGAAGAAGAAGGACTTCACCAAGCAAGAGGGTAAACAAATTGTCTTAGGGGATGCCGACAAAGGAAAGAAGATCAAAGGAAAGTGTTTCCATTATGGTGAGAAAGGACATTGAAAGAGGAATTGTCCAAAGTTCAAGGTTGCCAATAAAGGTATGAAAAGTTCATTCCTCCTTGAAATATGTTTAGTGCAAAATCCCACGAATTCTTAGTATGTGGATTCAGGTTGTACTAATCATATCTACAATTCTTTGTTAGGGTTCTAGGAGACCAGAAAGCTTAATGAAGGGGAGTTGTTTCTTACTTTGGTGATGGGAGCAGGATTCTGATTATAGATGTTGGTGTATTTAATTTATGTTTTGAGTCAAGGGTTTTAGTATTGGAAGACTGTCTATTTGTACTTAATGTTCGTAGGAATTTAATTTCTACAACTTATTTAGGTAAACATTGATATTGTGTTATCCCTAAAGACAATGTTGTAATAAAGAAGGGTAAAATGTTTATTTGTCCTGGCAATATTGTGGATGGTCTTTATATTTTAACTCTTAATAAGCATGAATTATATAATTCTGAATTAGATAATGACTCTCATGTAAAATCATTAAAGAGAAAGTTTCCTTCTACTAGTAATGCATACCTTTGGCGTTTGCGTTTGGGTCATATTAATTCAAATAGAATTCAAAGACTGATCAAAGATGGTCACTTAGAGCCATTGGACTTTGATGATTTTCCAGTTTGTGAATCTTGTTTGGAAGACAAAATGACCAAAAGACCTTTTAATGCAAAAGGTAGAAGAGTCCAAGATTTGCTAGAACTAGTACATTTAGATGTATGTGGTCCTATGTCAATCCAGGCAAGAGGTGGCTATGAGTATTTCATTACTTTCACTGATGATTACTCTAGATTTGTTTATGTGTACCTAATGAAACGGAAGTCCGAAGCCTGTGAAAAGTTCAAGAGTTTAGGGCTGAAGTTGAGAATCAGTTAGGTAAACGCATAAATGCCATTTGATCTGATCGTGGTGGTGAATACCTTCTTAGGGATTTCAAGGATTACTTAACTGAAAATGGGATTGTATCCCAAGTGACTGCACCTGGAACTCCACAACAAAATGGTGTAGCGGAAAGAAGGAATAGGACTTTTTTAGATATAGTTAGATCCATGATGAGTTATTCAACTCTACCAATTTCTTTTTGGGGATATGCCTTAAATACTGCAATGTATCTTTTGAATTTAGTACCTTCGAAGTCTGTTCCTAAAACACCTGTAGAGTTGTGGAATGGGCGTAAGCCTAGTATGAGGCATCTCCATATTTGGGGTTGTCCAGCACATGTGTTGAAAGGAAAGCCTGACAAGTTACAGTCTAAAACAGAAATGGTTTTCTTTGTAGGGTATCCAAAAGGAACTGTTGGAGGTTTGTTCTATAGTCATAAGGATAATAAAGTGTTTGTTAGCACAAATGCCAAATTCTTGGAAAATGACTATATGAATGATTATACTTCTAGAAGTAGAGTTGTGTTGGCTGAAATGAATGAACTTGTAGTTTAACAACCAATAGATGAAACTAGGGATGATGTGGTTGTATTGGATACACCACAAGATACTACTCATGAGATGTCTAGTACACAGGTGCCTCATCATAGTGGGAGGAATGTTAGGTCACCTATAAGGTTTATAGGTTTGGGAGAAACTTATGTAGCTATCTCAGAAGAGGCCGAAACTGATCCTTACACTTACGAAGAAGCAATGAATGATATAGATGCACATCATTGGGTTAAAGCTATGAAATTTAAATTAGATTCCATGTATTTCAATCAAGTTTGGGATCTTGTAAAGGCGTGTAACAGCATTAAACCTGTTGGTTGTAAATGGGTGTACAAGAGGAAGAAAGGGATAAATGGAAAGGTTGAAACCTTTAAAGCAAGGCTAGTGGCGAAAAGGTATACTAAAAAAGAAGGTATTAATTATGAAGAAACCTTTTCACCAGTAGCAATGCTTAAATCTATCAGAATTCTCTTATCCATTGTTGCTCATTATGATTATGAGATTTGACAAATGGATGTCAAGCCTGCATTTCTTAATGGCAATCTTGAAGAGGAAATCTATATGAGGCAACCAGAAGGTTTCGTAGCTAAGAACCAAGAACATATGGTATGCAAGTTGAAAAAGTCTATTTATGGACTTAAGTATGCATCTAGGTCATGGAACATTAGATTTGATCAAGTAATCAAGTCATTTGGTTTTGAACAAAATCTTGATGAACCATGTGTGTACAAAAAACATCGAGATAAAGTAGTAATGTTCCTAGTGCTTTATGTTGATGATATTCTACTTATTGGAAATGATGTAGGGGTAATGTCATCAGTAAAGGTTTGGTTATCTAGCCAATTTGATATGAAGGACTTGGGTGAGGCTAACTTTATTCTAGGGATCAAGCTTTAGCGAGATCACAAGAATAAGATGTTAGGCTTATCACAAGCTGGATATATAAATAAGGTTTTAGAACGGTTTAGCATGCAAAACTCCAAGAAATGATTGCTTCCTTTTAGACATGGAGTTCTTCTGTCTGATGACCAAAGGCCTAAGACTCAAGAGGAAGAAGATATGATGAGACAAGTTCCTTATGCTTCTGTAGTGGGAAGTCTTATGTATGGCATGCTATGTACTAGGTCAGATATTTGTTATTCAGTTGGCATGGTCAGTCGATATCAATCAAATTCAGGACCAAAACATTGACAAGCTGTAAAGCATATTCTCAAGTATCTACGAAGAACGAGAGATTATATGCTTGTTTACCGTTGTGAGGATTTAATTCTCATTGGCTATACAGATTCAGACTTTCAATCGGATCTAGATTTCAGAAAGTCCACATCAGGATGTGTTTTCACCTTGGGAGGTGGAGCCATAAGTTGGAGGAGTGTCAAGCAATCTTGTATTGCGGACTCCACCATGGAAGCTGAGTATGTTGCTGCTTGTGAAGCAGCAAAGGAAGCTGTATGGCTCAAGAAATTCCTTTCTAACCTTGGTGTAATAAGAATGAAGCAAGTTCCAATTACATTGTTTTGTGACAATAGTGGAGCAGTTGCACAATCCAAAGATCCAAGGAATCACAAGAAAGGAAAGCACATTGAGAGGAAATACCACATCATTCGAGACATTGTTGCTCATGGAGATGTAGTGGTTGCAAAGATTGAAAGTGCAAATAATCTAGTAGATCCCTTTACCAAAGCCTTGCCTGAAAGGACTTTCGAGTCACATTTGGAGGGAATGAGCGTTAGATTGGTACACAATAGTCTTTAAGGCAAGTGGGAGATTATTGGGATTAGTGCCCTTAAATCCTATTATATGATGCTACGTATGATATATATATGACATGATGTATGACTTAATATTGTAATTAATAAAGTTATTTTATTATTATCTAAAATAATGGTAACATGAATAATCGGACATTATCATATAGTCCATGAGATGCATAGTATGTAATTTATGCGAAAATTCACAGAAGATATAAATCACAAGTTCTTTGTAAACTTAGAATTTTAGTTCTTCTAGTTGATATGTTGATATGTTTTAAGAGTTAAGGCATGCTTTCGCAATCGATGGACATGAAACCAGCAGTTTGTAAACACTACTTGTAGAAAACAAACCTGACAGTGTGTATGCCGAGATGATTCCATCAGAGGGAGCTCTACTACTGAGGGGGATGCCCAAAATTGCAGTAGCTTCATGGGGTAGAAAACTAGGCTCTAACTCCTTCTATTCCCCACTTTCAGTATTAATAAATGCACTAACCTTGGTTTCTTGTAGCACATCTTGGAGAGCCGAAAATGGGAGTTCTGCTGGATTGGATTGGAAGCCACTTATCCTTTTTAATCCTGACCGATTACCCATTTCCAATACACCAAATAATGCTCTTTCGAATCATATCACGAATGCTGAGTATACTCTTCCGTGCATAGGACCCACAAGTTGAATCTCTTGAAATGAATGAAATGACTAAAGTTAATTCTAATAAAACTTAGAGGATAAATTTTGTATTTTTGCCTCTCTTTATTTTAATGTAAAAGGGAGCTCACAAGTAAGTTCATGCCCCTAACTTGTGAGCACCCTTTTGCACCGAAAACAAAAGCATCCATCTTATTAACGAGATTAACTACTTCGTTATCTATAGTGCTTCTCGACCCGAGATCCTAGGCAATTATTAATTTGTAATTCTTGCAATGTAACTTTGTTGAACCAATAAAAATATATCATGTCAAATGAAAAACCAACTCAACTTTAAGTCACCAAGGGACAATACTTACATGCTTCCGAGTTTTTTCTGTCACCAAGAACTTCTAACACCCTATCTATCAAAAAAAAGTATATCCTACCAATGGAACCCACTTGTTGTGAGAAAGTAGAGGCCTGTTTGGTTAGTTGAAAAAAATACTGCCCCTATGTTTTCATTTTTAGTTTTTAAACTGGTTTGGTTTTAGTATTTGTATTTAGTTTTAATTTCAGTATCCTAAAAGTTGGATTTGAATACAAAAAATCAACACAACTTTTTAGCATTTTTGTTTTCTATGAATATGAATACAGTGACATATTTGTAAATATTGTGAAAACAAAAAGTTACTTTTATTTTAGTGATGTGATGTGTGTGAGTGAGAAAAATTAATTTAAAAAAAAAAAAAAAAAAAACAATGACCAAACTCTAGTATGATGTATTCTATACCCAAATTATGTATTCAAAACAACTTGACTCTCACCATTGCGTATCTTTAGTGCGGTGGTCACTTCACAAGTATAAGTACTTGTGAGGTTTGAGAAGTAATAACCAGGGTTCAAGTTTCTAGGAGGGCGTTAGGAGGTTGATTTACAAGTACAACCTTTGTAACTTCATGATATACACATGGATTAATGAGTTCCTATTTGGAAGGCTGCAACTTCTTAACCGCAGCACACTCTTTCTTGTTACTATGGGGTCCAAAAGCACTTTTTGAAACCAAACAGGCCGATGTATATACTTGCAGGATATATACTTTGTCCCTATGTTATTGTCTTATCAACATTTTTTTTATTTTATATGTAGAGTGACAATGGAGTATAGCTAGAATCTTGAAATCTAGTATAGCAACTTCAATCTGGTTTCAGCGGTAAAACTTTTAGTGTGCAAAATTATCTTGAATTTCGATATTGTTTCATCATGGAGTTCGATTAAGTCTGAAATTGAAATCACTTATCAAATGCTAGGGCTTTATATCCGCGTGTATAGGGTGTTTGATAAAATGCGCGTGACAGAATATTGTAAGCTGAATTTCACTTGACTAAAGAATGTACTTACAAATCAATTTGAGAGATAATATTGTTTTTTTAAAAGATGTTCTTGATTTGGTTGCAGTAACACCAATGAAAAACTCAGTCTACGAATGACCCACAAGTCCACAACTCTACTATTGTTGATAATTCTATAGAAACCACTACTTTTACCTATAAGTATCTAAAATTCATGAATATTCTTTGTTCGTTTGGGTGGTCAGACTTAAATGGACTGGGCATCTAAAATTCACATGAATGAATGTCATTTCTTTGTTTGTGTGCTGTGTGCCTACACGCGGGCATGTGCGTGTGCATGTATGCTTTGATATGATGGTCTGCTCTCCATGTGGGGTTGAACAACACCTTATATCAGCTTAGATTTGTATACTATAGATATCTGAATACATACTAAATTATTGAGATTTATATGGTATAGATATCGGTATAGTATCGAAGTTATTTCAAGGACATTTGTTAAGGATCTTGCCATGTTAACACACATACTTAGAAACATTTTCTGTATACTTAAAAGAAATTTTATTGTTTATTTCTTCTATTAGAGAGACAAATAGGGGTAGACTACCTACCTACCAATCACCTCCTCTAAACCTCGCAAAAGATAAAAATAGTTATAATTCAGGTATGTATTCGAACGTTGATGGTTGCTTGTGGAGTATCTTTAGTCACCCTAAAACCTAGAGTGGTGGAAGAGTTGGCCTCTGTGTGTTGTACAGTTACATTGTAGTCTCCATGAAATAGTAAAACATCTACAAATCCTTTGTCATCTGCTGTGAATTCCAGAGCTTGAGAATGTTTCCACTCATGAAGCAGCTTATCCACAACATCTCCAGCTGGAGTGTTGTTGAAGTTTATATCTGCAAGGGGCATTTCCTTGAAATTCGCTGCTATTGGGCCTGCAAACATGACAATCCCTTTGACAGCAGGATGAGAATAACCCTCTCTTAATATATCCTCCAAGTGCTGGGCCTGTCCACAACCAGTGTCAGCATCGAACTCAAATCTTACTTATATAGTAGTAAGAATAAAATTAGTTGGTTTGAAACCAAATTTATTAGTTAACACATTATTGTAGTTGTAATTTTAATCCATTTTTACTTGGGTGAACCAAGACAGTTTTGCATAAGTCTAATATTTTTTCTTTCTAAACTGGAATACCTGATCATTGTCTTTGGCAACACCAACACTCACTTCGGTAAGCCATATGGGCAGTCCTGTGGCACCTAGAATGTCCAAAGTAGATCTCATGTAAGCTAGGTTTGGCTGGCCTGAACCAAAATTTCCTTGCAGGCCAATAGCTAGTAATATCTTCTCATTCCCTGGATATTGCAGAATCTCTTTTAGTTTTTTCTTGTAGTTGGCTGGGCTTGCTTTCTCATCCCCACCATTTATGGTACCATACTCGTTCATGAACATATTTGTGTTAGGGTCAAGTTGGTAAGCCTTGGAATAGAATACTGCAGAAGCATTTTCACCAAGCTTATCCTCAAAAAATCTAAAATGAAGATTCTCATTAACTACATCCCAAGCAATTAGCTGCCCTCTGTATCTTGATACCACTGAATTGATTCTTTTTTCTACAGCTTTCCATAAATCATCAGAAGAAAGGGATTTGACCCAATTAGGCTGATGATTGGGATTGTCCCACAATATGTTGTGACCTCTGATGGAAATGCCATTTTGTTTAGAAAATTTTACCATTGCATCTGGGACAGTATAGTTCTCTTGGCCTTGTATTTTCTCAGTGCTATACCACTTCATCTCATTGGTGAAAGTGGTAAATTTGAATCTCGATGCAAACCAGTTTTGATAATCAGTGCTTTCAAGAATACGGTAGTTCATACCACACCCAAAAGGAAAGTTTGATTTCAATTGCTTGATAGAGACTATAGCACCTTGCATTGCAGTTTTATTTGCATGAGTTACCTTGAACCTCACCTTGCTCTTACGTACCTGCAGGATTCAAATTTAACTAGAATTCTAAACACGATGGTGGAGTTCTAAAGTACTATTTAGATTGCTCATATTTGCAGTGTTTCTGATTATGTTTTTTATTCACTTAACAAAAAATTATAAATGTGAGGAATGGAGTGTGAGCCTAATTTTCCTCATGGACTTGCTATACGTTTGGTCAATTGTGTGGCAAGAGAGGGAAGTTGAAGCATATTTGTACTTGATGTGAGGAATGGACAGTGAACCTATAATTACCTTGCTGATGCTTATGTCTTGGTGGGATTTCCATTGCTCCTTAGTGAATGGCTGTAATGATACATTATCCACCCATATATCCACTTTTGTGTTCTTGCTCTACATTGAGGAAAATGATGCATGAGTATATATATTCAGTTCCAAAGAAAACTAAATTAGTAAAATAAAGTTTAAAAGAAAAAAAATTATTGGAAAAACCAAACACGAGAAATATTTCACCTCGAAAAGGATCTCTACATGGGTTGAGAAATTTGCAATTATGCCACCTTTTAGCAGAGACCAACATCCATGCTCAGCAATCACCTTACCACCTCGAACCAGTTCATCAGTTGTTTTAAAGAGGACAGAAACTGTCTCTCTTCCTTCACTGATTTGAATCCAAGCTGAAAAATGTTCAACTTCAGTTGATAAAATCTCGTGAAAAGAGCAAAAGATCAAATTACATACACAGTAATGCAATTGACTATTGATGTGCTTCAGTTTGCTTAGGGGACATTGCCATTTCATGGTCAGGATTTAATAGTTAATAAATGGTGTCACATTATTTAAAATCAATTATAGTTTTTATTTAATTCAATTTGTATTTAGAATTTTAAGACTAGATGTTATCATGTACACACACTTTGATTCATGAAGACTAAATATGGACATGAAATTTATTGGGATAATTCATTGCACTCACTATAAAATTTCCACAATCGAATCTATGTTACTCTGTCTTTAAGTTCTTCACACAATGAAAATATTGTTACCTGAAAAACTATAGAGCTTTCCTTTCTCAAGTAGAACCTTCTGAGATAAACTGTCTAGTGGGCGTGTTCTACTGTGTACAACAATGAAGCTGTTGCCTGCCCTTGAAATTCGTTCTTCAATTTCTCCTTGTCCGAAGACGGTCCATCCCTCTAAGCTATGATTAAATTCTGGATTGACTATCATCCCTCCTCCATATTGAGCTCTCTGGGGCTCTACCAAGCACTGCTTTATCAAAATAGGGTCATTAATTGTGAAATGCATTTTCTAATTAAATATGGATTTAACCAAATTCTTTTGCATATATACGAGCGAAAGAGTGCATGAAAGTCATGCCTCTAACTCTATTCTCACATAAATAAAATGACAAATAAAAGAAACTCTATCCCCATACACAAATTTCTGGAATTCATACATTTTTTTACAAATGAAAAAAAGCTCTTGTACACAGTGTGTTACACACACTTGAGTTTTTATAACTTAAAAACATGATTTTAAATCATGTTTTCAGTTTATAAATTAAAAAAAAAAAAAAAAAAAAGTGTGTGCAGTGTGAAATAGACACCCCCCATTTACAAAATGGAAAGCTTCATTTTTCTTGCCTTTGTTGTTGAGGAGTAATCGTAGGAGAAAGCACTGATATTCATCCCTGCATTAATTAGTTGAAATGAAAATGTTAGCCATCATTTATCGATAACCATTTTTTAGATTATCCTAATGAAATATAAAGGAAAAAAAATGGACATATTTATTATAAAATAATAATAATCTTTGCACTAAAACAATTTTTACTCTAAAAACAATTTGAAGAAAGAAACCGTATAGTATGTTTTAATGATAACACTCTGAGAGAGAGAGAGAGAGAGACCTGAAAGCAGTAAAATGCTTGAGAGCCATAAGGTGCAAGTTTCTGTGAAAAGCTTCATCTCTTCAAGACAGAAACAACCTTTTGCTCAATTTGTAACACTGTAAGAAATAACAATCCAAATCCTGATATTGCAAGCAGTACGAGCGTTACATGTAAAACTAATAAAGAAACTGAAAGCAAAGAAACAAGGAAATGTCGGTAGGATGTAGATGTAGTAAACACTAAACAACAATGTCAAACCAGAAAGCCAAAAACTCTGTACTATCACATACTGACAACCTACTTTACACTAATTTACACACTGTAACTTTGCGAATTTCCATGTTGACCCGTGAATCATCTTCACTGCTACTTTATATAGAGTTGTTCAACTAGCTTGCAAATAAGCCCATTCCCACATAAAGGTTCATATGTGTGTGTGGCTGGCTTACATAAATCACATGTTTTTAAGAAGAGAGAAATGTAATAAATTATTAAACATAGAATAAAGAATAATTGTTTGAGTAAATTCACAAGTATTTGATTATTTCAAATAACTTAAGTAAATAATAATTTGTTTATATTCTTGATTATTTGTGTAATTAGATTTGTTTTTATATTTTATTTTATTTTTTTATTCAATTATTGTTAAGGCAACTAAACTTGAAAAAGAATGTTAAATTCCAAATCAATTGTACTATCTATCATATGAATTTTAAAAAAATAAATATTATGTATCAATTCTTTTTACATGAGTGTTCTACTTTATGCCCAATCAATTGTATGGCTCATTCTTTTTCTCCTTATAAAATATAAACACAACTTAAAATGAAAGAAATTTAGACATATAATTACTGCATTTATGAGATCATAAAGTGGAAAACTAAGATAACTGATTACAATTAAACCATTATACCGTTTAGAACTTTGTAATGTTGTAATTCAAAGAATTTTAGTCCTTTTCTTTCCTTAATGCACTGTCCCACTTCTTTTGTTTCTTTCGACTGGGAGATCAGAAATAAGATTGTATGCTACACAAATCAATATCAATATATATATATATATATATATAAAAGCAGAGACCTTATACAATAAAGCATAAAGTTCTGCTAAGTGGCGTATTCTATGCAAAGAGAATTGAAATATTCTCAAGTGCCACATTAAAGATAAGAACAAATTAAATATAGAATTTTTGTTTCATTTGGTTTAATATTTCAAGACTTTTCTAATTAACAAGTAAATATTCTTTGTATTTATTTGGTTCAATATTTCAAGACTTTTCTAATTAACAAATAAATATTCTTTGTATCCTTTAATTCAATGTTTCAAGACTTTTCATTCCTCACACATACACACAAAACTCTTTGCATTTTAATCATTTTCACCTCTTGCACTTCTACCTCTTTATATATACCTATCTATAACCCTTCATGCCATCCCATGTCAAATACACACAAACAAAAAAATGATGTCATTTACCTTTAATCTTTTGACAACACATAACTAGCTCTAACATTGTTGTTTCATTTAATCCTAACAACCCATATGAGTTGGCTACAACCAAGGAAAGAGGGCTTGCATTTTATATCGAATAACAGCGGCGGCAATTACGATTTTGATGTTAAGTTCGAACGTTGTAGATTTATGGGTTTTGTAATGATGTGATTGATTGTGGATGTTTGGAATATGTATTTTGTTTTAAAATTAAGGAGAAAGAAAAAGACACATTCTATGTCAACTTATTCTATAATATTCCTCCAAATTTGTTTTTTTTTTTTTTTTTAATTTAATTTCTCATTACTTCAATTGAATAATTGTAATGAATATGTGTATTCAATTTTTAATTGTTGCTTTTGATGATCAAAGGTTTGGTTTATCTTCAATACTTTTTTTAACTGAACATCTCCTTTTTGTTTTAAATAACAATGACAAGTGGTTATAGGTATTAATCTCCACATTTTATTTAGTTAGTGAGTGATGTGGCAATTTCTCATTAAAACAAAAGGAGATTACATTTTAAAAAGTACTGAAAGTAAACCAAACCCTATGATAAGCTCATTTCTAATTAAATTCTATAACAATTATACTATAATACATATATATATATATATATACATATATATAACATTTTCCAAAATCATCTTATATAAAATATTACAATCTTATCTGTGTATCGCATGGGTAAACTTACTGGTTATTCCTAATGGAACAAGACAGAGTGTTTTGAACTTTGAAAGCCAAGACTGTGCCCAACCATGCACGAAGTTAAACACATCTTTCCAATGATCAGATTGCAAGTATTTACTCTAAATTCGAAATTACCATATGAGTAGGACTACAAGCACCGAATAAATACACTAAAAATTTCATACTCACTCTTATTACAAACTGAGAGAGATGGTGTCAAATCGGTTAAATAATCGATGATTTTAGACTTTCTCTAACATTTCTGTGTATCGCATGGGTAAACTTACTAGTTATTCCTAATGGAACAAGACAGAGTGTTTTGAACTTTGAAAGCCAAGACTGTGCCCAACCATGCACGAAGTTAAACACATCTTTCCAATGATCAGACTACAAGTATTTACTCTAAATTCGAAATTACCATATGAGTAGGACTACAAGCACCGAATAAATACACTAAAAATTTCATACTCACTCTTATTACAAACTGAGAGAGATGGTGTCAAATCGGTTAAATAATCGATGATTTTAGACTTTCTCTAACATTTCTGTATATCGCATGGGTAAACTTACTAGTTATTCCTAATGGAACAAGACAGAGTGTTTTGAACTTTGAAAGCCAAGACTGTGCCCAACCATGCACGAAGTTAAACACATCTTTCCAATGATCAGACTGCAAGTATTTACTCTAAATTCGAAATTACCATATGAGTAGGACTACAAGCACCGAATAAATACACTAAAAATTTCATACTCACTCTTATTACAAACTGAGAGAGATGGTGTCAAATCGGTTAAATAATCGATGATTTTAGACTTTCTCTAACATTTTCATTTATTTATATATAAATTATTAGTTTTTTTTTTAGGGTGTATAAATTATTAGTTGAGAGATGATAATTTGAACCTTGAAACAGGGGGGGCCAAGGGGGCCCAGGCCCTCCCTAGCCCAAGGAAAAAAAAAATTTGGGCCCCCCTAGCCCAAAGAAAAAAAGAATTTTTTTAATGATTATATATATATATATATATATTTTTTTTTTTTTTTAATTTCTAGAGTTGTGCCTCACTCTTCCAAAAACTTAGAGTCCCTCTCTTTTAATTAGCCTAGCCCAACTAACAACTACCCAACTCAAAAACATAACAAAAGCAAAATTTTAAAAAATAAAATAAAAAATCACAATCAGCCCAGTATTAGAGTACTAGCATTAGGTGTTCTAAATGATAAATATTTAGTATTTAGAACATCAAATACCAAAAACATTACTGTACGAGACATTTCAAATGCTATATTAAAGTAGCAAAAGTAAGTTTTGGTTTGTAAAAAAAAAAAAATATATATATATATATATATATTTGCAACAGTTGATGCTCTTAAGAAACAATATTATTTTGTATTTTTTTTTTTTTTTTGATTGGTAAATGATTGCATCTTAATGTATTAAGAAACAATGATTTTGTGTATTGATCTTGATTGATAGTTTGTTAGTACTATATGGATATCTATTTGGATTTTTTTTTTCTTCTTTTGCTTCGGCCCCCTAACTTGAAATCTTAGGTCCACCCCTGCCTTGAATGTGTCTATTAAAAATACTAAAAAGTGTTAATTGAATTACAAGACTCTTGACACTCAATAATAATTGATATTGAGTATGCAAAATGTGATGCGACTTTTAGTAACAATATTAGGTAAGAGATATGATATATATATATATATATATATATTATGCGTGAAATATTTAATTAAGATGAAATTGTTGAGTTTTTTCAAAAAAAAAAAAAAAAAAAAAAGGAACTGTTGAGTGGCTTTATAGTTATTTTGCTTCTGGTGGGCATTTTTTTTTCTTCCCCAAGAATGAGAAAGTTATGGCCTAATGGGATTTTAGTTTTAAGTAAAATAAAAAAAAAATAAAAAAAATCCTGGGCTAGGCTTTTTTTTTTTTAGTTTAATTAGCTTGCACATTTAATTGTCATGTAAGTTATACTAATTTTTTTAGGTAACATTAAGCAAAGTGATTGGATATTGAAAGTTGAAACAATTCATTCCTAACATAGGTTAATTATTAAAAACCGTAGTAATATGGGTTACACAGTGACAGAGCAACTTACTGAAACTGGTTTTGTCTTAGTTGTAATCGTGGCAATATTTTCATATTATTTATGGTTAGTGAAACATTGATTTACACATAGGTTCACGATTATCCGTTAACAGTTAACACCATATATTCTTGTACAATAATCACTACATGAACATACAGTCAAGGAGGGTCTTTCCCATCCTGTAAAATGACTAAGCAAAAACTATAATAAGTTAATGGCGAAAAGCACATTTTAGTCCATACATTTTTAGGCGATTCCCATTTTAGTCTTTAAATTTTATTTTTACCGCTTTTAGTCCTTATCCTGAAAAACGTTTTTTATTTTGGTCATTGACATTACATCAGAAACGGAAAAGGCTGATGTGGCAAATGGTATGAATAAATAATATTAAATTAATGTCCACGTGGCCTAAATTAATAATAAAAAATGTTTTTTGGCATTAAAAAATGCCACGTCAGCATTTAAATTAAAAAAATTAATTTATTAATTTCAACTAAATAAAAAAAATTAAAAACAAAAAATCACATTAATTAAGATCTGAGTGGATTTTGAACCTAAAAAATTTGAAACCCAAAAAATTATCATTTTTTTTTTTCTCTTTTTTGGGAAGAATACAAAGAACTCTGAACAGAACATGAATTCATGTTCTTCAAGCTCTGGATAGCCCCAAATGGAAAAAATAAACAAAGCAAATATTATGTTGAAGAGCCCCATACTATCTCACTCGATTCAAACACAAACCAAATTTAAAGCCTCTCTCTCTCAGATCAAGACCCATGGCCTCCTCAAAGCCCCTCTCTCTTCAGATCAAGACCCAATCATCACCTTCATGGCCATGGTTTTCAGATCTCGTCTTTTCTTATCTCAAGCTCTCTTCTCACACAAACCCTCGGCTCTCTCTCTCTCTCTCTCTCTCTCTCTCTCTCGATTGATCTAAACCCTCGGCCACTGTTGTATGGTGTTTGGATTTGAAAACTATAAACCAAACCCAGAAAGGATCCACTGCCATTCGTGGCTATGGTTGTCAACGGTGAAGGATTAAAGCTTGAGGAGCTTCGGCCTACGTTCCTCACGGTGAAACAAAAGTAGAAGATCGGATGGTTGTGATTGGTTTGAAGATCAGTGAAGGATTAAAGCTTGTGGATGTGGATGTGGTGGGTTTGAAGATTTTGGATCATTGGTTTGAGTTTAGTTTTGGATCGTTGGGTTTCAAATCGCGGATCGTTGTGATTTTGTGTTTGGATTGTTGGGTTGTTGTTGAAGATGGATTGATGGGTTTGTGTTTGTATTTGTGTTTGTTTTCTAGCTGATTTTTGGGTATGTGTTTTCTTTTTTGTGTTTGGTTGACAAGAGAGATCTACTGCTGGGTTTGTGTTTGTGTTCTTGCTTGAGACCGGTTTGGTGTTTTTGTGTTTGGCTGACAAGAGAGATCTACTGCTGGGTTTGTGTTTGTGTTCTTGCTGGAGATCGGTTTGTGTTTTTGTGTTTGGTTGACAAGAAAGGGTAAGAAAATACTAGAAAATCTGGGCATGTGTTCTTATATTTAAAATCTAGGTTTATGGCCTTTAGTGTTCTTGTTAAAGATGAAAACAGATCTATGTTTTTTTTTTTTTTTTTTTTTTTTTAATTTTTGGGTTTGTGTTCTTATTGTTCTTGTTCAATACACACTTAGATTTCAATTCATATGATTTTTAAGTTTTAATTTTTTTTATTTAGTTAAAATTAATAAATTAATTTTTTTAATTTAAATGCTGATGTGGCATTTTTTAATGCCAAAAAATATTTTTTATTATTAATTTAGGCCACATGGACATTAATTTAATATTATTTATTCATACCGTTTGCCACATCAGCCTTTTCCGTTTCAAATGTAACGGTAGTGACCAAAATAAAAAGCGTTTTTTAGAATAGGGACTAAAAATGGTAAAAATAAAATTTAGGGACTAAAATGGGAATCGCCTGAAAATGTAGGAACTAAAATGTGCTTTTCGCCTAAGTTAATTGTAATAATTAAATTGAAAATTTAAATTTAGATGAACAACAACAAACTAAAGTAAAAACTTTACTTGATTTTGTTGGCATGGCTTCCACCAATTCTCCATTAGTTTCAAATAAGATATTAATTAAAGATAAAAAAAAGTATTTTAGTCACGTAAATTAAGAAAAAATACAAAAAAATTCTACTGCATCAAAGAAAAAGTAGTTGAACACTTGAAAGAGACTGAAGAGGAATATTATTTCAGTGGTTTTTAACATTTTCATTCATGCTTGCTGCCATTGGCAACTTCTAGTTTTCACTATCGCCCATTTTCCATTGACTGATAGTTTTCACTAATTAAAGTGACCATGGCATCTCTATATATTTGAGGAATATTATATTTCAGTGGTTTTTCACATCTTCTTCATTCATGCTACCTTGCTGCCATTGGCATCTTCTAGTTTTCACAAATACCCATTTACCAGTTTTCACTAAAAGTATCCATCTCTATTTGAGGAATATCGTCCTCTTCTTCTTTCATGTACTGATGTTAACATGTTGATCATGTTTTTGCAAAAGTTCCATGAGGCACGGCATATATAGCACCAAAAGCGAAATAAATATGTTTTCTTTTGCGGAAACTTATTTCACTAATATATTTATTATATTATCTAGCCTTGCCAAACTTTATTTCTATATATGCTTCATACCCGTACCTACACGTTAGAAATTTTATTTTTCTCACTATTTATCTAATCTCCTTGTTTGTTATGTTATTTTATTGCCTAAAAAAAACACGACAATAGTGACCAATAGTGAGCGACCTATTGATGTGAATATTAAATTTGACTACCCCAAAGGACCAGAGTCTAATGGCTAATTTATCAAAATGCAATGTGTATTACGATTACAAAAAGACACCAACATTAATTATCACTAAATTATAAATATTAATTTGATATTTTATAAACTTATTTATACACTTGTATAATTTAATATCAAGTTTATATAAATTTATTCTTGTAATACAAGTATACATATAAAAATATAATATTATATATGTAGGGTTAAGGGCCCAAATCATGTATTGGGTCTTGGGCCTTGACCGAGGACGTGAGCAATCCGAGGACAAGTGAATGGTAATGAATAATTCAAACCCAAGATTCAATGAGCAAAATACAGATAGGAGAGTAGTCCGAGGAGGAATATCTCCTCGGATATGATAAATTCATCTCAAATACGTATTCCAACAATCACAATGACCTTCCAAGAAACTTCAGTGATAAAGATGTGTCTCATGAACATTATTGAAAGAAGGAAACCTAAAAATATCTAGGAGAAAGCTACTACCACCGCATTAAATTCACTACAGCTACATTTTTGGCTGCATTTATGAGGAGAAGACCTCTGAACAGTACTGTCTTGGCCACCACAACTCATAGAAAGTCAAAGAGGGTATCTGATGGAACAGGTACTTAGGTAAGGGCTCAAATGATCAACAAGTGTAGGATCAAGATGGTCCAAAGGAGGCTATATAATGTGAGAGACCCTCCATGAGATAGGGATCGGAAAAATAGAGAGAAAACACTGTAGCAATTTAAATTGTCTTTGTATCCAATTGTGATCAATTTATACAAGTGTAATCTCCTCAGACTGAAAGTCCATTGATATCAGAACCTCTTATTTGTGTTTAATCGTCATTTAATTCAGTATTAGCCGTTGTCCAACTCATTAGAACCTAGTTTTTTGAGTCACTCTCTACAAATTTATTATTCTGACTCATTGGGCCAAGATTCTATACATATTGGGCTTGGGTTGTAAACCGTGTCCCTACAATAAATATATATATTTAAATTAAACATTTTTCTCACATGAATACTCACAAACACATTATAATGTGAGCTTAAACTTAAACTTAGCTCATTTACTAAATAAGCTAACCATAAACAAGCTTTTTCCAAGTTGAACTCAAGTTGTTTAACAACTTGGTTCGATTTTTTTTTTTTTTTCTTTCTTCTTTTATTAATTGTATTTATATTTATTCTTTTAGTTGTCCTATTTGTCTAATTTTTTTATAGGAAAAAGAATAAACCCAAGTTTCTCTCTCTCTCTCTCTCTCTCTCTCTCTCTCTCTATTTAATTTTTTGCATGTGAAATACTGCGGGTCATACCAAAGTGATATAACTTGTCAAATTCTAAACAAATGTCAATATGTCATAGGTGATAGGTACTGCGACTTATTAAGCCGACAAATTCGAACCTATTCCATTAGCCAGGTCTTGTTAATAGATATTTTGATTGAACCTATAAGAAGTTCTGACCTCGCTAATGTCAGAATTTTTTTTCCCCGATTCTCAAAATCCTACTATAGGTACAGGTAAATAATGCTATCGTGGATGTGAAATCGAATGGAAGTTCAAATCACATTCCATCACTTCTCAAAACCAAAAAAGCAAAGAATAAATACCTGTGGCCTGTTGGTGTCATGAGTGGAAATCTAACTAAAAAGTCACAGGTTCGAGGTCCGGTACATGAATCTGAAACTATGGATTTTCCTCAAAGTGAAAATACCTCTCTTTTCCCGGAATCCATTTTTTATCCCTCACTAGCAATAATTCCTTTTTAAGTTATAAAGTTCAAAAATCCATTTCTCAGATTCTATTCTATTAAACCAATCCCCAGTTATCATTATACTGTTTCACATGTTATACATGGTCCCAGGGGCGGAGCTATAGCATGGCATCCCCCCCTCCCCCAAAAAAAAAAAATTTATTATATGTAAGTATTAAAACTTTAAATATTTAGCTACATAAATAATAGTTAGTCTATTAATGCTCTTAAAAATCAATAGAATTTGTCAATTGATCTAGTAGTTATAGAAACAATATAGTTTTTGTTTTCTCTAATTCGTTTTTTTATACATGTTTAATATCAAACTAGACAACTTTTGTATACTCATTGGAGTTTAAAAGATAATAAGTTTTCCTAAAAATTTATCTTGCGAATATATATATTTGAAAACTATTAATTTTATATACAATATTGTAGGGACAAGATTTGGAGCCCAAGCCCAAATGTATGGAATCCTGGTCCAATAAGCCCAATACAATGAATTTTATAGAGTATGGGTCAAAAAACTAGGTCTAGATGAGTTGAGCAACGGCTAGCATCGAGTTAAAAATCAATCAAACACAAATAAAAGCTATTATTGTCAAAGGACTTTCGGTCCGAGGAGAACAGAATTTGACGTATATAGATCACAATATAAAGATTGTTTAGCATGCTACAGTATTCTCTCTCACTCTTTCTCTGCCCCCTTCTTCATGGGAGTTCTTCCGTATTATATAGCTCTTTTCTGATCATCTGGACCTTACACTTGTTGATCATCTGGATCTCTACTTAAGTACCCATCCCATCAGACACCCCTTTCAGTCCTCTGTGAGTTATGGTAGCCAAGACAGCACTGTTTAGGGGTTTTCTTCACATTAATGCAGCTAGAAAAGTAGCTGCAGTGCATTTAATGTGGTGGTGGCAACTTTTCCTTAGATATTTTGAGTTTTCTTCTCTCTCACGTGTTCAGAGAGCGCATCTCAATTGCTAAAGTGCACACCTGGCCTGCGTTTGCCGTGCCCGAGGAGGAGTTCCTCCTCGAACCTTCTTCCCTTTGTCTCCCACTGATGAGACTTGCAATGTGGATCATCTGAGTCGTGTTTTCCTCCTTGGACTTGTTAGTGTTCTCAGACAAGGCCCAAGGCCCAATACATTATTTTGGGCCCTAGCCCCTACAATAACCCCTCAAAACTCCGATTTTTCCCTTCCATTCGAGGAGAAAAGCGGGGTTTTGATTTTCTAAGAGATAGGACCAACTAATTTTTGGTTCACACGTGTGGGAGTGGTTACTTCTGACGTGTTGTAGATTACGAGGCGCTATTAATTGCTCTAGGCGGCTTTATGCCCCTGTCCAACAGCAAAGTGTAGATCCAACAGCTGGCATTCCTCCTAGTATTTTGAGCAGGAGCAATCTTTTCCATCTTCTCCTGCTATATAAAGCCTTGAAGGAACCCCCTTCGCCTTTCTTTTTTATGAATATCCAAGAACTTCAGAGAACTTCAGCGCACAGTCTTCATAAAACGCACCAAACTCTTGAGTTTCCGTAGTCATTTCCTGTAAGAAGCTTTTCTTTGAAAAGATCTCCGAAAGCTTCAGAGATTATTGTACGAATACCCGTAAGTTCTCATTCCCTTATATTACCCCATTTTCATCTCAGCCTTCCTCCTCGGCCCTTCAGTTCATCTAGATGGGTAAATTAAAGTATTTAGTAGATACACCAGCCGCTATGGAGGCTTTTAGAGCTAGGTACTGTATTCCACAGGGGGTGGTTTTAGAATATTGCCCTCCGGATCAAGTACTGACCGATAAAGATGTGGGTCAAATCGTCATTCCCATGATCACTTTTATAGAGGGAGGAATGATGCATCCCATGCATAGGATTACCCGAGACTACTTATTTAACCATAGGTTGACACCTTATTAGTGCACCCCCAACCTATTTAGGGTCTTGGGCTGCGTAGATACCCTGAACGAGCAGATGGGCTTAGGTCTCACATGGTAAAATATGGTTTACATGTACGAGTGCCACAAGCTTGCTAGCGCGGGGTACTACCTTAAATCTCGGTCTGAGGTCGTTAGGCTAATATCCTATCTTCCGAAGTCCAATAAGGGTATGAAAGATGACTACCTGATTGCCTCAGGGGAATTGAGCGACGGTCTTCATTGTCCAACTCGGGCAGGAGATCCAGGTGTGGTACCTTTAGGATTAGTCCCCTAGGAAGGGGATTTAACCTTTTAGCTTTATTCCTTTTGCTTGGAATTTCATTTTTTTTGGTAGAAAATATCCTTTTAGCGATCTGACCATAATTCCCTTCTCAGTTGTTTTACAGATAAAGCCCACGTTGCTCCTCAACTCAGCCATACCAACGATCAAGCCCTTAACTACCTTCTGAGGTTGGAGATTTTTGTTAGCGAGGACGGACAATTTTGTGCCGCTCATCTGATCTTGGGTTACGAGCCCCTGTCCCGCATTTTTGTGGACATCGGCTAATCAATAAGAGTTGGTAGTTCAAGGTTATCTCGGATTGACGTTTCTAAGCCAAGATTTTTGGCTCGAAGGGACCTTCTGCCGGTTACCTTGCCCATTCTACAGAATCTTCCATCAGCTACATAGCCACCTCCACAAGACCATCCCAAAGCCGCAGCATCTGTTGCAGAGGAGATTGAGTCATCTCGCCTTTCATTAGAGGAGGAGATTGACGAGTTTTATTTTGAGAAAGATAATCCAAAATCTCCTCTGATTGACCTCTCGGACGCTGTGGGTGAGCCAAACAGAAACTCCGCCATTTGCACTTCTCCCCTTGTGATTGCCTGCTCGGATGATTCCTCTAATGAAGAGGTAGATAACATGGCTTCGAACAAGGGCAATAAGAGCTTAAGGGAGCTTATGGTTGCTCGGGGCAAAGGGTCAACCTCGAAGGCGCCCACTAAGTCTCAAGCTCCCTCTAACCTTCCTCCTACCCCACCACAGGTCCCCGCCGACCTCGGCTTGAAGGTTAATCCTGATCTGAAGAAGAAGAGGCCAGTCGAGTCGTTTGAGGAAGGCAAGGTGGGTCCTCGGCATGGCACGAAACACCAAAAAGTGACCCGAGAGCATCGGGACAAGAAGGCCCCGTCGGTGGAGAGCCGCGATGAGTTGGAAAGGGTTGAAGTGCGCGTGGCACAGCATACTTGGAGCCCTTGGCTCGAGGTTGATAGGGCATCAATTCCTTGGAATGCCTCAGTTCGAGAATACCAGAAGGGCCGAGCAGGGTACATCGTTGAAGCCCTGAAGCAGCCTATGCTTCTCCCTAAGGACATGGACGCTTACAGGCGTTTCTCGTAGAACGAACTCTTCCTGTCCCTGAAAAGGGACCTTGTGATGGTAAGGCAACTTATCCCTTTACAAGCATAAATACTGAATCATATTTGGTTCTAACTCATGTCGTTTTGTGATCTTTGGGTAGATTACTCAGCAGGTTTTTGTGGCCGAGGAGTGGTATCGCGATGCTCGTAAGCTGGCCGACGCTGAAGCCCTCTCTCGCATCGAGATAGAGAAAACGCTAGGGGCCATCAAGCAGGAACAGTATGAGCTAACTGAGAAGTTGAAAAAGGCACAATCAGGTCATCTGAGCACTGAAGCTAGCTTGAAAAATGCGGAGAAACAATCTGAGGACTAGGGCCAAAAGTTGCACGTGACTAAGATCAACCTTGCCACTGAGAAACAAGCTGTCTTAGATCTCAAAGCCGCATTGCAGAAGGCCAAGGAGGAAACCCAACTAGCCAAGGAAGCAGCTGAGGCTAAGAAGAAGGCTACCTATCAACTTGGCGTGGAGGAGATGCAAGTAAGGCTTGCCGTGGAACTGTCAGAAGTATGCAGGGACTACTGCAGCGTTACATGGGATAAGGCTCTCAACGTTGCGGGCGTCCCAGCAGATTCTGCTTGGAGGCTGCCTGAAAATGTCTTCTACCCCTTAGAGATCCGGGAGGTCCCTGTTGATGCCCCTAAAACTTCTGAGCAACCTGCGGCTATCCCAGATGCCATCCCAATAGCCGAAACTACAAAGGGACTTAGCCAAGTTGCCGACCAAGGTGAGGAAGTCGAGGGAGAGAAGGGCAGAGGCAAGGGCAAAGGGAAAAAATCCTTTTCCAAATCAAAGGATCCCTCCAAGGAGAAGGTTGCAAAGGCTGAGGGTCATGGGGTTGACCCCCAAGCCAAAGACGTTCTTCCTTCTCAGTCAGAGCAAAAAGAAGATCCTCCTGTTGAAGTTTAGCCCCTAGGGTTTTTCTCTCTTTTTTTTTTTAGTATCATTTTGAAGAAGAGTTGTATTTTATTTTTGCTTTCAAAGACTTCTTGTCTAATAGTATTGTATTATCTTTATTTCCTAACGTGAATGCTCTTTCTTTAATCCTTTGTTCTTTCGCTTGATGCTGTTTGGATTTTATTGCATTGTTCTGAGTAAATGTAACTGTGCTTTCAGTTAAAGTTTACAATAACATTTTGCCAATATAACTAAGTGTTAGGATTAGAACTATGCAATGAATCTTAGGTAGTGAAGGTTGACATGCAGACAGTCTGTATATTGCATGTAAGTGTAGGTTTAAATTTGCTTCGGGCCTGTTTAGGCTTCAAATACTGTTTAAAAATCAACATATATGCAATTTAAGATTATGAAACGCACCCACTTTAAAACTCGTTTGAGTTGTTTAACGCCTGAATAGATGTCATAAGTTATTAATTTCCCTTAAGCCTGTGATCCGAGGAGCCATGCAGGATTTAGGTTCTATTTAATACTTGGATAGATGCCATAAGTTATTAATTTCTCCTAAGCCTGTGGTCCGAGGAGCCATGCAGGACTTAGGTTCTGTTTAACACTTGAATAGATGCCATAAGTTATTAATTTCTCCTAAGCCTGTGGTCCAAGGAGCCATGTAGGACTTAGGTTTTGTTTAACACTTGGATAGATGCCATAAGTTATTAATTTCCCCTAAGCCTGTGGTCCGAGGAGCCATGCAGGACTTGGGTTCTGTTTAACACTTGGATAGATGTCATAAGTTATTAATTTCCCCTAAGACTATGGTCCGAGGAGCCATGCAGGATTTAGGTTTTGTTTAACACTTGGATAGATGCCATAAGTTATTAATTATAATAAAACATAGTGTAGGCAAAACTACTTTTATTAATAATAATACCTTCTTAGGTTATTTACATTCCATGGGCGGGGTACAGCTTTCTTATCTAAGTCTTCCAAATAATATGCACCTAGGATGGGTTAGGTCCTAGCTTTCCCCAGGATGGGTTCTTGGCGTTACCCAAAATTTTCCTCAGCACCAAGTCTCTTGGCACTAGCGGCCGTAGTTTTACGTTGGCATCATACCCCTGCTTGAGTTTCTGGTGGTAATAGGCCAATTGAATCATTGCCTTTTCTCTTTTTTCTTCAATTAAGTCCAAACCTCTTTCTAGCAGTTCGTCATTGTTGCTTGGAGTGAAGGTGCCCGTTTTCAATGTTGGAAAGCTAGTCTCCAGGAGGAGTACAACTTCGGCCCTGTAAGTCATAGAGAAGGGAGTCTCTCCCGTTGACCATCGTGGCATAGTCCGATAGGTCCATAGGACGTGTGACAACTCTTACACCCATCTTTCCTTCGCATCATCCAATCTCTTCTTCAACCCATTGACTATGACCTTATTTATAGCCTCGGCTTGCCCCTTTCCTTGAGGGTAGGCCGGAGTGGAATATCAGTTCGTTATCCCCAAATCGCAACAGTATCTCTTGAAGGTCTTACTATCAAATTGAAGGCCATTGTCCAAGATGAGGGTATAAGGGACTCTGAATCGAGTAATGATGTTCCTCCAGATGAATTTTTTTGCATCCACGTCCCTAATATTGGCCAGGGGCTTGGCCTCGACCCATTTGGTGAAGTAGTTTGTGTCGACTATCAGGTATCTTTTGTTTCCTGCTGCTTTAGGGAAAGGGCCTACAATATCCAAGCCCTATTGAGCGAACGGCCAAGGACTGGAGAGGGGATTAAGGACCCCTCCTGGTTGGTGGATATTTGGAACAAACCTCTAGCACTGATCACACTTCTTGGCGTATTCTTGGGCCTCTTTCTGCATACCCGACCACCAGTATCCTTGAGTGAGGGCTCTATGTGCCAATGATCTTCCTCCTGTGTGACTCTTGCAAATTCCCTCATGCAACTCTTCGAGTAATAGCTCTGACGCTTCGGGGTGTACGCATAGCAGGTACAACCTAGAATAAGAGCGTTTGTACAGCTTGTGATCCTCGGACAGTCAGAACCAAGGAGCTTTTCTTCGTATTTTCTCGGCTTCTGATTTCTCTTCTAGTAGTGCATCATCTTTGAGAAAGCTCACTATGGGATCCATCCAGCTCGAACTCACTCTAACTTGATGGATTCGAACCATGTCCTTTTTTACTACGTTTGCCTTGTACAAGTCCTCGATGAGGATGATTCGAGGTAAACCCTACTCCAAGGATGTGGCAAGAGTGGCCAAGGAATCCGCATGCATGTTCCCACTTCTAGAGACATGCGTCAAGTTGAAAAATTCAAAGTCCGATTGCAAGCGTCTAACCTTACTAAGGTACTCCTGCATTCTCACATCTCTAGCTTCCAGCTCACCCTTCACTTGCCCTACAACCAATCTGCACCATGGCCATTCCTTGCAATAAAGCTTCATACTCGGTTTCATTGTTTGTAGACGAGAATCCTAGTCTCAATGACTTTTCTATGGTAATCTTCTCAGGGGATATTAGAATTAGCTCTACCCCGGATCCCCTTTGGTTTTCCACGCCATCAACATACACTTTCTAGCGTGAGGCTCTTTATGCAGAGATTGTGCCAACCGATTTTCCATCAATGTTTTCCTCCTTTACTATTGTTTCTATTAGGGGTTCGACAAATTCGGCTATTAAATCAGTGAGAACTTGGCCCTTGACGGAGGTCCGAGGCATGTATTTAATATCGAAAGCCCCTAGAAGCCTGCTCTACATGGCGATTCTTCCTGTGTAATCAGCACTCCGGAGTACCGACCTGAGGGGAAGCTGAGTTAGAACAACAACCGTATGTGCCTAAAAGTAGTGAGGGAGTTTTCGCATAGCATGCACTACTGCCAAAATCGCTTTCTCCAATGACAAGTAACTCACTTTGGCCTCATGTAACGATTTATTCACATAGTAAACTGGCCGTTGTATGTCATCGTCAATCCATATTAACACCAAGCTCACAGCATAAGGGGCCACCGCGATGTAGGCGAACAAAACCTCGTCGGCCTTAGGGCTAGACATGATGGGTGGCCGCGACAGGTATTCTTTAAGTTGCTGGAAGGCTAAGGCACAGTCCTCGGACCACTCAAATCCTTTCCATTTGTTCATCAGGAGCTAGAAGGGTCGGCATCGGTCCGCAGATTAGGAAATAAACTGATTCAAAGCCGCGATCATTCTAGTGAGTTTATGGATTTCTTTTAGGTTCCGAAGAGCTTGTAAATTGTGAATCGCTTTGATCTAATCTGGGCTCACCTCAATTCCCCTGTGAGTTACCATATAGCCCAAAAATTTTCCAGACCTGACACCGAATGAGCACTTAGAGGTATTGAGACGTAGTTTGTGATTTCTTAAGATGCCAAAAATAACTCCGAGATCTCCCACATGCTCAGACACCACTTTGCTCTTTACTACCATGTCGTCTATGTAGACTTTAATACTCTTGCCCAGTTGTGGCTCAAACATTCTAGTCATCATCCTTTGGTAGGTAGACCCTGCATTCTTCAAACCGGGCATCACTTTGTAGTGGTAGTTTCCAATAGAGTCATAAATGCCGTTTTTCTTGATCACCCAAGGCTAGTGGTATTTGATGATAACCCTGAAAGGCATCCAAGAAACTCATTCGAGAATGGCCTACAATTGCATCCACCAATTGGTCTATCCGTGGCATTGGGAACGGGTCTTTTGGGCACGCCCTGTTCAAGTCTGTGAAATCTATGCAAACTTGCCACTTCCCACTCTTCTTTTTTACCACTACTGTATTGGCCAACCACTCGGGGTAGAAGACTTCTTTGATAGTCCCTGCCTTTTTTAGCTTTGTTACTTCGTCCCTAACAGCATTGGCATGCTCTTTTGACAAGTGTTGGGGTGGTTGCTTTTTGGGAACGGTGAATGGGTTAACGTCTAGGTGGTGGCAAATGAAGCTCGGATCAATCCCTAGGGCCTCGTAGGTGTCCCATACAAACACGTCAACATTTTTTCTAAGAAACCCAATCAATTCCTTTTTTTCTCGGAGGGGTAGTTCTGAGCCAATTTCTCTGGATCAGCGTCAATAATAACCCTTTCTAGACTTTTGCATTTCACCTCCTCGGCTGGCTCGTCAACGGGTATTGCCGAGGTGGTTGATTGCTATAAGTCCTTTCTAATAGAGGCCGAGGACTCTGCATTGGACTGGCGTGAGATGGCAGACACCATGCACTATCTAGCCATGGCCTGATTTTCCACAATCTCCTTGACTCGGCCTTTCGACGAGTATTTCACCTTCTGGTGAAGTGTAGAAGAAACGGCTCCCAGGCGTAGAGCCAAGGTCTGGCCATTATAACTGTGTAGGGCGAATAGGCGTTGA
Organism: Quercus robur; assembly: GCF_932294415.1. NCBI lineage: Eukaryota > Viridiplantae > Streptophyta > Magnoliopsida > Fagales > Fagaceae > Quercus > Quercus robur. The sequence goes on from NC_065544.1 coordinate 31,692,207, forward strand.
CCACAATGAAATCCACCTCCACCATGTCCGAACCGGTCTGTATGGGTAGTCTAATCTGTCCCCTTAATGTAACGGTTTTCCCTTCGAAACTCACTCAAAGGGAATCATACGCCGTTAAGTCTTCAGGCTTTAGGTTCAGCTCCCTGTACATGTCAGAGTACATTACTTCCACAACACTGCCCTAATCTACCAATACTCTCTTCACATCAAATCCCCCAATCCTGAGTGTAACTACCAGAGCATTGTCGTGGGGTTAAATGGTTCCAATCTTATCCTCGTCCGAGAATCCCAGCACAGGTGAGGCTCCCTTCTTAAACCTTTTGGACTCTCGATCGTTGTCCTCGGTGAAGAGTCGAGCCACAAACATCACTCTGGAGGGAAAAGAGCTAGTTCTTCCCGGAGCGGTAAGGATGACATTTATCGTGCCCATAGGAGGTCTTAAAGATATGTCTCTCCGGGGTTATTGGTTTGTCTGATCCGGATGACCACTGGAAGGATGTAAAAGGTGCCTCAATTTCCCTTTTCGGACCAACTGATCCAAGTGGTTCCATAGGTTCCTGTAGTCTTCGGTAGTATGTACGTGGTCTTGGTGGTACTAACAATACAGACTCGAGTTGCGCTTTGAGGAGTCTCCAGCCATCTTATTCAGCCACTTGAAGAATGGCTCATTCTTGACTTTCTCTAAAACCTAGTGTATCGATTCTCTGAATACGGCGTTAACCGTCTGCGTGTTGGCTGATCCAAATTGCCCTGCAAAATCTCTCCTTGGATGGTTATTGTTGTATCGTTCCGACCTGAAATCATTCCTCTTATGAGGGATGGTCTTCTCCTTTCCTTTCCCTTGCAGTTGGTCCTCTTCCAACCTTTTGTATTTGTCAATCCGGTCCATAAGTTGACGAATGCTGGTAACAGGCTTACCAGTCAAGGATTTCCTCAAACCATGCTCGGTGGGGAGACCACTTTTAAATGTGCTGATGGCGATGTCGTCATAGTTGCCATCCATCTCGTTGTACATTTCTCAATATCTGTCCGAGTATGCTTTTAAAGTTTCTCCTTCGCGTATGGACAATGACAACAATGAACTCAGAGGCAAAGGAACCCTGTTGTTCGTAATGAAATAAGAGCCAAAGGCTTGAGTGAGCTGCTTGAAGGAATCTATGGAGTCCGTTTTCAAGCTGTTGAACCACATCATCGCCACTGGTCCTAGGCTGGAAGGGAAAACCTTGCACATCAAAGCCTCATTTTGAGAATGGATGGTCATTCTTTGGTTAAACTGGCTCACATACTCCACAGGGTCTGTTCGGCCATTATAAATGGCGAATGTAGGTTGGTGGAAACGCCGAGATAGTCTAGGCCCTTCTATCCTATGCGTGAAGGGTGACTTAGAGATTTGATCCAGAGCTTTATTTATGGCATCATTACCCAGGCCCTTACCAGATGGGTTCTTGTGTCTCCGTCTATGATGGTGCTCGTCTTCATAAGAGAAGGTTTCGCTTGGGAGAGTTCTTGATCTCTGCTTGTAACTGACGTCCTCTTCATCATTAGAGGATATGTCGGAGCTGGAAGGGGACCGCCTTCACTGTGCATGGCACAGTCTCCTTTTCAAGTCGTCTATCTCTCGTTACATGGCTTGACTATTGTTTTGTCTCTGGGATACGCGACTGCCCACTTGGGAATGGCTTTGGCTCGTCTGGGTGGTATGCACACTCCCTTCTCGATTCCTTTCATTGCCCCGATTTTGCTCAGGGTCAGGAAGATTACTCTGCTGTTGAGGCCCTATGGGTTCTGTCCGTTGGGGATCTGTTTGGCGTGGATTTTCTTAGTGTGGACCTGATCCTACCATGTTTAACCGTCGCACTCACTAATACACAAGTTCTTTCCCATAGACGGCACCAATTGTAGGGACAAGATTTGGAGCCCAAGCCCAAATATATGGAATCTTGGTCCAATAAGTCCAATACAATGAATTTTGTAGAGTATGGGTCGAAGAACTAGGTCTAGATGAGTTAAGCAACTACTATCATGGAGTTAAAAATCAATCAAACACAAATAAAAGCTATTATTGTCAAAGGACCTTCGGTCCGAAGAGAACAGAATTTGACGTATATAAATCACAATATAAAGATTGTTTAACATACTACAGTATTCTCTCTCACTCTCTCTGCCCCCTTCATCATGGGAGTTCTTTCGTATTATATAGCTCTTTTCTAATCATCTGGACCTTACACTTGTTGATCATTTGGATCTCCACTTGAGTACCCATCCCATCAGACACCCCTTTCAGCCCTCTGTGAGTTGTGATAGCCAAGGCAGCACTGTTCAGGGGTCTTCTCCACATTAATGCGGCCAGAAAAGTAACTGCAGTGCATTTAATGTGGTGGTGGCAACTTTTCCTTAGATATTTTGAGTTTTCTTCTCTCTCACGTGTTTAGAGAGCGCATCTCAATTGCTAGAGTGCACACCTGGTCTGCGTTTGCCGTGTTCAAGGAGGAGTTCCTCCTCAGACCTTCTTCCCTTTATCTCCCACTAATGAGACTTGCAATATGGATCATCTAAGTTGTGTTTTCCTCCTCGGACTTGTTAGTGTCCTCGGACAAGGCCCAAGGCCCAATACATTATTTTGGGCCCTAGCCCCTACAAATATATTTATAAATTATGACCTACTCTAGTATCAAAATATTAATGTTTATATTTGTGTATGTACGTTTACTCATGTGTACGATGATTTATCTTGATTCGAAATTAATATATTAATACCAAAATTTGGCCCCCCCAAATAAAAAATTCTAGCTTTGCCCCTAATGATGGTCCCTCCATATCTACCTCAAATCACTAAATGGACGTGAAAATACAGACCTGGGTATTCAGAGGAATTTCCTTTGGGGTCTTTTGAGGGGTGCTTCAAATATCCTTTGGTGGCTTGGGATAAGGTGTGTTTACCCGTTGAGATGGGTGGTTTGGGGATAAGAAATGTGATGCCGTTTAATCAAGCTCTATTAGGGAAATGGCTATGGAGATATGGTCATGAAGTTACCCATCTTTGGCGGCATGTTATCTCCTCAAAATATGGCGAGGGTCAAGAGGGGTGGAGTACTAATGTTTGCACGAGGTCTCGTGGGTGTGGCCTATTGAGAAGCATTAACGATGGATGGGAGAGCTTTTCTAAGCATTTGTAGTGGGTGAAGGCACTCGTATCCGCTTTTGGCATGATAGGTGGATTGGTGACACTACTCTAAAAGATCTCTATCCTGAGCTCTATGGGTGTTCAGCGGTCAAGGATGCTTGTATCTCTGAGATTTTGTGGATTCCAGAAGGGGCTACAGTTAGAGTGTGGAATTTAACGTTTTATAGAGCTTTTGAAGATTGGGAGTTGGCTACATCGTATTCTCTTCTTCAGCTTATCCAAACTCGTATTCCTCAGGGTACTGGGAGAGATACCCTTTACTGGTGACTTAAAGGCGATGGTAAGTTTGACACTCGATCTTACTTCCTTGCGATCCGAGGTGTTTTGAATTCTTTGCTTCCCTGGAAGGGGGTTTCGAAACCAAAGATTCCTAAGCGCATAGCATTCTTTTTGTGGACTACTACACATGGTCGGATCCTCACTTTGGATAATCTAATGTTGAAGGGTCGCCCTTTGGCTAATAGGTTTTGTATGTGTTGTTGTGATGGGGAGTCAGTAAACCACCTTCTTCTTCATTGTCCTATGACCCATTCCCTATGGTCTTTTATGCTTCAAGCCTTTGGTATTCTTTGGGTTATGCTAGGATTGGTGGTGGGTTTGCTATCTTGCTAGTATCAGTGGCATGGGAAGCATAACTCGGACATTTGGAACTTGGTACTAGGGTGCTTAATGTGGATTGTGTGGTTGGAACGAAATCGTCAATCCTTTAAGGACAAAGAGAAGACGTTGGATGAGTTAAAGCTTTTATGCCAACATAGTCTTTTGGAGTGGTCTCGTTGTTGGGGTTTTACTGATTGTTCTTCTCTCTTTGAGTTTCTGTCCTCCCTTAGCTTAGTTTCTTGATTATCCTCTGTTTATTGTTCTATTTGCTCCTTTTTTTTCTTGTTGTTCATCATCATGAACTTCTTGTATTTCTCTTTTTTCTATCATTTATAAAAGTTTTCTGCTTACCTATCAAAAAAAAAAAAAAAATCAGTTTTGCAAACTTGAAGGTTGTGAGAGTCAGATTTGCCCTTTTCTTCAACTTCAAGGGTACGGTTTGACAAATTCGGCTCGATAAATTAACACATATATCATAGCCCTTGAGCCAACAGTGTCTAGAGGTTCTTATGAGAGTACATGATGTTAACAATAAAAAAAAAAAAAAAAAAAAAAAAAAAAAAAAAAAAAAAAAAAAACCAAATCTTCTCTGGTATACAAGATAGAGAGTTAAAAATGGCATAAGTTAAACCCTGAACACAACATAATAACAACACCATTACCATAGAACGAAAATCATAAGCCAGTTTATGAGTTAACACTTCCATGCATAGTGATATTGCTCGAGCTTGTGTAAAAAAGATCAAAGTATCCTTCTGCATGTATGATTAACACTAAAATCTCCCTTCTGAGTCAACATGACAGAAGCCAGAACATTAACTTCCATGCTTTTAGACTGATGTATGGTATTGGTGCATGGTAAATTTCGCAAATATGGATGTATGTGGAAAAGCTATTACTTAAATAATTGACGACAACAAGTTTCGGACAAGCAATTACATCATATTGCTTAAACTCATGTACAAAAAAAGAAAACAAACTTCCAGATTGATTCAATAAAGGAAAAAAGAAGAAAAGGAAGAATAAGAATGAGGTTGGCAACTTAGCATTAATTAATTTATCAATAAAATAATGCAACAGACACTATTACAAACAAACCTCTGTTGCAGTTGTATGGTAAAAAAAAAAAACTTAGAAAGCCAGGAGGGGAGAGCCACCATCTTGTTATGCCTCTAGGTACCCCTTCTCTTCCAGGTAAGAAACCACTTTTTCAGCCATTACACATGGGGAAGCACCATCTCCTCCTTTATGTTCTAATACTATCTGTGGAAGAAAACATTCCCATTTAAAATTTCCTTTAAAACAACAAAAATTGATAGATAAAAGACTCAAAAAACATAAGAAATAGCAAAACTTCTTTCGCAAAGTATTATAAATACTTGTTATTATTGAAGTTATTATCTTCTTTTTATAATTATAGTTAAACAAGCATCGCCTGCAGTTGCACATACAACTGAATAAAACTAACACAGCATGAATATTTTTACAGTTTCATTGTTTACATTTAGAAAGTCTAAAGTAATTCCTAGGACCTGATAGCACACAAATTTTATTTGAGTTTAAAAACAGCATCAAGAATCATTCTTCCTCTAAGTTTCCTTAAAAATCAGAAGAGAGTACACCGTAAGAACTCTTGTTAGAGACACATTCAAGCGTATGTGTATGTATTTACATCTCTTCATGTTGAAGCGTATCAAACGTGTTCTGCTTTCTCAAGAAAGTATACATACCTCGCAGTTTAATGGCTGCTCATATGGGTCATCAATCCCAGTAAAGCCTGCAATTTTTTTAAACTAATATCAGATTTTAACAATTAATAACAGACTAAAAGCCTAAAAATGGCCTGCATGCTACGGTTATTGACCACATTTCTTTATATGTTTTTTGATAAGTGACCACAGATGCTTGTAAAAATGAAGAATGAAACAGTCCCCTACTTCTTGTGGGTTCTAATAGCAAATGCATAGTTACCCAAGTAAATTATTTTCACACTATAGCCCCTCTAAAATATAAGTTAAGACAATCATTATTTAATCCACTTGGCCCGGTCAAAGCTGCTCATTAGCTATTAAATTACTGTAAAACTTCAAAGGGTGATTTAGTACAGTTTTCATAAAATCGAATGCACTTAACTATAGTTCCTCTTAGATCTAAATGACTGACAATGTGTTTTATTCTTTGGGGACTCATCCCACTAACCGAACAGCTTTTCTGTTACCCACATGCATATACCATTCGAGTGAGAAGATCCATCCACATGCATATACCATTCGAGTGAGAAGATCCATAGCAACAAGTCCAAGTGAGAGGCAAAGATATTTCACTTTCCCTCATTGGTTGTAAAGCACCAGATGGCTGGGGCCTGATAACATAAAAAATTCCAAAACTCTTCACTACATAAACTTTCCAGGGTTCAAGTATATTATTGTCAAGTGAATGACAAAGACGGCTAAAAATAACAAGAATAAGAATAATATCGGGATTCATAAACAATTATGCAGATATCTCGTATCAATATACAATGCACAATGTCTATACCAATATATATAGAAACATCTTGACTTTTCGATTGGTCTCCCTTCATCTCTTCCAGACACCAAAACTAAACCTCCTTAGTTTTCTCAGGATTTAAGTTCAAATTTTTTTTTTTTAAATAAACATAATTGTGAGGATTTTGTCATTGTGAGGCCCTACAGTCTTTGCAGGCTTTTGTCACATGAGTCTATCTCTTTTCTCTCTCTTTGCTTCCTAATTTTCTCCTCTCTTTGCTCAACTACCTTATCACAGATGTTTAGCTAGTCCATAATTACATCAGAATAATTTCTTTAGGATATAATTAGGCACAAGTTGCTCAATCTCAAGAGGATTAAAATTAAAATTTAAAAATGAAAAAGCAGTATTATGCAGGCAGTCAAAATTCAAAAGCCATTAATCAATCAAAATTAGAAAGGATTTTTACAGTTACCTTTGATCTTTCCTGCACGTGCAAGCTTATAGAGGCCCTTTGAGTCTCTTGCCTCACAAACTTGGAGGGGCACATCCATGAAAACCTGTTATATTAAGCATTTTCAAGTTTGAGTAAAAAATAAGAATGTAGTTTTCATTTTGATTTTGTAATTTTACTAGAGTTCATTTACAGAAAATAACTGGAATAAAACTTCTGGCTCGAAGTTCAAGAGCAGTCATAAACTTGAGAGGCACCAACCTCAATAAAATCCCCATCAGGTAATAGCGCACGGCATGCATCCCGATCCCTTCTGTAGGGAGAAATCAAACTGGCAATGCAAATAACTCCAGCATCTGCAAACAGCTTTGCTACCTCCCCTGAAATTAATATATAAAATTCATTATCCAACAACTAGAAGAAAGAAATAGCCACTAGAGCAAGAGTTACCAATCCTCCGTATGTTCTCTGCACGATCTTCTGCTTTAAAACCAAGGTCACGATTCAGGCCATGCCTCACATTGTCCCCATCAAGAATATAACACATCTTACCCCTATGATGCAAGAACTGACTCAAAGCACACGACACAGTGCTCTTCCCTACAAGATACATACCAAAAGATAATAGGGAAGAACAAAGCTAAATATATAAATCTCATACAATAAATACTTTCAAGCTTCAACACAACATGGTAAAGTGGCAATAAGAATCCAAATGTCTTATAATAGCCTGACTCAGAACTAAACTCAGTGAGAGCTCTAAAAAGTCAAAAATGAAAAGTTGAAGATTTAAAATTTAAGAAAAGAAAATCCCAAGACCAAGTATAATGCTCACCAACAAACTAATCTTATCGTCAGAACATGTAAAGTTAAGGGGGGTAAAAAATGATGAAGATGTTAACATTTACAAGGTTAGAACACAACAACTTAAATTACATTTAATCACCTATTCTACCAGGCTGACTATACACTAAGCCACTTCGCATAATAAGAGAAGCGAGAGTCATTCCGCGATGGATCAAATAAACCATAGAGATATTCTTCTAAGTTCAATTACATTGTTAAAAATTATCATACATCATCACTTACAAGGACATTATCCTTCATTATAATTTGGCAAGTAAACCAACACAACATCATATGAATTCATAAAAAAACCTAAGATGCACACAAAGCACTTTTATCATAGCCAAAATAAACAACATTTGTCAACACAAAAATGATAACATCAAACCTGAACCGCTGAGACCCGTGATCCATATAACGCAACCTTTCTGTTTGAGTAATCTTTGTCTATCAATTTTTCCAACCGAACAATCCTGCCACTTAATGTTGGTCGATTTTCCAACCGTAGATAACTGGCTTCGGTTTTGCCCTAATAAGAAAAACACATCAAAAACATTGACCATTTCAATCCAAAACTACTTGCTACACATGTGCCCACATTAGAGCATAATTCACAGCAAAAATAAATAAAACAAAATCTTTCTCCCTTACTTTCTCAACAACCAAACATTCCACAAAAGCAAACTCATAGCCAAATTAAAATCAATCAAAATCATCACACCCAGAAAACAAGTTTCAATTTTTCATGATTTTCGCTATGAAGATTTGATAATAAAAATAAGTAATGGTTCAAAATTATGTTAATTTCAACTACAAAAACAAAAATAAAAATAAAAATGAGAAAAAAAAAATTGAAAACATTGACCATTTCAATCCAAAACTACTTGCTACACACACAAGGCCACATTAGAGCTTAATTCACAGTATTGAAAAAAAAAAAAAAAAAAAAAAAAAAAAAAAAAATCTCCCTTACTTTCTCAACAACCAAACATTCCACAAAAGCAAACTCACAGCCAAATTAAAATCAATCAAAATCATCACACACCCAGAAAACAAGTTTCAATTTTTCAAGCTTTTCGCTATGAAAATTTGATAAAAAAAAAATAAGTAACGGTTCAAAATTATGTTAATTTCAATTTAAAAAAAAAAATATGAAAACCCAAACTTTCTCATCAACCAAACAGGAAGCCACCCAAAAAAAGCCAACAGAGAAATGGGAAAATTGCAGAATTACCAGCGTGGCCATTGTCGAACTTGCCGTCGAAATCGTCGACTTTTTCGTTCACATTGACGGTTTTTCTCGACCCCTCGACGGCCTGAATTCGCAAATTGCCCCTCGATTTCAAGTAAATTACGGAAGCGCCATTGGGCACAGACACGATCCCTAGCTTTGGCAGCGACGACAAGAATTCAGACCCCGTCGACGCAACAAGCCCTGGCGTAGGCGTTGTTGGTTTCCCTCCAATAGCAGCAGCAATCATGTCTCATACAGTTATAACAAAATAAAATAAAATAAATATATATATATATATATATATATAAAATTTTTGTTTTTACGGTAAAAAGTTCATTTAATAACAAGTAGTACTATTTATGTGTGAAAAAAAACTGTGAGAATTAAAAATAGTTTGGGAAATTTTGGGGTTAAGAGAGAGAACTGAGTTTTTGGAATTTGGCGAGGTTGGTCGGTACTAGAAAGCTAAACGGTGGTAATAAATGTGACCGTTGGTTTTTGAAATGTGCATGAAATTAATTTACTATTTTATACCAAAGTCTAAGTTGCTCTCACCGCCCCCTTTGATGTGTTTTGTCTAATTATATTATGTGCAGATACAACATTTGTTAATAGACAATTTTAGTTAATACAAATTTTGTAAGAAATATAAACAGCAGTCAAAAAATAATTTTTCCTAAAAAAGAATTTCTAAAATTATTTTATAAACTAATGCTTATAAGACATTCGTTAACTTTTGTGTATATCATTTTGTAATAACCCTATTTAGCAGGAAAAATAAGTAAGAAATGCTTTGACCCTCTTGACACGGAAGAAAAACAAAATGAAAGGCAGTCCTTTAGAAGAAAACCACTATGATACCCAAGAAAAGGGGGGAAAAAAAGGTCAAAAAACTTCCCATGAACAGTTACACACTTTGATTTCGTTTTATCTTGGACCTATTTATAGAATCGCATTCAGCGCTTACTTAGCAAAAAACCCAAAAGATAACGATACTTTTGTGTTTATCATTTTGTAATTTTTTTTTTCATGTGCATTTAAATTGATAGTCTTATATTTTACACAAAATAAATTTAAAAAAAAAACCTTCTGTCCTTGTACGGTAATAAAACCATAAAGCCTCCACTAATTTTTTTTTTTTTTTTTTCCTCCTCCATCTCTTGACTTCTCATTTGTGAGAAAAGAAGGAAATTCTGACGATAGACGCCCTGTTCAAGAATACTGGAATAGTAACTTGAATCATCCGTGGTAATGCAATGGATGGACCACTGGTTGACTAAACTCTATTAGATTTAAAATATTATACATGGTTCTCAAGATACTAAAATAAAACCAAGATTTTAAAATTATTTCACTGATTTGTGGGAAAAATAATAATAAACAAGCATTTTTCCACACAAAAAAAAAAAAAAAAAAAAAAAGGAAAAAGGTTATTGGACCCTTGATAAGTAATTTTTAAACTTTTATCTTTTTTTTTAAGTACTATTATTCTTCACATGAAGCAAAATATTTGTAGGGACACGATTCTCAAACGGCCCAACGATTACGTTGGGCTCGCAAGTGAAGGATCCCTCACAATAAAATTTGTAGAGAGTGGGCTTGAAAGGCTAGCGTTTGGTCACAGGGCGTTGGTCCAAACTGGATTTTAGGGAACTCAGGTAAGAAAGGACTACGATCAGGATATCCAAGCCCTACAGCTTTGTAACTTGAGGGATTGTACTCCTCGGATTATGTCCGAGGAGCACTAATGCCTTTCTCCGGTTACCCGGCGATGGGTTTTCCGTGGTGGTGTACATATATTGTCCGGGCCTTCTCATCCCTGGAGTTTTTTTTCCAGGAAGTGAGATGGGATCCACTCCCAATTAGTTTACCTTTCCTTTTATACTAGCCTACGTTTGTTGTCCCTCGTCCACGTGTAGGGTCAATTTTTCCAGGACTGATATTTGTCCCGTCAATCTAATCCCAGAATTGTTGGGGATTGTTAATAAAGCCTAAAAATCAGGTTCTGTTAGGTGCAATGTCATATCAATGAAGGGTATTAAGGACAATTTCCCCGAGATATTTTCTGATCTTTTAAGTTTGCTTGTATGCCGTTTTCATCAATGAGACTTTGGGTCTGCCGAGGACTAAGCTGTCCTCGGCTGTATCTTCGGGCCACTTTGGGCTTACTATTTTTGAGCTTGGGCCCTGGCCTCCTTCAGTTTGGGACCTGTGGACTCCCCATAAGCGAGCGGGCCGAGCCCACAAACTATTGTGCCCCACATTAGCCCCTCAAAACGCTGCTGTCCAACGTCTTGGTTAGAAATGTGGGTTTTGGTTACATCAAGCCTTTATTGCGGTTCATTCAATTCCGCCCTTGATCCACGTTGGCGACTCTTCACCTCCCCGAGGAATGCGCCGGTCTACAAGACGTTTCCCTCAATTTGCGCACGTTGCCATTATGCCGTTTGGTTATCTGAAGCATGCCTTTAATATCTTCCCATTTACGAGACCTCCCAGATCTAACGGTTACTGATGGCGTGGGAGAACGAAACGGCGCGTTCTTCTTTATAGATTTCCCTGGGGATCTGAACGTGTTATATACCCTTTTCTTCGTTCCCTATATAAAGAGAGAAAACAAAAGGCGATTTTCTCATATCTGAATCCCTCAGGCCCTTCTCAAAGTTCACTTCTTCCATCTGGTTATTCCCCATCCAATAATACATCCACCATAGTAGTCAGCCATGAATAAACCCTTCCTCTCCCAGAAACGCCATGTCCTAACAAAACTTGAGATGGCTCGGTCGGGGCAAGGGGGGCGGAGACTCAAGATTTGCCTCCCCATTCTTTTAGCCAAAATCCGAAGCAGGGACTCGTCACATCCCACTTCCGGTGTGACTGAGTCGAAAACCTCCATTATCATCTCCACCCGCTCTCTCATGAGCATACCTAATATGGCTCTAGTGTGCTAAGAGTTAGGATTGAGGCAGGGACTAAATGCCCTTGCTTCTTCCTCTCTTTGTTCACTGGCGCCATCCTTTGATTCCCCTTTTCCCTCTTTTGCTCCTTTCTTTTTCTTTTCATTTCTTCCCTCTTCTTCTCCTCCTTCTTACTCATGTCCTCCATCTTCTTCATTCATCTCCTCCATCTTCTGCTCATGTCCTGCATCTTCTTTTTCCTTTGCACTCCTCAGCGACAAGAGCTTGCTGAAGTGCTTCCATGTGTTCCAATTCTTCTTCCTTCTCCTTCATCTTTTCTATATAAGGTTCTTCTCCTGATATGAGCAGTACTGAGGCAGAGATTTTAGAGAGACTTTGAAGGCGAGTTTAAAGGACACCTGACTGTTTACTTATCTGTATTACGGATGTTATTACTGCTTCGGCAGTTCATTTTTTGTATAGGCTTGTTTAAGCCCTCCCTTGTACATTGTAATAATTTTTCGTATTAATAAAAGTTATTGTTATTCTATTTCGTATGTTCTGTTTATATGTTTTAATAAATTTGCAAGCACTGCTCAGTACAACAGTATAGCATTTGAATCAATGACAACTAAGGCCAAAATACTCGCTAATAAAAAGACGCCACAATAACTTTAACAAAATTATTATTCGACATAACGATCCGACCGGTGAGGAACGAGACTTACCTTAAAATTAGCCAAGATGAGGACTGAGTATTCGATACGGTGTAAGGAATAATTATCCGAGGACATGTCATCCGCAAAACGAACAGTTTCCTTAGGCTATTGAATAGGGGGTCATTTTGCCATCTTAACATACTGGCCTTAACATTTTACGGTATTTGAGCCGAGAGCTTTCCCGTCCGAGTACTTGGTTTCCCCATAGGCTTGAGTCCGAGGACCATGCAATGCCTTGGCTCTGTCCAAAACTTTTTAGAGTACTTGGTTTCCCCATAGGCTTGAGTCCGAGGACCATGCAATGCCTTGGTTCTGTCCAAAACTTCTCCCTTCTTTTTTTTTTTTTTTTTTTAGAGTACTTGGTTTCCCCATAGGCTTGAGTCCGAGGACCATGCAATGCCTTGGTTCTGTCCAAAACTTCTTAGAGTACTTGGTTTCCCCATAGGCTTGAGTCCGAGGACCATGCAATGCCTTGGTTCTGTCCAAAACTTCTTATAGTACTTGGTTTCCCCATAGGCGTGAGTCCGAGGACCATGCAATGCCTTGGTTCTGTCCAAAACTTTTTGAGTTCAATTTCTCCCTTTCTTCAGGTATATCACGAGGCGCTGAGCAGGAGGTTGCCCTTGGCAGCGGCTATTCTTCGGCGTGGGCCATAGTCCCTGGGCCCTTATGCAGAACGGGCCTGGGCCGCGAATTTGCTAGTCCCACGAATTAAGAGGTATTTATGCAATCTCTGGCCACGCGGCACTTTCTGATGTCCCAGTGCTCGAGGTGCGCCTTTACGAGGCTCCTTTAATCTTGTGGTTGCAGTTGACGTTGGAAGTTGGGCCATAGCCATTTTGTCTGTAGCGTTCCTTGGGACGCTGCGTGAGTTGACTGCCACTACCTTGTCTTTTCAAATAAATAGGAGGGAGAAAGAGTTGCTTTATATACACACAGCTCCTTCAGTTTCCTCCCAAATCACAATTCCTATATTCAGTGCTGTCCTCCCTTAACATAACATGTTTGAGGCGAGGGTTGGGAAGGAAAAACTCTCTCCGCCACAGAAGCGCCGTGTCCTCATGAGACTCAAAATAGTAAGGTATGGGCACAGGAAGCATAAATTCAGGGGAATACTCCATTTCAACCGAGGGGAAAGGGTGTCTCTCCCTCTTTTAGTCAAAATCTGAAGCAGGTTCCGTTCATGCCAGAATTTTGGTGTGTCAGAAAAAAGATTCTCCGCCATCAGCGCCTTTGCCTTGTGGCAGGCAAATATTTAGAGAAAGCCCCTCAACTTCCAACTCCCTGCACCTTTCCTTCAGCGGTGTCAGGTTCAAGTTGGGTCTCTTTTGCTGTTTGAGTTATGGGCATGTGAAAGCATTAAGGAAGAACAAGGTATTGGAGCTGTAGCCAACCTCTCCTCTGATCTACTTCCTCAGCTTTATTTTATTTTCTTGTATCTTCTTTTCTTTTTGGTTATGTAGTGAGCTTTGACACAAACTGATTCCAGCTTTTCATTGTACGCTGTACTATTTCTTTGTTTTAGTAAGAATGGAAATTTCTTTACTTGTTTTGAATACTGTTTCTTTGACAACACTACTTCGTGAATGGGTGTGCCCTATGTGTGTGTTTTTTCAAGAATATTTAGAGCAAAATAGCTTGAAACATAATCTAACTAACTCCAATTTACCAATACTACAAGGCATTATATCGATAATTCATAGTAAATCAAACTTAGGAAATTAACCGGGATAACAGTTGAATATTCTGTTATAAGCGCGTGAATATCGTCCAAGGCTGATGATCTCTAAATAATCCATCCGAGCAGTCGACTGGGAAGCAGGGAACTTCCGATTGTGCTTTTGTGTACTTGGTTTCCCCATAGGCTTGGGTCCGAGGACCATGCAAGGCCTTGGTTCTGTCCAAAACTTGTAAGATTTCTTGTTTGTACTTGGTTTCCCCATAGGCTTGGGTCCGTGGACCATGCAAGGCCTTGGTTCTGTCCAAAACTTGTAAGATTTCTTGTTTGTACTTGGTTTCCCCATAGGCTTGGGTCCGAGGACCATGCAAGGCCTTGGTTCTGTCCAAAACTTGTAAGATTTCTTTTTAAGTAATTTTTTTATACTCATTTATTTTCCGAAGGTTAACCCCTAGGCCAGGGAGGGGAGAGTTGGCTTGAGGCCGGAAGCCCCTAGAGCCGCCTGCGCCGTTAGCGGTGCAAGGCGTAGCCCCTAGCAGAAACTTATGTCAGAGCAACAACTGCACGTCGCCGGAGATGGGAAAAACTCGCGAATCTCTACTTGCTAGTGAGTTGACTCATGCGTCACCCGTGCCAACGCGCAAGCCTCCCTACAGACGGCGCCAATTGTAGGGACACGATTTTCAAACGGCCCAACGATTACGTTGGGCTCGCAAGTGAAGGATCCCTCACAATAAAATTTGTAGAGAGTGGGCTTGAAAGGCTAGCGTTTGGTCACAGGGCGTTGGTCCAAACTGGATTTTAGGGAACTCAGGTAAGAAAGGACTACGATCAGGATATCCAAGCCCTACAGCTTTGTAACTTGAGGGATTGTACTCCTCGAATTATGTCCGAGGAGCACTAATGCCTTTCTTCGGTTACCCGGCGATGGGTTTTCCGTGGTGGTGTACATATATTGTCCGGGCCTTCTCATTCCTGGAGTTTTTTTTCCAGGAAGTGAGATGGGATCCACTCCCAATTAGTTTACCTTTCCTTTTATACTATCCTACGTTTGTTGTCCCTCGTCCACGTGTAGGGTCAATTTTTCCAGGACTGATATTTGTCCCGTCAATCTAATCCCAGAATTGTTGGGGATTGTTATAAAGCCTAAAAATCAGGTTCTGTTAGGTGCAATGTCATATCAATGAAGGGCATTAAGGACAATTTCCCCGAGATATTTTCTGATCTTTTAAGTTTGCTTGTATACCGCTTTCATCAATGAGACTTTGGGTCTGCCGAGGACTAAGCTGTCCTCGGCTGTATCTTCGAGCCACTTTGGGCTTACTATTTTTGAGCTTGGGCCCTGGCCTCCTTCAGTTTGGGACCTGTGGACTCCCCATAAGCGAGCGGGCCGAGCCCACAAACTATTGTGCCCCACAATATTTATTAACAAACTTAATTAACCTTTTTTTGAAATATGCAATCAAAAAAAATATTTTTGAATATAACAATGTGGTCAGCACTTATTCAGGTTTATGAATTATGGTATGTATAAAATATTGGATGTGCTGGCTCTTAGTCCCTGTACAATCCTTTTTTATATGTGTTTAAGGATTGCAATTTCTTGGAACAACTTTTTCTCGAGAAAAGGACATCTTGTCGTTTACATCACTGGATTTAGGCCTCGTCAATGGGCCGGGCCGGGCCGACCCGTTTTTACTTAGCCCATGGGTCTAATGGGCTGTTGGCTAGTCAATGGGCTAGGTCAGGCCGGGCTGGATGGAAAAACCCTAGCCCATGGCCCTACCCATGAGCAATGCCCATTTGGGCTTTAGCGGGCTGGGCTAGTGAGGTGGGTTTAATGGACTACCCATGGGCATTTTTAACAAGTCTTCAATGGGGTTATAAAAATTTAACCAAAAAAATTATAATTATATATTATTACAAACTATCAAATTGAACAATTAAATCTACTAAAAAGATTCTATAAAAAAAAAAAAAAAAAAAAAAAAAAAAAAAAAAAGGTATTAAAATAAGATTAATTAACTTTTATTGATAAGAATAAATAAGTACATTGAATTAAATATCAACTCTTAAAGGAAATATATGAAGAATCAAATATCAATTCATTAAGAAAAGAATTTCTTTCAACCAACGGTAAGCTTTTTTTTTTTTTTTTTTTTTTTTTTAAGGAATTTCTTCTATAATTGTAACTTGTAAGGAAAGAATTGGAATTTATCAAAGGAAAGAATGACTTTCTTTCCAGAGGCACAAAGGTAGGGTAACAGTCATCTTAGTAACATTAAGGAAAGAATTTCTTTCAACCAACGGTAAGCTTTTTTTTTTTTTTTTTTTTTTTTTTTTTTTTTAAGGAATTTCTTCTATAATTGTAACTTGTAAGGAAAGAATTGAAATTTATCAAAGGAAAGAATGACTTTCTTTCCAGAGGCACAAAGGTAGGGTAACAGTCATCTTAGTAACTTTGTTTTAAAAAACAAAGCTACTAGACTAATACCAAAATATATATTTATTATGCATATTGTATCACAATCATTCCAAGTAATTAGTGGTTAGGTGTGTGGTCTTAAAGTTTTTATAATGTCTAAAGTTCAATCTCTCACCCACCCAACCCCCAAATTATTTTGTTATAAATTTTGGACAATGAGTCAGGCTAACGGGTTGGGCTACTGGGCTGGGCTAACGGGCCGGCCCACTGAGTGCTCATGGGTAAAGAAACCAACCCATAGCTTGTCCCATTGGGTTACTGGGCTGCCCACGGGCTTCAATATTACCGGGCTGGGCTGCCCATTAGCCTGGTGGGCTAGCGGGCTACTGGGCCAGCCCATGGGTCATGGGCTATTTGATGACCCTTAACTGGATTCTTCTTCTGCGCTTGGAATGCAAATTCAGTTACGTAATTAATAATTAGCCAGAAAAAGTATAACACTCACAAATACGATGTGGTATTGGATGGATTTAACGCCCCAAGAGGGGTGGCCTGATGGTTGCAATCTGTGAATCAGATTTGTGGTCCCTAGTTCGAGCCTGGAGAGTACCTTGGGAGGAATTTGGATATCCTTAGTGAAGAACCCCTGATTACTAGCTCTCTCGAGATGCTAGAGTGAGATTTATGGTCACCTCAGATCACAGTAGTTATGACTCAATTCAACATTTTCTAGCGGGAGTACCCTTATTATCACACTCAAGAGGTGAGTCACAATAGTTGCCCCGCCCCCCTTTTCGTTCATTAAAAAAAAAAAAAGGATGGATTTAACAATGAGAAAAAAAATGAAAAACGACGTGTTTGCATTTTTAAAAAGCCAACCAAACCCATTTAAAAAAAAAAAAAAAAAAAGCCAACCAAATGGTGTCATTTCCTCGTGCTTTATATTGCAGTTTTTGTTTTCTCGAATATCCATGCATGATACCGACATCTATTGGACTTGGATGTTGCTTCCTAACGTGGAGGACCCCAAGAAAACATAAAATCATGAGAACAAAATAGGAAGAATAAAGGACAATTGGCTTATTCAGCAAAAAAAAAAAAATAAAATAAAAAAAAATAAAAATAAAAAGGACAATTGACTAGTTTATTTTCATAACTTGTTGATGCAGCAAATGGTAAATATTTTTCATATGAGTTCACTGCTAAGTGCTAACCCTATATTTGTTTCCCTCACCTTTCATGACTTATCAAATAGACGACTTATAGAAAGAAGAAAAGATGAAAAAAAAAAAAATTTCTTTCACACTCATTTACATTCATTATATCACAAACATATTCACAATTGATACAAGAATATTCACATTTTAACACATAAAAATGGATGTAGAATTGTGTATGTAAGAGAATCAAAACCTCAAAAAGAAATATCATGTTGCAAGATTCTTAAGATTTATTGAATTAAATGCTAACATCAATATTTCACGGCGCGCGCAATTCTATTCGCATCTTGCTTTGTATTATCATAGGAAGTTTTACTTTTACCTATCAAAGAAAAATAGAAAGTTATTTTTTCATAGCAATGTGTTGATTATGGGTAATGATTATTTTAAATTCTATATCAATATCATATGTACACACCACCATTTTCATGTTTTAAATGTGAACATCATTAAAAGTTTTGGATGTCACTTGTGAAATTATGGATGTAATGCATATGGAGTGTACATTATTGAGTGTGTAAAAACATATTGTTTGGTTATATAAAAACGGCAAATCATTGAATAATAAGAGGAAAAATATCTTAGCCATTCATTTTAACCATAAATGATTAGAATTTTTAAAATTTCATGATTGAAGTAAGAGTTTTATGAAGATCTCCTTTATAGATTATAGTATATCATAAACATTTATTCCAACGGCCCAAGTAAATGCAATCAAATTAAATTGAAGTTAAGTAACTAACCAGCCAAGTGGTACTAAAATTTACTGTATTTGAATTTGATTAGATTTGTGTGTGTGTGTGTGTGTGTGAGAAACAAGACTTTGATTATTATTAAGAAACAGGCAAGTCTGCCTAATAAACATCAAAACAATGGAATGGAACATCCTCTATCCAAACAGAAAAACCTGTGACATGACGTGCATACCTAGCAAGGTTATGAGCTACGTTGTTACCATCTCTACCCATATGTTGAAACTTGACCCTATTAATCTAATCATCAAAAGCTTCGGTCTCCCTAATCAACAAGCCAAAGGGAGCAAAGGGAGGTGACTAGTCCGATAGGGCTCTCATAACAATGTTGGAGTCGCCTTTGAAGATAATCCTATCAAAACCCAGTTCTAGAGCAAGTTCAATAACTCGAGTAGCTGCCAAAGCTTCCATCTCCACAATTGAACTAGAAAACTGAACATTCTATGATAAAGAGACCATAACTGAACCTCGGTTGTCACAGATTATCACACCTATGCCTGCTCTACCATCATCCTGAAAAACTGTCGCGTCGAAATTAGCTTTGTACCCAGCGATGGTGGTGACCACCTTACACATGGTCTGACTGAAGGTGTTGCTACTATTTTCTTTGGCTGTAAAGACCGATACTCCATCAGAGCTTCAAAAGCTCGTTGTGCTATAAATTTTAAGGGAAAACCAGGTGGGGCTGTTTGTGCTTTGTTTCTTTGGTACCAGATTGTCCAAATTCGCATAGCAAACAGCTCAACGCTGCAACCTGACTTAAAGCCATGGAGGAGCAGTTGAAGGAAGTCCTGGAAGGTGGTTTGTTCTCTGAAACTCCATTGAGGGTCTTCATTCCATACTTGTGCAAGGTTCGGACATGACCAAAGTGAATGAAGAACATCTTCATTATGCTGTGCATAGAGAGAGCAACTAGGGTCATTCACCACATTATGGCGCAGCAAGTTGGTCATCGTTGGGATGGCATTTTTGCAAGCTTTCCAAAGAAAATTCCTGATTTTGCACGGCATTGAGAGCTTCCAAATTTTTTTCCATAGTGGTTTCAGCAACTCGGCTTGGGTATGGTTTTGTGGATTTGTCATTCTAGCTCTAATTTTGAGGAAGAAATAACCTGACTTGGTGGTCTACTGACCGAATTGGACATATGGCTAGAAGAGAGCATCCTCTGTATTGGTTCTGCTTAGTGGGATTTGTTTAATCAATTTTGCTTCCGCATGACCAAACACATTTGGAAGCAAGGTTAGGTCCTATTGTCGAGTTGTAGGATTAATGAGAGAACTTACAGTGGCATTTTGTAGCTCAGCCGTGAGGGGGCTTTGGAGTCCTGGATTATGTAACGAAGGCAACCAATTATCGCCCTAAAGTTGAATTGATTCTCCATTTCCCACTCTCCATTTTGATCCTCGCCATATGACCTCCCTACCCTTCAAAATACTCTTCCAAGCATACGAACCTCCATGTCCTTACTTAGCTTACATAATAGAACAATTGGGAAAGAATTTAGATTTAAACACTTTGTAAAACAAAGAGTTCTTATTGTGCAACTACCTCCACGTTTGTTTGGCTAAGAGAGCATCATTGAACAATGGTAACTCCTTGAAACCCATGCCACCTTCGGATTTCGGTTCACACATATCCTCCCACTTGATCCAATGAATTTTCCTATGATCTCCTCTTTGTCCCCACCAAAAACCACGAATAAGCTTTTCAATTTCATGACAAAGGCCAAGTGGGAGCTTGAAGCAACACATTGTATATGTTGGAATAGCTTGGACCACTGTCTTAATCAACACTTCTCTCCCTGCTTGTGATAGTAGACTTTCTTCCCAACCCTGAAGCTTCCTCCAAACCCTTTCTTTGATGTAATCAAAACTCGCCTTTTTGTGTATTCCTACAAGTGATGGCAAGCCCAAATATTTATCATAGTGCAAGATTTTGGGAACCCCTAAAGCTTCCTTGATTTCTATCCTCATGGTAGTAGTGGTGGATTTACTAAAAAAGATGGATGTTTTGCCTCGATTTATTTGCTGCCCCGACATACTTTCATAGGAGGATAGGAAATCCAGCACCTTTTGGCATTCATTTCTGTTGGACCTGCAAAACAATAAGCTATCATCTGCAAAGAGCAAATGGATTAGTTTTGGGCTTCTTCTACTTAAAGCAAAGCCGTGTATAGAGCCCTCACTTGCTGCCTTCAAAATAAGATTGTTAAGGCCTTTCATGCATAGCAGAAATAGAAAGGGAGATAGGGGATCGCCTTGGCAAATTCCCCTTGTAGGATTAATCAAACCCTTTGGTTCACCATTCACCAACACTGAGTATGAAACTGTTTTGACACAAACCATTATGAGGGCAATCCATCTTTCATTAAACCCCAATTTTCTCACTACTTCCTCCAAAAAACACCACTCCACTCTATAATACGCCTTAGTCATGTCTAATTTTATCGCCATATAACCTGATTTCTTAGATTTGTGAATATTCATACTATGTAGTGTTTCAAAAGCAACAAGGATATTATCTGAAATCAAGCGGTTTTTTGTGAAGGCACTTTGGTGTTCAATTATGATTAAGGGTAGGATTTTTTTTTAACCTATTTGCAAGGACCTTTGAAAAAATTTTATAAAGGACATTACAAAGGCTAATAGGACGGTAATCAAAGACAGCAATGGGATTTTTAATTTTTGGGACTAAAGTTATGAATGTATGGTTTAGGGGATGAGGTAGGGTGATAGAATTTAAATATGACAAGATGGTTTTTGTGACATCATCACCTACAAGACCCCAATAATTTTGATAGAAGATAAGGGGCATACTGTCAGGGCCAGGAGCTTTTAACGAAGCCATTTTTTCTTATGCTACTTCTACCTCCCATTCTATGAATTCTTATGACAAGTGTGCATTTATGTCATCAGTAACCACCTTCATCATTGAATTCAAACCTATACATGGATTGGATGACTCAAAGAGATGCTGATAGAATTTTGTGAAAACTTCAGCAATGCCATCGGATTGATTAACCCATTCACTCGAAGAATCTTGTATTCCCAATATTCTATTTTGTTGATGCCTTTGAGTAGCCCTACTATAAAAATACCTTGAGTTTTTATCACCCACAACCAAAACGCCTTAGCTCGCTGCCTCCACATTTTATTTTCTTTCACCAATAGTTCATTAATCTCCATTTTCAAACCCCTCACTCGAGAATTACTCCCACTTTGCATTGCTTCCTATTTAGCCTTAACCAACCACTTCCTCTTTTCGGCAAGTTGTCTTTTAACATGGCCAAAATTCTTTCGACTCCAATGTGTTAGCTCATTTCCACACTTCTCAATTTTTTTGATCACCTGGCTTTCGGCCTCACAAGGGATTGTGCTGCTCCACACTACTTCAACTACCCATCCACACCCCTTGTCTGAAATCCACATTTCTTCAAATCGGAAAGGCCTTGAACTTGGTGGGGGATCTATACCACTTGGAACAATCCATAAAGGGAAGTGATCCAAAGTGGTACATGTAAGATGTATGACCTTGGTACTAGAAAATGGTTGAGCTAATCTGTCGTGCACAAAGCTCTATCTAGTCTCTCCCAAATTGATTGGCTAGTTGTATAGTGTTTACTCCAAGTGAATCTTGAACCCAAGTACCCAAGATCCACAAAATCACAAGCATCGATTGCATTACAGAATAGTTGCATCTGGTTGTGACTTCTTTTATTACCCCCATTTTTTCTTCACCTCTAACCAACTTGATAAAATCCCCCACACAAAGCCATGGACTTTGGAATTTTCGTTGTAAATTTCTAAGTAGATTCCATGACTCAATCCACTTTTGGGTATCTAGTTTCATTCATTTCTTTGTTCTTATTAATGATTGTATCAATATGATTCTTGTCAAAGCCCTCAACTAAAATGTCAATTAATGATCTCCAAAAAAGAACTAACCTGCCTCCCCTAGTCGTTCTTGGCGAAACAAACATGTTTCAAATTTTATCTTCCTTTCACATCTTTTAGCCTTGATTCGTCTACTCATGTCTCGGCTAAAAACACAATAGAGGGATCTTTTGCCCGCATCATATTAGCAAGCTCGTTCACTGTACATGGGTTCCCAAGCACACGACAGTTCCAAACTAAGCAACTCATTGTGATTGGCAAGGCTGATCGTCAACCTCCACCATTGAATAAAGGTTGTCACTCTCATCTTTTGAAACCCACCTGTGCTTGCTTGGTAACTCCAGATGAACATCCCCACTCCGCTTCCCATAAATTTTTTTCCCCGTTTCCAACTTGCCCACTAACTTTGAGCAATCCCTTACCATTGGTCTCCCTCTGTTTCTCGGCTTGTTGCTGTTGTTATTTTGGAATTGGATGAGAATATTTTTTGTCATGTTGCCCTAGTCCTAGATTGTCGTGACCCTTGGTTCTCAGCTGCGGCGGCTTGCTCAGTTTGGAAACATATCTCCCCATTAATTACTGCCAATATTTTTGCCTTAACTTAGAATTATCCTCATACCCCATTAATTCCTCATCAATCTCCTTAATTTGAATAATTCTGATGTTGAAACCAGTTTTGGAGTTAAATTCTCAACGCAAATAACTTCCTCCACCAAATTAGGAGCAATAATAAGAATAGATACGGTTGAAATAGAATCTGTATTTATATGTCTCCAAGTCAACGTGTAACGCATCTTCCATGTTTTCAGTGTCTTGCGTCTCACATTCAATAATGCAATCAATGCTAGTTTTAGTTACCATGGCTGTTGGGGGCACCTCCACTGGACCACCATTCGTAGCTTCCCCCTCCGATGAACCTAGTTGTGAGTTGGCAACCTGAACCAAAGCTTGAGATCTGGGTTTCGTTCGCTCGTAATAACCAAGGGCATAAATCACATCCTTGCCTGCTGATGTATACGAGGCTGCCTTCAAGGTTGAATCAAACTGTTGCTATTTTGGTGTGAGTGTGCCTTTGCTCTCAATCCACAATTCGCAATTCTTATCACTGTGATTCAGACGTCCACACCAAAAACAGATGTTAGGCAACCGCTCATACTTGAACCTAACCCAAACTTTATCTCCGTTCTCCATTGTAATCAACCTTCCTCGGCAAAGTGGGAGAGAGATATCAATAAGGACTCGGGCTCGTATGAAAAGACAACCATCATCGTACTGGAATATCATGAACTTGAACCCATAACAAAGTTGTTTTAAAAACCAGTTCACGCATCAGAATATCAGAGTTGTATCTTTGCAGCATGACTAGATGTTTATCGAAACTCCACAATTGGTTTTGCAAGATCCGGTCCACATCACCTAGGTTGTCAAAGACAAACAATACTCGCTGATCCTTATGATTACGTATCTTGAAGCCATTGGTGGACCTCCATAGTTGTTTGAAGGTTCTCGCCATGGCTTCCATATTCAGGAAACGGGGAGTTAAGAATTGTGACACTAAAAGGAATTCCCCGGATTGTTGGTCTCGTTGAAGAACAAAACTTGTAGTCTTGACAAAGAAAAAGTACTCCATTTGGCTGCCAAGTCCTCCATAATCCTTACTGTAAAAAGAAGAAAGCCTAAATTGTGTTTCCCTAAACCCCAAAGAAACAAAACCTCACAAGCTCTAATGGCAATTTTGTTGCCTTAGAGGACAAAACTCTCCTTTGTAGGAAGGGACAAGAACACTTCTACTGCCTAAGAGAAGAGAAAAGCTCACTTTCCTAGCGACAGAGAGACCAAAAAGAAAATGATTGATAGACAAGTTTGATAGATTCGTTTTAGTTAATTGAAAATCCTTCTAGTCTTCTGCTATCTTTTCAAAAATATCAATAGATTCATCATATACCAGATAATTTAGTGTCTTCGTCAATATTATTTGATTATTCATATCACCATAAGAATCTTATGATAGAGAAGATTTATATAAGAGCAATATACTCGGTGTTCCTGCCTCATTCTTTTCCATGGACCACAATAGGCCCAAAACCAAAGGGAGACCCAAAATCATGGGTCCATTAAGATTTTGGGCTACAAAGCCCTAATCTAGGCCATAGATATGAAGACATAAAAGAGGGAGTTTGCTGCAATGCATTTTTGTGGATCCCCAACCACCAGGAGCCCAATTGCGTGATCTAGTTAGCTGCTCAAAGTCTATAAAGAGCCTTACTTGTTATTGTCAAGTCCAAAGAGATGAGGTTTAATTGGAAGGGGAGAGAAATTTGAATTAGTGGTTGTCTAGCAACCCCCTTAGGGGATGTGTTTGTTGGAAAACACATATATCATAAGAGATATGGACAAGTAAACTACAATTGCATGTCAACTGTCAAGTCTTTTTACAAATTCACAAGTTTGTCAACTAAATAAATTGGCCTTTATCAACATTTATTACCCTTTAACTACCCCCATGTCTTTACTAAAGTCAATTGGCCTCTGTAATATGCCACAACTCATTTTTCCCTTTACAATTAATAAATCGAGCCACTTTCCTTCATTGATTATCAATCTCGATAATAAAGCTTATACCTATAAGGACAAATCGAAGACTCATTGTCCTAAAGGTTTTGAATTCAACCTGGACAAGAGAGAAAAGAGCCCCTACCTCTGTTTTAAAAGGAAACCCAACTCGGTTCCAAGAGACAAGAGGCTTAGCTCGATGCTAATCTCACAAATTTATCAGCAACACATCCTCCATCAAAAGAGCACAAGAACTACTTTGGCCAAAATTCTAAGAGCACACAAAATCACGAGTCTCACAATTCCATGACAATCATAGTACGAAGTTCCCTCTCTCGTCAAATTTGAAGAAAACTATATCTACCATTAGGCGTGCATTTGGGAAGGAATTATAAATTAAAATTATTTCATTATTTAGCTTATTTTTGCTATTATTCATGAGATTCACTGTACTTTTTGACACTATTTATGAGCTCCACTGTACTATTTCAACTAACTTTTATCTTTATTTACAGTACTTTCAACAATAATTTTTCAATTTTAACAAAATAACCGATATCCAAACACACCGGTCTAACCATTCATTATTTACCAAGTCTGCGGGAGTTGATATGAGGTCAAAGCACCTAGCAACCAGGAAACATGAAAGCTCCTTGTTTTCTTCCTTTTATAACGATGGGCTATCTTTTCTTTCCTTATAAGGGGGCTCGTTGGGCGTTGGGCTTACAGATTTGTGTGTGGACCATTAGTAACAGAAAATGAACAAAGGCCCATTATGTAGGAGTATTAGATTTGGGCCTTTACTCATGAGCTCACCCAGACTAGTTGTTGTCCACAAGTTTAGCGACACATGTATATGACATTCTATAGACAACAAAAATCTTTCTCAAACGTGCAAATACCCTTTTTAAGGCTAACCAAAAATATTAATACCTTTGAGAGTAGTTATTTCATGTAAAAGCACACCAGTTTTAGGCTACTGCAAGTAGCCTAAAGGTAATTGATAGGAAAACGCACAGGAACCACAAAGTAAAATATCAATCAAGAAAAGTTTAGCATGGAATTTATCATTATTATTCAATGTTTAATGTGAGATGCATATAATCGGTATATGTAGTGTCTATTTAGCTAGCTTATTTTTTGCCAACTTATTTTATTATTCAACTTATTTTTTGTACTATTCATGGATCCTACTGCACTTTTTGATACTATTCATGGATCCCACTATACTATTTCAACTAATATTTATTTTTATCTACAGTACTTTCAGCAAAAAAATTTTAGCTTTAACAAAATAAATGAATCCCAAACAAACCCATAGTATGTTTATACAATTCATTTTCAGCCTTTCACATTTGTCACGTCATTATCAAAAAAATTATGAATACGAGAATATCATTTTCTTCACAAGTATGGGTCCATTTGAAATATAGAAATATAGAGTAATAATTTGTGCTGTCACATTGAAAGCCTTGAAAGCCACAGTTTCAATACAAACATTCCTATATATTGCCTAATTATTTGTATATAATTTATCGAAAGACAGATAGCTTTTATGGGAGACTATTACTTTTTATTCTTTTAATGATTTTTTTTTTCTTCCAATGTGCTACAACAGATATTCTTCCAATAAAGAAACAAGAGAGAACCACTCATGCTACAAAGTGCCTTATAACTCAATTGAAATCTTTTGTTGTTTCAAGGAAGATATTTAGGATTCAAATTACCTACTCTTATTATAACTATCAATTTATTAAAACAGAAAACAACTTATGCTGAAATTTGGAGATTCAATGTTGTTCACTCCAATATTTGGAGGTATCTGCTGATGAAACCTCAAACCTCTTAACTCTGAGCCAAGGAGGAACTTGTAACATTAGGGTGACTGATTTTCACTTCGTAATCTCTATGAGATAATGAAGCCTCAAAGAATAATCCTTCACCATCTGCTGTGCCTTTCAAGCTAGAACCCCACTCTCCCAACAACTTGTCTACGACGTTCCCAGTTGGCAAGTTATTGAAGCTATTATCGATCAAACACATTTGGTAACATCCCCCTGGTTTCCATGTAGATCACATTATGATTCCTTTGATCCTAGGGTGGGCATGTAATTCCCTTAGGACTTGCTTTAAGTGCTGTGCCTGTGCCTGCACACATAGTAGAATAGTTCATAGCAAACCTTGGATGAAGACATCCATAGAGGAAGAATTACCAAAAAAAAAAAAAAAAAACCCTGGAAAAGAAGGACATGGGCTTCTATAATTCCTATAGTAACTAGTCAATATATATCCCATGTAATGCACCATAAAGTTGAACAAAATATGATATATATCGTTTCTTATCACAATATATATATATATATATATATGACATTTTATCCATGTTTTTTTTACCCTTCTAAATATACAATTTGATTACTATGCTAGTTATTAATGAATATTTATTATGATTATATTTATATGACATTATCTTTCCAAAATATGACATGGTAATTAAAATTCTAATGGAGAATGTAAATATATGAAATTTTATAAGAAATCTTTACTAGAATTTAAACTCAATTAAAAAGTATGATAACTTGAAAAATTGCAAGGCTTCAAAAATTTTGGGTGAAGTTTCACTGGTTATGGGGCTGTTATTCGTAATGAGAATGCTGAAGTGATGGCCGCTTTTTCTGTCCGTGGTTCAAAGGCTGTTGATAGCAGTGAAGCTGAGGTACTCGCATATCGGAGGGCTATACAGTTTGCTCTTGAGGTGGGTATTACTGATGTTGTAATAGACAATGCTATGATCATGGGGTCCATTGCCAAGAAGGATCTCAGTGGGGCTCGGCTGGGGCATATTTTTACTGATATTCAAGCTTTGTTGGTGGAGTTATCATGGTTTTCTATTAGTAGTGTAAAACGAGACACTAATTCTGTGGTCCATTCTTTAGCTCGCTATGCGCGACATATTTAGGAGGGTGTTTTTTGGATTGAGGATTCTCCACCCTTGCTTTGGAAGCTTTGTATTTTGATTTTGCTCATATTCATTAATGAAATTCTGATTTCCTTTTAAAAAAAAAAGACAAATATCTTTGGTCTTAATTATACATCAAATGATATTTTGAAAAAAAAAAAAAAAAAAAAAAATTTTAATGTATACTTTTGCCTCTTGAACTTCTTAATTACCTGTTGACCAAGGGTACTTGCAATATCAAGTTCTGTAATCCATATGGGAAATCCTGTGGAAGCAAGAGTATCAATAGAAGATCTCACGTAAGCAAGATCTGGAGCATTGCGGAAATGAGACTCAAGCCCAATTTCTTGTTTCAGATTGTTGTTTCTGGGAAAGCTTTGAATCTGTTTCAACTTCGCTATGTACTTAGACGGCGTTGATAAAGGGTCGCGGTTGTCCTCTATGGTATTAAACTCATTCATAAAAAAAGGTAGTTGTTCTATCAATCCCTTTAGCAGCATTGTAAAAGGTTGCCGAGGCCCGAGGCACCTGATCCGAGCTTATCTTCGAAGAAAGAGAACTGCAAATTTTCATTCACAACATCCCATGCAATAACCTGGCCTTTGTACCTTGACATAACGGAATTGATCCTTTTTTTTCAGCCATGGCAAGATCAGTTAGTGAAAGTGAAGAAACCCAACCCTGTACCGTCAAGGGAAAATCCCACAAAACATTGTGGCCTCGGACCGGAATAGAGTTTTGTTTTGCAAATTGAAACAATGCATCAGCGGCTGTGTAGTCCTCTTGGCCAGGGGATGGTACAGTGGTAGACCATTTCATTTCATCCTCAAATACTGTGACTGTGAACCTTGAGCTGAACCAATTTTGGTATGCTGTGTTGGTGAGGATGTTTTATTTATGGCAGTGCCAAATGGGAAAATTACTTTCTTCTGTATAATTGAGATTGATGCATTAGGTAAGGGATTGCCTTGTTCATCAATTGCTTGGATCCTCACCTTTCTTTAGGGTGGCAAAATAAGCCTAAACTCATTTACCCATCGAAACCCACCCACTCTAATTAAATCCAAACCCACCCAATTATTAATTGGATTAAATGGACATCAACCCAAATAGATCCAATGATTATTGGATTTTAACTAAAAACTCATTGAACCCAAAAATAATATACTTAAATTTAACCCAGCTCTTCCCATTAAAAAAATAAAATAAAATAAAACATAGTTTTTAATAATAAAAAATATGGACTAAACAAATGAAAATTAACCATCTTGTGATTTTCTCGGTAACCAAACAGAGTCCAAATATTTAAGAAATTTAAGAGAACATTTGAAACTCAAATATACAAATTCTCTTTCTCTTTTCCAGCATTTTCTCCCCAACCAAACAGAATATTACTCACAAATAAAAAACAATTAAAAAAAGAAGAAGAAGAAGAAGAAGAAGAAGAAGAAGAATAAAACGTAGTTTATAATAATAAAAAATCTGGAAGCAATCGTTATCTGATTCGCTAGTTTCGCGAATTGACCTTTTCCAGTGGCACCCATGTAATTAACTTTACCAAGGAGGGCAAAAAGTGGACTCAAACGTTTCACCACCGATTCATCCCCTCCGGCGAATATCGCCAACCTTCCGTTTTTAGCCCGAGATCACCACCAGATACTAGTGCGTTGATGGAGAAGCAGTCTTTGGAGGAAGCGGCAGTGAATATCTCGGTGGCAAGGTAGGGTTCGAAGGTGGTCATGTCGACGAGTATGCCACTGTGGCGGAGGCCGAAGATGGCGCCGGAGGTAGGGTTGAGTAAGACGGAGTGGACGCCGGTTCCGATCCAAATCATTCCCTCTCTCTCTCTAATCCCAGATCATTCTCTCTCTCTCTCTCTCTCTCTCTCTCTCTCTCTCTCTCTCTCAAGTCTCAACCCAGATAGAATATCTGATTTTTATTTTTTTTTAAATTAAAATGTTGATGTGTCAAAAAATGCAAACTAAAATATTTTGGTACTTTTTACTTTAAGGGTATTTTGGTAATTTTGATAATTGGGTAATTGGAGTTTACCCATTATAATTGGTTGGGTTGGGTTTGGGTTAAAAACAATTAATTAAATGGGTTTTAATGGGTGAATGGGCTTTATATACCCAACCCAATTATGTCCACCCCAAACCCACCCATTTGACACCCCTACCTTTCTTTTACGTGCCTGCAAAAATTGAAGTGTTTTTACTGATATGGAATTTCTCTTTTTTTTTTTTTTGGTAAACCATGAACTTTCATTAAACTAGAAAATAACTATTCTATTACAAAATACATTAGCTCTATCATGAGCTAGAATACTGTCCACCACAGGCGGTGGAGTCCAAAAAACAACAAAAGAAGTTAGCGACGCAGCTCCCTTTTTGCCAATGCATCAGCGCATTGGTTGGCCTCTCGATAGGCATGGACCACTTGGGTATTAGGGAACGCCTTTAACAGGTTCCTACAATCAGTTAGTAAAGGCTCCATTTGCAAATTACAAGTACTGTTTTTCATAAGCAAGACCACACTTAAAGCATCAAGCTCAACTATAAGATTATTAAGGCCCAACTCCTTAGCCAACAGCAGCCCATCTCTCAATGCCTAAAGTTCAGCCATGCAGCTATTGGTTCGCCCAAGTGGTCTAGCAAAACTACTTATCCCCCTCCTTCTTGACCCCTAATCACGCCTCCACCTCCAGCCATCGCGGGGTTCCCCATAACTGATCCATCTGTATTAAGTTTAGCCCAGCCCTCAGGTGGCTTTGACCAACCAACAGGTATCACAACTCTATTTCTTTCCACTTTAGCATTGAAACCTATGGCGTAAAATTCTGCACTCTCTCTAATACATTTCCTGAACCATAAGCGCTCAACCTTACCTGATTTAAAGACATAATTGTTCCAATGCAGCCACAGATGCCAAACCCCCATTGGAAACAAAATTTTCCATGGAATGCCCATAAACAAGGAGCTAGCCTCACTCCGACAGTTGGATTCAAACCATTTTCCAATAGGTAAATTAAAAGTGTCCTCCATACAATAAGGCACTTTCAGCTCTTGCCAAAAATCTTTTGCCACTTCACAGCCCCTCACAAGGTGCTCCACGGATTCCATCTCCTTATTACATAGACTGCAGATGGGGTCAAGGTTTAAACCCCTTGAACCCAGAACTTTTCCAATGGAACACTATTATGGAGGCACAACCAAAAAAAGAAATGTACCTTTGGTGAAGCTTCCACCTTCCAAACCCAACCAATTGAATCAGTTTCCCGGTTCAAGGGATTTAAACCCCTTGCCAACAGATAGGTAGACTTTAGAGAGAAGAATCCATTCTTGGAATAAGCCCAATGTAGCATGTCCTCTACATTTTGATCTATAGATAATGGAGTAGCTTTAATAACGTTTAGCAACTGATCTGGTAACTTAAATGATATGTTATAAGCCCTCCCACCAGTCTCATTGTCAAGGTATTGCCTTACTGTGATATTCTCCTCACCCCGTTTTAAAGGCCCTTGAATGAGACTATGCAAAGTACCTTCATGCAGCCAGAAATCCATCCAAAAATTAATAGTTTCACCACTCCTAACAGCCCATTTAAGCCCTTTAACATAGATTGGGCCTCCCTTCTTACAAGCAGTCCAAATACTAGAACAAGGTAATTTCTTCCCTTCCTCAGTCATTCTATTAGGTGTAAGATACTTGGCAGACAACAGCCCATGGGGAACCGTTAGCACTAGCCAATCTCCAGCAAAGTTTTTGCAAGAATCGCTAAATTCCTATCCTTCATTGAATGCAACCCTAAACCTCCGAGTTCTTTTGGGAGAGTTACAGTACTCCATTTGACCATATGCATTTTCCTCTTCTCTTCAGTTGAACCCCACAGGAAATCTCTTACTGTTTTATCCACCGCTTCACACACATTACTAGGTAACGCTTGACATTGCATGAAATATTCAGCTATAGGGGCAGCTACAGACTTCACTAAAACAAATTTCCCAGCTCTAGACAGCAGCTTAGTCCTCCACCTAGCAAGCTTATTTTGCACCCTTTTCACAATAAAATTGTAGGCATCTCCTAATCTTCCCTAAGTTAGTAATGGGAACCCAAGGTATCTTCCTAAATTGTTTGTAACAGTCATGCCCATCTTTCTACAAATATACCTCTTCCGCCTTCTAGAAACATTAGGAGAAAAAAAGAATCTTAGACTTCCCGAGGTTAACTTTTTGGCTAGCAAGATTACAGAAATTATCGAGCACCTCAATGACAGCCTCACAGTTCTTATGATTTGCCTTAGCAAACAGCATTAGATCATCAACAAAGAACACATGAGAGAAGCTCAGCCCATTTTTAGAAGCTTTCATCCTATCCCACCTTTTTCCTTCACACATACTGGTGATCTGGGCCCCAAGAAATTCCATACACAACAGAAACAGGTATGGTGAGATGGGATCACCCTGTCTTATACCTCTTGAGGGTTGAAATGCTTCTAATTTTCTACAATTAAACAACAAGGCTGTAGTTGTTGTGGATATACAACTCATAATAAGGTAAATCATTTCTTGAGGAAACCCAAAATGTTCTAAAACCATTTTTACGAAACTCCACTCTAGGCGGTCATATGCCTTTTCCAAATCAATCTTAATAACCATGTACCCATCCTTCCCTTTTTCTACTTTTTAAGTAGTAAATTAATTCTTGCGCTATAATAACATTATCTGAACTCCTTCTACCCTCAAGGAAGTCTGCCTGCATGGGGGAGATAAGAGAAGGCAGCAAGGGTCTTACCCTCTGAACAATAATTTTTGAAATAATCTTGTAAACGGTACTGCACAAGCTGATTGGCCTAAAATGACTGACAGTCTCTAGCCCAATCTGCTTGGGAATGAGGGCAATAAGTGTCTGGTTCAAGTACTTAGGGATCTTTTGGCTTAGAAACACTCCTTTAACTTCTCTCTTCATTGATTCCCTAACCACAAGCCAAAACCTTTGAAAAAACCCGGCATGGAGGCCATTAATGCCAGGGGCTTTGTAAGGTTTCATAGACTTCAGAGCTAACCAAATCTCACCATCCAAGGGAACCTGGACCAACCCATTAGCTTCATCCTGATTAAGTTTGACACACCAATCTAAGTTCCATTAGGGGTTTATAGGACAGAAACATTGTTCCATTTGATAAAGCTGTTTGTAACTCGACAAAAACATGTTCTTCACTTCATCAATGTCATGAATCCAATCCATCATCGCTTTCATTGCCCAAATCTCCTCCTTCATCTGGAGAATAAGATTATACTCTTTAGTAAGCTGATTTTGAAGGTTGAGCAAAAAAGTGTTCGGCCTCAATGCTAAAGCCTTTTGAATGCCCAACAGCCTTGCCATTATCTGCTTCTTCCTAACAAACACATTACCAAACACTTCTTTATTCCATCTTAAGGCTTTAGCTTTGAAAGAAGATATATCACCATCCAGTCTGTCATCTTGCCCTGCCCAAGCCTCTCTAACAATAGCCGAGAAATCCTTGTGATTGAGCCACACCGGTTGAAATCTAAATGGTCTATCCTACACATTACCCAAATTGGGACTTAGCTTTAGCAACAACGGGTAGTGGTCAAAGTTAACTCTCGCCAAGTGAGTAACATTAGCCTCTTCAAAGAGTCCTTTCCACTCCGGATTAGCCCAACACCTATCGAGTCTGCATTGGATTAGATCACCGACCTCTCTCTTGTTGGTCCAAGTAAACTTAGGCCCTGAGAATCCTAAATCCATCATATGACACACATCCATACACTCTTTAATGGCTCTCACCCTTCTTTGGCACACCGAGTTCCCCCCATATTTCTCCTCTTCTGAAAGCACCTCATTAAAATCACCCATGAGAGCCCAAGGGAGGCCATCCATGGAAGCTAACAATTTAAGATTATTTCAGAGAATACACCGTTCTGCAAATCTAGGACTAGCATAAATTGCACTAATTAGCCAATGAAAGGTTTGAGCTCTTACCCGAATAATGGTGTGAATCTCCTGCTTAGTTGTTGCCAAGACATCCACTTGCACCAAGTCCGTGCGCCAGAGTAACCAAATTCCTCCAGCAAACCCAATTGTATCCGCCACAGTAGCACCATCAAATGGAAGTAACTCAATAATTTCATTGGCCTTGGCCCCACTCATTTTGGTCTCTGTAATCACCATGAGTAATGGTGAATGCCATTCCACAAGATCCATAACTTTCTTCCTAAATTGGGGTTTCATTGCACCCTTGCAGTTCCATATCAGTATATTCATGATTCTATTTGGATTTGATGTAGAATCAAAATGAGTCAGTGAGGAAGCATCTTCACTGTCCCTCAACTTCCATGCTTCCAAAAGCTCCATCTGAAGTCTTACCTATCTCCCTATGAGACGTTATAGGTTGTGTGTGCGTCGCCTCACTCCTGTCGTCTCTCTTGTACTGCTCAGCCACCTTAGGCATGGCTATGGAACTAGCTTTAGGGCTCACTTCACTCATTTGACTCTGGTCTAGTTGTTGTGGTCTGCTAACCATCCTACCCTTAGACTTCCGCCGACTAACCACCATCCACTCACCGTAATCCTCAAGTTTATTCTTCTCCGTATCTTTCCCTACAACCATCTGTTCATTGGAAGTGTCTCCAATACTAGCATTTTGCTCCATGTTTGGCCCCGTGGCATCCTCCCTAACTACATGAGGGTATGTTTCCATCTTGTGCCCAATCCTGCCACATGTAAAACATAAAGCATTGATTCCCTTGTATTGTATACTCTGCACAATCTTGCCAATATGTAATGTTCTTAGCAGCGGTTTCTCCAAATTTACCTGTACACAGAGCCTGGCAAAACGACCTTTCACCCCAATAGCTGTATGTGAGTCAATACGTAATACCGGGCCTATGGCTCTTCCAATTTTAAGAAGAGCGTTTGTCTCATAGAATTCGATGGGCAATTCAGGTAACCTGATCCAAACTGCCACTTAGGATAAAGTTGTAGTGGATGCTTTAAACTCAGGCTCCCACTACCTAATTGCTAGAAAGTGTTGCCCAATGAACCATGGGCCACCCTTCAATATATTATCCACATCAATCGCTAACTCGAACTTAACCAAGAAGAAGTCAAAGCCTAAATCAATACAATCCATATTCCTTGTCAACTTCCACATACTACGGATTTTTTCTACAAGAAAAGAGAAACCCAATCTTCGCCCAAACGTTTTGATGATGATAGCCCTTTTTCCATGGATCTCTCATGTGAATTTTTTCTTCTTTAGAGAAGCAAACTTTGGTACTACCCTCCTGCTCCTACTACTCTTCATCATCAGAGACAATATCTTCCTGCATAAAACTTTCAAAGCCAAAGGCTTGTTCAAAGGCTCCGGGTATTGCTCCCACTAATTTGTCCTTGTAGCTTTTCCCTCTGTTTCGCACGTCATGCTCATTCCCTCCTAGATCTCCTATTGGCATATGGCTGTCTTTGAATTTCTTGGTGCTACAGGCCAGCACATCTTCCTCTTCATCAAAGCATTTCAGTCTTTCTCTCTCCATCCTCTCCAACTTCGAACACCCCATTAATTTCTCGTTCATATTGTCGTTATATTTTTCTAAGTTGATATATTAGTGACTTCAATGATGGGAATATATACGAAGTTCCCAGACTTGTGAGATGCAAAAGTAGAGAAAAAAAATATACGCCAAAGAGAAATAATCACACATAAGATAGTATTTATGTGGTTCGGCAATTTGTCTACATCCATGGAGTTGTAGAGATTCCACTAGTTGTAGGGATTCCACTATTCTTAGGAAAAAAATACAAAGTGCGGTAGTACAATTTTTCTCTCTAAAAAACGACATCAAAACACTAATCTCCAAAACAATGGTTTTTATATCCTACACACAGGATTTACAATGGGCTACTGCTACGGCTTGAGCCCTATGGACTAAGTCTCAGAAAATCTCACATTAAAAACTGTAACAACATTATTTCGGGTCGGGTCATAATCTGAATCAAACACAACTAGGTTCCACAAAACCCAACATTCAAAAAGTGGAACCTTTTGACACTGTTATTGTTATACATTTACCTTCTCAATGCTTTGATCTTGATGGAAGTTCCACTGCTCTTGGGTGAAAGGTTGCAATGAGATGCTATCTGCCCATATCTCCACCCATGCATTCTTGCTCTGAAGAGATTAGCAAATGTTAGATGCTTGGAGAAACTAATAAAAAATAAACATGGGACTTTAGTATTGTATTGAAAAGTTAGGATTAAATAGACAGCCTTAACCTCTGTTTCATTTTTTTTTTATTTAATTCTTTACTTCTAGATACTAAAAATTCTTCCGAAATATTTTATAATCAATAAGTCTAGGAGAATTTTTTTTTTTTTTTTTTTTTTCCAACAACGAATGAGTTGGAATATTTTTATACCTAAAATTCGTGAAAACTTTTGTGTTCCTAATATTACTTGATTATAAAAATCCAATTTTTAATATGATTATGAGACCACATATTATCATAAACTAATAATGAATAGATAAAGTTTTGCTCTTAGCAAACTAGTTTAATTAGGCATGGCCTTAAAAAAGGAACCTATATAGGGAAGGAGGGTATCAATTTTAAATTCTTATTAAAGTTGGATCATCATTGTTATTTATAGAAGGAAACACACATAATAGGCACAAAAGAGAGAGAGTGAAAAGCACCTCAAAAGAGAGCTCAGTTGGCCCTGATCCACCCTTGAGCATGGACCAGCACTTTGACCTCGCAAAAACAGCACCAACATGTTTGAAGCCAGTATTTGTTTTTAAGGCAGCTCTAACTAGAAAATCTCCATCACTGACTTGTATCCAAGCTGTAGTACACCAAGCAGATTAATGAAATTGCAAAAAGATTTTGTCCCATTTTTAGAACAATGTTGTGAAGGTGAGAAGCAGTTTTAGTAGAGAAGCCTTAAAAATTATGTTAAAGCAAGAAAATTTTGGCAAAGTTAATTGATGCAAATTTGTATTGATGGTAACAAGTGTTTGGGGAATTTCAAAATCAATGTGAAAAAGACAATTTACCAGAGAATGTGTAGAACTTGTCCTTTTGCAAATAAAGCTTCTGAGAGATGCTATCTTCTAGATGATTTCTGCTATTAGTGACAATGTATTTGTTGCCTTTTGATATTATTTGCTCAATTTTTGCATTCCCAAATATAGGAATACAAATCTTTTGTACCACTTTTTGTGTACTACTCTATGTTTCACCAATCATTACGTACCATATTTTGATTTTACTTTCCTTATAAAATAACTAAAGTTTAAAATGGAAAGCAATCATACACATGGTAAGTAGTGATTGATGGAACATAGAATGATACAAAAAAAAAAGTGGTATAAAGGATTTGCATTCCAAAAATAGACTATCCTCTCATGCCATAATTCAACTTAGGGTTTATGATAATTCCACCACCATATTGAGGTTTATGAGGATTTGGCAAACACTGAGGTTGTGAATAAAGAAGAATTTTTATTTTTTTTAGATTTTATATAATACATATATCTTAGTGTCCTACATTCATTAATGAATTTACAATATAGAATAATAATTCGGGCAAATTACAACTTAACCACCTATGGTTTGGCTGGAATTTAAGTTGCCTACTTACGATTTAAAAGTTGACACTTTACCCACCTAAGGTTTAATCAAAATTTAAGTTGCCTACTTGTAGTTTGAAATCTCATGATGCAAGTGTTTCGTTTGATTCTTTTTGAACCAATTTGATCTTGTATTTTTATGTTTTTTGTGTTTTTGAAGGAGAGAACCATAAAGGTGAAGCAAAATCACATATTTAACCATGTTTTTAACATTTATGGGTTAAGTAAATCTAACTGAACTAACTTCAGGTAGGTAAAATGTCAAATTTTAAACCACAAGTAGATAATTTAAATTTTGGCCAAATCACGGGTGGATAAGTTGTAATTTGCCCTAATAATTAATTGCAAGAAGCTTACCTCAATGCTGGCAATGTAATCATATGTTAAAGCATTAGCTCCAAACCCTACAAAACATCAACCAAAAAAAAAAAAAAAAAAATCCCCATCTTTTTTGGTTAACAATGTGGAGGAAAAAAAAAAAAAAAAAAGCTAAGAACTTTAACAATTGAAAAGTAAATGGAATATTATTATGCTTTGATATACCAAGATGTTGCAATCAATTTTTGAAAATTAACCTTGCACTTGGCATTGTTTTGTTCTTATCTTTTAAGTATATATATATTTTTCAATAATTCCCTTTTACGCACTAATTCCTCCTTTATTTATATTATTATTCTTAGTTAAAGAGTCCTTTACTTATATTATTATTCTTAGTTAAAGGGCATAGAGAGAAAATGTTGTTATTGTGGAGAAATTATCAGGTCCACCAGGAAGACTGTTGACGTGGTCTTTCTTGACCTCTCAACCAATAAAATGCTATTATTTATGCAAATGTGACATAATCTGGTACTTTTTACTTTTTATTCCTTGTGTTGATTACAAAGCTCACACATATATTTGCATCGATGGCATCATTTCATTAGTTAAGGAGGACCATATCAGCAGTCCTCTTAGTATAAATAATAATTTCTCGTTATTGTGACACCTAAAATCCTATTTGTAGGAATTTCTACCAACTGAGTTGTATAAAAATTTTGTCAAAAAAGTATTTGTTAATGGAGAAATCCTTACGTTACCTTAAAAAAGAAATCATTAAAGAAACCCTAATAGACTATATATATATATATATATATATTTATATCTATACTACTATTTAAGGGCTTCTCCTGTTTGGATTCCTCATTTTTTATGCCTAAAATACCCTCATTATACCCATTTACAAGTTTTCATCTAACGAGGATAAATATGTAAATTAAAACTCTTACACTTTTTTTTTTGAGAATCAACTCTTACACTTTAAGACCCACAAACTCACATATGCTATGCAGTTTCTATCTCACTTTCTATCCTCATTCTTCTTCAGATTGAAGACATTTAGTTTAGTTCTACGACTTTCTTTCTTTTTCTTTAGATTAAAGACATTTACTGTCAGAAGCTCCAACAAATTTTCAGGTTCTATCTTTTGCAAGTTCCTCTTTGTTTTCTTTTCTTTTGTTTATGATTGACTTTCTTTGAGATCTTTTTTTTTTTTCTTTTTTATGTGTATCACGTTAACTCTTTTATTTTTATTTTTTAATGTAATTTTGAAATGAATGGTTCCTTCACATACTCTACCACTGTACTTCTTAATGAATTGTAATTTCATGTTGTAGGTATTGTGATCCAAAGACAGGACTGCTTTATGCTACAAAAGAAGCATTCAAAATCATTTGTGAACAGTTAAACAGTATGGCTTCCCTTACCTCCTTTAGTAGCCTTTATTTACATTTTATTTAAATATTTTGAATTGAAATATAAATAGTTACCATAATCCCAACAGCTGGTTTCAAGTTTCAACATTCAAACTTCAAAAGTACCCAACTTTGAAAACAAGGAAAAAGAAAATAAAAAGCAACCATATATTTTGGTACGTTCTGGGTTACTTTCTTTATTTTTCTTCTTTTTTTTTTTTTGATGAACAGTTATGTGGGGCCAGAGAATTCACGGCCCAGGCCCACTCTACATTAGGGATCGAGGCCTAAGCCGAGGAGAGCCATTTGCCGAGGACGACCTCATGCTCAGCACCTCACAAAATGCCTGAAGAAAGGGGCAAATTCAGTGTGGGGGCAGGACAAGGGAAAAAGCTGCCAACATCATAATACAAAACACTGTATCTGACAAGCCCATACTCAAAACCATGCCCTTTAACTTTCCCAACGACCCCTAACCACTCTAGGCATGGGTTGACAGGACAGGTCTGCACCCCAGAAAGTAGAACTTACACGTGGACACTAAAAGGAGAAACGAACACTAGTATAAAAGGGGATCCTCACCCCCCTGCAAGAGGGGGGAGGGAGGGAGGATAGAAGGCTCCTCGGACGCTGTCCGAGGACATAAGTCCTACAACCCGTACTAATAGAGGGCTTAGCTAGTCAAGCCAAGTCCATCCAAACATAAGCTCCCATAGAAGCTACGACTAAACCGCTCACTTGTGCCCAAGGTCAGGCCTTTCAAGCCCACTCTCTATAAATCATATTGTTAGGGCCCTTTACATACGAGCCCAACGTCATACCTGGGCCGTCAAAATCGTGTCTTTACAATTGGCGTTGTCTGTGGGAAGGCTTGCGCGTTGGCGCAGGTGGCGGTGGAGTTAAGTCTCTATCAAGCAGAGGTCCGTGAGGTTTCCTCTTTTTCCAGCGACATGCAGTTGTTGCTCCGACAAAACTTCCGCTAGGGGCTACGCCTCGCAGTGCCGATGGCACGGGCAGCTCTAGGGGCTTCCAACCTCAAGCTAACTCTCCCCACCTTGGTCGAGGGGCTAACCTTCGAAAAATAAATAAATAAATACAAAGAAAAACTACAAGTTTTGGACAGAACCAAGGCCTTGTATGGTCCTTGGACTCAAGCCTCTGGGAAAACCAACTACTTAGAAGAAAACTACAAGTTTTGGACCAAGGCCTTGTATGGTCCTTGGACTCAAGCCTCTACGGAAACCAACTACTTAGAAGAAAAACTACAAGTTTTGGACAGAACCAAGGCCTTGTATGGTCCTCGGACTCAAGCCTCTAGGGAAACCAACTACTTAGAAGAAAACTACAAGTTTTGGACAGAACCAAGGCCTTGTACGGTCCTCGGACTCAAGCCTCTGGGGAAACCAACTACTTAGAAGAAAACTACAAGTTTTGGACAGAACCAAGGCCTTGTACGGTCCTCGAACTCAAGCCTCTGGGGAAACCAACTACTTAGAAGAAAAACTACAAGTTTTGGGCAGAACCAAGGCCTTGTATAGTTCTCGGACTCAAGCCTCTGGGGAAACCAACTACTTAGAAGAAAAACTACAAGTTTTGGGCAGAACCAAGGCCTTGTATGGTCCTCGGACTCAAGCCTCTGGGGAAACCAACTACTTAGAAGAAAACTACATGTTTTGGACAGAACCAAGGCCTTGTATGGTCCTCAGACTCAAGCCTCTGGGGAAACGAACTACTTAGAAGAAAACTACCAGTTTTGGACAGAACCAAGGCCTTGTACGGTCCTCGGACTCAAGCCTCTGGGGAAACCAACTACTTAGAAGAAAAACTACAAGTTTTGGACAAAACCAAGGCCTTGTATGGTCCTCGGACTCAAGCTTCTGGGGAAACCAACTATCTAGAAGAGACAATACGGGGTTTGGACACAACCTGGACGTTATATGGTCCTTAGAGTCTACCCCGGGGAAGAGTTCCCCATTGATAATTGGGCTAATCCCTAAACTGCATGGACTCCCCAGTCTACCCTCAGATCCTCAATACCAAGGGGATTGATGCAATATAGGGCCATATGTTGTCAAATACACAGTCAAAGTCCCTCACTGCTCGTCTACCCTCTCGGATGAATTATTTAGAGTTTATCGCTCTCGGACGGTCGCCTCGCATGCATTACGAAGCACTCGGCCGTTATCTCGGTTAGTTTCAGGAGTTTAATCTACTGGGAATTATCATTATTATACTTGATAATGTCAATAAGTTCAAACTAGTAGGATTTTGTTTCAAGATTTTTCCTGCTCTAAGCATCATTAAAAGAAAATACACATGTAATATTCATACACAAAGTAGTTGTTGCAGAAAGAAAAGTATTTGAGAGTAAGCAAATTCATTTCTTATTAAGACAAAGAAACAGTACAGCGTACAATGAAAGAGCTTAAATAAGCTCATACCGAAACTAACTACATAAGCGAAAAGAAAAGATACAAGGGAATGAAGAAAAAGCCGAAGAAGAGGTGCAGAGAAGAGACGAGCTGCCGCTCCAAAATGTTGTCTAAGGAAGCCATTCCTCAATACTTTTACATGCCTATAACTCAGGCAGCAAAAGAGCCCAACTTGGGGCTTGCACCGTTGAAGAAAAGGTGCAGAGAGCCCAACTTCGGGCTAACGCCGCTGAAGAAAAGGTGCAGGGAGCCGGAAGTTGATGAGCCTCCACATAATCTCGCCTGCGGTAGAGCAGACGGCGCTGATGGCGGAAAACCTTACTCCTAACGTACCCAGAATCTGGTGCGACCAGTACCTGCTTCGGATTTTGACTGAAAGAGAGAGAAATACCATTTCCCCTTTGTCAAGATGGAAGATTATCTTGAATCTATGCCTCCCCTGTCCAGACCACGCCACCTTGAGCCTCGGAAGGACCCGGCGCCTTTGCGGCGGATATAGTTCCTTTACCCCTACCCATGTCTTAAACATATTGCACAAAGGGTGGGTAGCACTGAATATGAAAACTGTGATTATAGCTGAAGGATTATGGTTTTAAAGAGAGCCGAAGGGTTTGTATGTAAGGAGAATAACCTCCTATCCTACTTATATAAAGGGTAAGGTGGTGGCATTCAATTCGTGCAGCTTTCCAAGGAATGCTACGGACAAGGCAGATATGGCACAATGTCCAACACCATTCGCAACCGTAGGATCTGAAGATCCTCGTGAAGGTGCGCCTTGAGTATTGAAGCGTCAAAGGACTTCGCGTGATTGGATAAAGGAATGCTTCTTAATTTGGCACGTCTCTCATGTAAATGGAAAAACCCAAATATCAGTAGAGTACAGAATTTGGGCGAGCTATGATGTAGGCCCCACATTACCAAAACCCTCCTCCCCAACTAAAAAGTCGGGCAGCAGGATTTTGAGGGGCTATTGTGGGGCCAGAGAATTCACGGCCCAGGCCCACTCTACATTAGGGACCGAGGCCCAAGCCGAGGAGAGCCATTTGCCGAGGACGACCTCATGCTCAGCACCTCACAAAATGCCTGAAGAAAGGGGCAAATTCAGTGTGGGGGCAGGACAAGGGAAAAAGCTGCCAACATCATAATACAAAACACTGTATCTGACAAGCCCATACTCAAAACCATGCCCTTTAACTTTCCCAACGACCCCTAACCACTCTAGGCATGGGTTGACAGGACAGGTCTGCACCCCAGAAAGTAGAACTTACACGTGGACACTAAAAGGAGAAACGAACACTAGTATAAAAGGGGATCCCCACCCCCCTGCAAGAGGGGGGAGGGAGGGAGGATAGAAGGCTCCTCGGACGCTGTCTGAGGACATAAGTCCTACAACCCGTACT
This sequence comes from Quercus robur, assembly GCF_932294415.1. Lineage (NCBI taxonomy): Eukaryota > Viridiplantae > Streptophyta > Magnoliopsida > Fagales > Fagaceae > Quercus > Quercus robur. The sequence continues at coordinate 31,735,324 of NC_065544.1, forward strand.
AATGGAGGGCTTAGCTAGTCAAGCCAAGTCCGTCCAAACATAAGCTCCCATAGAAGCTACGACGAAACCGCTCACATGTGCCCAAGGTCAGGCCTTTCAAGCCCACTCTTTATAAATCATATTGTTAGGGCCCTTTACATACGAGCCCAACATCATACCTGGGCTGTCAAAATCATGTCCTTACAAGTTACTTTCTGGGTTACTTTTTTTTTTTTTTTTTTAACTCCCTCCTTTCTTTTTTATGTATCACAAATTTCCATTCCTTCTTCGTATTTTTTTTCTTTTTAAGAATTTTTTTTTTTTTACCATCATTGTATATGTTTTTGGCATTAAATTTTTTTATTTAGGTATGTAGCAAGCTTGAGTTCTAACTTTTTTTCTTTTTCTTTTTTTCAAAAGTACCCAACTTTGAAAACAAGGAAAAAGAAAATAAAAAACAACCATATATTTTGGTACGTTCTGGGTTACTTTCTTTTTTTCTTTTTTCTTTTTTTTGTTTAACTCTCTCCTTTCTTTTTTATGTTTCACAAATTTCCATTCCTTCTTCGTATTTTTTTTCTTTTTAAGATTTTTTTTTTTTACCATCATTGTATATGTTTTTGGCATTAAATTTTTTTATTTAGGTATGTAGCAAGCTTGAGTTCTACTTTTTTTTCTTTTTCTTTTTTTTTTTTTTTTTTTTTTATGTATCACATTAACTCCTTTTTTTTTTTTTTTTTTAGATCTCCATTAGTTATTTATTTAAATATTTATCACTAATTTTTTCCTCAAAATAAAAATTAGGTGTTGACAACACATTTCATGGTACTGCACATGTAATAAATTGTATACAAGGCAGATACAATTATGCAAAGGATTTTAAAGAAGGTATAGAGACCATTAGGTACCAACTACCACAACCAAGACATGTTGCTTTTGTAATGCCTGTTTGTTCCATCGAGAGACATTCTCGATGTGTTGCAAGGATGGAAAAATATCCTTACCCAACATACCAATTTGTTCTGAATTTAGGGAGCTCATTTGTGAGCAAACACCACGGGGCAGACATTTCAGGCAATATATACGGTTTTGCAACAACTTGTTTGCATTTACCTCAATGGGTGTGCATGTGGATGAAAGCATGGCCTTGAATAGTCGAGAAATATATACATTTCGTGCCCAAGGTGCCATCTATCATAGAATTGGTGGTCTTTTACCACACACACCTCTAACTGTGCAGCATCTACAATTGTATATCTACGACACCGATCTTGAAATACAACGCAGAATGTCTCAATTTGTAGAAGCTCACGAAGATATTATGTGACTTATTCAAAGGATCTTAGACATGAATAACCCATTTGTGGTGAAATTTTGTCAACTATCTCGAAGTCCAAATTTACATCAATGTAAACTCCTCATTAAAGAACAACATCTAAACCAACCTCAATATTGCCTTCCCAGTGCTTCCCAAGTGGCAACTATTATTGTAGGAGGAGAAGAAACTGGTCATTTAAGTGGCAGAGAAATTTTGGTTCAAACGTTTGGTGGTAATTTAATCAATGTTCAAGATACAGCAGGATATTATGATCCATTGCAATACCCAATACTTTTCCCATTTGGAACATATGGTTGGAATATCAACACACGCGATGCTAATAGAAATAAAGTGTCATGTCATGATTATTATGTATACATCTTTCAGGTAACAGTTTTATTATTTTCAAATTTTTTTACTTCAAAATGCCACCTACACTATAAAATGACTGAACTTACATCTATTTTTACTAATGTCCAAGGTTCGCGACGATGCTCTATCAATGATTTGGTATGGAAGACGCCTTTCATAACAATACGTTGTTGATAATTATATGAAAATTGAAACACACAAGCTTAGGTGGTTTGAGCACAATCAAAATTCTATTAGGGCAGATCTATACCAAGGCCTACAAGATGCTTTCCATGAAGGAAAAAGTGATACTAGTAATGTAAACTTTACACTTGAAATTTACATTACTTTATTTATGGCAAATTGATATCAATATTTATTAATGATCTAAAATTTTCATCTTATATTTAGAAAATGTTGGACATAGAACCATTCTACCTTCATCATTTATGGGAAGCCTGCGCGATAATCCAACGATTTCAAGATGCAATGTCATTGGTTCAAAAGTTTGGGAAACCAGATTTATTCATCACAATGACATGTAATCCAAGATGGGAAGAAATCCAAAATGAGCTTTTACCCACACAAACCGCACAAGATCGTCCAGACTTGCTTGCCAGAGTTTTTAAATCAAAATTTGAAGAATTGAAAGATGATATTGTGGTTAAGGGGGTTCTCGGAAGAGTTATTGTCTATGTGCAGGTCTTTGAATTCCAAAAAAGGGGTTTACCACATGCACACATGCTTATAATTCTCAATGAAGATGATAAATTGCATAATCCAGAGGATTACGATCGAGTTGTTAAAGTTGAAATACTGTGTAAGGAGGAACAACCTCAGTTACATAAAGCTGCACTGAAGCATATGATACATGGTCTTTGCGGAGTACAAAATCTAAGATCACCATGCATGAAAAATGGGCGATGTAAAAAATGATACCCAAAGCCTTTCTCACTAGAAACCTACCAAGGCAATGACTCATATTCTGTTTACAAACGATATGATACTAATAATGTCATGCCATTGAATGATCATTGTAGGATTATGGTAGACAACACATGGGTTGTTCCATATAATCCTTGGTTACTACTGAAATATAATTGCCATATTAATGTTGAAATATGTTGCAGTATCAAGAGTGTAAAGTACTTATATAAATATGTGTATAAAGGCCCAGATCGTGTCTCTATGGAAGTTAGACCAGACCCAAATTATGATGAGGTCCAACAGTACATTGATGCAAGATGGGTATGTGCTTCAGAGGCATGTTGGAAGATATTTTCTTTTCCTATGTATTGAATGTACCCTGCCGTTTTTCGTTTGCAAATTCATCTTCCAGATAGACAACAGGTACGTTTTAGACCACATGAACCTATTGCTAATGTTTTGGAGCGAAGTAAAAATACAATGCTCACTAAATTTTTTTTATATGAATATGATTGATCATGATGCATGAAATTATCTATATAGAGAGTTCCCTGAGCATTATTGTTGGGATTATAAAAATAAAACATGGACACGAAGAAGATCTCATAAAAAAGTAATGGGCAGGATATATACTGTTTCACCATTTGATGGAGAGAAGTTCAATCTGCATGTTCTTCTTAATCATGTCAAGGGGCCAACAGGATTTGATGATTTATTGATTGTGAATGGGATAACATATCCAACTTTTAAGCTAGCAGCTGAACAAAGGGGTTTACTACAGAATGATAACAGCATATGGCAGTGTCTGCTTGAGGCAAGAGACATTCAAATGCCGTCCGCTTTAAGAAGATTGTTTGCAAAAATATTGGTATTTTGTTTACAAATTAGAGTAAGAGAATTGTGGAATGAGTTCTATCCATATGTAGTAGAAGATTACCCATCAACATCTGTTACAACAGAGACACAAATAAACTTCTCAATGATTTAGAGGCATTACTCTTGCAACATGGAAAACATATAACAGAGTATGATTTGCCGATTTCAACTGGAGAATGTGGCAATAATTCAGCTGTACCAAGACTCATACAAGATGAGCTAACTATTCCTAATGTAGATGAAGAACTCACTTTAATTGAGAAGTTGAATAATGACTAGAGAGTTGCATATGAGACAATCATGACAGTTATTGATCGTAAGGAAAGCTTGATATTCTTCATCGATAGGCCAGGGGGAACTGGGAAAACATTTTTGTATCACATAATATTGGCAACCTTGAGAAAAGCCGGTCACAATGCAATTGCCACAGCTACATCTGGCATAGCAGCAACATTACTCCCTAGTGGAAGAACAACGCATTCCAGGTTTAAGATTCCTTTAACTCCCGATGCTTCATCTACTTGCTCAATAAGTAAACAATCAGACTTAGCTGAACTTATTAGACGTGCCACCATAATTATTTGGGATGAAGCCTCAATGGTAAATCGACGTGCACTCGGATCTTTAGATAGAACATTTAGAGATATAGCCTCTGAGCACGCGTTCACGCATGTACTCAGAGGCTCTTTTATTTTTTGTGTAAGGATTAATTTAGAGCATTTATTATAATTTAGGGTTACTACATTTTCCAATCACAAAAAAAAAAAAAAAAAAAAAAAAAAAAAAAAAAAAAACCTAGGGGTGTGATGAGTATTATGTGCAGTGAAATAATTTTTCATCACACCCCTAGGTTTTTTTTGTGATTGAAAAATATAGTAATCCCAAATTATAATAAATGCTCTAAATTAACCGCTACCCAAAAAATAGAAGAGCCTCTGAGCACTAAACCGAATGCTCATAGTATTACAAATTTAAATTGAAAAATTAACATAAATTTTAAAAAATAAGAACTCTCTACTCCAATGACTATAGCTCATCACTGACACCCTTCCATCTCTCTCACTACTATTAATGCTAACAACTATGTCGTTGATGATCAACTACAACACTGCCCGAGCTCAACATCTTTGGAGACAATGTTAGCCTCATTTTAAAAATGGGTCACTCACCTGAGAAATAATAAGAAAAATTTTAGACGTTTGCAAACCAAATATTTTTTACAAACTCCTAGAACACGTATTTAACCACAAAAGCAACAGACTCAACTCACCACATTCCCCAAATTATGAAATGTAGAAATATAAAAGAAAAAAAATGAAGAACAATTAGAGAAAATATATATATATATATTTAAAGCAAGAACCAATACCGTAAAATTAAAACAAAATAGATATTAAAGAGACTAAAAAAAATGAGAAGAGGTTGTTCGGTGGGAGGACATTACCAATTACCAAAGTCAAGTAGATGAGCGGATTCGGAATGGCTCTAGATCTAGACTCTAGAGTGGCAATAGAAAAGAAGAATGGCCTAGATCTGCTTTCTCTCCCCACTGGCCAAATCTCTTTTTGGCAGCCTCTTCTTCTCTCCACGTAAAAACAAAATAGATACAGAATAAAAAAGAGATGAGAAGAAAGTTCAATTTTTTAAATAAAAATTTTATTAGAGAAGAAAGTGCAGTTATTTTGCAGTATAGCTGCATAATAACTGATCAATAGTGGCTAGCGGAGAAAGTGTGAACTGCGAAGAAACTGAAAAGGAACTAATGACAAATGTATTTTACAATTAATTTGGTTTACAATTTGTTTTAAAAGGAAAAAAAAATTTGAGTTTAGTAATTGTATAGGTGGAAAACGTAGTTGGCAAATTAAAAGCAATTTTTCAGGAGTGAAACATGGTAAATCTAATCGGTTAAAAAAAGGGGAAAAATGATTTTGTTAATTAAAAAAGTTGAAAACGTTCAATCAAAATAAAATAAAATAAAAAGTGGAAAGTTATCAAAAAAAAAAAGGAAAACTAAAGTGAGAGAGAAATGGGGAAGTGGGAGAAAAAACTTTTTTTTTATTTTTTTAATTTATCTAAAAATTAGGGTTTTTTAAATTACTAATTTTACATGTTTAACCCTATAATTTTAGCCTTAGAATGAATTTGAGGGTATTTTGGGTATAAAAATTGAGGAATCCAAATAGGAAAAGCCCCTTAAATAGTAGTATAGATTATGGAAGTAAATTTACCTTTTGGTGGGAAGGTGCTAATTTTGGGTGGAGATTTTCGTCAAGTACTTCTGGTTGTTCCAAAGGGTATAAAGGCAAAAATGATTGATGCATGCATAGTCAAGTCCCCATTATGGAAAGATGTTAAAGTGTTACATTTGAAGCAGAATATGAGGTCTATCAACGATGAAGAGTTTGCTGAGTATATACAACACATTGGTGAATGGATTGAACCATATATAATGGATGATTTGATTAAACTACCCCTTTCAATGGCAATGCAATGGGAGGGTCAGCTTTCTATATACAACTTGATTGATCAAGTTTTTCCAAGTTTGCAAGAACATGCCAATGATGCAAGGTATATGGTTGATAGGGCTTTGCTAACACCTATAAATGATGTTGTTGAATAGCTTAATGCAAAGATAATTTCACAGTTTTCAAGAGATGAGTTTACGTTATATTCTTTTGATGAGGTTGAAGGAGATACTCAACATCTATATCAACAAGAATTCCTAAATTCTATATCTCCAGGGGGTTTACCACCACATATACTAAGGCTAAAAAAGGTGCTCCAATTATGTTGCTGCGCAATATAGATCCAAAAGCCAGATTATGTAATGGTAAAAGATTGATATGCCGGGGATGTTTTAACAACGTAATTGACGCTGAAATTTTGACTAGACAATATATGGGTATATGCGGTTTTTTTGCCAAGAATTCCTTTGAAGACAACAGAAAATGTACACCTGCCACTTGTAATGATCAGACGACAATTTCCTATACGTTTGAGCTTTGCACTTACAATAAATAAAGCACAAGGTCAGAAAATTCCAACTGTTGGAATTTATCTTCCTGATCATGTTTTTAGTCATGGCCAATTATATGTGGCGTTGTCAAGGGAAGTCTCCCAATCCACCACAAAACTATTGGTGCAAAAAGGAAGAACACTTGAGGAGGAAGGTGTTCACACAAGAAATATTGTGTATAAAGATGTTTTGTTCCCTGTAGAGAGGGAAAATTCCCGACCTATCACAAGCTGACATGTCACATTACCAAGTCCACAAAATATAGCCAATTACAAAGCACCATGTATTGCTGTTAGGTTTTGCTATCACTATTCAGAAGCCAACAAAAATTTGCCAAGTGTCATGCAAAAACCAATCACACATCAGCGCATGTGTAAGCGATGACACAAATAGCTTCGCACGTGTAAGCGATGACACAAGCGACCTCGCACATGTAAGCGATGACACAAGCGACCTCGCACATGTAAGCGATGACATAAGCGAACCAATCAGGCTGTGACATGTGTTACCAATCAAGCTCCGTCACGTGTCGCTCACCCACCCCCAAACTCCTATAAATAGAAGCCTTCCTGAGACATTCAAGAGGACCAAGATCCAGAGAACCAAGATTCAAAAGGACCAAGGTTCAGAAGTGAAAAAGCTCTGCTGGAATCAAGCCCTGAAGCCTCTAGGAACTTCAAGAACTTCAACCCCAAAATCGGAGAACATTCGAAGCAGAATCATCCAAACCATTTGTCTAGATCCTAAAGTTTGCGGGAATCAAGCTCAAAGGTCCGAAAACATTAACAAATCACAAATCAGTGAAGCTCTACGGATTCAAGCCTCCAAAGTCCCGAAGAACTTCCACCATAAACTTTCAAATACAAAGAACATTCGAAGCAAAATCATCCAAACTACCTGCCTAGATCTCAAAGGTCACTGGAATCAAGCTCAAAAGCCTCCAGAAACCTCAAACAACCACAAATCAGTGAAGTTCCACGGATTCAAGCCTCTAAAGCCCCGGAGAACTTCCACCACAAACCTTCGAAGACGAAGAACACGAAGAACGTGAAGAACAAAGGATTTCCAACAAGCTCATAGCCAGAGATTCATTGTAATTTTGTTCCAAAGATCTTCGATCCATTCTTCAGCCAAATTGAAGTACATTGGGTGTTCGAATCAAAATCACATTACTACAAATCCAATCAACAAGTCTTTTAAGGAGATCGAATCAGAGGATAACTCTTTTGTAATTACAGAGAATTGTACCACATAATCATCAATACAAATTCGCATTTTGTGAAACTATTTTACTTGTTTGATTTATTTCGAACCGAGAAATTTAGTCGCTTACAAATTCTGGCACGCCCGGTGGGACATCTCTGCCTCTCATCTCATTCTCCTTCAAAGAAAGAAAGAAATCTTCATCATCTTGCTACCAGCTCAAATGGCCTCTAGCAAGAACATTCAAGCTTCAACAATAGCTACTTCAATTAGACTTGGTACGGCTACCACCAACAACTGCATTGGTGTAATCAATTGTAGCCAACCCAAAGCAAACAATCAACTTCAATATCAAACAACCAAGGAAGCCAAGGTCCAGACAATCATCTCCTTAGACCCTCTTACAAGAAACAAGGTCATCAACAAGAACGTCTCCACCTTGGAACACCTCAAGTATGGGGGCAAATCCCCTTCTTCCTTCAGAAGAAGTTGGTCACACGATTTCTCTCCCACCGAAGGGAACCCAAAAGATGAGATTTCACGTGCTCACATCAAATCACTTTCTTCTCCATCATCTTGGGAAGTTGTGTCAGTCATGATGACTAACACCTCTACCATGGAAGAAAAGATGGCCGAAATGGAACAAAGGGTTGTCCTTCTCACAAAAGCACTTGAAGATAAGGACCTCCGAATTGCAACTTTGATGAACAAACTCGAAGTACAAGATCTTGGTGAATCAAGCCATGGTCATAAATTCACATCTACGAAGAATGACAAAGGGAGAGAAATAGAAAACACTCCCCGATGAGAACAATCTACTTCGGTTGCTTCGTTGTCAGTCCAACAATTACAAGACATGATAACAAATACCATCCGAGCACAATATGGAGGTTCTTCTACAAGTTCTCTCACATATTCAAAACCCTACACAAAGCGCATCGACAACATGAGAATGCCAAATGGGTATCAACCCTCCAAGTTCTTTCAGTTTGATGGCAAAGGAAATCCTAAGTAATACATTGCTCACTTTATAGAAACTTGTGAGAATGCAGGGACTCAAAGAGGTCTCCTTGTAAAGCAATTTGTTCGTTCGCTCAAGGGAAATGCCTTTGATTGGTATACAGACTTAGAAACTAAGTCAATCGACAGTTGGGAACAACTAGAAAGAGAGTTTCTCAACCGATTCTACAGCACACGGTGTATGGTAGGCATGATGGAGCTTACCAATACTAAACAGTGGCAGGATGAGCCCGTCGTTGATTATATCAATCGGTGGCGTTCTTTGAGTCTAGATTGCAAGGATAGACTTTTTGAAATATCTGTTGTAGAGATGTGCATCCAAGACATGCATTGGAGACTTTTTTACATCCTTCAAGGGATAAAACCTCGAACATTTGAAGAGTTAGCAACTCGTGCTCATGACATGGAGTTGAGCATTGCTAGCCGCGGAAGCACAAACCCTCCCATACTTGAGGAAAGCATAAAGGAAGTAAGGAGGAATGACAGGAATGCAAAAGTCAGCCTCAAAGACCCAATGGTTGTTAACACTGCCGAAATTAAGGTTCCAAGAAGAGGAGCAAATGCAAATGAAAAACGACTTGAAGGATGGCAAAAGAACGAGGTGGCATCGCTTGACTTTTAAGAAACGTGAGCAAAAAGTATATCCGTTCCCCGATGAAGATGTGCCAAACATCTTAGAACAACTATTGCAATTGAAGCTGATTGAATTGCCAGAATGCAAGCGGCCAGAAGACATGGGGAAATTTGATGACCCTAACTACTGCAAATATCATCGCATCATTGGCCACCCAATCCAAAAATGCTTTTTCTTCAAAGAACAAATCATGAAGCTTGCCAAAGAAAACAAGATTGATCTAAACTTTGATGAAGTTGTTGGGTCAAACCATGTGACCGTTGCTTGTGATGTACTTCCAACTCTCAAGCAGGGGGTAAACACTAACCAAGCTCACAAGTTGATCAACAATGATGATGCAAGGATCGGCTCCATCAATGGGAAGTTCCTTAAACACTTCTATGCTTGAACATCAAGGATTGCTCCTCGGTAAGAGCTTAAACTACCCACTGTAGCACTGCAAAAGTACATGATATCTTCCCATTACCCTTGAAAGCGTACCAATAAGGAAAAATTAATCCTACTCCATGTCACCAATTGCGAGTGTGGCGTAGCGGTTGGACGCCCGTGTTTCCCTTGAGGCCAAGGTTTCGGGTTCGATTAGTGGTGACACCCACTATTACACACTACGCCCCCCTTTTTGCAAAAAACACATAAAAAAATAAAATAAAACAAAACAAAACAAAACAAAAAACAAAAACAAAAATCTGTTGAACTACGTGATGACTTGATCCCTCTCAAGGGTACATAGGCAACTTAGTATCTTTTGCTAAGTTCAGTAACGCATTAAAAAAAAAAATTATCAAAAAAAAAAAAACAAAAAAATCATAAAAAAAAAAGATCATAAAAAAAGATCATCAAAAAAAAAAAAAAAAGGAAATCATCAAAAAAAAAAAATCTGTTGAACTACGTGATGACTTGATCCCTCTCCGGGGTACGTAGGCAGCTTAGTACTCGTCACTAAGTTCAGTCACATGAAAAGAAGAAGGATGACCAGTCCAACTTGAGGAGTTTTCCAACAGTCATCAATGCGCTTTTAAGGTCCCTTCGGTTGGCAAGGCATTGCTCAATAGGATGATCAAAGATCGACGTAGTAGAAAATGAAGACTGTAAGAAGTTGACGTTGCTTAACTTTCTTTGAAATGATGATAAACATAGGTTGATGCTTGGTTGTGGAGTAAAATAAAATCTCCAACCTCTTTTGCAAGAAATGAAGTCTTCATAGCATTGCTCATTTTCTGTGGCCATCCTCCCACATCTCTGAGGTATACTTTGCATCATTTATCTCCTGGGGGCATCTCCTTGTACCTTCCAAGTCTAGGCTACATCGTCTCTCTTCTATGTTGTGCCACTTCATAACTCTGAAATTAGAACCACATCATCTCCCTTTTGAGTGGTGTCATTTCACATCATGTCTCTGAAATCTGGATGACGTAAACTTCCTCCGGAATGATGATAAATTATATATCTGAAGTCGGTGTGGCATCATCTCTCCTCTACGAGCATGTTCGTGCAATATCAAAATTCTTGGTAGCATGTTTCAACATCTTCAAAATCTTGGTAAAATGCTCTGGCGTCTTCAAATGTTATGCACCCTTGATGTCTGAGTTATGTTGCCTCTAAAAAATTTGGTGCGACTTCAATACAAGTGCAGGTGTGAATGGAGTGTTGTGATGGCTTCATGACAAAAATGAAGTGTTGACGTAGCTTCATGGCATGGATGAATGTTGTCATGGCTTCAGTGCAAATGATGGTATGACTTCAATACAAGTGCAAGTGCGAATGGAGTGTTGTGATGGCTTCATGACAAAAATGAAGTGTTGACATGGCTTCATGGCAAAGATAAATGTTAGCATGGCTTCAAGGTAAAGATTCTTGATGTCTGGCTACAGTGCTATACGCCCTTGATGTTTGAGCGATGTTACCTCTGAAAAATTGCTTTATAACAAAGATGAACGTTAGTACAGCTTCGGTGAGAATAAAGTGTTGACATAGCTTCAATGGCAATGTGGAGTGTTGACATGGCTTCATAAATGTTGACATGACTTATGTGCAAATGAAGTTTCGACGTGGCTTCATGAATGTTGTCACAACTTCGGCGAATGAAGTGTTGACGTAGCTTCAATGGCAAAGATGCAATGTTGGCATGGCCTCGGTATAAATGAAGTGTTGACGTGGTTTCATGGTAAAGATGAATGTTGTCACGGTTTCGACATGGATGAAGTGTAGATGTGGCCTCAATGCAAATAAAATGTCGAGACAGCTTTATGACAAAGATGAATGTTGGCACGAATGAAGTGTTGACGTTGCTTCATGACAAAGTTGAATGTTGGCATGGCTTCAATACAAGGACAGATGCTGGCACGGCTTCGTGGTAAAAACTCTTGATGCGGCTACGTTGCAAAGGCTCTTGAAATGGCTGTGTTGAAAAGACAAGTGTTGGTGCAGCTTAATTGCCAAGGAAAGCATGCTGCATAACAAAAACAAGCAACAACAAAGAGATTATCAGAAGAAAATCTCATGGCACGTCTAAATAAATAAATAAATAAATCAAAGAGAGAGCTTCATTTCTAATCACTAGCCTGTCAAAAAAAAAAAAAAAGGTTAGTACAAACAAAGCATTAAAAAAAAAAAAAAAAATCTCTACATAATTTCTCTACACTTAAAGTATCATACTACCCACTGAAGGCTATTTGTACAACTCAATATATGCCCCGAATGGCCTTATATAGAGATTTGTGGAGCTCAAAGTCAAATTTTGCAAACACTCAAGGTCAAGGAAGTCTGCACCAAACCTTGAAAAGAAAAGGGCGCTCATAAATGTATCATGCTGTCAGAAAGAAAATAGTACACTAGACCTCAGAAACAACCTGCAAAGAGGAAAAACTATGGCACTAGACTGTGAATGAGGTTCTAGGTCGGCAAAGGGAAGTTTCTTATTCTACTGTGTCACCAACCCCTTTGAGAACAGCAGAGACACTTATTGGTTACCTAGAACCACTCCCTACCTGGATTGTCAAATGTTGTCAGAATGGCCACCACCAAAGTAGACCAAGGTGGCAATGACTCCAACGAGGTCTGCAGTCTTCCATTCTAGATTTCTGCAATCTCTGACAGGATTTCACAAAAAAATCAACCCACAGAAATCTTCTAAGGACTTTGATGTACAAAACCCAGAAGGATCTTCAGCGACGTAGCCACCATGCACCGCCACAAACTCCTAAACGTCCCGCGGGTTTCTCGTTCAAATCTGCACAAGTCTAAGAAAATTTTCACAAAACGGGTGCCACCACTAGATCCATCGGCCCACGATCTACAGAACCCAAAAATTTCAAGCCCAGAAACGGCTGCATCCGCCTCCATGCGCCGCCACAGACTAGCGACGATCCGCGGCCTAGTCCTTCAAATCTGTGCAAATCTGCCCATGATTTTGGAAAACTGACTAGACCATGGTCTTCTACGGCCTTGGATCAACAAAACCCAAGAATTTCAGGCCCAAAACCCTAGGTACGCGCCTCCACGCGCCGCCAAAAGGATTCGGCGGTGCTGCCTTCAGTTTCATGCGCCGATAAGGACAGCCAGCGCTCGCACGTGCCGCACGTGCCCTCAGCCCTATGACGTCATGGATGACGTCATCCTCCACACCTGCTGACTCGTTGGTCCAGATTTGACCCGGACCGACCCGGTTTGACACGGATCCGAACCGCCTGCAAAAAAAAAAAAAAAAAAAAAAAAGAGTGAGAGAAAATACTTTGACCAAGTAGACCTTTGACCTTGACCCAAAAATCAAAATTTTCAATACGGACCTGTCCCACGCAATTTTTTGAGTACATTCCAATTTTGGGACCCGTTTCTTCATTCGAAGCTTAGAAATTGTGCAAATGTCCAATTTCCAAAAAGTTGACCTTTGTGCAAATGTTGACCAAATGTCAAAATTTTTAAGATGGACCTATCTTGCTCAATTTTTCACGTACATTCCGATTTTGGAGTCTGTTCCGTCATTTGAGACTCGAAAATTGCAAAAATGACTCAATTCCAAGTGTTCAAAACTTAGGCTCTTAAGATCAAAATTTGAGATTCATCCATTTAATTGGGATCCTTTCAAGGTTAATCTCCAGACTTCATCAAGACTTCCCTTTCAAAGTACAAATGAACTCTCACGAGTGTGTCTTGAAATTACACTGGGTCATTAGTTTAACTTGCTATTCCCGTTCTGTGCCTACCAGTCTCCAACTTACCATTCCCGTTCGGTGCCTACTATTCCCACCTACCGTTCCCATCTACCGTTCTCACCAAAAATTCTCAACTACCATTCTCAACTACCTATCTACCATTCTTCATCTCTCTACTATAAATAGGAGGGCCGGGTTCATCAAAAACTCATCAAAAAAAAAAAAAAAAAAACAAAACAAAAACACTGAATCATGAAATGAAGATTTGCTTCTTTCAGATTTTCGAGTCCTCCTTTTCATAGCCATTTCTCACTATGGCCTCATCATTCTCAACACCTAGCAACCGATTTTGCTTCATGATCAGTTTGAGATCAACCCTCTCATGGTTCGGTCGAAACCCTATTTACAACATTATTGCAGTTTTAAGATCCAAACAAACTTTGTTTCTCCACTTAACGACCACTTTTGTCCATAAAATTACTCATAACAAGGCCTACATCGTCCTCCCATGCTTCCGTGGACTTGGTTGGCCAAGAAACCCAAGTCCAGCGGACACGTCTGTTCCTAACCTCAGGGCTCCTGTAGTCTCTTTCCAATTGCTTGGTCTTCCAACAGAAGCAATGGTTTCTGAACAAACAGCAACTTGACTGGTTTCTAAGACCAGAATCACAAGTTAACTCCATCTTTCATTTTTCTATGCTTTTCCAACAAGTGGCAGTAGGTGAAGATGGTAAAAAGTGTTGGGGTATCCTACAAATTGTCTTCCATCCAACACTTAAAACAACCTCCAAGGCACTAGCTCATCAGAATTCAGCCTTTGGTGCCGGTAAATGGTCACCAAAGCCTTATTCCATGACCTTACCACTATGGGACCCAAAGGTCATTGTTGCTGGTACCTCAAAACTCACTTTCTGGAATTACTCCAACTTAAAATCAGCTTGAAGAATTTCAGAAGGTACTCTTCTGAAATTACTTCAACTTAACGTCCGTCGGCATGGTCCCATCACACAGGCACATTCAATTACTAGCCATCGGACCTCATTCAGCATGCAATCAGTCCCATATCCAAAGGTGTACTTCCCATAAACATCTACACTAGAAGTTCCCCAACATACAGGGCCAGCACCATGGTGGCATATGTTTTGCCCATTTGCTTTGCTTCATCTCCGTCTTCTTCATTGCCACCACCAGCATACTCAGAATCCATAAGCTTCTGAAATTACCTCAACTTAACTTGAGTGATACAATTACACACGCACATTCAACCACTTTCCCACATGCCCTCACTGTAATCCAAAGCATGATCTTCTGAAATAACTTCACCAGAAGTTCTTAAGAACACGAGGTTATCCCCATGACTTTGCATGTTGTATCCAGCCACCATTCTCTCATCTTCCCCATCTTCTATACCCTGTGATCGCCGCCAACGATCCAAAATACTCTCCTGAAATTACTTCAACTTAACCTCTGCTGAGAAGGCTCCATCATGCGAGTACATTCAAGTACTCGTAGACCCTTTTTCGGTCTCATCAAAGCTTTTCATATGGGTGGGTCTACTCTTCGAAAATTATCTCATCCTGTTGAAAGCTCCACCACCTTCAACTACTTCACTTAAAGAGTTAAGTACCAAAAATCCATTTTTCGAAACTCATTCCCACACCACACTCCGAGATTGTGTGCGTGAACGAGTCTCGAGGGGGCATTTGTAGAGAGGGAAAATTCTCGACCTATCACAAGCTGACATGTCACATTACCAAGTCCACAAAATACAGCCAATTACAAAGCACCATGTATTGCTGCTAGGTTTTGCTATCACTATTCAAAAGCCAACAGAAATTTGCCAAGTGTCATGCAAAAACCAATCACACATCAACGCACGTGTAAGCGGTGACACAAACAGCTTCGCACGTGTAAGCGATGACACAAGCGACCTTGCACGTGTAAGCGATGACATAAGCGAACCAATCAGGCTGTGACATGTGTTACCAATCAAGCTCTGCCACGTGTCGCTCACCCACCCCCAAACTCCTATAAATAGAAGCCTTCCTGAGACATTCAGGAGGACCAAGATCCAGAGGACCAAGATTCAAAAGGACCAAGGTTCAAAAGTGAAAAAGCTCTGTTGGAATCAAGCCCTGAAGCCTCCAAGAACTTCAAGAACTTTAACCCCAAAATCGGAGAACATTCAAAGCAGAATCATCCAAACCATCTGCCTAGATCCTAAAGTTTGCGGGAATCAAGCTCAAAGGTCCGAAAACATCAACAAATCACAAATCAGGGAAACTCTACGGATTCAAGCCTCCAAAGCCCCGAAGAACTTCCACCATAAACTTTCGAATACAAAGAACATTCGAAGTAGAATCATCCAAACTACCTGCCTAGATCTCAAAGGTCACTGGAATCAAGCTCAAAAGCCTCCAGAAACCTCAAACAACCACAAATCAGTGAAGTTCCCCGGATTCAAGCCTTTAAAGCCCCGGAGAACTTCCATCACAAACCTTCGAAGATGAAGAACACGAAGAACGTGAAGAACAAAGGATTTCCAACAAGCTCATAGCCAGAGATTCATTGTAATTCTGTTCCAAAGATCTTTAATCCATTCTTCAGCCAAATTGAAGTACAATGGGTGTTCGAATCAAAATCACATTACTACAAATCCAATCAACAAGTCTTTTAAGGAGATCAAATCAGAGGATAACTCTTTTGTAATTACAGAGAATTGTACCACACAATCATCAATACAAATTCGCATTTTGTGAAACTATTTTACTTGTTTGATTTATTTCGAACCGAGAAATTTAGTCGCTTACATTCCCTTCATCATAGGTATTAATTAACAATTGAAAAGAACTGTCTTACCTATAGATTTATTTTAATAATTTACAAATTTTAATGGTTATGCTATCTTCGTTTTAATATTTCATTTCTTGAAGTTTTTTATATATACAATTAATTGGTAACAGGAAGGATGGCCAACTCAAATGTGAGGATTGAGTCCACTATGCTAAATAATGGAGTGCATGCTGTTCCTACTGCTCATTGGGAGAAGTGGAAGGATGATCAATCAATATCGAACATGGAGGCCATTGATAACAAGGTATATTTCATTTTAATGATATCTTTAATCAGCATCCCTTTCTATTGTTTTATCAAAATTAATATTAAAAATGTCATGCTACGTATGGGTTAGATTCGAAAATTGCAAATTTATTCACCTGGTTGGGGATTCACTGTTCGAGCTGACAAGAAAGAGCTTTGAAAAGAAGTGAAACGAGTTTTAGAGTCACAAGAATAGGAAAGGTGTGTTACGCTATTTTTTAAAATAGGAGAATAACTAAATGATAATCTTAATATACAAACATTTTTTTTTTTCCTTTATTTTGAATTTTCAAGAACAAAGACGAACAAAAAATCACTGTCAAGAGCAATGAGGTTTCCAACATCCATAAGAATAAAGACAAAGGAAAAATGAAGGATGTTGTGATCTCTAACACTTATGCCAACAAAGACAAACAGAGAATGAAAATCAAGGACAATGTGGTTTCCAACATCCAAGAGCAAAAAAAGATACGAAGAAAAAAAAACCAAGAACGATGCAATCTTCAACACCCAAAACAGTAAAGACAAACAGAAAATGAGAGTCAAGGACGATGCGATAATAAAACAAGTACAAATCATTACCACGTCTACTTTTTCTTTTCTTTTTTTAAAAAAAAAAAAAAAAAAAAAAAAAACTTCATTACATAGTTTTTATATAAATTTTTTTTTTAAAAAAAAAAAATTGGAAATTAAATGATAGTTCTTCAAGTCCCAAGCTGAAGTAGACCATTTCACATACATGGAGCTATGCAATATCATAACAAGGTTAGTTCAAATATTTCATCTTACAAGTTTATGTTTGATGTTTATTGTGGTGATCATTATTATGTACGTTTTAAAGTCTCTATTAATAACACAAACTAACACATTTTGTATCATAGGTTCATGGCAAATATTGCTGGAAAGCAATTAGATTGTGAAACAAATAGCATTGCCCCACCA
The DNA here is from genome assembly GCF_932294415.1 of Quercus robur. Taxonomy (NCBI): domain Eukaryota; kingdom Viridiplantae; phylum Streptophyta; class Magnoliopsida; order Fagales; family Fagaceae; genus Quercus; species Quercus robur. Next base: position 31,752,843 of record NC_065544.1, read on the forward strand.
ACTTCTCCACCGTAGCCGGCATAATATTAATAAGTTCACCTATTCCAGATGTAGTGCATTATTTTACAGTTTTACCTGATGTAAATATTTCAGTTTTCTACATTGATCCATCAACTTCTTCATAATAGCTTTTGTAAAGGTCATCACATGTATTTTGTAAATAGTTTTATTGTTACAATTTTTTATTATGCATTTTCAATATATGCACTATTTATAAGATTTATTCAGATGATCTTTTTTTTTTCCTCCCCCTAAAGGTTAATACTAAATTATTGCATCAGCTTCCAATCAATAACACGTTGGTTACTACAAATATATAATAAAAAAAAAAAAGTTGGCAAAAATGGATAATAATTACGGAATAGTAGCCTTTGTGCACGCGCGTGAGCGCATGCTCAGAGGCTCTTCTATTTTTTGGGTAAGAGTTAATTTAGAGCATTTATTATAATTTGGGATTACTACATTTTCCAATCACAAAAAAAAACCTAGGGGTGTGATGAGTGTCATGTGTGGAGAAATAATTTTCCAATCACAATAATTTTTCATCACAAAAAAATCTAGGGGTGTGATTGGAAAATTATTTCTCCACACATGACACTCATCACACCCCTAAATTTTTTTTTGTGATTGGAAAATATAGTAATCCCAAATTATAATAAATGCTCTAAATTAACTCTTATCCAAAAAATAAAAAAGCCTCTGAGCATGCACGTGAGCGCATGCTCAGAGGCTAGTATATATATGAAACTCTTAAAAGTAACCCTAATTCTTGTTAAGCAAGAAATAATGCTAAAAATGGGAAAAATCCCACAAAAACTGTAAAATTGATAAACTAACGTAAGCTAATATTAAGGGATTTTATTCTGACTTTTTATTCTAAAGTTAATAAAAAAAAACATTATCCCAAAAAAAGAAAATATTTAGAATATCATAGGTTACGACCATAATGCATTAGTTTTAAGCTCTACTGGCTATGAGGATTTCTATTATATTTTTTTTTCACCATTCGAGCATCTTGGATGCCTTGCAATTTAAGAGCTTCTTGGGTTGCCCATTCTACGATATATTTCTATGCTACTGCAATATATTTAGACCTAACTAGATGGGTTTCCAACCTATTGATGCCTTTATTAATTGTGGTAGTAGAACTACTACGAATGCAACATAATTGCAGCTATAGTTTAAGGTTTGAGAAAATAAAAATAATACCTTGTATCTGATTAGGGTTTAAGAGAATTAAATTAGACATGTCAGAATGAAAAACCACAAAGAAAAAAAAAACCTTTTGCATAAAAAAAATTAGTATAATAATCTGAGAACATGTCGGTGGTTTCTAACAAGGTTTTTGGTAAAATATAAGCTGAAGAAGAAAAAAGGAAGAAATTTTATTTTATTTTGTTAAAAAGAAAAGGCAAGCAAAACGATACTATTGGTACCTAAAGTTTACTTAACTGCTGTTAGTGGTGTTATTTATGTGGCTAACAGAATAGTGACCTAGCAATTTTTTTTAATGATGTAGCAATTTTTTTAATAAAAAAGTTACAATATTTTTTACACGTAAGAACCACGACCCAATTCCAAATTAAATCTGAAAATTGATATCCCAACCCGGATCCAAATTAAATCCCATCCTTATCTAATTCTGAAATTAAAACTGAAACGTACGAGAAGGTGGCCTAGCCCGCAACACCGCCTCCCTCTGCCAGTGAAAGTGGCGTCCTCACTCCACACCCTAGCTTTTCTCTTCAAGTTTCCATTTGTCGCTCAAATTATAGTACCGATTAATTGAATGCATCTCATCTGTAGTTTAACAAAGTGATAAGTAACGAAGAACCTTATGACTCAATGTCCAATCCCAATATTGGTTTTTGTGTGAAACTTATTAACTTTCCAAGAACAAATAAACACCAACTACCATAGGATTAGCAAAACTACTAGACAAAGGACACCAACTAAATTGAACCCCAAATAGATATTGCCCCACAAAAAATTAAAGCTTTAACATCATCAGCAACCAAATATTAAATTGTATACGCTTGGTCCCAAAAGTGTCCAACCTATCAAAGACACAAACACAAACAAAAAAAGAAATTCATACACAGTCATACACATTGGGTCTAATTGGGTTGCACAACTACTAAGAGAGAATAAAAGTGTAATAGTTGAGATGAGTTGGCTAGAGCTGGGAGGAGGGAGTGACGATGAGTGTGTGGGAGAGGCTTTGCCAATAGTGGCAGTGGTTGTCGCTTGGAGAAGGATGGGTCGCGTGGAGGGCGAAGCCACCTCTTCGGTTGAGGGAGGTAGTGTTGCGGGCTAGACCACCTTCTCTCTCATGAGTTTCAGTTTCAAAATTCGATTAGGGATGGGGATATTTGGAACCAGGTTGGGATTTCAATTTTCAGATTTGATTTGGAACTCGGTCTATTTGGTTCTTACATGTAAAAAATATTGCAACTTTTTTATTTTAAAAAATTGCCACATCATTAAAAGAATGCTAAGTCACTATTCTGTTAGGTATATAAGCACCACCATTAACAGCTGTTAACAAAAAGACTAATACAACTCATTTTTAAAACTTAAAGCAACAGTAGTGCTTACTTGAAACTTCACGGATTGATTGCGCTCACAGGATAAATTTTAGAGACTACCAGTGTAGTTTCACATATTTGAGGAATTTTTTTTTTTTTTTGGGAGGAAAACTTGAAAAAAAAAAGGTCTTAATGAGTTTTGATTTATTATTGATGGTGCTTCAAATCAGTAAGGTGGAATGGCCTGGCTTCGGTGGGCTGTTCAAGCGGTTGATGGCCTGCAAGGAAGAGAATGCGATCAAAGAGGAGACCGGAGAAGACCGGTCGAACCCCCTCCGATGAAAAAGTTAGATTTGTAGAGTAAGTTCCAAGTGTTTTGGAAATGTGTCTGAAAGAAAAGACTTACCCCTGTCGGGTCCAGACCGGTCCCTTATATAGGGAGCCTGGGGCGGTTATTTGTTCAATAACCTCCCCAGGTTTTGTGGAATCCAACAACTCCGGAGTTAACTCCCTCAACGGATATAAAATGGTAACTGCTAAATGGAAGTTAACTTATTCGAAGGGTTTGTCGAGATAGTTGAGGGTTGCTGAAAGTCTAAGTGTTGAGGTTTCGTCCGTCTGGTGTAGGGTGGTTTAGTCGTCCAAGGATATTTGACGATTTCTCATGGACGAACCTTATGGACGATCCTGTCGTCCATGGGAGACTTAAACTTATGGAGTGGTGCTATTATTTAATGGACGTTTCTCCTAATTCTGGGTTGACTCTTGGTTCAACCTGCGCTGTAGGTTCTGGACGAACCCTTTGGACGAGCTGGAGATGGATTATTTTCCGCTTCTCTATCAATTATTATTATTATTATTATTATTATTATTATTATTACTACTTTAATTCAATTAATAAAGTCTCTTATGGTCAAAAGTCTTTCTAAAAAGGCAAATTATTATTTTAATTCAAAAATTGAGCCTGAGTGCCAAAGGTCTTGTAGCTGAATTGACACTTCCCCATGTACAAAGTGCTTAGGGGTCTAGGGGGGAAAGGGTTCAAACTACGGGGTTAAGTATGTTGTAATTATTTCTCAAAAAAAAAAAAATTTGAGCCTGGGTGCAATATCGAATGTCTTCCACCAAAAAAAAAAAAAAAAAAAAAAAAAAACAGGTATTGAGATTTAATTAAGTTTGGGATTTAAACTCTTCATACTACATAAAATATAGTAGAAGAAACTCATGTTATTTGCAAGAAAGAATCTCATATAAAAACACACATAGAGAGAGAAAACTTGCATAGGGAAGAGTAAAAAAGAACAGCAGCAGAAGCATATTGTTGCAAACCCTGAATTCAATAAGAACCAGAGAATGAAAACCATGTAGTAATAAAATGCATGAGAGAGAGAGAGAGAGAGAGAGAGAGAGAGAGTACCAAGGGATTTGAAACACTGGAAGAAAAAAATAACGAAAAGAGATTGAAAAGCAGTATCATGAGTAGAGGCAAAACATAAATAATATATGGGTTATGCTAACGAGTGCCCTCATTAATAATCCATTTTAAGAAAGTTTTGATACAACTTTTATGGGAAATGAAAAAAACTGTCAAAATATTAATTACTTTTTTTTTCACTTCCTATAAAAACTTTCATTAAATGGATTATTAACTAGTGCCCTTAGGGCACTCATTAGCATTTCCCATAATATATATAGAATGAGACACTCTTTACATTTCTTTCAAAACATTTTTCAAAATATAACTTTTTTTTTTTTTTACAATGAAAAGTGCATTAAGTACTATTTATATGTAAAAAAGAAATTGAGAATTAAAAATAGTTTGGCAAGGGTTTTGAGAGAGAGATTTGGGAATTTTAATGGTGGTGAGGGATTTTGGAATTGGAGCTTGGTCGGTATAGATAGAAAACTAAACGGTGGTAATAAATGTGACTGTTGGTTTTTGAAATGTGCATGAAATTAATTTAGTATTTTATAGGAACATAGTATATCGTACCAAAGGCTAAATTGCTCTCACTGTCCCCCTTTGATGTGTGTTTTGTCTAATTATATTATGTGCAGAGAGAGCCAACAATTTTTGTTCAAATGTAAAAAATTTTGGGCAGAAGAAATGAACTCGTATCTCACTTTTAATCGCGTGTTGCCATCGCAACGGGGCAAGTGTGCAATGGAGGCATTCAATCTGAGTCGAGTTTGTGAAATTTTTAATGATAAGGCAGTGGTGGCTATAGGAATTTTGTTTAGGGAGGTCATTAAAAAACTTAAATGAAAAAAAATTAATAAAAAGAGAACTTGAATATATCGAGTTATCGACCAAAAAAAAAAAAAAAAGCTTTACAATTTTCTTCTACAAGTTTTCAAATTTTGAATTGTTACATGATAATTCATTATGAGTATTTATTGCCATTGTGGGTAGCTATGACCATTTTATTTTGTTAAATTTGTCTAACATTTTTATTTTTATTTTATGCAATTGTTATTATCTATTTGTCTTTGCTTTTATGAAAATATTTAAAACTAAATGAATAAACTCAACTCATTGGCTTTGTATTAATTATTGACTCACACAACCACACTCATTTATACATAAATAATATACTACGTGTTTATTTAACCAATCAAATACTTGAACAATCACTAACTTTACAATTTTTTTTTTCTTGAATTTTTCTGACTTTTTAACAAAAAGTTATTATAACATAATAACAATACACACATATGCAACAAACCCTCTCTATTTCCTAATTACTAAATTATATAAAGTTATATTATATTTAAGGTCATGTTAATGAATGCCTTTAAGACAATTGTTATATTTCCCATGGAAGTGGTGTCAAAACATTTTCCTTATATTTATACTATACACACAAACTTCCACACACATCATTATTTACACAAATAACATTATAAAAAAAAAGTAATGCACATAATCAATATTCGACACACACACATATAATATAAATTTATAATAAAGAGTGACACTTACTCTTTACAATTCACAAACACTTGAAGTTCGTTTGGTAATGTTGTTCTAGTAACATTGTTTAAGTATTGTGGAAATACATGTTATGTTATTTAAACAACGAAAACTGTTATTTAAACAACATAGCCAAACAGGCCTTACTTTTACTTTTAGAGTTGAAAATACTTGTAATAAAGGTGTATAAAATTTAAGTCAAGGTGTGCATAAATAATATTTTTTAAAATAAATTAAAGTATTAAACTAACAAAAAAATTATGTTATATATATATATATATAAATATATATATATATATATATAATTGAAGTCACGAGGTTCATTTGAACCCCCTGAACAAAGTGTAGCGCCGCCCCTGTGATAAGAAAGGGTCCTATTAATGGATACCCTTATTAAAGCATTTGTTAATGAACAATTTTAGTTAATACAACTTTTGTGATAAATATAAAAAGTTGTCAAAAAAACTTCTTTTCCTAAAAAAAATTCTTAAAAACTAATGCCCTTAGGATATTCTTTAACTTTTTCCATAAAAGAAATATATATACATATATATTATACACATTGATATATACATACATATTTTTTTTTAAACAATATTTTAGTGAAAACCAGAGGAGGAACTAGGGGCAAGAGGGGGCAATTGCCCTCTAACTCCTAAAAATTCTCATATATGCTAGAATTTAGGAAGTAATAACCAAGGTTATCAATTCCGTACCGTACTGGCCGGAATATACCGTATCGGCCAGGAATCCGGTACACTCGACCCCCCTGTTTCGTACCGAAAAAAATACCGGCCGTACCGGCCAATTTCGGGCAATACCGGCCGGTACAGAAAAAAGTTTTTTTTTTTTTTTTTTTTTAAGTTTTGTAATTTTTGAATTTTTGTTAGGATAGAATGGTAACTTATTTGTATTAACTTATGAGTATTATTTGTTTTTTTAGTATGCAATGATAACTTTTAAGCTTTCTATTTTATTTTTTTATTTTTTTTCCCTTTTAATTGATACTAAAGTCTAAAACCATGAATAATTAGTTCTGAATTGAGGAAATGTTTTATGGTAAACTTTTATATTTATTATAATATATATGTACACAGACACATACATACACACACACACATATATATATATATATATTTATAAATATAAAAAATAGTGGTAAACCCGAAACAGTACACCGGTATTGACCGGTATCCGAAATATATCGTACCGGTGGCCAAACCGGTACGGTATTGACATCCTTGGTAATAACTCTATTCAACCGGAAATATAAGGAAGTAGGAAATGCTTTGATCATCTTGACACGAAAGAAAAACAAAACAAAAGGCAGTTCTTTAGAAGGAAAGCGTTACGATACCCAAAAAAAGGTAAAAAAAAACTTCCCATACACAGTTACACACTTTGATTTTGTTTTATCTTGGACCTATTCACAGAATCATATTCAGCACTTAGCAAAAGCCCAAAAGATAACGACACTTTTGTGTTTATCCTTTCGTATTTTTTTTTCTTTTTTGTTTCAAGGGCATTTAAATTGATAGTCTTATATTTTATACAGATTTTTTTTTTTTTTTGGAAAAAAAAAAAAAAAAAAAAAAAAAATTATGTCCTTGTACGGTAATAAAACTATAATAAAGCCTCCATTATTTTTTTTTCTCCTCCATCTATTGACTTCTCAATTATGAGAAAAGAAGGAAGGCCTTGATGCCAAGTTGTTCAAGAATAGTGGAATAGAAATTTGAATAATCCGTGGAGAGACAATGGATGGTCCACTAGTTGTGTCCCTTGGATGGCCTTTGAAACAAAATTTATCAACTTTATATCTTTTGTAGCTTAGATGAGCATCTTCATACACAACTAAGAAATGTGAGATTTGTGGCTCTTTTATGTGATTTGTATGATTTGATTAATTTTTTATCATTCATATCTTTATCACTCTTTTTGATGGGAAGGACTAGAAAATCCTAATAGAAATGTATAAATAACCATCTCACCACTAAAACTCATCAATCATAAAACACCTGTGTGCAATTTATAAAAGCTGTGCTCGGTAAAGTGTAGCACCTGCACAGCAAAAACAAGAAGTTTGGTTTACATAAATGGGTAATTCTTTTCTCTCTTATATACCCATGCATGTTATGTCATTTTTTACCTAAAAGAAAAATATGCAATAAACATGAAAAACAAAAAGAATTCGAGTGTTTACAATGAGACACTTATGATCTCTTGCAAAAGTTTCACACACAACACACATACTCTTTGCTACTCTTGATACTATTATATAGGTACAATGTGATTTGATTATCACAAGGAATACATGTGGTAGTATAAGCTTACTAAATTGTCTTAACTTGTTTTTGAAAATAAAATTGGTTATACTTGTTTAGTGTGTGTTTTGATCTGGGAATGTTTTGCATCTAGGGTTGTTGATGTGTTTGAGTGATTAACATGCTTCTTTGTTGCTTGATTTGGTGTCTATCTTGGTTGCATTCATCTTATATTGTTCTTCCTCCTTGAAAAACCTTGTTTTTGGATGCTCGATAGAAGCTTAATAGTAGCTCGATAGATACTTGATAGTAGCTCGATACAAGCCTCTTCTATCAAGGATTTCTAGGCTTTTCTCAATACCTCTCGATAGATAGCTCGATCCATCGAGCCTTTTTCCTGAAGTCTTTGTCTGGTCGATAGAAGCTCGACGCCTCCTCAATCTATCAAAGATATTTTGCCGTCATTACCTCTCGATCTATCGAGATTTTGTTCTCGACACCTACTTGATACATTCTCAATCTATCGAGATACCTGTTTCTATTTATACTCGAAGTTCAACCCAGTTCACTTCTTACTCAAATATTTTGATCTTTCTCTTTTCTCTCTCGATCCAAACCCTTCATTTTCATCACAACTCCTCTCTTCAAGATTTCGGCCTAATCCAAGCTCCAATTCATTGGTAAAAAGTCTAAATCCCTTCTTTTCTTCATTCTTCATGCAATTCATGCATTTTAGACCTAGGTTTTTGATTTTGTTGGGATCTTTTGGGTTTTGTGGTTTTGCTAAAATTTGTGGGTAGGGTCTTGTGAAATTGTTATCATATGATCATGCATTGCATTCTCTTTCATTATAATCACATTTTCATGCATTCTAGAATTGTGTGCTTGATTAATCAATGTGAGTGTTGTAGTTTGGATTGGATTTTTGCCCATGATGCAAATTGTTTTGCACGTCACATGCTCATGCATTTCCATGCATTGCACTTCTCTTTCTCTCTTTCCTGAGCATCTTCTCTGCTATGTTGTTTTTCTTCTTTTTCTTCTCTTTTAGTTTTCTGACTATGGCACCCAAGAAATCTGCACCTTCAAATAACCCGATCTCTCATCGTGGTTCTTCATCTTCTTCTTCTCTTCCCTCTGTTACTGATAGAGTTCGATTTTGTGATGTGGACTCCTAAAAGGATTTTGTTGAGAACTTCTGTGACCAGGCGATTCATTCAGAACGCCAAATCATTCTGTCTGATTTTCCAAACACTCTTCTTCCAGGTGCGGTTAGCTTTCAGGATGGGAATCTCTTTATAAGAAACCTTTGAGGTGTCCCGGCGTGTTTATTTATGAGTTATACTCCAACATACATGCCATCAATACCTCTGTTCCTTAGTTTACCACGGTATTCAGAGGCACACATATTGTAGTTACTCCAAAGTTCCTTTTCGGTATACTACATGTCTCTAGGGTGGCTCATCCAGACTATCTTAGTCACCCTCGTCTATGTACTATCTCTCATGATGAGCTGGCCTCACTATTTTGTGAGGAACGCCATGGTATGGGTAGATACTCTTAATTTCTCCATAACCGAGTTTGCTAATGGTCCAAGAATTCTTAATATGGTGATAACTTTTGTTCTTACACTATGGTCACATTCTAACACTATCACTGAGCCTCGTGCTCGTTTTCTTCTTTCTCTCTTGGAGAATCTTTCTATAGATTTTCCTTCACATATGATAGTATCTATGATAGATATCTATCGAGACACTGCCACACGTGATAAGCTTATCTTTCCTTTAGCTATCACACGTATTCTCACACATTTGTACGACCCTATTCCTTCCTCCCTTCTCTTTTACTCCATAGGTACTATTAGTAAGGAATCTATACGAAGGAGTGATGCACAACTGGCTGCTAAGTGGCCTCGTGTGAAGCCTACTCCAACCCAGTAGGAGGATGCTGCCTATGCCTCTCGACTTTCTTCATCTTCTGCTCCTTCTTCCTCTTTTGGAGTATAGGCATCTCTTGTTGCCATTCTGGATTAACTTCAACACATGCGTGCCAATTTTGGTAGTTGTCTTGACCATCTTTCTGATGAGATGTGTCAGATGAACACTAGAATTGGTCGCATCACTCGTCGACAGTCTTGTCTTGGCGATTTTGCTTATTCTCCCTCTCCCGAGACTGTTGAGGACTCTTTTGATGGTGGAGATGATGATAATGATGCTTTTGGCTCTTCTAGCGATGATGAGATGACTGTTTCTTAGTGATTCACCTTTTATCACTCAAGACAAAAAGGGGAAGTAGTTTTGGTTATAAGAGAGTAGTCATGTTGTTATGGGGAGAGCTAGCATCGAGTTACACTAGTTAGGGGGAGAGTGTTTTGAGAAATGTGGTGAGGTTTTGTTGTATTTTTTATGGTCTTGTGACCTTTACATACATTATTGTACTTCTTCTCTCTCTATATATGATGATGTATGTTGTTTCACTTTTATTTCATGTGTTGTTTCTTTTCTCTCTTTATAAACATGTCTATTCTTTTATATAACTTATCTATATTTCACACTCAATGCCTTGATGGATCTTGTTTTAGTGTTTCAGTTAAGACAGGTTGCAAGTCTTTCATGCCGTAATCTCTTTTCTTGCAAAGTTTTTCAAGAGCTCATTGTATTAGTTAGGCTTATGTAGTTCTTTGTGTAATAGTTATGGAGATTGTTGTTTTATACTTCTCTCATAATTATGCTTGTGGTTTTGTCACGGATTGTTGAAGGGGGAGATTGTTAGGGTCATATTTTCTATGTAATTGACTAATCCTTTGACAAAATGTTCTTTATTTGTAAATTGGGTAGATCTAATTTGGGTTTGATATATATCAAGTAGTTGTATTAAAGACATGAAGATTGATCCAAAAAACAAGTGAAAAAAAGCTATTTTATTGAAGTTCGACAGATAGCTCGACAAAAAGCTGCTATCGAGATTTACTGGGCAACTCGACATAAGCTTGATCTATCGAGCTTTACGAATTCAGAATTTCCAAATCTGAATTTCGGCCCATGTTGATGTATTTCTTTAGGGTTTCTTTTCTCACAACCCTAGACATATATATGACTTATTTTAAGAGCCGTCACACATGAATACAGTGACCAGGAATTTAGTTTTCTCCGTGAGAAACTACTGCATTTGTAGGCCATAGAGTTTTGTAATCAAGTGATTCCTGATCTTTATCATCTATGAAGTGAAGAACTTTGCAACTAACAACAATCATTCAAGTTGTTGGAGTTAGTTACGTACTGGGATATGTGCAAAGGAGTTAGTCATAGATTGTAGATTTATGCATCAAATGAAAGAAGGCTATTACAAGATCAAGTCCAATTAGGCATTGGAGCGAATGTTCAACTATAGGTTGGTATTTTGGGATAGGCTAGGGCAGTGGTAAGATTCCTTATACTTGTAACCGCTTGATTACTGATTAGTGGATTTTTGAGTAGTGATCTTAAATTTACCTAGTGAGGTTTTTGCCTTGCAAAAGGTTTTCCCTATTTGTCAACAAATCGCCGTGTCAATTTAATTTCCGTTGTATTTAGTTTATTTGGTGATTTGTTGGTGCCTCCACAATTTGCATTTAATTTGACTTAATTAATCAACTTGGATAATTGAATTAATTTACCAGGGTCAAGCTATCTTAACTTAACAAAATGAATAATTAAGGTAGAACTTAGCAAGAGCCTAGAGGAACCTTATCATGACATTCAGGTTTAATTACACATTCATTGCACTTAATGACAGCATGCCTATCTATGAATTATCAGTCTACACACACACATATATATTCCATAACCAAATAAGGGATTATGTTCTCCGTGATAATCTTGACGGATCTATTCCTTTACCAACTATTTTTTTATTAATTTGTTTTTATCTAACATAAAAAATAAACAAGGGAAAAAAAAAATCAACCATGTAATAGAATATGTAGAAAATTTCTATATGGGTTCGTGATTTAACTATAATTGAAACAAAAGCACCAAAATTCTTCAAATTTTCTTGACAAAAGAAGAAGGGAATATGAATTTACACATATGTTGCATAATATTTACACAAGAGTATACTTATCAAAAAATATTTACATTGAATACAGATGAGAGGATTTCACTTTAAATCATTTCAAAAGCACAAATCCAACTGATTCCTCCCAGTTCCCACCAAAGCTGGTGAAGTAAAAGGTGAGGAATAATTAGAAACAGGGTCATATCCATAAAATGCAAAAGAACATAATAATGTTTGTCTATTAGCTGATCGGCACGCAAAGTTGGGAAACTCAAAGGGACTATAGCTAAGAAAAACTGATGGGAAATTAGAGGTGTAAAAGATTGTGACAAATTAGAGTGAGAAAGTGAAACTGGATGTAAATCTTACCATAAGGTAGTGATGGAACCGAAGAAGAGCATCCAACACCAACCCACATATGAACAGGCGAGACAAGCACCTTGAAAACACAAACAAATAACAAAAATAAATAAATAAATAAATAAAGCTCATTCAGACATTTTCACAAACACATCATAGCACTCATTAACGCACCAACCTGAATTTTCAAGTTGACAACCACTTGCGGTTGCAGCAACCTTGATTTACGCTTTGCTCTTGACTTTCCCTTCTCCCTCGTCTCTTTCCTCCAAGTTCTTGTCAAGAAAAAAACTTATAATGGTAAGTGATATTGAAGCAGCTATCTCTCTCTCTAGGACTGGGAGAGCGGTCGAAGCAATTTTCTTCTCTCGTGGCAGTGAGAGTAGTTGCACTAACTTACTATTAAGTAATTTTAGTATCAGATGAGAGTAAAGATATGGCTCTTAATTTTTTTATTAGAAAAAAATTAAAAATTTTTCATATTTTTTATATTGTATCCTATTTTTTCTTTGTATTTCTATATACAAAATGACCAATTGAAATATACACAAATTTTAGTATTTTTCTTTTCAAGAATCCAAATTCTAGTATAAAATAGTGTTTTAATTTTGAAAATAGGTTTCTCAAAAATTTTTTTTTTTTTTTGGGAAAACTTACAAGTTACAACTTGTTTGGAAGAAGGGAATTAATAGGAATAAAAAAAAATTTTAAATATTCTATTTTTTCCCTTATTCAGAAATTTTAATGTCTTGCTTGGAAGTTTAAATGGGAGGGACTATAATGGGTAGAGCTTAAGAGGGAAAACTCATTCTTCTCTATTCACACAAAATCTCAAATTTTCATTCTCTTTAAATTGGAGGGAATAAAATTAGATTTAATGAATTTTATTACTAAAACTCCCAAAATACTCCTATATATTCGACCTTTTATTTTAAAATAGGACTTTAATAGTAATAGAGTCATAAAATGATATTATTCCTTTAACTTTATATTACTCTCAAATAAGGTTACTTACCTTCCATTCATTTTCATTCTTTTATTTTAAAATATCCAAACAAGATTATCTAATTTATTTCCATTTCTTTCTTTTCCATTCATTTTCTTTACTTAAATGCATTTCACTCCATTCCTTTATGATTATTCCATTTCATTCCTTTGTGAACCCCTAAATGTAGGCTTAAACTTAAAGAGAGTTAGGGAGAATCCTTTCATAATTATAAACTTTTGTAAGATTAAGACGTACAAACAAACATGTAAGCAAGAAAACATAAAAAAGAATGAGTACTAAAAAAATTACCTTTGCTAATGCCTTAAAGAGAGAGGGGGAAGGGGGGGGGGGGGGAGAGGAAATTTATTTAAGTGTTTTTTTTTTTAATAGAAAAATGGAACTCTTATTAAATCAAACAAAATAAAATTACATCATTTGAGAAAGTATGTTTTAAGAAGTTCTCCTCAATCGAAGCAATATAGTGCTCAACACTTTGGGCATGTTTTGTTAACAAGGAGGCTAGTTGGTCACCATTCTTCCTTGTGTGTGACACTTGAAAAGTGCGGAGCTCGTGTGACTATTGAAGATGGTAGATGTGATTTTTCTACAATACAGATTGCAACCACAAGAGAATTACCCTCAAGGATAATTTCTTGAAAACCAATGTCTCGAGCAAACAACAAACACTCTTCAAAGGTTTTAGCCTCAACCTCCAAGGGACCTAATGGTTGTAACTTTCTTGCTTATTGAAGCAATCACCATTATGTGACAGTCATGAACTATAACCCCAATCCTAATTTGGCGTTGTGACTGAAAAATTGGTTGTCAAAATTTTTTTAAGGTGGGCCAAGTTGGGTGCGGATTAGCAAATTCACAAATTTGCCTAACCTAACCTGACCAACCTATATTTAATATATATTTAAAAAATATTAAATAATTTTATTTTTGACTTTTTTATTTTTATTTATTTATTCTTATAAATTGAGTTAGGATAGAACTACATGATATCTTACTAACTTTGAAGCACTAATAAAATAGTTCGTGTTTTTTTTTTTTTGAGGGGGAAAATAGTTCATGTTGGTTTAGTGCTATGCTCAAGTTTATTAAGTTATAAATTTGCTTTTATTTGTATCGATGTTGTTCTAATGCTCAATTTTTAAAAAAAAAAAAAAAAAAAAAAAAAATTATCCAATGGGTCTAGCCCAACCCCGGTGAGTTGGGTTGGGCTAGGTTGAATTTTTTTCAACTCAACCATGGTGGGAAGGATTGCAAAAACCCCTTAACCTGATCTAAGCACACTCCTAATGACAGTTGGCAGATTGTTAATGATAGGTAAAAAAAAAAAAAAAAAAAAAGTAACATTAAAAGTAAGCCAAAATAAAAAAATCAGTACAAGCATGTGTCAAAAAATTGTGAACTGTTTTTTTGTGTGTAATCTATGTATATCGGCAAAAATGGCCCATTACCATCAATTTTCAAAATAATTTGCCCAGAAACACTGTTTCCAAACTATATAGCAATATACCACATTTTTAGGTACTCGAGCTTGCCAAGCTCGAGTACCATGTTTTTTTAATCCACTATCGCCCCATATTCAAGGAGCCCTATAGTGGCGTTTTTAAGCCCTATAGTGACGTTTTCGGTCCCTATAGCGGCGTTTTCCTGCAAAATTTTTTTTACAAGTCCCCATAACAGGTTCAAGGGGACCTATAGTGGCGTTTTTAAGCCCTATAGTGACGTTTTTGGTCCCTATAGCGGCGTTTTCCTGCAAAATTTTTTTATAAGTCCCATAACAGGTTCAAGGGGCCCTATAGTGGCGTTTTTTGGCCCGAAAACGTCACTATAGGGCTTGAAAACGCCACTATAGGTCTCCTTGAATATGGGGCGATAGTGGATTAAAAAAACATGGTACTCGAGCTTGCCAAGCTCGAGTACCTAAAAAAGTGGTATATTGCTATATAGTTTGGAAACAGTATTTCTGGGCAAATTATTTTGAAAATTGATGGTAATGGGCCATTTTTGCCATGTATATCAGCATCTTATGATTGGGTTGCTTGGGACTTGTTTGATATTTCTCCTCAATTTAAAAGCCCTTTTTCTGGATCTTGCATTTGGCCCAAATCATCTACAATTGTGTGCACTCACTCCCAGTCCCAGACCCAATAAGATCTGGTAAACCTTGTTGGAACTTGCGAATTGGGCCGAGTGTTTGTTTCCCATATTTCTATTGCTGCAACGAGTTCAAAATCAGATCGACGTTCAAATGTTGGACAATGACAATGTGGCCCATAACAGTCGAGCATTTCCATTTTTAGCGCTCTGTGGCTGTGGCTTGTTGAAGAAGCGTTTGAAGAAAGTGGAAGAGAGAGATGGAGAAGGAGAAGGAGAAGAGCGAAAAAAGCATTTGTTCAGGCGATATTGATCACACTGAAACGCCTCGCCCATGGCAGTCTTTTCATACTGTTTACACCAACGCAAAAGCAGGTAGCCATTTCTTTCACACCCAACCCATCATAATCATTGCAATTCTCCATACACAATTGAACCTAAAAATAATAATTTCCGTCTATTAAATTTGTTAACCATTTTTAAGGCTAGTTTGATCATTTACTTGATTATACTACACAGATAAAAGTTTGAACTTTTGATTCTCGTATTCACACAAACTGAAACCTTTGTTTATGGGTTTAATTATTTCATATATATATATATATGTATGTATGTTTGTGTTGAAATAGGTGGTCTTTGTAGAAAATGATGAATTTAACCATTTAATCTAACATGGGTTTATCTATTTATTTATTTATTTTTATAATATTTTTCATTAGGAGTAAGGTGGAGACAGGATTTGATCCTAGGAACTTATGCTCCGATACCGTGATAAATTTAATCATTTAGCGTCTGTTTGGGAATTGTTTATTTCCCGTAGCTTATTTGTATAATTTGAGACAAATTTGAAAAAAAGTGAAGACAAAAAGGTAATCGGCAAATGCACACTTAATCTAGCATATTGTGTTATTTGTGGGATTCTAGGTATGGATGGAGTGGACAAGGAGAAAGTGCAAAGAATAGTGTATGACATGAGCAAAGGCTCTAAGTATTTCGAGAACGAGGAACGGAAGGAGGCCTTTATGAGGCAGAAAATTGACAACATGCGTGCTCAGTGCGCAAAGCTCACGCCAACTGCTATATCTCAGTATCAGAAGGTATGTAGCATGTGAAGTGGAGAATGCTTGTAAAAAGATATGGGGAGAATCTATTTTAGATATACTGACTACTTAGATATGAGCTCACTTTTTTCATGTGTATTAATAATGTATGAAATCTATTGAAAATTGGAGAAGATTTTATATTATTTTGCTGAAATGTTATTGTACAAGAATTATAATTGTTATGAGTGCTGACTTTATGGGTGCAAAGTTACAAACTGGAACTCTTCCTTCGTCTTCTCTGATACAGCGTAGAGTGCAAAAATCATTCCAAGTGTTTACTTTTTATTTAATTTTTTTTATTTTTTTCTTTATTTGTTAGCTATCTGTGTGAGATACTCCTATTGAAGAAGCACGCAGTATTTTGGTTTATGATTTATCCTATTCACAGGTGGCAGATAGAAGAATATTAGAACTAGAAACTAAACGTGACTTGTCAAGAATTTGGCTGCACGTAGATATGGATGCTTTTTATGCAGCTGTTGAAACATTAAGTAACCCATCCTTGAAGGGCAAGCCAATGGCTGTTGGTGGCATGTCTATGATTTCTACGGCTAATTATGAGGTTGGGAATGCATGATGTAATCTTTCAATTTTCGATTGGTGTATGTCATTCTGGACATTTCCAATCATGGGATTGATTTGCCAATTCCATTTCAAAAACTCCCTTCTAAAATTTTTGATTACCTTTAACTTTACCTGGTTCCTTAATTTCTATTTGAAACCTGATCTGTTCACTCTGCAGGCACGGAAATTTGGTGTTCGTGCTGCAATGCCCGGTTTCATTGCACGTAAACTATGTCCTGAGTTAATTTTTGTTCCCGTAGATTTTAAGAAATATACTTATTGCAGTGATTTAACTAGAAAAGGTTAGATGTCCGAATCTTGAGACAGATTCTTTGTTAGAGCTTTTTTGTTAATCTCTGATCATTGCTTTGCTTGTAATCTTGTTCTTAGTTTTCCAGAAGTATGATCCCAATTTTATGGCTGCTAGTTTGGATGAAGCATACCTTGATATAACTGATGTCTGCAAAGAGAGGAGCATGACCAGTGGAGAAGTAAGTTACCACATATAATAAATTTATGCCTACACATTTGGTATTTTTACATGGGTTCATTGCATCAAGTGGCTTTTAATGTTAAACTGCTTTTGTTGGTATTGTCTTTGTGAAGATTGCTAAAGAACTTAGAACCACCGTTTTTGAGGAGACTGGTCTTACATGTAGTGCTGGAGTGGGATCAAACCGCTTGCTTGCTAAGGTTCTACACTCTATTCTCTTGATATTGTCTTCATATCTATTTTGCATCTTCTCAACACCATAATTTAATTTGAGGCATGTAACTAATAAACATAATGGGTGTATCCATTCTGTATTGTTTAGAGAACTTCATATTTTCTGTAAGAAGCCATGTCATCCATGTCATTTTAGTTCATGGGAAGACAAGTTGCAAGGAATAGACGTGTTGATATCTTGCTTGAAAAAGTTATATCTACTAGAAATAAGTCTGCTTATGAATCCTTCTCCTCCTCTTCCTTTTTTTTTTCCACCACAGTTTGGTTTTTTCGCATATCCTCACTTTTATCCCCCTCCTTCAATTTTGTCTACCCCATCCCCACCACCTCAGGTGTCTAACCTTTCTTTGCCTAAACTACCTAACCATGTACCCGTCCCACACACCACACCAAATATATCCACTGTAGAAACTTCACAAAAGATCTCTCCTACATCTCGATCTTCAGGTCAAGGGGGTAGTAATAGGTCTTTTTGCATTGAAGCAAAATTATTTTCTTTTTCTTTTGATGGGGGCGGTCTGATTCATATGCCTTGCATGAGACACACCGGAATGTTTAGAGCTATATTTGGGTTGGACGTAGAGGCATGGAATGGATTCTTAATTGTTTTGCCGATATACGTGATTGGGTGCCAGGACATGATGTCCATTGTAAGACACTCAGGGAGGATGGGAAGTTGATAGAGTTTTGTGGTAGATCAAATAAGGCTGGTCTCTTCATTGCTATATTGATATTTTATGGCGAGGCTCGGAGAGGTTGCGTTATGATACCAGCAAGTCTCAATCGTGCTGGTTGGTCAGTGATCCATAAAAAACTAAGAAATTTTTTATATGGTGCAAAACTTGCAACTATGGCCGGGGCACTTTCCAAGAATTTTGGTGGTGATGGTCAAGTAGCTGGGAAAAATTTACCTGTTTATGGTAACTAGCAGAAGTCAAGGTTTTTTTGAAAATATGGGAGCCATTTTTGGAAGTAACGTGATTCATGGAGATACTACAGTAAATGTTTCAGTTATAAGGCCCGTAGTTGGCCCAATGTTTTAAGTGGTGGGCTGGAATTCTTTAAACCAACAGGTGGGCATGCAAAAGCCCAACCCGTGGCTTCAGCTAGCCCAAAAGGCAAGGGCCACTTAGACTTGCCCAACCCAATACTTCTAAGTGTTGAGAATACACTTTCTACGTATACGAAGGTGTTAGGCAAGTGTTCGAGAGATAGTGGATTGCCATCCGAGGCATCGGTGATTGAGGTAGTGCCGGATCAAGGTGGAAGCTCCTCTGCCTTCACCAATTCACAATCTATCAGGATGGAGGGAGATCTCCCCGACGAAGAGGCGAAAGTGTCGGAGGTTAGCTATTTTGGGCTCACTAGCGATGTGGTGGGTAGTATGGGTATGGGGGCCGAGAAATTGGCTCCGATGACTGTGGGCTTGGTCCAGCGGTAGCGAAGGAGATGCCGATTGAGTCTAAGGCTATCAATTCTCTTCGTCTGAGTCAGTGGGTTGATCAAAATCGGTTTTTTCCTCTTTCGGATATGGGTAATGAGACGGGTTTTTGTTCTGGAGAGAGGGATGCTTTCACAGAAGTATCAAGTGAAGGCGGAGATCAATGGTGTAATCCCCAAGCTGATTTTGTGTCACCGAGGTCCTTGGATGGGGCTGAGTTGCTACAGGATGGTTCGGAGCCTCTGCTTCTACAGTGGAAACACAGTGGTGTCAATTCTAGTGGTTTTTTTCATGGGGAGGAAGAGAGTTGTTCTCTGGATTGTCCACCATTATCTAGGTGGGATTCTAACGAGCAGAGTGAGTTGGTGGCAACCCTGGAAGTCGAAGAGGGTGAGATTTTGGGGTTAGAGGTGATAAATTCCAAATTGGTGGTGAGCTTGATGAAAAGTTTCTGCAGAATTGTGGGTTTTCCTATTGTAAAACATGAAGCTCAATGTTTGGCTTTGTTTCATCTTCTAGAACAAGACTGTGTTGATGTGGATAATTCTGGGTCTTCTAAGGGACCAGTAAATTCAAGGCAGAAAGGGCTTAGAGAACTTAGAGGTCTAATTTCTACAGTTAACTATGACTGTGGTCTCTTCTAAAAGGAGGAACTGAGGTTCTTCAGCTAGTTTAGGGGCGATCGCTAGTTTTAAATGAGTTTACGACTTTTATCCTAGAATGTTAGGGGATCAAATAATCCTCAAAAGCGAGAGGTATGTATGAATCTTCTTAAGGAGCGGACGTGTGATATTGTTTGCTTCCAAGAAACCAAATTGGCTTCTTTAAACTCTTCTGTAGTTCGGAGTCTTTGGGGTAGTCAGTTCCTTGACTGGGCTGTTTTGGATGCAGTTAACACTGCAGGGGGGGTTCTACTTGTATGGGACAAAAGGGTATATGAAAAAATTTATGTTTCTATAGGTCATTTTTCTGTTAATGTTTTACTAAAGGGGGTTGTGGATGATTTTGTATGGGCATGTACAGGAGTTTATGGTCCTAATGATGATAACCAATGGGGATGCTTTGTGGGAGGAGCTTGCAAGGGTGCACTCTAGGTGGAATATGACATGGTGTTTAATGGGGATTTAAATATCATTTGATATCCGAGTGAGAGATTTGGTTGCAAGTCTTTTATCCCGACTATGTTTGCATTCTCAGATTTTATTGAGGCTAACTATCTTGTTGATTTACCCCTTGAAGGGGCTTCTTTCACCTGGTTTAGAGATTCAGGGACAGATTGTATGCCAAGAATTGATAGGACATTGGCATTGTTGGGTTGGGTGGATCATTTCGGGAATGTGTCTTAAAGGGTACTTCCTCGGGTAGTTTCGGATCATTGTTCACTCCTAGTGGAAGTTGGTGGAGTCTTTAAAGGTCGTAGTGCCTTTAAGTTTGAGAATATGTGGTTGAAAGATGAGGGTTTTGTGGAGAGAGCTCAGCAATGGTGGAATGGGTATTGTTTTTTGGGTTCTCCTAGCTTTATTCTAGCTCAAAAATTAAAAGCTCTTAAGGATGATTTGAAGAACTAAAATAAGGAGGAGCTTGGTGATTTGGCATTTAGGAAGAAAAGCCTTTTGTTTGAGCTTTTGGGTCTGGATGCTAGAGAAGACTTGTTGGGTCTTTCACATGAGGAACAAACTCGTCGTACTCAAATTAAAGGTGATATTGCTCATTTAGCTTCTTTAGAGGAGGTTTCTTGGAGACAAAAGTCTCAGGTTTTGTTTGTGAAGGAGGGTGACAATAACAGTCTTTTCTTTCACCGAATAGCGAACTCCCATAGAAGAACTAATCACATTAGAGGTATAGAGGTGGATGGTGCCCTTTATGAGGATGAGGAGGATGTGCGTTCTTAAGTGGTTCAATTTTATCAAGGTTTGTACACGGAGTCTGATACATGACGCCCTACCATGGATGGTCTAGAGTTTGCCAGCATTGAAGAAGATGAGCGACTTTCTCTTGAAAGGGATTTTTTTGAGGAGGTGGTACAGGTCCTCCAAGAGATGGAGGGTGACAAAGCTCCTAGTCTTGATGACTTCACTATGGCTTTTTTTCAAAAATGCTGGAGTGTTGTGAAAAATGATGTTATGACCTTTTTTTGATCACTTTCATAGGAGTTCAGAGTTTGAACGGTCTTTGAATGCTTCTTTCCTATCTTTAATTCCTAAGAAAAATAATGCACTGAATATTAAAGATTTTCGTCCTATTAGTTTAGTGGGCAATGTTTATAAGCTTTTATCTAAGGTGTTAGCAAACAGATTGAGGAGGGTGCTAGATAAACTCATCTCTAAATCGCAAAATTCTTTTGTTGGTGGAAGATTGATTTTGGATTTAGTGCTTATTGAACAAATGCCTTGATGGCGGACTGAATTTTCGTACTCCAAGAGTTGTTTGTAAGTTAGGTATTGAAAAAGTTTATGATCATGTGAATTGGGATGCTTTATTTTATCTGTTGGAGAGGATGGGTTTGATGGAGGAAATGGTTAAAGGCCTGTGTCTCTACTATACGTTTTTCAGTTTTGGTTAATGGATTTCCTGTTGGTTTCTTTGGAAGTTCTCGAGGTTTAAGACAAGGTGATTCATTGTCTCCTCTTCTTTTCCTTTTGATCATGGAGGTTCTTAGTAGGATTCTAAAGAAAACTGAGGAAGGTGGTCTTCTTCGGGGTTTTCATGTAGGACCTGTTAATTCTACTGGTATTCGTATTTCATATCTGCTTTTTGATGGTAACATTCTCTTTTGTGATGCTTCTAGGGAGTAGTTGCTCTCAATTAGGTTGGCTTTGACTTGTTTTCAAGCCTTTACTGGTTTGAAGGTGAATGTGGGGAAAAGTGAGATTGTCCCTATTGGAGAGGTGAGTAACATTCAATCTTTGGCTAACATTCTTCAATGCAGGGTGGGTAGTGTACTTATGACATGTTTGGTTATGTTCCTGGGTACTTCCTATTAGACAGCCTCTATCTGGAACCCTATTCTGGAAAGGATGGAGAAGAAGCTGTTGGGCTAGAAGCATCTTTATTTATCAAGGGGTGGTAGGCTCACCTTGTTGAAAAGTACCCTCTCAAGTCTTCCAACTTATTATCTTTCTCTATTTACTGTTCCTAAAGCCGTGGCTATTAGATTAGAACGCATTCAGAGGAATTTTTTGTGGGGTTCCTCAGAGGAGTGTCTCAAATACCCCTTAAAGGCATGGGAGAAGTTATGTTTCTCGCTTGAGCAGGGTGGTTTGGGAATTCAGAAATTGGTGCCTTTTAATCAAGCTTTGTTCGGGAAATGGCTTTGGAGATATGGCCATGAATCTACTCATCTTTGGCGGAGGATTATTGCCATGAAATATGGGGAAGGAAAAAGGGGGTGAACTAGAGTTTGTCTGAGGGCTCATGGGTGTGGGTTATGGCGAAGTATTAGTGAAGGGTGGGAGAGCTTTTCTAAGCATTTCACTTTTGTGGTGAGAGATGGTTCTTGTATTCTTTTTTAGCATGATAAGTGGATTGTGGATAACTCTTTAAAAACTCTTTATCCTCAGTTATTTTTGTGTTTAGCCAATAAGGAAGCTTCTATTTCTAATGTTTTGAGTCCTTAAGTGGGTGACAGTCTTTGTTGGAGCCTCAATGGAAGTGGGAAGTTTGACACTCGGTCTTTTTATCATAAGATTCGAAATGTTACTCCTTCTAATTTCCCTTGGAAGGGCATTTGGAAAGTAAAGGTTCCTAAAAGCGTGGAATTTTTTATGTGGACAGTAGCCCATGGTCAGATTCTCATTTTAGATAATCTTATGCTCTGTGGTCACCCCTTGGCAAATCTTTGTTATATGTGCTGTTGTAATGAGGAATCTATGGATCATTTTCTTATTTTTTGTCCGTTAGCTCATTCTATGTGGATGCATATGATTCAGCTGTTTGGGATTGATTGGGTCATGCTAGGCTGTTTGATGTGGACTATTTGGACCGAACATAATTGACGTTCTTTTGAGGATATCGAGAAATCAATAGCCCAATTGTTAGATTTGTGCCAACAGATTCTCTTCCATTGGTCTCGGTGTGGGGGTCTTTTGAATTGTTCTACTATTATTGATATTCTTTTCTCTCTTAGAATAGGATTTTGATTCCTATATTTCTTTTTGTTGCTATGTTGTTCTTTGTTCACTACCGTGAACTCTATGTATCTTTTATTCTTTTCTATTAATAATATTACTTTTTAACCTATATAAAAAAGCAACTAATATGGGAAAGGCAAGATTAAAAAAAAGAAAAAAAAGAAAAAAAAAAAGAGAGACTATACAAAATTTTTAGGAACAACCCAAAATTAGATATATTTTTTTGATAAGTAATAAGTTTATTGATATCAAAAAAGGAACACCCTAGTACACAGGGAGTGTACAAGGGGTTAAACAATTCAAGAACAAAAATTATAAGAATCTAGGAAATCAAGAAAAAAAAATGATTGGTTTTGCAAAGCAGCCAACTAATTCGTTAAAGTTCTATAGAAAAATAAATTTAGGTCTGGTATGGATCTCTCATTATCTTCAAAGCACTTACTATTTCTCTCCCTCCAAAGACACCACAATACGTAATAGGGAACAATTAACCATATATACCCATTTCGATGACGACCAATCAGCCTTGCCAACATGCTAGAAGCCCCACTACAGATTGTGGTATAACCCAACTTACTCCAAACAAACCAAACACCATAGACCACATATCCATAGTAGCCGGACAATGAAGAAAAAGATGATCAACTGATTCACCATTACACTTGCACATGTAGCACCAATCGAATATCCAAATCTTCATTTTTTGTAAATTGTCAATCGTTAAACATTTCCCTAAAGCAGTAGTCCAAACAAAGAAAGTTATTCGAGAAGGAATCTTTTGTTTCCTAATACTTTTCCAAGGAAAACAATAGTCATTGGAGCCCACTAAAAGACTATAATAATCCTTAACCATGAAACCCTTCTCTCTATCAGGTTTCCAACACATCTTATCCTCACCAAACCCCTTTATTAAAGCACCATATATATGTAATCCATGAAACCCGACAGTGCCTCTAATTCCTGAG
Source organism: Quercus robur (assembly GCF_932294415.1). NCBI lineage: Eukaryota > Viridiplantae > Streptophyta > Magnoliopsida > Fagales > Fagaceae > Quercus > Quercus robur. Next base: position 31,777,031 of record NC_065544.1, read on the forward strand.
CATGCACACCCCTGAAGAAACTTAAATCCCAAAAGAGGACTCTATTAGCAAACTTCATAAGCTCAACCACACTGGCCTCCTTATCTTGGCAAAATCTAAACGATTTAAGATAGCTGAAGGCAAGAGATGTCTCACCACAATGGTCTTGCCAAAACTTCATCCTAAACCCATCCCTAATATCATATAGAATGTGGCGAGAAAAAGAAGGCCATCCCCAACTAATGTATTTCCACAAGCCAACACCATATGGACCATTAACAGACCTAGTACACCAGCCACCCCATCCACAGCCATATTTCACCTCTATCACTTGCCTCCAAAGGGCAACCTTTTTCATCCCAAATCTCCATAGCCACTTCCAAGCAAAGCTTCATTAAAAAGTCTGACCTTCCTTATCCCCAAGCCACCCGAAGAAATGGGGGCAAAATTTGTTGAACAACATCTTTTTGGAAAAATATTAGCAAAAAAACATGTAGATGAAACATTTTAGTAAGTTGGACTATTTTTGGAACTCGAGTTTGTTTCCTCTTGTGCGAAGTCTGATGTGGATTAAAAAAAAAAAAAATGGAACTCAAGTCTATGAAACTCGAGTTCCATTAAAATGTAACTCGAGCTTCCTAGACTCGAGTTCCAAGCGGGTACAAATTATTCACAAGGAACTCGAGTTCTATTCAAATGGAACTCGAGTTTCCTAGACTTGAGTTTCACCCAAGAGTAAATCGAGTTTTTCAAACTCGAGTTCCAAAAACAGTCCAACTTACTAAAATGTTTCATCCGTATGCTATGTACCAAATTTTTTTCTAAAAAGCTACTATTTGGCAAATTTTGCCAAGAAATGGGAGTACAAATAGTAGCCCATTTAACCAAATGAAATTTTGGTTTGTCACCAATGCCACCCCATAAGAAATTCTGCTGAAATTTCTCAATTCGGTTAGCCACAACAGCAGGTATAGGAAATAAAGATAGAAAATAAGTGGGTAAATTAGATAGTGCTTTTAATTAAAGTGACTCTACCTCCCTTGGATAAATACAAACGTCTCCATTCCGCTAATCTCCATTCTATCTTCTCCAGAATTGGGTTTCATATTGTCTTATCCTTAAATTTAGCTCCCAAAGAAAGACCCAAATATTTCATTGGAAGAGTATCTTGTTTACAGCCAAGGACATTCAACAATAAGTCAAAATTATGTACCACACCAACAGGAACCAACTCTGACTTGCCCAAATTTATCTTTAGACCAGACACCGCCTCAAACCAAATGAGGATCATGCGGAGGAACAAAATCTGATCCAAATCAGCTTCACAAAAAATTAGAGTGTTGTCCGCAAAGAGAAGATGAAACACCACCAAGGATCTTCCCTTTTAATTACCCACACCAAAGCCTGACATGTGCCCATCATGTGACCATCATGGACAGCTTTGTCTCAATCCCTTGGATCTCTCAACCCATCCACAAGGAGAGCCATTAAGTAGAATAGAGAAGCGAATTGTAGATATACAAAAGAAAATCCACCACCTCCGTTTAGCAGAGAACCCACCTCGTTCTAGTAACTGCATAAGAAATTCCCAGTTTACATGATCAAAAGCCTTCTCAACATCTAGTTTGCAAAGTAGCCCTAGCAAACCAGTTTTCAATCTACTATCAAGGCATTCATTAGCAATAAGTACAGGGTCAAAAATCTGTCTGTTCCTCACAAAAGCATTTTGTGAAGCTGAAATATATCTTTCATGATCATGCGAAGTCTGGTGGCTAAGACCTTAGTAATGATTTTATAAACCCCCCAACAAGACTAATGGGGTGAAAATCCTAGACTTCAATTGTTGCATTGTTTTTAGGGATGAGAGTGATGAATGTTGCATTCAAACTTTTCTCAAACTGACCTTTGGCAAAAAAATGATGAAACACAGCCATAAGATCAAGTTTGAGAATCCCCCAACAAGCTTGGAAGAAAGCCATTGGAAACCCTACCATTAAAATTCTGTATGACATCAAAAAATTTTGCCTCCTCAAAGGGTCAATCTAGCTAGTTTGCATTATCGCCGGATATCATTGGAAATACCAAGACTTCTGGAAATGGTCGATCAACTTGCTGCTCAGAGTATAAATTCATGAAGAATTGGGTAATACAATCAGCAATCATACCTTGATCGGAAGACAAGTTGCCATCAACCATAAGGCTTTCAATACCGTTATTTCTTCTATTGGAATTAGCCACTTTGTGAAAAAATCTGGTGTTGGCGTCTCCCTCCCTTAAGTGCAGCACCCTGGACTTCTGCCTCCAACTAATTTCTTCTAAAAGAGTGAGCTTTTCAATATCGGTTTAGAGATTAACTTGTTCTAACTTTTCCTCAATTGTTAAAGGATGAGTCTCCTCTCTATCATCCAAATCATTCAATTTGTTCCAGAGTTGTTTCTTAAAAGTAACATTGCCAAACTCCGATTCGTTCCACTTTTTTAGATCCAACTTCAAAGCTGCCAACTTCTTAGCTAGCATAAAACTAGTTCCTTGGAGCAAATAAGATGCCCACCAAGCCTTCACTTTATCAACAAAATTCTCCACCCTCAATCACATATTTTCATTACGAAAAGGAGTTCTACCTCACTAATGACTCCCCCTCCAATAGAATTGGGAAGTGGTTTGGAAGTACTCTGGACAGCCTTTTTTGGGAAAACAGAGTGAAGTGATCTGCCAAGAGTGGAGAGAAAAGAAACTGATCTATTTAAAATGAGGTTTTAATCAATCATCCCTGGTAAAACAGGGTGCAGTCAAATTTCTAGATTTGTGTTATCTTTTAGCTGTACTTTAACTTTCCATGGCAGTAATACAATCAAACCAAAGTGATTAAGGTCCTTTATGTTTGTAAAGTTTGAAACTCTTCATATTCCTGTTTTCTCAGGTTTGCTCAGATATAAACAAGCCAAATGGACAATTTGTCTTACCAAATGATCGGATGGCTGTCATGACATTTATATCCTCACTTCCCATACGGAAGGTATATTTAATTATTTGTTAATTATGATCTGCTGCAGTCAACTTAACATGGTTTTTTAATAAATAAAGATAGCTTGCAGAATGAGAACTTGCTCTCTTTTGTAAATGTTTTTGATGAAGTCCTCAATTTGATTTACATTTCTTATCATACACAACTTTCTTTACAGATTGGGGGCATCGGTAAGGTCACTGAACATATTTTAAGGGATGTTTTAGGAATAAATACATGTGAGGATATGCTTCAAAAAGGTGGTCTCCTCTGTGCACTGTTTTCTCGTTCTGCAGCAGGTTAGAGCAGTGGTCAGTTCTTTCTACCGTGGTTTTATTGTCAACTGAAACACATAGCTTTCATGTGCGCCTGTTATATTGTCATATAAACTCAGAAATTATACTCTTTACATTTTATCATTTCTTGCATTTTATATGATTGCAGCTCCTTGTTTCAGTTCAAGATCTGCATGTCCTTTTTTCTCCCCTTTGCTGGTGTTTATATTCTTGTATTTTCTTCTTCTATTCCTTTTACCCTTTGGGAAAAACCCCTGGTGGGGGGGGGGGGGGGGGTTGTTAGGGGAAGGGGATCAGTCAACAGTGGTTGGTCAGAGCAGTAGTTATTCAGTTTATGATGTCCTTATTTTCTTAATCCTGTACATGTTCTTGCCATATCTAGTTCTCTTATTACATTTTGACTTACACTGTTACACACCATTGGTTTTTTTCTTTTTCTTTTTGAAATTTTTTTATTGTTTATTAGTATATCACCACAATGATTATATCGTATATTCATTGCAGATTTTTTCCTCTCTGTGGGACTGGGGCTTGGGCAAACTGAGATTCCTCAAGTCAGGTCACGGAAAAGTATCAGTAATGAGAGAACATTTTCATCCACAGAGGATGAGGCATCATTTTATCAGAAATTAGGTAGGTGGTCCCTTTTTTGCCCTTTTGCTTAACAAATGTGTTATATATTGCTTTGTAATACCCAACTGGGCTTAGTTTGGGGTGAAATGTCTCACTCTAGAACCCTGCCCAGCCAATTTTATGAGCCAGATAAACACATCTTAAATATTTAGACCAATCCTCAAGACTTCAAATAATAAGATGTGGCTGAGTTCAGTTCACCCAAGATTCATTTATTGTTCCAACTACTTAGGTTGTGCTTAAACCTTTAGTCAAAGCCTAGTGAATAAAATGCTGACTGGCATTTGAAGTTGTTTTTAAAGCTTTTAAAATTCTTACAATTTTATGTGTACGTATATCAATTCTGTGGATTTTATGGCTAATATGGATGACATTCTTGGTCAAAAGGATATGTAGAAAATGAATTATATATTTTTTTTATTAAGTAAGCCTTGTTATGGTTATGTTTGCAGCTGATCTTGCAAAGATGCTATCTGTGGACATGCAGAAAGAAGGTCTTTCTGGGCGAACATTGACTCTAAAATTGAAAACAACTACTTTTGAGGTGCTTTTTGTTGCTCCATTATGGTTCTCTGTATAAATAGAGTCAATACGAACTCATAAGAGATTTATTCATGTACAACCCATATCTGGTGTATGTAACCCCAAGTAAAGTCTCATAAATTCCATGAGGTTTGGGTTCAAAACCTCTAGTCAACATCTTGGGATCACCTCCATGAGATTCCTTGGAGATTAATGTGTGTGGGACAAGGGGATTACACACGCTTGGGAGTTGGGTCTCTAGAAACCCTTGTTTAAAATTAAAAAAAAAAAAAAAAAAAAATCGCGTTCTACTTAAATAGTCGTTATTCTTAATTGTGAGAAATAAATAAGAGGGGAAGAGGCAGGGGGGGGGGGGGGGGGATGCATTTTATTCCCACCTTGTCTTTTACGCTCCATTTGAAATATTTTACATTGAAAGCATTTTATTGAAAAGGTCTTCATTTTACAATGTTTGGTTGTGTACCTAAAAATGCTCAAGAAATCATTTTTAAGTGTTTGTTTCATAGTAAAATGATAAAACTCTCCTAAATCTCACAACCCATCAAATTCAAACAACCACCACTAGTTCGGCACAAACAAACCCACCACCTAAATCCAGGCAACCACCACCAGTTCGGCATAAACCCACCCACCTCCACTCTAACCACCCAAATCCACAGATCAGAGGGAAATAAAAAACAGTCAGCCCTTTACCGCAACCCACAAACCCAGCCACCATCACGATCCACAAATCATTCCGAAAACCCAAATCAGGGGGGAAAAAACCAGTTTCAGTTCTCGATCTGAAATCCCATGCGGTGGCGAGATTGGAGCAGATCAAGATCAGAGTGGTGGCAAGATGGGAGTAGTGCAATTCAAAGCTTCTCCACCACAATTGTGAGCCCACCTCTTCGCTGACCACCTTCGTGAGCAAGAAAGAGAGAAAGGAGGGGTGGGTATGTGAGAGAGAGTGGCAGAGGAGGGGGATCTGCAAGAGAGAGTGGAAGAGAAGGGGCGGGGCTCTTTTCCATTTTGTAAAATGTTTTACCGATTTTTTGGCCATAAAACATTTTACAAACCAGAAAATGTTTTACAAGTTTGACTACATTTTACAATGAAAAAAACACTATAAAACACTGAAAATATTTTACAATGAAATAAATGGAACGTTAGTCATCACTAATTTGTATTTTTTGTGCTTAAAATTTTACGGACTATGTGACAAACAGGTTAGGACCAGAGCTGTGACTTTGCAAAAGTATATTTGCTCAAGCGAGGATATTTTGAAATATGCATCAAAGCTGCTAAAGGCTGAACTTCCAGTCTCTTTAAGACTGATAGGTACCACTCAATTTGTGCTTAATTTTCTTCTTTATGAAAATAGCTCAATATTTATTAAATTTTCCATGGAGAAGGGTCCATGTTAAAATTTAATCTTGCACCTTGTGTACCTTTGTGTATGACATTGCAGCTATATATGCTTATTTCAGGCTTGCGATTGTCCCAGTTCAATGCAGACAAGGTTGTTGCTCCTGCTGATCCTACACAAAAAACTCTCACCAATTTTTTGATATCTGGAGATGCGTCTAGGGAAAGTATGGTTGATAGTAGTTCCATGGGCTCAATTGTTGATCACCACTTCATGAATGATACAGAAACTGGTTTTTCTATGGGTAGCCATGAGGCCTGTAGTTATGGTGGTAGGGATTTATTGGACAGCAGCCACTTTCCAGATCTGGAAGATGATAATTGTGCTATTGGCAACAATGATGGAGAAATGCTGAAATTTCATGAGCCTTTGAATGATGAAAATGGAAACAAGGTATGCGAGAATTCAAAAGACTAATTCATAATCTTGACTCAGACCAGAATGTAATTTTTTTTAATTTCCTAGGGTTGAATCTCAGTAATAACGCTGTCCATAGAATTCAAAGAACCCATGGGGTGAATCCACCATGTGCAGGTTCAGTTCCCATCATTTCCAACCAACAACAACTAAGAATTTAAAGTGTCAACCTTAAATAATGGGATGGTGGACAGCAGTTTTTAAGTCCTAACATTGCAGGTTGCTTGAGTTAAATTACCAAGCAAAAAAATGAGGTGTCAACTAATTCTAAAAGCTAGAGTGTTATAGAAGAAAACCAAAGTCCAAGGAGAGATTGCGCAAAGCAGCCCCTTTAGCTCAACTCCAGAAAGCTCTTTCCCTTAAAATATTCTGAGTCTGCTCCATCCATAAGCACCACAACAAACATATTGGAGCCATTCCCTTGTTATAGAATCTGAGTTACCAATTCTGGAAGAACCTTACCAAATGATGAGAACAAAAGGCACCAATGCAATAACAAATGCTTGCTGATTCTCTGACCTGTTAACATAGCCAACAGTTCAAAAGGAGCTAATTTTTCTAATAAGATTACATATGGTGAAGAACCCAGCTTTCAAAATAGCCCAAATCTCTTTCCGAGGAAAAGATTATTGCTAGAACCCTGGCTATAATTTGAATTTTGATTGATAATGTAAATTCAAATGATTTCTTAGTTACTCTTATGTGTAGTTTCTGTTGAGATCTATATTTAAATGCTTTCTATTTTATTCTTGAGTTGTCGCTTTACTCGAGTTTTTTCTTGTTCTCCGTTTCTGGATTTTGCTTTTGTCTAGGTGAATACCCCAGAACGAAAATCTTATCAAAATGCAGTGTCTGAGTTGAAAGCAGATTCTTCTTCTGTGCCATTTGCATTTCGTAGCCTAGATGAAGAGAACAAGAGGGCTAACTTGCCGGATGATGATACAGTCTCTTCATCCAATCAGGGAGAGCTACTTCTGTGGGTAAATGATTACAAGTGTTCACTATGTGGGATTGAATTACCACCTTGTTTTGTTGAGGAAAGGCAAGAGCACTTTGATTTTCATCTTGCTGAGAGACTTCAGAAGGAGGAATCTCACTGTGACACAAGAATGCTGAGACACAGGTATTTTGAATTCTAGTTGTTATGCTGGTTATAGGGTCCTTGCTTGTTAGCCTTGGAAGTGATTGATAAACAGGTTGGGTTTGAGTGGTATGCGGACAGTTTAAATGCTTTGTGATAAAATATTCAACTTAGTTAGATGACTAAAATCAATGATACTAATATTTACCAAAAAAATGATTGCCTAATTAGTTTCCACTAGATAATTTCCCAATTTATTAAATATGCATGCTATATGGCATGATAAACTAGTATCCTTCCTGATAATTGAAAACCTCTTCCATCTGTGTAACACTGTAACTTGCCTTGCGTCCATGTGCAAATTATGGAGATCAGCAAAAGGGGGAGTTGAATAAGGTGTGAAATTGAAGATTACGGCTAGAGTTATGGCATTTGATTTGTAAATGTACAAACTAATTTTTTCTCATAAATGTCATTATTCTCTCCCAATTTATAGTTGGACATTAAGCTGATTTTTTTAGCAAAGTCCCCCCCCCACTCCCTCCTTCTCTGCTTGGGACATGGATTTGTGCCTTCCAGTGCTGATAAGATCTTCATGCAAGATGCAACATCTTTTGTGTTTTTCTGAGTGTCAACTCTCAGTTTGATATTGTTAGCAAATAATTTGTTCCTAGAGCTAATGAGTCACCATTGTTAATTACATCTCTATGATAAATTTATAGGATTGCTTTTTTCATCTTCAGTCTATATATAACAAATATTTGATTTGACAATTGACAAGTTTGAAACCTCATCAGGCTTTCCCCAAAGGATAACATCGCAAGCCAAAGAAAACGAAAAAAGCAGAGGGCTTCTCCAAAAGATAAGGGACATATTCCAATAGATCTATTTTTTGTTAGGAGTAGTCAGAATTTTTAGCATCGTAATCTATATGTTGTTGTCCGTAAATAGTTTTCTATGCTATAGCGAAAATCCAGTGTATTAGTGATTAATTCTTCTATTCATTTATTGCAACATGTGCAATATACTTATTTCAGCCGTGTGTCACAATATGTACAGATTTCAGCTCTGATAATAAAAATCTCTGGTCTTCCATACATCTTTCAGTCTTGTAAACACATCTTTTTTCCCCCCCTTTATAGTATGTAAGGAGATAATGAAACTCTATATATTCACTCGTCTCCCTAAAATTTTAGTTTCCCATTTGTTTTAATGGATATAAATAATTTAAATTCTCTTTTCTTTCCTAACCCCACTTTGCCCAACTTTGCAAAAATAGTTTTAGGTAAATATTTTTGAGTCTTCAAGAAATTTTATGACTAATTTATCTTGTTAATTTACAGTTTTACACAACAGTTTTTATGTCAAAGGTTACAAGAAATATTGAATAATATATATATATATATATATTTTTTAAACCTTTAAACAAAAAATGAGAAATAAATTTAAGAAGGTTACATGAAATATTGAATAATAATTAAAAAAAAAAAAAAAAAAAAAACAACAACAACAACAACAAACAAAAACAATAACAAAAACAAACCAACCAACCAGCCAAACTGCAACAAAAAATCCTATGTTATGGACTTATGGGCCTTCCAAGGTTTGGCATTTGAATGGTAATTATTGTGACAACAATGTCGCCTTCTTAGGTGACACTATTTGCTTTATTAATAAGTTTTGGTAAGTGACACTACCTTTGTAGAGAATATGCTGTTTCAATGGATTTTTGAGGACAGGGCCGGCCCTAGAACTAGGCCACTTAGGCAATTGCCTAGGGCCCCTATTAGAGAAAGACTCCAAATTTTTGGGCAAAAATTAATATATATTTTTGAAAAAAAAAAATTTGGAGATCTAGGGAAATAATAGTTTTACATTTTTTTTTCTACTTTTAAGAAGTCTCAAAGAATTGAATAATGTTAGAGATAACACAACTTTAAATAAATGAGTCTTACACATATATATATGTCAGTAATCACAAGAAATAATTCAAATAGAAAAATGCCAAAAATACTATAAGTTTTAGTTCGAAACCTTTACAAATTGATGTGACATATAATATGATTTGTGTACATTAACAACCTATTAAATGCATTTTTGAATTACTTTTTGTGATTAATGATACATCTTTGTAATTTTCACGTTGTAAAATTTATCTTATTCCTAACATCATTCAAATATTTGTTTATTATTTTCTTGAGGTGTCACTAATCACATCATTACTATATCGTTTGTAAGTGTTTTTGTAGTAAAATTTGTTATACTTTTAGCATTTTTCAAAAAAAAAGAAAGAAAACATATTACAAAATAAAAAGAATAGATTTTTGTTTAAAAAAAAAAATTATGATATTAAATATTAGTTAAGTGATGACAAAAAGGCCCCATTTAAATATATTGTTTTAGACCTTCAAATTTGTTGGACGCCCTGTTTGAGGAGTTTATTCCTTTAATTGATTTTGGTCAAATGTGAAACCCAAACCACATGGAAGAATGCATTGCCGTTAGTTGTTGGAGTAATACATCATTTGCATTATATTTTGGCGTTCACTTTTGAAAATTGAGTGAACACTAACCTTTGTAAACTTATTTAGAAGTCGTACTTGTGAGTTTGATGTTTTCCTCAAAACTTTTTAGTGTTGTTGACTTTTGATATTGTTGCATGCCATGTGTTTGGTGAAATTTCTTTATGGTTTAGAGCTCATTTTGCCTCAATCTGATGGCTTAGAAGCCCTTTGAATCCTTTTCTTGAGCATAGAAAGTAGAAACCAAACATGAAAGAACTAAATGAGCTTCACAAGTCATACCAATATGATATAATCATACAAGGCAAGATCTCCTCCTTCCTCATGGTCTTGTTCAACCCACGGGGTAAAAATATCCTCAGATCAAAACTGAAGTTGAACACTAAGGACATACTTGTTGGGAATTCAGCATGGTCACATCTAGGTTGCACAGACACGCCATTTTTGGCATCGTGTCCGCGTCCAACATGTGTCGGACACCGGAATGGGGACGACGCGCCAGATTCCGGTGTCCGACGGTGTCCCCTCTTTTTTTTTTTTTTTTTTTTTTTTTTTTTTTTTTTTTTTTTCACTTCTCTGACACGGCTCCGACACTGCGCCGACGCAATTCCGACACGCCAGCAGTGAAGAAAAAAAAAACACAGATTTTGACCGGTGAACTTACCAATACCATTGATTTTGTGATAACCCTAAAATAATATAGCAAGTTTAGAGTCTCTTAGACTGAAAATTGAAACCACATCTCAAGTTCTTCTCAACCTACCCTCCCTCTATCGCTGCCGCTGCCCTCTGTCCCTCGCTGGAGTTAGATCGGGCCGATCGGCGAGCTCCGACATCGACGCCGTGCCCTCTGTCCTCTGTCCCTTCCGATCTCTCTCTCTCTCGGCGCGGACCGATCTCTTCTTTGTTCTCTCCCTTTTTTTTTTTCTTCTTTCTTTCTTTCTGATATTAACTTGAATGTACTGTTACTTACTTATTATAACGCGTTTTGTTTTTGTTTTGTGTTTTTTTTTTTTTTTTTAACTGCTGCTATGGCCTGTGTGTCCTCTGTCCTTTTTTTTTTTTTTTAGTTATAACTTAAATTTGTTTTTGTGTGTCCTACTATAGTTTTATTTATTTATTAAAGTTAAATATTGTAGGTGATTTTACTAAAATGAATATTGAAAGTGCTTGAAGATTTTGTGTATTGTTGTAGTACTTTGGGTATTAGTTTACTTATTTGTAGTTCTTACATAATTTAAATTCTAAACATAAATGTATTTTGTCTAAAAATATTAAAAAATATGCCTAAATATAAAATTTAATTAATTATTTAACCGCCGTGTCCCCACCATGTCATGTCCTTATTTTTCAAAAATTGTCGTATCCCCATGTCCGTGTCCGTGCAACTTAGGGTCACATACACACGATAAGGAGTAGTACTTAGAACCAATGCCACCAACCAAACACACTAATTTTCCACCTCAGATAGCAGTTTTTAATGACAGTAGAATTTCTAGTCTGTGCTTCATAGAATTAGAAGAGACGTTGCTCAATTTGAAATGGATTGAGAGAAATTACTCAACCAGTGAATCACTTCCGAGGTTTGAACCTGGTACACCATTTTACAAGAAGTTCTTCAACATTAGCATCCATTCGAGTCCCAACTCCTACCCAGACCAACATGTGGGCATAATCTCCAAATCCTGAACCTGTTACTTCATGCACAGCCTTAAATCCAATTCTTGTGTAGAACCTAACAAGCTACGAGATTGAAAAAGTAAAATCTATTATATTAATAGAAGATTCAGTCATCTGAGTAACTGTTTAATACATTATTTCAAGGAGAATTTAACTAAAAACACACATTACTGGACGAAGGACAGGTGCCAAAGCTAATTAATAGGTATCTTCTGTGGCCATTTAATGGCTACTAAACGTATTTAATTGAACAGTAATGCTACAGACACAATATTTTTCATAATATATTTTGAGATTACAATATATTATTGATTTTCACATAAGATAACTATTAGCATGATTTAGGGACTGTTTGGATTGCAAGTTTCCATAACTCAATTCTCAGTTTCTATAACTCATGATTCAAAAATAGTGGGATCCATAACAAAAAGGTTGTTTGGCAGACGATAACTCTGTTTCCATAACTTTGTTTCCATCATAGCAAAAAGGCTGTTTTCAGTTTCCATAACTCATAACTCAATGGCATTTCCGTAAATAAACACACATGGAGGGACCCACAGTCGCAACTTTTGACCACCTTTTGACTTTTTTTTTTTTTTTTTTTCCCTTGTTCGGTCTAAAATTCTGGTTTTTTTTTTTTTTTTTTTTTTTTTTTTTTTTTTTTTTTTAGCTTCGGTGAGTTTGGGTACTAAAAAAAAAAAAAAAGTTGCACCGGCTGACAGGTATGGGCCCACAAATAGTGTGAAAAATATTGAGTGATGGAAATTGGGTGATGATGCCAAACGGGTGTGAAAAATTGAGTGATGAGTGATGAGTTATGAGTGATGAGTGATGAGTGATGAAAAAACCTTGGCCAAACAGCCCCTTAATTTTCTATAATTCATAACTTGTTAACTCAGCAATTCATAACTTGTTAACTCAGCAATTATGAAAGAAAAAAAAAATGTGTTCCTATTGACACTAACTTATTGTTACTAGAAATGCAAAGGAAACAACCGAGTAACTCTGGCACTGCTTGCATTCGACACATTATACTTTTAAACAAAGGGAGACCACACAAAAAGAAAATATCTACTGGCTGCGAATAGATTAAGGTAAGTATTGCTTTTCCACTAGCATTTTTTTTTCAATCAAATGGACAATCTAGATTAAGGTGAAGATTATAGGGTAGACAAAAACCTTGGAATGGTAAAGATCAGAGTCATTGATTGCAAGTAACTCGGCTGTTTTGCAACCGCAATCATATCCATATCGAATAGCAACAGCTCCAAGGAACAAACCAATACCAAAGGGAAGAATTGTCCCTTGCAATCAGACCCTTATTAGCCCCTCAGCCTTCCCAAGCTCTTGGCCGTGATTCTGAAAAAGGGTCCTAGAGTTTGGAGCTGGAGGTCAGGGTTTTGGGCTTTTGATGGGTTCAATATCTCTGTCATGGTTGGTACAGTGTCTTCAAATTTATCCTTTCTGTGTTCATAGTGGGTGGTGCTTATTTGGAGGGAATTCAAATGTGTTTTTTTTTAATATGGTTTGGGATGGAGAATGGAGATGTAGGATTAGGGATATTGGGATTATTGAAGGAGAACTGACTTGGGTTCAAAGATTTGGTAAAGGAGATGCAGAACATGAAAGTTTGTCTGTAATTGCCATATCTGATAATGTGGTAGTATTTGTGGCCAGCGACGGAGCTATTGTTGGACGTGGGCAGTGCACTCCGGATTTTTTTTAAAAAAAATTTAGTATATATATAATATAGAAAAAATTGCACTTTACCCACCTGTGGTTTGACCCATTTTAACAATGCCCACCTGTGGTTTAAAAGTTGTCACTTAACCCACATGATGTGGGCTCCGTTAGACCCCCGTTACCCACCTCTGCCCTTTCTGTTAGAAAATCTCATTTACTATATAAGCCAAAATTAGAATGCAATTAGAACCCTAAAAAAGGACTGAGCTCTCTTCCCTCTCTCTACCTTCGAACCCCCAAAAATCCCTAAACCCATAATCCCTTTCTCTCTTTACTTTGATTGTCAAAGCTTAATTTCCGAACACTTGCAAGCAAGGAGGAGGTGTGCTGAAGCTGAAGCCTGGGTTTCCCTCTATATCAAGTATGAAATGAGTTTCTAGGGTTTACCATTGTTGTGTTTATTCTTTTTCAATATGTAACGATTGATGAAGGTGATTCGGATTAAAGTTTTTCTGTCATAAAATTAGTGGTTTACCATTGTTTAGGTTTTGTTCTTTTATAGTTGACATTGATGACTGTGATCCCTAGGAATATTTAGGTTGTCTATAGTCCCATGGAGACAAATTGTTTAGTTGGTTGTGTTTCTTGTCTCTGACCCCACGTTACCTGGTGTTTGTTGTGCAACTAAAATTATTTTGCTTTTGTCATTGGTGCTCTCTATGCGTGTGTTGGTTATGTATTTAATTGCTATTGTTTGTGTATGTGTTTTAACTCCTGCAGATGGCTGTTGGAATTCGTTTTGATTTTACCATTCACCATAGTGGGAATTTTGAGTGGAACCCTGGTTTAGAGTATGTAGGTAGTGAGGTATCTACAATAGCTAATGTTGATCCAGATCTACTAAGTCATTTTAAGATACAAGACATTGTTGCTGAGACTGGGGGACCCATTAATAGTAGGATTTATTATTTAATACCTGATGGTGACTTAGAGCAAGGGTTAAGGTTAATTACTTTAGATGATGATGTGACCTACATGTGTGAACTATATGCTGAATGGCTAATAAATGAAATCACACTTTATGTAGAACCTGAAGTTGAACCAATTGCTATTGAAGAACCTATAGTTGAACCAGATCAACCAGTTGCAATAAACCAGTCATGGGAAATGAATGATGAAGATGATGATATTGATTGTGAGGATGATATTGATTGTGAGGAGGTGACCAATACTGTTAGATCATCTGTGATTGACTAAAATGATGTTAGTGAAGAACCTATTGAGGGTTTAAGGGATGGCAGTGTTGGTGGAGCTATGCATGTGGATGACCATGCTACCCATGGACAAATTGTTGGCAATGATCAAGCTGTTCATGTGGATGAACCTGATTAGCTAGAGGAAGGGTATGAAGGACCAGATTATCCTGATGATAGATTTGGTGCTCAGAACAATGAGGTGCCCAATATGAGAGAGCATGAAAGAGATATTGAAAATGTAAATGAGGGAGATGGTGTGAGAGAGCCAATTACAGATAATGGGAAGAGACCAGAAGCTACTGCCAATAATCAAGCTGTTGCCAGTGATCAAGCTGGTGATAATAATGATTGGGTTGAAAAAGCTCTTGATGATGATGACACTAGAAGCATAAACAGTTCAGAGGATGAGGATGAAATGATGAGATGTCTAGAGTTTAATGAGAAGACTGGCATGAGTAACCTAGAGTTATGCAAGGGTATGAAGTTCCAAAATGGGAAGGTGTTTAGGGCTACCTTGAGGGAATATGCAATGAAAAAGCCTGTGGACATTAAATTCAAGCTTAATGAGAAGACCAAAGTTTCTGTGCACTGCAAGTATGAATGTGGTTGGAGGGTATATGCATCACAGATTGCAAGGGAGTTAACCTTCCAGATAAAGACTATGGTTCCAACTTATACATGTGGGAGGACATTCAAGCATAGCCAGGTCACTTCTACATATGTGGCTAGAAAATACTTGGATGATTTCAACAGAAACCCTGATTGGGCAGTTTCTGGTGTGAAGCATCGAGTTATGCAGGATGTGTCTGTGGACTTGAGCATAAATCAAGTGTATAGAACTAAGAGGAAAGTTAGAGAGTTCATACTAGGTGATGAGATGTTGCAGTATGGGAAGCTAAGGGACTATGTAGAGTGAATTAGGGTTAGGTTGATGACTAGAATGTACAGTAAGAGGTCTGGGATTAAAAAATTCACTAGTGACATATGTCCAAACATAGTGCAGAAGCTTGAGCATTTGAAAGTTGATTCTAAGTCATTTTCTACTATTCCATTAGGTTGCTATATATATGAGGTTGATAATGAGTATGAGAGGCATATGGTTAATCTTACAAGAAAGTGTTGTACTTGTAGAGTTTGGGATTTGATAGGAATCCCATGTAAACATGGTGTTGCAGCAATTTATAAGAACCTGGAAAGGCCTAAGGATTATGTGCATGCATGCTTTAGAAAGGATGCCTATGTGGATGCATATAAGAAGATTATTACTCCACTGCCTGGCCAAGATGAATGGGTTGAAACCAACCTTCCTGCCCCTGTTGCTCCAATTGTGTACAAGCCTCCAAGCAGGCCATCAATGAAAAGGAAGAAAGATGCAGATGAGCCAAACAACTCATACAAAGTTTCTAGGTCATATAGAGCTATAAAATGTGGGTTTTGCCATCAGGAGGGGCATAATTCAAGGAGGTGTAAGGCTGGAATAACTGATGAGACACCATGACAAAGGAGGTAGAGACTTGAGAGGCAAAAAAAATTTCTTAGTAAAGCAAGAATGTGTTCACTATGACAATTATATTACAAATCTATTTCTGTTGCAAGGCAATTCTATTTGTAGGGATAAGGAACAAGCAACCAGCCAGCCAGCCAGCCAACCAGCCAACCAGCCAACTAACTAGCCAGCCAGCCAACTAACTAGCCAGCCAGCCAATCAGCCACCTAGGCAAACCACCAAAGAGGTTTGCAAGGCAGCCACCCTGGTTTGTCAACCAAGTAGCCAACCAGCCAAGTAGGCAGGCAAGCAGCCAGCCATCTAGCCAGCTAGCTAGCCAACCAGCCAACCAACCAGCCAAACAACCAACCAGCCAGCCAACTAGACAGCCAACAAGCCAGCCAGCCAGCCACCTAGGCAACCACCAATGAGGTTTGCAAGGTAGCCAACCACTCAGGTAGCTAACCAAGCAACCAATGAGCAAGTAAGGCAGACAACAAGATTAGCAAACAAGAAGGCCAAACAGGCAACCACCATTCAAGCAAGACAGCCACCTAGATCTGCAAACAAGGCAGTTAACCAACAAGCAAGACACCCACCTGGACCAATAAACAAGAAGGCCAAGCAGACAACCAATCAACCAACAAGTGGGGTAGCTAGTCATTCAACAAGAAAGCCAACCACCCATCAAGTAAGTCAACCAGTTAACCAGCCACATTGGCAGCCACTAAGGCAACCAACTGAAACATCTGCTTCAACTTCAAGTAGACCACCACCAAGTAAAGCACCTACAGCTCAATGGTTTTCATGCAGCCAGCCCTCTCATACTCCTAAGGAAACATGGGACATAAGAAAACCTCTATCTTAGGTATATACACAAACACAAACACCACCCTTTATACTTACATAAAACACTGGATCAGATCTTGATATGGAGTTTCTGTGTATTTTGCAGCCTCGAAGGGGGTTGGTACCACCAAGGGTAGTTGGGAGCAGTCATCTGTTCTCATATGGGAGAGGAGGTGGATTAAGAGCTGAGACATTTGGTGCAATGTTCTCAACAGGCAGAGGCAAAGGGAAGGACAAGGGTAAGGTCTTTGGGAAATGAAGATTGGAGAATGTGGATATTTATGATATGGTCCCACATTTGATTCCAAAATTAAGAAATAAAACTCTCTCTAAAAATAAATAATTTAGGACATATGACGCAAAATTGGACTTCAGTTATAAAATCTAATTGGATTTTCTCTAAGTTTTGCTTATTAATTAATATATATATATATATATATTGATGACAATATAAAATCATTTAAACTCTCTCTTCCTCTAATTTTATATATAGTGTTAGATATATAATTATGTTTTTTATGATTTATTTATATTGGACTTTTTGTTTTCTACTCTAAATTATCTCATTTAGCACAAAAATTAAAAATTTCAATTAAATGGAACACGTGCCATAAAATTAAACTCTAATTGAAATCCAATTTTTACACTGAACTAACTAACTTGGTTCAAAAATTTAAAATTTTTAATTAGATGAGACACGTGGCGCAAAATTAGACTCTAATTGAATTCAAATTTAAAACCTAATTAGATTTTGTCTCAGTTTTACGTATTAATATATATATATATATATATATATAGATGACTTATAAACTCGAATTGTTTTTAGTTCTACAAAAAAAAAAAAAAAAAAAAAAAGCTCATAAATATAAAATAATTCAAAATTTATGTTTTTTTTTTTTTTTTTTTTTTTTTTTTTTTTTTTTTTTATGGTTTATTCATATAGGGCTCCTCTTTTTTACACTAAATTAACTCATTTGGTACAAAAATTAAAAAACTTAGATTAGATGGGACACATGTCTTAAAATTAAACTCTAATTGAAATCCAATTTTTACATTGAATTAACTCACTTGGTTCAAAAATTTAAAAACTTAGATTGGATGGGACACGTAGTGTAAAATTAGACTTTAGTTGAATTCCAATTTGAAATCTAATTGGATTTTCTCTCAATTTTACCTATTATTATATATATAGATATGTGTGTGTGTGTGTGTGTGTGTGTGTGTGTGTGTGTTATCTTTGACATATCTTTTGTGTTCTTTTTAATATATGCTTTTTGTGATTATGTTTTGGGATTAGGACTCTTTTAATAATGTCTTTGACAAAATATGACCTATTAACACAGGCAAAATTTGCCAAACAGTGAAAATTTTGAAAAATTTTAGCCGGACAGCACGCGTTCAAACTTATTTAGTTAGTTAGACTGTTTTTGAAAGTCGAGTTTGGCAAACTCGACTTTGGGCTGGAATACAGACACAATAGTGGCGTTTTTTTTAGTGGCGTTTTCTATAAACGCTGCTATAGCCACTAAAAAAACGCCACTATAGTGTCTGTTTTCCAGCCCAAAGTCGAGTTTGGCAAACTCGACTTTCAAAAACAGTCTAACTTACTAAATAACTTTGAACATGTGCCACGCGCCTAATTTTTTCCCAGGAATAGTCTGTTTGGCAATTTTTTCCATTAACACATAATGAAGACTAACTCACAAGCCAAGCGGGTTTAGGTGCCAAACATCTTCCCATTTTCATACCCTAATCCCGAACCTAATATCTGATGCATAGACCTCTCTATAAGAGCCCCAAAAGGGCCAAGTTAGTTCCTAGACCTAAACCAAGTGGTAGGTTTGATCCATTAAGCAAAGGCTTACTTCCAAGGGGTAGAACCATGTATGTGTGTTCTACTCAGGATGATACGCTAACAATCTCATAATAGTATGAATCAATTTTTTTTTTTCCTTTCAAATATAGTTTTTTTTTTCTTTTTTATTTACCATACACACAAGTTTATAGTATTAACTTTTATAGGAAAAACTGTAATTTATGTTGACTGTCCATTAATAAATAAAGGCATGATTTGAACTCCATACACTCTAATATAACTTGTCTAGAATTCTTTTTGAATCAATATTTTTGTTCTAAACCTTTAGAATGACCTTTATATGAATGTATAAGGCGAAACTACACCATTAATCCTTGAAGTTTACCTTATGAGCGCATTTGGTCCCTTAACTTTCAAATGGGTGCTATTGGTTCCTTAAGTTTAAAAAATGAACACCATTAGTCATTTTGTAAAATCTGTTAGGATTATTGTCTACATGGATCTAATGACAAAAACTGATGGGTATGTAATGACATGTCAGCTATTTAATTTTGCTTCGTAATTTTTCATTAATATTTATATATTAAAAAAAATTAAAAAAAAGAAAAGAAAAGAAGAAAGATTGGCTTCAGCCCCTCCCTCCCTCCTCTTTCTCTGCTCCGCCGTCTTCCAAACCTCCAATCCAGTCACCAAATCACATCAAAGGCAACCCAAATCTGCTGGCAAAGTGAGTAGATCCACCTTTGACCATGCAAAGTCTTATAAAAAACTCTCTCTCTCTCTCTCTCTCTCTCTCATATCAAGATTCATTGGACACAAATATTTATTGATTGGGTGCACGAAACCCAACAAAAGGATTCAATGAATACAATATTTCTTGTTAAAAGGCAACCGTTGATCCCCACAAAGATTGGTTGGGCCGAGGAATAAAAAACAATCTTTAACATTTTTCAAAAGAAAACAAATCTAAATATAATACTTAAACCTCTTTATTTTATTTATAGATCCATTGGAAACAAATCTTAAGAACAAAGATACATAAAGATCCTTCAAGATTAGCCGTGGAGATCCGTGGTGATTGGCGAAGGACATAGAGATGTTTTGTGCTGCTGATTTAGTGGCAATGACAACAGTTTGAATCCCCAGTGGCTAATCGCAGTGGGAGTGGCTGAAGCTGCAACAACGGTAGCAACAGTGACAGCACCACCAGCTGGGAGAGGAGGAAGATAAAGCTTAGGGGGAAGTCACAGCTCACAGGAACACGTGTGGAATTTTTTTAACAAAAAAATAAATAATAAATAATGATTTACATGCTAGCCTGGCAAATTCATCGTTTAAGAGAAATTAACTAAAGGATTAATAGTTCTCATTTTTTTAAACCAAATTGACCAATAACACTCATCTGAAACTTAAAAGAATTAATAACGCTCACAAAGTAAACTTTAAGGACTAATAATGTAATTTCGTCAATCTATAATAACTATTTAATCTCGCTTCACACATGTTCATTTTTAAATTGTATTCTTACGAGTGTACTTGGCTTTTGTAAAGAATCATATGTTAAAATAAACTATTATGAAACCTTAAAATCGTAATTAAAAGGCACAATTAATTTAAAAATTCTCATACTTTTAAAGTCAACTCTTAGACAACTCTTATTTAAAGAAAAATATTTTTAACAATAAACAAATATTAATCTTGTTTCATCTTTATTTTAAAGGTGCTAAATCATTCAACCATTATAACACATAAGGGTTTAAGTCTCAATTATCTTTTTGAATTTAATTTCAAAATAAGAAAATTTTTATAGTAGGAGTAACTTGATGGCTAGAAAATTTATGGCAATACTTAGGCTGGTGATGATTGATCTAGTTCTTCTTGTTTTTTTAATTGTTTTGAACATTGCATAAAAGAGCACGAGATGCATATAAAACACCCAGAATTTAATGGGCGGCTCTAGGTACAATTCAGGGGGATCAAAATCAGGGACAGACCCAGAATTTTAAGGTAGAGGGGGCCATAATAGAAGGGGGAAAAAACTCTAAATAGACATCACTATAGTGTTAACATCTTAATACTTTAAGATGCAATCATCTACCAAAAAAAAAAAAAAAAACTTTTTTTTTTTTTTTTTTTTTTAAGTTAGTGCAATCATAGTAGAGGTGTTAAAAAATTTAGCTTTTACCACCTCAAAAAGCTAATTTATCTATTTTATCACCTCCCTTTACAATACACCCAACATCAAATGTTTTTTTTTTTTTTACCACTTCATTTAAAATAATATAAACAACTCATTAAAATAATAAAGGAAGAGAGAGAATTAGAGTTTTTAAATTGAAGGTAGAGAGATAATCTTAATAAAATATTGTATTTTATTTTTAACAACTTACTACAGTCAACTGGTATTTATACCAGTTTATTGTAGTTATAAGAAAATTAGTTTTAGCCTCTCCAATAATACATAATTTTTTGGTGGTAAAATAGTTTCTTTCTGCTAAAATACAATCACCATTGTGAATGTTTTTATTGTTTTTGTTAAGTTTTTGAGTTGGATAGTTGCTAATTGGAGGAGGCCTAATGTTTCGGAAGGGGAGCAACTATATAAATTATATATATATATATATATATATAAAGTATAAAAAAAAAAAATAATAATTTGGACCAGGGGGCCCAGGCCCCTTTGGGCCCTTAACTAGGCCCGTCCCTAGATCAAATGAACCCCCTAAGCTGGGCCAAAAAAAAAAAAAATTTATATAATTTTTTTTATTTGACGCTCTTAAAATAAAATTTTGAACCCCTAAACCTAATTGTTTTTAAACCCAACTAAAATAAACTTAAATATGATAATCTTGACAATATCTTAGTTTTTTTAGAACACAATAAATAAATAAATAACCCATCAAAAACTAGTTTGATCTAAAATATGGGAAAAAAATAGTAAGTCCGGTATAATGTATTATAAACCCGGTTTAAAACACTAGTATTACTATTTTCGTGTGTATTCTAATAAGTATTACTGTTCACTAAAAAAAAATAGGGATATTTATCCCACATTGGTTGTGTGTGTCTAGTGTCCGCTGTTTATAACTACAGTCTACAACTACAAAGATTTGACCATTTTGTAGTTGTACTCTGGTTATATAATGTATTATAAACTCAGTTTAAAACACTAGTATTACTATTTTCATATGTGTTCTAATAAGTATTATTATTTACTCAAAAAAAAAATATATTTTTTCTTTCAAATATGTTTTTTTTTTTCCTATTCCATAAACACAAGTTTAGAGTAATAACATTTACAAGAAAAACTGTAATTTATGCTGTCTTTTCTTTAATAAATAAAGGGATGATTTGAACTCCATTCACTCAGATATAACTTGTCTAGAATTCTTTTTGAATCAATATCTTCATTCTAAACCTTTAGAGCATTCACATCAAACATGTCAAAAAATATAGTTTTTAACAACTGAAAACACTATTTTATTAATTTTAACACCCGACTTTATTATACACCCAATATCAAAGGTTTTATTTTATTTTTTTACCACTTCATTAAAATATTATTTATTTAATATTTTTAATTCTTTTTTATTCTCCATGAGACATCTCTTTCTCTCTCTTTCTCTGTGTGCATCTCTCTTCTCCAAGCAAAAACAACCAACACACCACTCACAATCACCACCAGTCACCACCACCATTAGAAAACCCAAGTCACCACCCACTCAATGTCACCACCCAAGCCACCACAAACCCACAACCACTGAACCCACCATCGTTACCCAGCAACCCACGGCCTTAACACACGACACAACCCACGACCTCAACCCACAGCATAACCCACAACAAACCACTACAACCAACCACTAAATCAATCAACCCACACCCACAACCCAAAGCCACCCCAATCAACTCAAACCCACGACCTAGCAAACCACCCAAGGCCGCTGAAACCCACCCATAACCCAGACCCACAACCACAAAACAACCTAGCCGCTGTAATCATGGTGGAAAACCTCACCTTTTTCACAGGTTGCGGAGGCTTTCCAAGTGAGTTAATTATCAACAACCATCCATTGATGGTTTCGCTTGAGAGGATCTAGCAAGCGGAGATGGTGGTGATGCTGATTAAATTGGAGCCTGATATGTCATTGTCTTTGAGAAAAAGGGAGACAGAAAGAAAAGAGAAAGAGGGAGACGGCCAAAGGTAAAGAGGCAATGAGAAAGAAAAAGAAAAAGAGAGACTTGGCAGTCTGGCATAAGAGAGAGAGAAAAAAAAATAGTAACTTGCTACAGTAAGGTGCTGCCTCAGCAAAATGAAGCTCTGCTCTATCAAAAGGCATCTCAATGGCCTCAATAACCACTTGCTTGTTCCTCCAAATGGCCTTCACACATTGATGATATGTGGAAGCCATCGCTTTATACGCCTTTAACCATGGACAACCTAAAATGATGTGGTAAGATGTATTCCCTTACATCACATGCATAAGAGTGGGTGGTCCAACCCTAAGATCCAAAGACACATACCCAAGGGTACTCTGTTGTAAGGCCCCTATTCTTGCTACTTGCATTGGCTTAAGAATAATTCTTTCCCTTGGAATTCCCAAGGCATCAAAAGTTGGTAGAGGCAAAATATTGGTGGATACCCCAGTGTCTACTAATGCCCTTTTGATTTAGGATGCTCCCGAAAAGGAAGTAACATATGAAGGCTTGTCGCCATCAACAACTCAGTTGATTAGATCTTTATTAAAAAAGGTGACTGAATCCTTTGCTTCCTGATATGCCACTTACATCAAACTTCCTTCAACGACGGCCACTTCATGATTCCTTTCCATCACCTTGGTCAAGGTTTGTGCCTTCTAGCCATTGGTCTGAGACCTATTCCTTCAAGAAATAAGTGTATTTTATCTTCTTGCTGAATTCTCATTAACATCTCTTCATCTACCAAAGGTGGAGGTGTTGAGCTATAGCTAGCCATGTTCTCCGCTTTCTCTTCCATAGGATCCTCACAACCCATGAAGAAAGTCGTTGCTACCTCTAGTCTATGCATCCTTGGGTCAGCCCTCTTCCCTGCCTTGATAACTAAATCTCCCTTGACTACTCTATCATGGAAAATATTCCTCAAAGCATAGCAATCCATAGTATGGTGGTCACATCTCCTGTGACACCTACAATAAAGTGGATTTCACTTTTCTTCTTCTGTAGGTTCATGCTTACATTCAGGCAATGCCACTACACTATCTTTCACCCAAGCTTCTAAGATGCTATACAATTCTTCAGTAGACACAATGAAAGGAAGGGGAATTTTCCACCTCTCTCCCTCTTCTTTCCTTTGACCATCTTCTTAGGCTTTTCTGCCATAGCAACTTCCACCTTTTTGTTTTCTCTTCTCCATGGTTGTCTAGGAGCACTCATAACTTGCGAAGCTAAACCTTTTGAAGGCTTCCTCATAGACATACTTGTCCTCCTTGCAGCTTCCACAAGCCTTGTAAAGCTAGAGATCTGAAGATTCTCTAGGTAAGGCCGGTATTGATACAACATACCCGCGATGCAAACATCTACTAGTCTTTCTTCCCCCACAGGGTCATAACACAACAAAGAGAGATCTCGAAACCTGCGAATATATTCCAACAACTCCTCAAACACCCTTTGCTTCTCATGTTGCAGATCTGACAATGTGAGCTTTTCTTCCAAAGCAATGAACTTTTTCATGAACTGTGTTGCCAAATCGTTCCAACTTAGAACTGACCCTGGTGCAAGACTGGTATACCAAGTAAAAGCTCGGTCTTCTAAGGACTTAGAGAAGTCTTTAAGCCTCAACTCATGGTCATGAGAGTAAGCTGTCAGCACATCTACATACCATCTGATGTGCTCCCTAGCGTTCCTTGTTATGCCATCATACCCAAGAAATATAGAGGGCATGTAGTTAGTAGGGTAAGGCTTCCTAGCTATTTCTTCAGGATAAGGAGGTCTAGTGTCAATGTAAACAGCATTTTCCATCTTTTTGGCTTCGAACAAAATAGCATGTATATCTTCCTTAGTTAGATAAGGAGATCCTTGAGGACCTTGACCACCTTGAGGGGCTTGAGGTATGGTTGTCTCTTTATACAGGGATTGGAACTCTGCCTACATGGCAGCCTGAGAACGTTGAAGATCTTCAATGGCGGCCATGATCCCCCTGTTCTCATGATGACCAGCCTCTCCTAAGGATTCTGCGCCTTTAGAGTGCATGGAGATGTGATCTGCACTTGGTTCTGACTTATGGTTCTCACCATACCAGTCAATATCCCTTCATCCTTGGAGGCATGGAAGAAGTGAATACAAATAGATGTATAGAACCCAATAAAACACCCTTTAAAAGGAAAATAACCAGAGATCCCTGTGAATGACCAGGAAAAACGGGGTGCTCTCAAAAAATAGATTTTCGGGTGCTTTTTCAGGGCACCTCTCTTTTTGGGTAAGTGGTGTGGAGTCACCACTTATTTTTTATAAAAAAATAAGAAAAAAAAACTAAATACAAATTTACATGATTGAAATGCTTCATTGTTATTGATTGAATAAAAATAAATACAACCTTGATAAATTGAATCTTACAAGGCTCTGAGTCCTAGTTACAATCTACCAAACGAATACATGACCTTCTGTCCTAGTTACATTCTACCCAAAAGTAAAAGAAAGACAAAGCACAGGTCTACCTATCCAAAAGAACTAAATTTAGAGGCTAGGTTACAGAATGGGAAGGTGTTAGGCACCTAGATTCTGGTCTTCTAGACTCTAATGACCAATATAGCCTTTATGCATGATATGAATGATATATTGCATACATGATACTCTTAACCAAACAAAGTCACATTAATCTATCTTATGAATGCATCCTCTTTTTTAGAAAAATTCAGATATATTTTTGTGAATTAAAAAAAAAAAAAAGTGATTTGATTCATTAAGAAGAAACCAAATCTATTTTTGTATAGATAAAAAAATTAGTTTTGTAAAGAAAATCAGATCCGTTTATATATATATATATATATATGAACAGTGTCTTGTCCCCTTGCTTTTTGTGAATAGTTACTCTGCATAGTGTTCTGGACTGTGCAGTGAATAGTGATTTGTCTGCATGCGGGTACTGATCTGAATAGTATCCGGTTCTTTGCAGATGCCATTTCTGAGCTTCCGGAAGCTGTTCTGGAGCATCTGGGAGCCATTCATTAATCACTATCTAAATTATAACCATCGTAAGGATCCTGAGAATCCTGGAATGGGTCAATGGGGACGTGGTTGCACGAGGCTTCTGAAGAGGCAGGAGAGTTCTTTTCTGCTGACTCTAGCTGTGCAGATTGAAGGAGTAGCTGTTGGGCAAGGTCCTTGAGTTCTTTACTAGATTTTCCGGAGATCTGTACAGAATCTAGGCTTGACTGTGACCTTGTGCAATGTGCTATAGGTTTCTGTACTGGAAGAGGGAAGTCTTTGTACATTTTGGAGATAGCATCAGTTGGTCTGAACTTATCCCACCATTTTGTAAAGAACTCCCTATCGAGTATGTTCTGATTGATAGCGTAGTTCCACATGCTTATCCAGTGGATCTTGTATTGAACTGTCATATGCAAGATGGCTGGAAACTGTGAAGAATGCTTATCAGTCTGGAACCTGGAGGCAAAATATCTTAGTGCATCCTGTAAGGGTTCTGGGAAGTTTTGTGGAGTTGAGCCGAACATTTCCCACCATTTGAGGAACCACGAAGGTATCTGTCCTTTGAAATTCCTGTCAAACTGAATGAACCATGAGTGATCATAGTTCTCATTTTGGAAGAATAATACCTTTTCAAATGCATCCATATAATCATAATAATTGTATAGGGGTTCTGAGCCCTTGAGTAATGTAAGTGTCCTGAGAGTGGAGGGGTTTTCCCAATCTTTGCAGCTTACAAATCTCTGTATTATGAATTTATGGTACATAACAATTGAGGGATTATTCCTGTCTCTGATGTCTTCTATTCTGGCAGACTTTTCTTGTGTGAGAATGCCTTTATAGAATTTGATGCTTTTCTCGGGGCTTTTGGGAAGGAAATGCCATTCAGGGGGCAATACTTCCATTGCTAGTGCCAGTGGGTACCTGAACGGTGGATCTAACATCTGGAGTTTGGATAAGAGTGGTTTCACCTGCCTTTCTCTTATCAAAAGCTTGGATGGACATGTTCGTCCTTATGCACTTATAATACACTCTGTATATAAGAGCAAGTTGCTTGGTTCCATGTAACACAAGGTTTCCATGGGTCTTGATGTTGAGAGTGAGGACCTTTAAGATGTGAGGGTCGTCAATCGCAACAGTAAGGTTTGGAAAACAGTCGAAATGAATTGGACCGTTACTCAAACTGGATTCTATGGTTCCTAAAAGACTGTCTCTAAATCTGATAAGACGGGTGTCTCTAAGTGCCATAAGGATCGAGTTGTTCAAACCTTCTCTGATCAATGGTTTTACTCCAACTTGGACAAGTCCTATGTGGAGGAATCTATGACCATTTTCCCTGTGAGCTTTCATGGCTGCAGGGGACAACAAATAACAGGTTTCATATTCCTTGTTAATGCTGTAGACTTGTTCTATAGTCCTAACATGGTAGTCCGTTCTGAAAGACTTTTTCAAGGACCATGACGAAGACTTATAGACCTGGTTTGTGGGAACTTTGGGTATGTTCCAATCTCCTAACTTCTGATCTAGATCTGAAAGCTGGTACGACTCCGAGTTGATTGTTCCATCTTCTTGTGGAATATCAGGAAGGTTTGTACTGCTAGATCTAATGGAAGTGGAAGAGTCACTCCTTCTAAACATCCTATTTATCATTCTGGATTAAAAGCTTAAGAAATCAATTACAACCTAGACAACCATTACCAAACTCCAGATGTTATCCAAACTCCAGATGTTAGATCCACCGTTCAGGTACCAAGAACCCTGAAATGGTCTGAAATAACAATCCCAGCACAATGGTCTCTAGAGAATGAAAATTATCCTCTACAGATCCAGAATCCTGTTAGGAATCCAAATCTAGATTATGTCCAGCAGTTAGCCGATGGAACGGTTAGACTTAGCTTCGACCAGTCTAGGTTTAGATCACCCTTAGAGTATGATGAACCCAGGCCCAGATCCTCTTTAGATCTGTACCAGGAAACATACCAGCCAACTATCCTCTTGAAAGATAGACCTGCATCCCAGTGTAGTTCGTCTAGAACACGAGCACCTACATCTAGAAGAGACTTAGGTCTACAGTTTCAAGGTGTCAAAGACCACTCCCAGGTTAGTACCCCTTGTTACACAGCAAAACAAGACTCAGTTGCTGATCAAGATGAAGACAGCACTAGTCAAGATAGTCTTAAGCCTCCCTCACCATCAGGATCTGATTTCAGAAATCCTATTCAGCAAGAAACTGAATACGACCATCAGCTCCTAGTATTGACAAAAGAGTTCATCCCTGATATGGACATGCTTGAAAAGGAATTTAATTCTGAATAGAACAGAGTTAAAAGAGAAGCCTATCGAGCCAACCATACCAGAGAACAAAAGGTTGAAGTTTTGGAGAAATGGAAGTTATTCATGAAAGAGGTAAAAGCAGATTATCCTTTCTTTGAATACTTTGAGAAACATTTCAGTTGGCACACAAAAAGAACTGTGTCATCACCAAATCCAACTGAAGAATACCCCCTAAGAAGGATGCACCAAGTACTAGCAAACCAGAAATTGTTAGGTCTAGCCATCCTCCTCAGGAAACCATACTCTTTAAAACTGGTAATACAGATGTTACTGCTTCTCCCTTCAAATGTGCTACAACCTCTGAAGAAAAGGTTTTCAAGAAAGTAATAGAGCAAAACAACTATACCAACCAGTGTTTAGGAGTTATTCTGAACAGAACAGAGTTAAAAGAAAAGCCTATCGAGCCAACCATACCAGAGAACAAAAGGTTGAAGTTTTGGAGAAAATGTTCGTCCTCATGCACTTATAATACACTCTGTATATAAGAGCAAGTTGCTTGGTTCCATGTAACACAAGGTTTCCATGGGTCTTGATGTTGAGAGTGAGGACCTTTAAGATGTGAGGGTCGTTAATCACAACAGTAAGGTTTGGAAAACAGTCGAAATGAATTGGACCGTTACTCAAACTGGATTCTATGGTTCCTAGAAGACTATCTCTAAATCTTGCAAGAGCTTCAGGGTCTTCATTATGGAGATAAGAGTCTCCTTCATACCAAGGACCATTGTGGGTATACCCATTGATGAGTACTAGATGGTGCGCAGGTTGGACAATCATCCAATTGTTCCTGTCCCATTGTGGGAGAGTACTCCAGCATCTGATGGAGACAAATGGACTCTTGATTTTTGAGACGAACTAGAAAAGGGTACTAAAGGGCCAGGGTTCTGTGCCTGACTGGTACTTTTAGTGGTTTGCTGTTTAGGCAATTTGGGGGGTTGGGGTTGTACAGGTTTCTAGGGCTTTAGAGATGTCTGCAGATACTGAGGAATGGGTAGGGGAGATGCTTGGACATTCTTTCTATCGAGTATGTTCTGATTGATAGCATAGTTCCACATGCTTATCTAGTGGATCTTGTATTGAACTGTCATATGCAAGATGGCTGGAAACTGTGAGGAATGCTTATCAGTCTGGAACCTGGAGGCAAAATATCTTAGTGCATCCTGTAAGGGTTCTGGGAAGTTTTGTGGAGTTGAGCCGAACATTTCCCACCATTTGAGGAACCACGAAGGGGACAGTTTTGTTCCTACAACAACTATCCTGACAGGCTAGGATTTCGTCTGTGTCACTAGAGGAACTAGAAGATTCTCTAGAAGTTTCAGAAGATGTCCTAAACAACTGGTGCTTCTCTTGGTCACTAGACTCACTGCTTAGGTGATCGAGTTCTAAGAGTTTGAAGATTTATTCTCTGTTGGCTTGGTCACTAATGAGTGTATTGATAAGGGTTTTGGCCTTAGCTTGACGATCTTTTTTGAAATGACCTTTCCTTCCACACTGGTAGCATGTTCCTGATGCTTTAGGTGTGAATTTGCTTATAGGTTGGGACCTGGATTGGGATCTGCCTTTCTTGATTGACATGAAGAGTGGTTTTTGGCAGATACAAATCAGTGAATCTGATAGGTACAAGACAGCCTTCACCACACCTTTTGGTCATTACGAATGGAATGTAATGCCCTTTGGTCTTAAGAATGCACCTTCTGAATTCCAGAACATCATGAATGAGATTTTTAATCCATTCTCCAGCCATACTATTGTGTACATCGATGATGTACTTATTTTCTCAGAATCTCTAGACAAACATTGGAAGCATCTTAGAACATTCTTCCAAACCATCAAAAGAAATGGTCTTGTTGTCTTGGCCCCGAAGATTAAGCTTTTCCAAACAAGTGTCAGGTTCTTAGGTTTTGATATAAGACATGGTGTCATCAAACCCATAGATAGAGCCATACAGTTTGCAGAAAAGTTTCCAGATGAAATCCTAGAAAAGACCCAACTCCAAAGGTTCTTAGGATCTCTCAATTACATTTCTGATTTCTATCAAAACCTTAGGCAACAATACAAGCCCCTTTTTGATAGACTCCGAACCAATCCTCCTCCTTGGACACCTAATCATACATTGGTTGTTCAACAGATCAAGAAATATGTCAAGACACTCCCTTGCCTTGGAATCCCCTCTGAAAAATCCTTCAAGGTAGTCCAGACAGATGCCTCTAACATTGGATATGGTGGCATCCTTCTTCAGCGTGTTAGTCCCACTTCCCCTGAACAGATTGTCTGTTTTCATTCAGGAATTTGGACTCCCACTCAACTAAATTATAGTACTATTAAAAAGGAGATTTTATCTATAGTACTATGTATTTCAAAGTTCCAAAGTGACCTTTTAAATCAAAAGTTTTTAATAAGAATTGATTGTAAATCTGCAAAACATGTTTTAGAAAAAGATGTTCAAAACATTGCATCAAAACAGATTTTTGCACATTGGCAAGCCATTCTTTCAGTTTTCGATTTTGACATTGAATTCATAGCAGGAACTCAGAACAGTATCCCTGACTTCCTAACCCGTGAATTTTTGCAAAATCCAAAACAAAATGTCCGGGAAGAAACCTGTACAACCCCAACCCCCCAAATTGCCTAAACAGCAAACCACTAAAAGTACCAGTCAGGCACAGAACCCTGGACCTTTAGTACCCTTTTCTAGTTCACCTAAGGTTTCTCCTGTGTCACCATCCATTGTTGCCAATCGTTATTTGGTCTCCACAATCCCGAAACCAAATTACCAAAGGCCCCAAGGACAACACAGTTACAGTTCCGCTTTAGCCACACTCCCTCCCAAAGAAACTTTAGCTCCATACAAAGTTGAAGAACCCTTTGGGCCGATCGTGTCTAAACAATCTTCATATACTCTCCCTCCTAGAACAGGTAGAGCCTCTTATATTAAGAAACCTTTTGTTCAGCATATCTCTTATATTGAGCCACACTTGGCCCATATAACGGACCCATTGGCACTAGCAATGGAAGTATTGCCCCCTGAATGGCATTTCCTTCCCAAAAGCCCCGAGAAAAGCATCAAATTCTATAAAGGCATTCTCACACAAGAAAAGTCTGCCAGAATAGAAGACATCAGAGACAGGAAAAATCCCTCAATTGTTCTGTACCATAAATTCATAATACAGAGATTTGTAAGCTGCAAAGATTGGGGACACCCCTCCACTCTCAGGACACTTACATTACTCAAGGGCTCAGAACCCCTATACAATTATTATGATTATATGGATGCATTTGAAAAGGTATTATTCTTCCAAAATGAGAACTATGATCACTCATGGTTCATTCAGTTTGACAGGAATTTCAAAGGACAGATACCTTCGTGGTTCCTCAAATGGTGGGAAATGTTCGGCTCAACTCCACAAAACTTCCCAGAACCCTTACAGGATGCACTAGGATATTTTGCCTCCAGGTTCCAGACTGATAAGCATTCTTCACAGTTTCCAACCATCTTGCATATGACAGTTCAATACAAGATCCACTGGATAAGCATGTGGAACTACGCTATCAATCAGAACATACTCGATAGGGAGTTCTTTACAAAATGGTGGGATAAGTTCAGACCAACTGATGCTATCTCCAAAATGTACAAAGACTTCCCTCTTCCAGTACAGAAACCTATAGCACATTGCACAAGGTCACAGTCAAGCCTAGATTCCGTATAGATCTCCGGAAAATCTAGTAAAGAACTCAAGGACCTTGCCCAACAGCTACTCCTTCAATCTGCAAAGCTAGAGTCAGCAGAAAAGAACTCTCCTGCCTCTTCAGAAGCCTCGTGCAACCGCGTCCCCATTGACCCATTCCAGGATTCTCAGGATCCTAACGATGGTTATAATTTAGATAGTGATTAATGAATGGCTCCCAGATGCTCCAGAACAGCTTCCGGAAGCTCAGAAATGGCATCTGCAAAGAACCGGCTACTATTCAGATCAGTACCCGCATGCAGACAAATCACTATTCACTGCACAGTCCAAAACACTATGCAGAGTAACTATTCACAAAAAGCAAGGGGACAAGACACTGTTCATAAACAGTGACCAGCTACTGTTCACTCTACAGTACCCTAGACAGAATCATTGAGTTACTGTTTGCTTTCGGTGGAAAAGAATCTACCTCCAGTAAAAGCAAAATTACTCTCCGTGATTCCAGCATCCTCCTGATCTCATCCAAAGCTCTCCTCAGCTATAAAAGGGACCTTTGGCCTCAGTCTTCAGCATGCTAAGTTTGATACTTCCTCACCAGAGCTCTCTTACTTTGTACTCTGAAATACTTTGTAATCAGAATGGCTCTCTTCCCCTCTCCCCTAATTTACACTTGTACTAGAACTACACTTGTAACCTATTTATGCTTCCGCCCCCAATGCCCTCTGAACGGCACTCTCTCTATTTGTAGCTTACCCCCATTTGGTATCAGAGCCAAGTTGTGGCCGATCGTAAGTGTTTGTAAGTTACTGTAATTATTTTGATTTTTAATCAAGTTGGTCGGTGATACCGCCATAGTTATCCATTATTTTGTGGTTATACATTACTTTGAAGTATGTTATCCCTAACAAACATTATTTTGTTTTACATCTATTTTCTGATAGCACTTCCACTCCCATATGTTGCATTTTTCATCTACTACTTCATCTTAGTCAGTATTTGCTGTTCTTTCTTTTGGTGGTAGGCTGAGCCTCCCGTTCATTCAAACTGTTCATTATTTTGTGGTTATCTGTTTGAGCTAATCCTTTGCTCCCCAGTTATCTTCTTCTTCTTGTCTTTGTTTCTTTCCCCACAATTTGTTGCAGATGTGTCCTATACCAGGTTCTGTGAAGACATGTTATCCTGTAAGTCTAGGAGTAAGCCCGGTTTTGTGTCCATTTGCTGCCCGGTAAGTCTAATCCCGAAGGTTGGTGTGAACCCGCGTCAAACAGTAAAGTCCCGTGTTAGCCGTTAGCCAGGTGGGCGTTAGGCGTTGAGGGTGTGAGCGATAGGGTTCGAATACATCAATAGCTAGGTACAGCGGCGGTAAGTAGCAGCATAAACACAATTGGCATCTGGAAACAGCCATAAGTGGTAACATATCATAGAAAGGTAGTCATACACTCCCTGTTTCAGATCTAAGGATAGATCCAGAAATTGGAAGATAAGGGTTGTCTAGGTTGTAATTGATTTCTTAAGCTTTTAATCCAGAATGATAAATAGGATGTTTAGAAGGAGTGACTCTTCCACTTCCATTAGATCTAGCAGTACAAACCCTCCTGATATTCCACAAGAAGATGGAACAATCAACTCGGAGTCGTACCAGCTTTCAGATCTAGATCAGAAGTTAAGAGATTGGAACATACCCAAAGTTCCCACAAACCAGGTCTATAAATCTTCGTCATGGTCCTTGAAAAAGTCTTTCAGAACGGACTACCATGTTAGGACTATAGAACAAGTTTACAGCATTAACAAGGAATATGAAACCTGTTATTTGTTGTCCCCTGCAGCCATGAAAGCTCACAGGGAAAATGGTCATAGATTCCTCCACATAGGACTTGTCCAAGTTGGAGTAAAACCATTGATCAGAGAAGGTTTGAACAACTCGATCCTTATGGCACTTAGAGACACCCGTCTTATCAGATTTAGAGACAGTCTTCTAGGAACCATAGAATCCAGTTTGAGTAACGGTCCAATTCATTTCGACTGTTTTCCAAACCTTACTGTTGCGATTGACGACCCTCACATCTTAAAGGTCCTCACTCTCAACATCAAGACCCATGGAAACCTTGTGTTACATGGAACCAAGCAACTTGCTCTTATATACAGAGTGTATTATAAGTGCATGAGGACGAACATGTCCATCCAAGCTTTCGATAAGAGAAAGGCAGGTGAAACCACTCTTATCCAAACTCCAGATGTTAGATCCACCGTTCAGGTACCAAGAACCCTGAAATGGTCTGAAATAACATTCCCAGCACAATGGTCTCTAGAGAATGAAAATTATCCTCTACAGATCTAGAATCCTGTTAGGAATCCAGATCTAGATTATGTCCAGCAGTTAGCCAATGGAACGGTTAGACTTAGCTTCGACCAGTCTAGGTTTAGATCACCCTTAGAGTATGATGAACCCAGGCCCAGATCCTCTTTAGATCTGTACCAGGAAACATACCAGGAACCAAGGTCTAGATCCGTAGATCTACGCCAACCCTTTAGGTAGCCAACTATCCTCTTGAAAGATAGACCTGCATCCCAGTATAGTTCGTCTAGAACACGAGCTCCTACGTCCAGAAGAGACTTAGGTCCACAATTTCAAGGTGTCAAAGACCACTCCCAGGTTAGTACTCCTTGTTACACAGCCAAACAAGACTCAGTTGCTGATCAAGATGAAGACAGCACTAGTCAAGATAGTCTTAAGCCTCCCTCACCATCAGGATCTGATTTCAGAAATCCTATTCAGCAAGAAACTGAATACGACCATCAGCTCCTAGTATTGACAAAAGAGTTCATCCCTGATATGGACATGCTTGAAAAGGAATTTAATTCTGAACAGAACAGAGTTAAAAGAGAAGCCTATCGAGCCAACCATACCAGAGAACAAAAGGTTGAAGTTTTGGAGAAATGGAAGTTATTCATGAGAGAGGTAAAAGCAGATTATCCTTTCTTTGAATACTTTGAGAAACATTTCTGTTGGCACAAAAAGAACTGTGTCATCACCAAAACCAACTGGAGAATACCCCCTAAGAAGGATGCACCAGTACTAGCAAACCAGAAATTGTTAGGTCTAGCCATCCTCCTCAGGAAACCATACTCTTTAAAACTGGTAATACAGATGTTATTGCTTCTCCCTTCAAATGTGCTACAACCCCAGAAGAAAAGGTTGTCAGGAAGGTAATAGAGCAAAACAACCAGTGTTTAGGAGTTATAGGACAACAGCTTGATAGGATAGAGGATAGGATTGACAACAAAGTTCTCCTCCAGCCAGGAAACCTTAGCAAACCAATCCAGACTCTAGAAGAACCCTTAGTCAAGCTTCCCACAACCAGACAAGCTAGCCTCAAACCTAAGGACCAAACGGCCTTACAAATAGTGGCTAAAAAGCTTGATGATCTCGTGAAGAAGGAACCTTCACCAGATCCCACCTCAACCAATAGGGATCAAAGGCTTGAAACCTTACATGCCCATTCATCCTCTAGCAGTTCTAGTAGAACCTCCTCAGAAACTGAAAAGGAGATAGAACAAATAGAAGACCAATTTTGAGGATTACAGGTAAATCGGCTTTACCAACCCAAAGTAACGCCAACCAGCCTTACTAAGAATTGGTACCCTAGGCCCTTACCACCTGACCTCCAATTTGAAGAAAGAACCATGCAGTTTACAATATCTAGTGGCAAACTCTATGAATGGAACATAGATGGTTTAGCTGAACAAGAAATCCAAAACAAAATCCAGCATATTACCATGGTAGCGAATAACTATCTAAATGATGGTATTCCAAATACTGAGGTAGTAGAGCTCATTGTTTTAGGATTCACTGGGAAACTGTTGCATTGGTGGAACAATTGTATGACAGCAGCTTCCAAGGAAGATATTAAGCATGCTGTTCAAAAAGATGAGAATGAAAACCCCATCTTTGATGAACGCATAGGAAGAGGTGTCCCTGATGGAGTCAATACCCTGATCTATACGATCATGAAACACTTCATAGGTAAACCCAGCAATATCACATCTAGGATTTACAACCAGTTAAGTAACCTTAGATGTAAGAACCTTGGAGAATACCGGTGGTATGAGGATATATTCACCACCCGTGTCATTCATAGAAGCGATTGTAACTCTCCATTTTGGAAGGAGAAGTTCATCAATGGCTTACCCACATTATTTGGACAGAAGGTCAAAGAAACTCTTGCCAGCTCTTTAGGTGTCATAGATTATGATAACCTAACTTACGGAGACATCTCTAGCACAATCCGAAATGAAGGGATGAAGATGTGTAGAGACCTTAAGATCCAGAGCCAGGCCAACAAGAGCAAAGCCAAGTACGAAATAGGAAATTTCTGTACCCAGTATGGCTTACCTTCAATCCTCCCCAAAAGGAAATCCAAACACAGAGGTGAAGAACCCTCTGAGAAATCCCATAGGAAGAAACCTGCCTCTAAACATTATAGGAAACATAAGTTCAAAACTGATGATTTCTATAAGAAAGGCAGATCCCAATCCAGGTCCCAACCTATAAGCAAATTCACACCTAAAGCATCAGGAACATGCTACCAGTATGGAAGGAAAGGTCATTTCAAAAAAGATTGTCAAGCTAAGGCCAAAACCCTTATCAATACACTCATTAGTGACCAAGCCAACAGAGAAGAAATCTTCAAACTCTTAGAACTCGATCACCTAAGCAGTGAGTCTAGTGACCAAGAGAAGCACCAGTTGTTTAGGACATCTTCTGAAACTTCTAGAGAATCTTCTAGTTCCTCTAGTGACACAGACGAAATCCTAGCCTGTCAGGATAGTTGTTGTAGGAACAAAACTGTCCATGTCCTTTCTAAGCAAGAAGAACTGCTCATCGATCTCATAGAACAGATCA
Organism: Quercus robur; assembly: GCF_932294415.1. Classification (NCBI taxonomy): domain Eukaryota; kingdom Viridiplantae; phylum Streptophyta; class Magnoliopsida; order Fagales; family Fagaceae; genus Quercus; species Quercus robur. Next base: position 31,813,786 of record NC_065544.1, read on the forward strand.
AGGACCCAGAAGAGAAAGCCCAAAGACTTAGTGAGTTCCACAAAACCCTAGTCAAGGAAGCCAGTACATCCAAACCTAGGTTTCAGGAACCCTTAGTCGATTTAGAAAAAATCTACAACAGGTTTACCAAATCCAAGAAAGAGATCACCATCCAAGATCTACAAAAAGAGATTAAGGATCACAAAGCAGAAATGAGAAACCTTAAGCAGGAATTAACCATCCTTAGGGTTGATCATGGTCTCATGGATTTAAGAGTTAAAAACCTGGAGTTTACTTCACATCAAGGCAATGAGGACAGAATCTCATTACAAAACCCTTCTGGTGACGAAGTAGATGAAACTGTTAATCCTACTGCAGATATGGAGCCAGAACCATCCACTGGATCGTTCTTACAAACCATCAGTAGTATTAACTTCCAGAAATGGCATTCCAAAGGCAGGATTGTCATAGGAAAAGATTTTGAATTAGAGGTTGTTGCCCTAATGGATTCAGGCGCTGATCTCAACTGCATTCAAGAAGGCATCATTCCCCCTAAATACCAAAGAACGGTTAACCTCTGCAAGTGGTGGGAAAATGCAGATTGAATTCAAAATCCCAGAAGCACAGGTTTGCCAAGACAACGCGTGTTTTAGAACCACCTTTATCCTTGTCAAAAATATAACAGATAGGGTCATCTTAGGAAACCCATTCATATGTCTGTTGTATCCTTTCATCACGGATAGTGAAGGAATCACTACCCATCCTTTTGGCCAACCAGTCAAGTTTAAGTTTCTTAGAAATCCTGAACCTAGAGAGATTGAGTGTCTCCAAAAAGTTTCTATTTCTAAAAATCTTAACCTTATCAATGCCAAAACTTCCTCATTTGGTCCAGATCAAGCAAAGAACCTTGATCAAATTACACCATCCACCATATTTGATAATTTATTGAGCCCCCATAAACCTCATAAATTATCATCTCATCACATTGCATATAAAAGTATTTGCTCCATGACATCTCATGATTTTAACAAACATGTTTTCAGAAATAACCATTTTGTTAATACATGGCAGGAAAAAAAGCAAATAACTTTTCATACTAGCCCCACTAGTAAGGGGAAAATGGCTTCTTCAAGCAGGAACAAAGGAAAAGCCCCTGTTCAGGGATCTCCTTCTCAAAGGCATGAAGGCGCTTCCTCTGGTTCAGAACCCAAGGAAGTAACATCCCTTCTAGAACATGTTCCGCTTCAAATAACATTTTCAGGTGGTAATAGGACTATTACTTTACATGAAGTTTTATCCAGGAATTTTCAATTTGCAAATGGAGTATATACAGGACTTCCACCCTCCATCAAAATTATCCTCGATAACCTTCAAAGAGCCTATACCCAAAGCAACAATCACCTTTTCCAGAGAACCCTCAAAGCACTAGAATTGCACCTAGTTAACCTTAAGGCAGAAATCGAGATTGAAAGAAATACCATTAGTCAACTCTTTGGCAAAGAGGATGTCCATTCAATGGATAAAACGACTATCATGGGCACAGATTATGCTAGGTTAAGTCTTAAGACTCAAAACCAGCTAAGAAGTGCTGTTGCCAACTTGCCTTCTGATATACAAGAACGTATATTTAGAAGCAAGGCTATGTCTGAATCATGTGACCTATGGTTCAAACATTTCAAGATATTGGTCATCACCCATTTTCCAGTTTGTGATGAATCAGAAGATGCTGCCTTCATCCTATCAACCTGGGAAAAATACTTTGGAAGCAGTCAAAGGATCTATGAGAAGAAACATCCCTTCCCCGGCCTAATAATCAATTATGAAGATTGGTCCATCGAAGAAGATCCAAGCTGGCTTTCACAAATGTTTGAATATGGGTTCGTCCGGTTCATCAAGCTTACTAGCCATGACCAGATAAACCAGTTTCCTATAATCGTCCGTCAGGTTGTCTCAAAAATCAAGAGTCCATTTGTCTCCATCAGATGCTGGAGTACTCTCCCACAATGGGACAGGAACAATTGGATGATTGTCCAACCTGCGCACCATCTAGTACTCATCAATGGGTATACCCACAATGGTCCTTGGTATGAAGGAGACTCTTATCTCCATAATGAAGATCCTGAAGCTCTTGCAAGTTGCTGGAGAGGTTACTTCAACAATGAGATTCTAGATGTCACCAGCGAGCTTTGGCAAAATTACCACTTTGTTGGAAATACTGGAAGAATTACAGTATTTACCACCAGGCCGTATTCTGAGGCTCACCATACCGAAAGGATTGACTACATCACGCCAGAACAGATAATTCTGCGACAGGGAGATTATGAACCTATCCTGTACTGTGGTGTATGTGACAAATTTGCCAGATATCATGAGCACAATTACGACTATGACCCTCCATGGGATCCCTATGATGGTTATCCGTCTGGCCATGATACTGACTAGGCACTACAGATAGACTCCCGGATGCTCCAAGAACAGCTCCTGGACACAAGAAAGCTCAAGAACCACCTTTGCAAATCCGGTTACTATTCCAAACAGTACCCGCACTAGCAGAGTTGCCAGCAAGCTACTGTTCACTGCACAGTCCAAAACACTATGCAGAGTTACTGTTCCAGAAAAGCAAGGGGACAAGATACTGTTCATAAACAGTGACCAATTACTGTTCATTCTACAGTACCCCAGCAAAATCATTAGAGTTACTATTGCTTTCGGCTGAAAAGATATTCACCTGAAGGTAAAAGCAATTCACCTTCCGTGATTCAAGCAGTCTCCTAAATGGATCCAAGGCTCCCTCCATCTATATAAGGCATCCTTGGCCTCAATCTTCAGCAGGCTAAGTTTGATACTTCCTCACCAGAGCTCTCTTACTTTGTACTCTGAAATACTTTGTAATCAGAATGGCTCTCTTCCCCTCTCCCCTAGTTTACACTTGTACTAGAACTACATTTGTAACCTATTTATGCTTCCGCCCCCAGTGCCCTCTGAACGACACCCTTTGTTTGTAGCTTACCCCCATTTGTATCCTCTTTGCCAAAGAGTTGACTAATGGATAATTTCCCAATCAAAATAATTACAGTAACTTGCAAACACTTACGATTGGCCTGAGTGCCGTTCAGAGGGCACTGAGGGCGGAAGCATAAATAGGTTACAAGTGTAGAACCACCTTTATCCTTGTCAAAAATATAACAGATAGGGTCATCTTAGGAAACCCATTCATATGTCTGTTGTATCCATATATATATATATATATATATAAAGAACAAGGTTTTTGCTAAAAAATATCACATCTGTTTTGGAGCAAAGTTAAAAATAAAAATAAAATAAAATAAGTGATTTTTGGTTTATATGTAAAAAAAAAAAAAAAAAAAAAAAAAAAAATCAGATCTGCTTTGTAAATAAATAAATAAATAATTAGATTTGTGTAGAAAAGAATTAGATTTGTTTTTTATGAATAAAATAAGAAAAGAATTTTTTTAGAAGTGGAACTACACTCATGAGATATATCTATGTTACATGCATCACATATTTAAAAATTACAACCTAACTTTCAATCATTTCTTTTAAATTTCAAAATCTACAATTCCATGAAGAAGAAAATTTTTTCAGAAAAAAAAATCAGATTAGTTTTATGACCAGAAAAATACAGATCTGCATCTAGAGAAGATACAAATTAGTTTTATGTTTTAAAAAAATTCAGATCTGCATCTAAGGAAGATACAAATTTGTTTTGTGTTTGAAAAAAATTCAGATCTGCATCTAAAGAAGATACAAATTTGTTTTTGTGTTTTGGAAAATTCAGATCTGTATTTAAGAAAGATACAAATCTATTTTTGTGTGTTAAAAAATTCAGATCTGTGTCTAAGGAAGATACAAATCTGTTTTTGTGTTTTAAAAAAGTCAATTCTATATCTAAGGAAGATACAAATCTATTTTTGTGTTTTTAAAAAATTTAGATTTGTATCTAAGGAAGATACAGATCTGTTTTGTTTTGATAGTCCTTGCAGATTTTAAAGTTAAAGAGAAAGAATTGAAATAAACAATCATCTAAAGCATCTAATCATTGCAATCATATATTAAGAAAATGTTTTAAAGACTTAAACAACACATGACAACAACATCAGAAATCAAAATAATAAAAACATCCTAAAGCTATTCATGCATCATCAAGTAGAATTAATAAAAAGGAATAGAAAAAGAAAAGAAAAACTACCTTTTGCATGAGCGTGCTCTTCTTAGTAGTGAAGGAATATTTTAGGGTTCAAAGAAATTTATTAAATTCTCTTTGAAACCTAAAATATTTTGCTTACAAAAAAGAAATTTCTAAGGTCAGAGCCTCCAGAACATCTTTAACGTAAGAGGGAAAAGAAGAAAAGAGTCAAAAAAAGGGGAGTCAGAGAGTGTGAAAAAGTGTGCTGAATTTTGAGAGGCATTCTTTATTTATAGAGGTTGGGATGTTCGAAAAATAAGCTGTTGGAGCATTTTAATATTAAATAATCAAAATGAATAAATGTTACAATATAAATGCAAAGATATGGGAGTGAATGTGGAAGATGGCGAGTTAGTGAAAATGTTTAATTCTACATTGAAAAGAAGAGAGACTATTTTATTCTTTTTAATTGTGATGATTAAGGGGCTAACATGAATTGTCTCAGATATTGGGTTAGATACGTGCGCAAGGGGGAAGGTGAAGGGTAGAGGTATCAAAAATGGAAATGAATTAGACTCTTTGATCATCCTACTTGATAGTCCATTTAGAGTAATTACCATATCCGTTGGTGAGTAAATGGCCCGAATTAATACTCCATTCTTATTATGGAAAATGAAGAGCCATTAACCCACTTAATGGACAATCCGTTTGGGCCTTTTCATTCTTCAGAAACTCCTTATCACCATTAATTATGTAACTCCAACCCATCAGATTAATATCCAACAATTGATCTTGTAACACCCACTACATCATAATAATGGGCCTAATTAATCAAATTAATTTGGATAGTAATTTCGTGAGGCCCATTGAGCTTATAAATAGACTCATTCAGACCCAATCCAAGTTACTACAATATACACTAAAATATATATATATATATATATGTAGAGAGAGAGAGAGAGAGAGAGAGAGAGAGAGAGGTTCTTGGCAAGGAAGGGTATTCTTTCTAGTGGAGCTTTGGGCTTGAACACTTTGTGTAGAGGTTGGTCTAGCCATACGACACTTGTTGGGCTGTTGTATCTTGGGGAAGACAAGTCAGAGACGGTCTGCACCGGTTACAAAGTTTAGCCAACCAAGGGCTTGAATTTCCTTAAAGAGAGCGAGTGCTGCGCCTTAGTCCAAATAGTGTTGTATAATTTCTCTCTTTAAATTAATAAAATTCAGAAGTATTATTCAGTTTCTTTTTGTGTTATTTCCATTATCATTGTGTTTGCAAAAACAACTTTAAGGAGATTCAACACATGGAGCCTACACAAGAGAAACCAAATGAGCATGTTGGAGATCTTAACAAGCCCTTTCGCTTTAAGGGAGCCTACTTAAAGAGGTGAAAAGGAAAGGTCCTCTTCTACTTGAGTCTTCTCAAAGTTGCCTACATCTTCACTGACAAGAATCCATCAAAGGTTTCTATCGATGAGATGAGCGAGGAAGAATCCCTCAAGAAAAAATAGATAAGTATACAAAAGATGAATATAATTGTCACTCTTATCTTTTGAATTGTCTTGCAGATCATTTCGATGATTATTATGATATAACTTATAATTCTGCTAAGAAAATTTGGAAAGCTTTACAAAGCAAGTATGATATTGAGGAGGTTGGTGCAAAGAAGTATGCTGCTAGTAGAATTTTCTGTTACCAAATGGTGGATGGAAAATTGGTGGTGGATCAAGCACAAGACTTTCAAATCATCGTGGCAGAATTGAGATCCGAAAGCATAAAGATTGGAGACAATTTGGCGGTAGCTGACATAATTGATAAACTACCACAATCTTGGAGGGAGTTCCAAAAGATTTTGCAGCACAAACAAAAGGAGATATCCTTGGAGACTTTGATCACACGCATCCGTGTGGAGGAGGAGGCTAGAGGACAAGATACACTTATGACACAAGAGAGCAATAGTAATTTCACCAGAGAGCAATGGTAATTCCACCACAAAGTTAAATCTTATTTCAGCCAATAATAATATGCCCAAAAATCATTTTCCTAGAAATGGTCAATTGAAGCCTAAAAAGAGAGCCTTTAAAAATAATAATAGATCTCAAGGAAGGGGAAACTAGAATAAAAATTACAATAAGAACTAAGGACCCCCTTCACAAGATCAATTTAATAGATCCTGTTTTGTCTATGGCAAGAGTGGGCATATTGCTTGATTTTGCAAATTTTGGAAACGTGAATCTGTCCCGTAGGCTAATGTAACCGAAGAGCCTTTAGTGGCTATGATTACAGACATCAATATGGTGCAATATGTTGAAGGGTGGTGGGCAGATTCTAGTGATAATAGGCACGTCTGCTATGACAAAAATTGGTTCAAATTGTACACTCCTTTTGAAGAAGAAAAAACTGTTATGCCTGGTGACTCTAGCAAAACCAAGGTTCTTGGGAGTGGTGAGGTTGAATTGAAATTCACTTCTGGACGCGTGCTAACATTGAAAGATGTTCTTTACACTTCGGCTGTAAGGAAGAATTTGATGTCAAGTTTTTTGCTTAACAAGGCTGGCTTCAATCAAACTATGGAATCTGATAATTATGTAATCACTAAAAAGGGATTATTTGTGGGCACGGGTTATGCTTGTGATGGAATGTTTAAATTGAATGTTGAGAATAATAAAGCATCTACCAGTTTAGTTTATATGCTTTCTTCTATTAATTTTTGGCATGCTCGTTTGTGTCATATAAATAGTAAATATGTGGGAATCATGAGTAGTTTAGGATTAATTCCAAGACTGTCAAAAGATTTTGAAAAATGTGAAACTTGTAGTCAAGCTAAGATTACAAAAAAGCCTCGTAAAATTGTTGTAACAAATACCGAATTGCTTGAGTTAATTCACTCCGATTTATGTGAATTTGAGGGAATTTTAACTCGTGGAGGAAATAGATATATTATCACTTTTATTGATGATTTCCCAAAATATACAACTATTTATTTGTTGAAAAATAAAAGTGATGCTTTTGAAAATTTTCAAGATTCTTTAAAAGAAGTTGAAAATCAATTTGGTAGAAAAATAAAAAGAATAATAAGTGATAAAGGCCGTGAGTATGAATCAAGTGCATTCAGCTCATTTGTTCAGTCTTTGGAAATTATCCATGAAACTACCGCACCATATTCACCTGCTTCTAATGGTGTGGCTGAAAGAAAAAATAGAACTTTAACCATGTTAATTGAATCTGGTGCACCTTTACATTTTTGGGGTGAAGCTATTTTAACTGCATGTCATGTTTTGAATAGGGTGCCACATAAAAAGTCACACATCACACCTTTTGAGATGTGGAAAGGATATAAGCCAAATTTGGGATATTTGAGAGTATGGGGTTGTCTTGCTTATGTAAGGCTTACTGACCCTAAAATGCCTAAATTAGGTATAAGAGCTACTACCTGTGCTTTTCTTGGTTATGCAATTAATAGTTCAGCCTATAGATTTTTTGATCTTGAAAACAAAACAATTTTTTAATCTGGTGATGCAATTTTTCATGAAGAAAAATTTCCTTTTAAATTGAAAAATAGTGGGGGTGAAGAAAATATTTTGTCACAACCTAGTTCTTCTACTTCACATCTACAAAATTAAGAAAATTTTGAAATGGAACCTAGAAGAAGTAAAAGAGTTAGAGTTGAAAAGGATTTTGGTCCTGATTATTATGTTTTTAACATTGAGGAAAATCCTCAAAAATTAAAAGAGGCTTTAACATCACCTGATGCTATATTTTGGAAAGAGGTTGTAAATGATGAGATGAAATCTCTAATTTCTAATAGAACTTGGAAATTAGTAGATCTTCCACTAGGTTGTAAGACCATAGGTTGTAAGTGGGTCCTTAGAAAAAAATTGAAACCGGATGGATCAATAGATAAGTTTAAAGCTAGACTTGTTGCAAAAGGCTTTAAACAAAAAGCTAATCTTGATTTCTTTGATACATTTTCTCCGATTACAAGAATTACATCTATTAGATTGTTAATTACTATTGCTACAATTTTTGATTTGAAAATTGATCAAATGGATGTAAAAACTGCTTTTCTAAATGGGGACCTAGAGAAAGAGATTTATATGGATCAATCGGAAGGCTTTGTAGAGCCTGGACAAGAAAGCAAGGTATGTAAGCTAACTAAATCCCTATATGGGTTAAAACAAGCACCTAAGCAGTGGCATGAAAAGTTTGATTCTTGCATGATTGAGAATATTTATAAATCAAATGAATGTGATAAATGTATTTATTCTAAATCATAGAATAATTTACATGTTATTATTAGCCTCTATGTGGATGATATGTTGATTTTTGGCTCAAATATGCATGTTATAAATGAGACAAAAAATATGCTTAAAAGCCATTTTGATATGAAAGATCTTGGTGAGACTAATTTTATTTTGGGCATGAAAATTACAATAGCATGTGATGGGATATATCTTGATCAATCACATTTTGTTGAGAAAATATAATTTTCATGATCACAAAAGTGTAGCTACTCATTTTGATTCTAGTGTTCGTTTATTTCCTATGAATAATGATGATGAGATTTTTAATCAAAAGGATTATGCTAGTATCATTGGTAGTTTGCATTATGCTACTGATTGTACTAGACCTAACATTGCATATGCAGTAGGAGTGCTTAGCAGATTTACTAGCAAGCCTAGTAAAGATCAATGGCTAGCTATTGAGCGAGTCATGAGATATTTAATTGGTACCAAAAACTATGGCTTATTTTATAAAAAGTACCATGCTGTGATTGAAGCTTTTAGTGATGCTGATTGGAATACTTTGTTAGGTGATTCTCTCTCTACCACTGATTATATTTTTACCTTAGGTAGTAGTGCTATTTGTTGGAAATCTAAAAAACAAATAATAATTGCTAATTCAACAATGGAAGCTGAATTAATAGCATTAGCTTCAACTAGTGAAGAGGCAAATTGGCTTAGAGATTTGTTTTATGAAATTCCACTTTGGGAAAAGCCAATTTCACCTATATCAATTCATTGTGATAGCATAGCCGCAATTGGTAGGGTTAAAAATCGTTACTACAACGGTAAATCCAGACCTATTAGAAGAAAGCACAATATCGTGCGATCTTATTTGAGTAGTGGCATCATAAATGTGGATTATATTAAATCTAATAATAATCTTGCAGATCCTTTTACCAAGGCCTTGGCAAAAGATAGAGTCTGAAATACATCAAGGGGGATGGGACTAAAGTTCATAGAATCATGAGCCATGTATAAGGATACCCAACCCAAGGATCAGTGATCTTGAGAATTGGGTTCAATGGGAAAAACGAATCATACGATGGTCGTAAGAAATGCACAATTTATTTTTTTAATTATTAATTTTGTAAATAATTTTTTAATTGTTCATCCCTATGATGTAAGTGCATTTATCCTGTAATGTGGAGAGGTTGAGTAAAAAACTTTTGATGAAATTGTAGCTCATATAAGTGGGGTGTCAGAATTACAGAAGCACCCTTGACAAAATTTCACCTATGTGAGTATGGGGGTGGGGCCGCTCCCTATGAGATTTGGACTTAGTCTCAAATACACTCATGAAACCGGAATCAGCACACGACCGTAAAGTGCTAACTATAAAAGCTCATGTCAACACCAGGGTTGTTATGTGTAAGCAGTGACGTGCTTAATTTCCCTAAAGTACTCCTAGTTCAAGTTGGAGACCACTACGACTCTGGAGTTGAGATCGCTATTTTACTAAGTGAAGGTTCAATGCAGAGCACACCTACATGATGCATAGTGACCTGTCTTTGCCTGGTAATTTCTCTTTAATAAAAAAAAATTAATATTAAAATGAGTGGGGGATTGTTGGAGCATTTTAATATTAAATAATTAAAATGAATAAATGTTATAATATAAATGTAAAGATATCGGAGTGAATATGGAAGATGAGGAGTTAGTGAAAATGTTTAATCCCACATTGAAAAAGAGAGAGACTATTTTATTCTTTTTAATTGTGGTGATTAATGGGCTAACATGAATTGTCTCAGATACTGGGTTAGATACGTGCGCAAGGGAGAGATGAAGGGTGGAGGTGTCAAAAATGGAAATGAATCAGCCAACCAAAGGCTTGAATCTCCTTAAAGAGAGCGAGTGTCGCACCTCAGTCCAAATAGTGTTGTGTAATTTCTCTCTTTAAATTAATAAAATTCAGAAGTATTATTCCGTTTCTCTTTGTGTTATTTCCATTATCATTGTATTTGCTCCAACATAACCAAAAAACATATGAGGGAAAATCCTAGAAAAAAGGAGATTTGGATAAGAGTAAGTTGATTTTTCAAATCAGAACAAGCTTCAGTATTTTGATCATATCGTTTTAGTCAAAATTTGGATTATGATGAAATTTTGACAGCTGAAGGGAAATTCGATTCTATACAACTTTGCCAGAAATAGCCTAGTCCTAATTTTTGAGTTTTACTATGCCAAAAGTTCCTTGGAACGTGAATAGGAACCAAAAGTCCTACTTGATTAGCACCTTTTTGAAGTGTTTTCCATCTCTGAAACTGTATTTGGAGGAATTTAAGAGTTATTTTCATGATAAACCTCATTCCAAAGTGATAATTAGTATTTTTAAAATAATTATTTTGAAAATAATTATCCTAAAAGCCTAATTATCTATAGTCTTTAAATATTATCAGCTTATTTGATTTAATCCCATGCAACAAATCTCACTTTAAGAAAAATACTTCACCAATCACAAAAATTCATTTAATTAATTTTAATCATCAACCTATCAAAATTAATTTCAATTAATCACATGTGATCGGCTTCACCCCATACAATGCATGCAGACCGTGAAAACTTGATTTTATGATATCTTTCCATCCGACGGTTCGATCTGCGAAGCAGACATGCTGTCGCGACCGTTAGAATCTCAAGATTATTTTTATGATATGCAATGAATGAATTAATGCATGTAATGCAACTCTAAATTTGTGGATATATGAATGGTCACTCTAGTCATCTTCCAAGATTAAATTATGGGTGCAAAATCGAGTGTCTACAATCCCTAGTAGAGTAGCCAAAAATGTACATGCAAGTTAGATTTGAGCTTATATAGAGAAGTGAAATAAGTTATCTAACAATACATCTACATGAGAAAGCTTGAAAAGATGCAAGCTTTGACATGACACTGAAACAAGAAAAAGAAAGTGATGATAAGACATGAAAAAGAAGCACATTTAAACAAGAAGAAGAAACTGATTACTAAAGAAACACCCGATGTACGTGGAAAACCCTAAAGAAGGGATAAAAAACCATGGTTTGAGCAAGAAGGTAACATTCTTGCTCGGCTCTGACTGTATTATGTGTGAGAAGATTAGTTTACAATCAGGTTGCCTTTTTTTCCTACCAACTCTTTACTTTCATCTCCAAAATATCTAATTGGGCTCTTACCCTAATAGCACAGCTACATGTTCCTTTTATACTCTAAGGAATATGGCTGAGTACAAGAACAGGTGTCAAGTCTTCATTTTCTATTTTGGACCTTTTCACAGCTGTGATATTATATGCTAACTAGGGGATAAGAACTGTGCCAATGTGGCACTGGGACTCGTAGATAGGTAGCTTTGCCACTGCTTGGGGGACAGGTCTTGGACATTGAGAAGGACATCAGGAGTACTGTGATTGGTACACGTGTCTCTAAGGTGACTTATTGTGCAATCAACTAGTAAGGGGTGTCCTCATAGCCTCTGACTTTAGAAAGTCACTATCCCCCTTTTTGTGAGTGCTTGAGTACCATGTCAGGTGTAAATCTTACTTCATTCCCAAGGCAGTCACGCCTTTAGCACAAACCAAGACAAGATCCCTTAGCCAACGCTTCCTCTCCCTTTGCTCACAACCACGTGTGTAAGGTTGAGATTCAACCACTTATGCATTCCTCCATGCCTTAGTGGTGTTTTGTACATATGGAAATGAATTATTTTTGTTGGAGCCTTATTTTGTTGGAAGATTTTGTTGTTGTTATTGTTTGACATATTTTTTGTTAATTGGAATTAGAGCTCTAAAAATATGATATAATAAAATCTTACCATTTGATGGATGGAATGTTCATTTTAGTTATAATTATATGCAACTTCTGTACAGGGGTTCATTCATTCTTTATAGATTGACATATTTCATCTCATTAGTATACTCATGAGCACATGAGTAAATAGTAGATCCAAGTAAATATCATCACCATATATTTGTGCAATGGCAAACTAATCCTCAATCTTCCAAATCAACAAGGTCCAATTTGAGTCACCCTTTAGCAAATTCATGGTTCAAAAGATGGGAAGTTAGCCTTTCATATTGAGCTTTTGAGACTTATTTCAAACCATAGAGAGCCTTCTTAAGGTACACACGATTGGAATATAGAGGATCCATTAGGCCTTTGTGTTCCTTGCATAATCCTCTTCTTGAAGAACTCCATTCAAGATGGTTCTTTTGATATCCTTTTGATAGAGTTTAAATTCCATGAAACAGGTTATAGATAGCAAGATCCTAATGGACTCAAGTTTAGTAACATTGGAAAATGTCTTACCAAAATCTATGCATTCAACTTGAGTGTACGCATGATCTACAAGCCTAGCATTATTTCTTACCACTGTACCACTCTCATTAGTTTTGTTCTTAAATATCCACTTGGTATTAATGACATTCTGATCTGTAGGCCTATGGTGCTAAATAACATACATCACTCCTAATGAACTGATTCAATTCCTTATGCACGCATTTACCCTACTTACTTAACGGCCAGTTTAGATTAAGAGGGAGTAGAATGGAGAAGAGTAGAGTTAGCAAGAAATTAACTAGCCCTAAGACTTTATCAACTTTCGTGAACTTCAAACTGTGAAAGACAATATGTATATCTTATAAGTTACATGATTGATACTCTTCTTCAAAGTACCGTGCCATCATCAAAACTTCCCAAGATATCCTTGGGATGGTTCAATTTAACCCATATATCTAAATGTTCTTTAGTGGCAAATGGAGATTTTGGATTTAATGTACTTTTTTCTTTTTCTTTTTGATAACCTGGATTTAATGTACTTGTTCCTTATTTGTATCCTCAACTTCAAGTTGTTTGTTCCCACAATCAACATTAACACCTATTTCCTAAAGCAAATACCCAGACCCCCTTTGAATAGGGTCCCAACATCATTTATTTTTTTCACAATACCCTTGTTTTTTAGTCTCTTCTCATTCTTAATAAAAGATTAGAAACACAATACCTTTCTTTCAAAACCCTGGTTTCATCTCATGAAACAGGCTATAGCTAGCAAGATCCTAATGGACTCAAGTTTAGTAACATTGGCAAATGTCTTACCAAAATCTTTGCTTTCAACTTGAGTCATGATCTATAAGCCTAGCATTATTTCTTACCACAATACCACTCTCATTAGTTTTGTTCTTAAATATCCACTTAGTATCAATGACATTCTAATTTGTAGGCCTATGGTGCTAAATAACATACATCACTCCTAATGAACTGATTCAATTCATTATGCATGCATTTACCCAACTTACTTAACAGCCAATTTAAATTAAGAGGGAGTAGAGTTAGCCAGAAATTAACTGGCCCTAAGACTTTATCAACTTTCGTGAGCTTCAAACTGTGAAAGACAATATGTATATCTTATAAGTTACATGATGGATACTCTTCTTCAAAGTATTGTGCCATCATCAAAACTTCCCCAAATATTCTCCTTGGGATGGTTCAATTTAACCCATATATCTAAATGTTCTTTAGTGGCAAATGGAGATTTTGGATTTAATTTTTTTTTTTTTTTTTGATAACTTGGATTTTATGTACTTGTTCCTTTTTTGTATCCTCAACCTCAAGTTTTTTGTTAACTTTCCCACATTAACACCTATTTCCTAAAGCAGATACCTAGACCCCCTTTGAATAGGGTCCTAACACCTATAGATGTCGTATTTGTACCCCTTATAACTTTAGTCCCCGTTCTCCAATGATGCCGAAATTCTAAAGCCCAAGGTTGGCTTAGGTCCCAATCAAATTATGAATTGACTTGAGAGGTGTTAAAATGGAAAATATAACTTTTTATGAGCAAATAAATCTATTTTTAGAAAATAAAAGGCCAAAAAAACCCTCGGCCTACGTATGCAGGTCTGATGCACGTGTACGCAGGCACGAACTTGCGCACACAACTAAGGTTCGAGGAACTATAAAAGACCAGTTTCTCTACATTAATGTTGAGGTTTGGAATGAATCCCACATCATTTGGGAGCCATTCCAAACCTCTATTTTCTCACTATATAAAGCCTTACATGGTATATTTCAAAAACACACCAAAAATCCTAAGGGAGAACCTAAAATTCACTAGAAATAGTGAATCAAAGAGAGAGTTTTTTCACAAAACATCCTAAAGTTAATTTTCTTTTGATTGGGACATTTTCTAGTCTTGATCTTTCGAGTTTAAGATTACTAATCACTTTATATTTGATTGTGAATAGATTAATTGAGAGGAACGGTCAAAATCAAGCTTGAAAAGCTTTTTGTTTGAGGTATTGAGTTCTAAAATTTTTCTTTTCATTTCTTCTTTTTAATAATGTTTTAATCTATTTTCTTGCTTTGTTTATGCTTTATGATGTTTGGTTTTTTTTTTTTTTTTTTAAAAGCATACTAGGTTGTTAGAATTTCTGTTTCAAGTTCTACTCTTTTTCTGTGTTCTTGTTTTCTGGGTTAGGGTTCTTCCAAGCATGTCTGCATACACATGTAGAGGGTTAGGGTTCTTCCAAGCATGTCTACATATGCATGCTTCTGCATGCATATGCAGGCTTGAAGTATGCATACGCATACAATTGGCCTGCGTACACAGGCCTACGTATGCACACGCATACTTATGCCTAGAAACCCTAATCTGAGTTTTCTATTTCTTCTTCTTGGTTTCTTTCATATCTTATGCCTCTATTTGGTCCATTTTTATGCTTTCTAAGTTTTTGTTCCTTTGTTTTGTTTGTTTGTTTGTCTTTAGAATGCTGGATTATGGTTTTCTTTTTGTTTCTTGCTTTGGTACCATGAACATGCATTAATATGAACATGAGTAAGGTAAGTCATGCATTCATATGAACATGCATTTGTTTGTTACAAGAGCTCTATCTTCCTTTGATGAACATGTATATACAAGTCTATATGCCATGCTTTGAAATGATGAATATGATTTGTTTGATGCCCATGTTTTTGCTTTGATTTGATATGTACATGTTTCTGCCTTGGATGGAATAATATGATATATATATATATATATATGAGATGTATGCTAGGGTTTATGATGTGATAAAATGCCATGATAGATGTATGTTAGGGTTTGGGATGAAATGTCATGTTGTATGCTCAGATGTATGCTAGTGCGTATGTGTGTGTGTTTAAGATGCAATGTTGAATGTGCCTTTAATAGGATTAAGACGTCAGACATAATGAGTGGAAGCCAACCCAAGAGTCAGGCGGTTTTGGGTGCCTAACACCTTCCCAAAATCGTACCTAAACTCCGAACTCATATTTTGGTAGTAAGATTAGTCATTCCACGTAAATGTGCTATATTTATGGTTCCTAGACCATAAAACTAGGTGGTGACTCCTTATTTCTCCACCTTGGTCCACTCAGTCAAGACATACTCCCCAAACCACGCGCGTTACGCCCGCAACATCATTTATTTTTTTCACAATACCCTTTTTTTTGTCTCTTCTCATTCATAATAAAAGATTAGAAACACAATACCTTTCTTTCAAAACCTTAGTTTTGACCACCACATACCCTTGGCGCAATGGTCACTCCACAAATATAAATGCTTGTAGGGTGTGGGGGGCAAGGGTTAGGATTCAAGTCTCTAGAAGAGAGTTTCACACACATTTTTTTATTTTTTTTTTGTCTTTTAACTTTTAAAATATCTTTTTTTTGCCCTTAAATTATTGAAATTTTTTTCTTTCATCCTTAAATTATCAAAAATGTTTAATTCTATCTTTAAAATAAAATTTTTTTTTGCCCTTTTACTATTGAAAAAAAATTATTTTTCTTTATCCCTATTTTTATCTCTAAATTAGTATAAAAAATATTTACCAAGTTTAAGAATGAAAGAAAAAAAAAAAAACTTTTTAAAGTTTATGGATGAAAAACAAATTTACCCTATAATAATTTCCAATCAACAAGCAATAAAAGAGTACAACTCAACAAAATTTAGAATACACTGTAGATTGCGAATAGAAACGAGCAAATAAAAACTAGAATTAAAATACAAATAAGTTCAAACTCTGAAAAAAAAGGCTCTAACTATCATTTTAACATTAAAAATAAAAATAAAGAAGAAGAAGAAGAAGAAGAAGAAGAGGATAATAACTCCTAAATGTTCTTGATAGGATTCCAAACCCTGCCCATCCGTTTGGCAACTTCTTTTTACTTCTAGCATGTTTCTTAAATCTATTCTTGGGCAGTTATGCTTTAATGTTTTAGGAATCCTAATTAGTAATTAGAAATACTATATCCACAATATTTTTACAATAAATCTTAAGAGACAGGTTGTTACAGGTTTGTAATCTAAAATCTAAATCCACCACTTGCCTATCAGTAACAACCTGCCACTTATATATAATTTAATCTAAACTAGCCTTTGAGCAGTTTTTTTTTTTTTGGTAATAATTAATAATTTGAATAAATTATAATTTGAGATTACTACATTTTCCAATCACCAAAAAAAAAAAAAAAAAAAAAATTCTAGAGATGTGATGAGCATTATGCATTTTTGGGTGAAATAATATTTTCATCACACCCCTAGTTTTTTTTTTTTTTTTTTTGGTAATTGGAAAATGTAGTAATCTCAAATTATAATTGATGCAAATTATTAACAATTACCAAAAAATTACTTGTAGCTCAATTGGTTGAAATTTCCCTACCCCCAACTATTAAATAGTATTAATTTTTTATAGGAAAGGCTTTCATGTTTTGAATTTTTTTTTTTTTTTTTTTTTTTGGTAATGGGAGTTGTGGAGTTATTTTTAAAAAGACAAAGTTTAGTTACAAAATTGGTTATAACCTTAGGCTATAATTTTATTCAATATCTTTTTATTGGAGGTGAATTTTGACAAATCCACTATTGGATTACATCTTCTTCTTATATCCTCAATACTTGTAAAATTTCTAGAAAATTAAAGATCAATACTTATGTCATCAATAAGTTGTCTAAATTGCAAATTTTTGTAATTTAAAATTATGCTTAAAATATAAACTCATAGATCATGTAGTAAATAATATTCAATTGACACAAAATTTGACATATGTATTAAGAACATAAAGAATATGTAATTCAACAGTTGGATTTTCAAAATATGTAGTAATGTTTATTTTATTGAGTAAAGTTGTAGTTTAAGGTTACAACCAATTTTGTAAATAGAATTTTTCCTTTTTTAAATTGTATTAAACTTTTTTAAACACTATGAATACCGTTTGAAACGTCCACCTATTCTCAAAGTTAATATCAAGTCACACAATTTTTTATTTTTTGTGTTTTGGTGCATCTATTATTTTTTTGATCCCAAGCCCAATTTTGTTTTTTTTTTTTTTTAATAAAAAAAACTAGCACAATTCAAACACCAAAAATTCCATTTGAGAAGGCCACCTATTATCAAAGTTTAATATCAAGCCACATAATTTTTTTTTTTTTTTTGTGCATCTATTATTTTTTTGAACACAAGCCCAAAGTTATTAAGAAAAAAAATGGCACAATTCTAGTACAAAAGTTTCAAATTCCTAAAAAGAAAAAAAAAATTAAATAGTATTAATTGTTTTATATGGGAAAGGCTCACGATCATCAAGGAGATTCTCGGCATGTGTGTCTCTGTGGGTTGCATGGTTGATGGGAAAGACCCTAAGGATTTGCAGCAGGAGATCTCTGATGGTGATGTGGAAGCCCCTCTGGTCTAAGTGAGAGAGATAGAGAGAGAGAGAGAGAAAGAGATACAGGTTCTTCTATTTTAATTTTGAAAAAAAAAATCGGATATTATAGTGAATTTTGAGATATTTGAAGGTAATTAGATGATATGGAAGGATAATTATTTAGTTTTTCTTATTTTGAATTATGGTGATTGTGTTTGATTCAATGATTTTTGTGGTTAATTTTGCTTTTGTGATTGTTTGTATTGTTTGGTTTGATGTGTGGTTGTTAGCTCTGTGTGGAAGACTGAGCTAAGAGTTTCTTGGCTTGATAGTATGATCTGATATTGTTCTTCGCATGCTGGTGAAGTGACCTTAGAGGATAGTTCCATCTGCAAACACCTTGGTCTTTCAAGGCCTCAATTGCACAAATACTTGTTGTCACCATCCAAGAAGCTTTACTTGTTGCACCCATACTTCTTTCTTGCTCTAAACTGGAACTGAAATAAATGGGAATTTGGAAGTTCGGAAGATGAAAAATAGACTTTGGGTTTTGAATTTTGATTTTAGGGAAAGGGGAAAGACGCCATCCCTTTAAATGTTTTTTTTTTTTTTACAATTTTTTTTCTTTTAATTCCATAATATTTTTAAAAAAAAAATCACTTAACGGCAGCTAGTAACTTAGGATTAATGGAATACTACATTGACAAAAATTAAAACTTAGAGGACTGAAATGACAAAACTGAAAGTTAAAGGATTGAAATGACAAAAGCTGAAAGTTAGAGGGTCAATTTTGGATTTTTGCCTTTTTTTAATGAGAGTTATCAAGGTTTTTTTTAATCCTAAAATGTAGCCACTTAGTAACAAAATTGGAGCTAAGCTGCTTTGATTCGTGGGAAGCTTCCCACATTCGTAGGAGTGGTAACTCTACGGCACACCTTTTGGCAAGACATGCCAAGCTTGTTAACGACTGTATTTTATGGGTGGAGGATACCCCACCTATAATTGATATCCGAGTTCAACATGATTACTGTTTGAATTCCAGTTCAGTTTAAAGAAAGTTCGTTCTATGTTAAGAATCAAAAAATAAAAATAAAAATTAAATAATATTATTTTTATTTTTATTCTGGGAAAGCCTCTCACGTTGTCAATTTTTTTTAGTCCTGAAATGTAGGCCACTTAGTATACATCCATAATAAAAGTTTCAAATGCCTACCAAAAGAAAGTTTGGGAAAGGTTCATGATTGTAAATTTTTTTTCTAAAGAGATTTATCAAGTTATTTTTAATCCTAAAAGGTAGCCACTTAATCCTAAAATTTAGCCATTAAATACACATCCATAAGGACCATAACAAAAGTTTCAAATGCCTAAAAAGCAAAAAAAAAAAAGTTTCAAAAAAAAAATTTTTTTTTTTAATAGGAAAGGCTTGCACATGAGCAATAATATCTTTTAATTTTAAAAATACATTTTCTTGTAAAAAATGAAAAGAAGTTTGTAGTGAAAGGCACAAAAATAAAGTTAAACCATAGGAGTTTCAATTAATGATGATATGTACATTAGTATTCCAAAAAACAATAAATTGAATCCAATGTAGAATTACACAAATTGATAAATATAGACATAGGTAGGATAATATATATATATATATATATATATACACACACAAAAAGGTCTTAAACAACCATTTGATAGATGACTAGCACTTTACATGAGCCTTGAATCATGCAATATTTTTGTAAAGTTTCTCACCCGAACTCATCCAATATGCCCAGTATGTAATCCAACAAAATTGTTGATATGTGACCCTAAAAAAAAGAGACCAATTTTTTTTTTTTTTTTTTTGGAGAAGAAAAAAATAAAAAAATAAAAACAGCAAACATTATATAGGAGGCAATATTGGTATTGCACTGTTGTTTCCTAATTAAGTATGATATTCAATCTCATTAATCACTATTTGTCAAAAAACATTTCATTGATCACTGGGTTCTTGTTTAAGGTTCCAATAGCATCTAAGTAACTAACTTCAGCAAACCACCACTTGAAAATAAATTTTAATAAAAGCACATTATGGTATTAAAATAACACAGTCCTACAGTAGTAGTAAAAAAAAAAAACACAGTCCTACAGTGAATAAATATCAAAACTTGATAACGTTTAAAATAACACAATCCTAATAAAGAATAAATGTCAAACTCGATAACCTGATGTGAATGCTTTTGTAAAAGTTACATACCAATGTTCAACAAAAACTAACTGCGAATTGCAAAATCCTCATCAAAAGACAAACTGCTAGTAGCCGTAATAAAGAAGTCTTTTGCTTTTGTAAATAGAGTTTCTTCTTCTTGGATTTTGATGATGGTGTATTGTATTAGACTCCAATGGTAACACAATCACACTTACAACTTATTCATAAAAATTAAATTAAAAAAGGAAGGAAAAAAAACCCATAATTAAATACAACAATCACTATTGTAAATTTCACAAAAAAAAAACACCAAAGACAAAATTTGATTCCTTTTGTAGAACACGATTTTGACAACAGAGAGAAATGAGGGTGGGAACAAATGGAGAGATATAAAAAACGGTGCAAAGAAACTAACGTGTGAGATATTTTTAAATAGAAATAATGTATGCTAATTTTTAGTAAAAAGATGTGTCAAACGTGGATGAGATATATTTTTCTTTTTAGAAATTGTGTGAAATACATATAAATTAGAGAGAGTGAGTTTAGGAGAAGTTGTGGTTGGGCTATTAGAATCATGTGCTAAACAAATTGTAAAAAGAAAAGATTTTAAAAGTTGTGAGTATTTTAAATTTTAATTTTGAAGAGGTATGCTAAATTTTAGGAAAATGGGGTGAACGTGGGATTTGATTTAATTTTTTTTTTTTTTACTTAGATAAGTGAGAAATGTTGGTGAATAATTGAATATTCTTTTAACTACATTGGATAATGGCATTAAAATAAAAAATAAAAAAATACCTGAGATGATGGGATAAGGATAATAATTCAAAAAAAAAAAAAAAAACCAACTTAACCTGAAGGAGATAGGGGAAAAAAAAAGGAGATCTTGCAAGACTTTTTTTTTTTTTTTTTTTTTTTTTATATATGATGGGATAAGGATAATAATTCAAAAAAAGAAAAAAGAAAAAGAAAAGAGGGATAAGGATAAGGGTTTTTTTCTGTAATAAAAATGTAAGTTTTTTTTTTTTTTTTTAACCAACTTAACATGAAGGAGAGGGGGGGAAAAGAGATCTTGCAAAAGAGATTTAAAAAAAAAAAATTTAAAAGAAGAAATAAAGAAGAAGAGGAGAGTTGGTTGCCGTATTTTAATAGGAGTGATTGTAGCAAATTTGAATTTTAGCCCTCGTTTGGAAGGAGGGAATAGAATGGAATGGAAATGAATGAAAATAATAATTTTAAAACATTTTTTCCTTCCCTTATTTGGGAGTTTAAGTGGGAGGGAATGGAATGGGTATGAGGGAACACTCATTCCTCTCTATTCCTTTAAAACTTCAATTTTTCATTCCCCCAAAATTGGGAGGAATGAGAGGGAATGAAATTAGATTTAATAAATTTTTTACTAAAATTGCCTAAATACCTATATATATTCACACTCTTTATTTTAAAATAAGGGATTAATTGTAATATTGTTATAAAATGATTCAATTTCATTCCTTCTATGTTACTTCTAAACAAGATTACTTACATTCCATTCATTTTCATTCATCTATTTTAGAACATCCAATCAAGGTTACTTAATTCCATTCCATTCCATTCTTTTCCCTTGCTTAAATAAATTTCATTCCATTTCCTTATAATCATTCTATTACATTCCCTTATGAACTCCCAAACGAAACTATAGTAGTGATTTAGTGGATGTGAAGTTATATGGGAGTGGATTGTTTAGAAGTTAGAAATGTAAATTTAGTAGATTGTCCTCCAATTTTGTCTAGATGTTGGGATATTTTTGAACCACAAAAATGAGGATTCCAAACAAAAAAAAAAAAAAAAAAGCTCCTTAAATAGGAGTCCAAATCTTTTGTCTCAATTTTCCTACTCCACTTCATACTCCAAAAATAAAAACTTGCCATGTATTTTCCTATTTCATCAAATACTAATTTTCTGCCTTTTCTCATTTTAGTTTACAAAAACAAATTATATATATATATATATATATATAAAGAGTAAAAAACCAAGAACTCAGATCTCCACCGGCCACCACCACTAGCCCACTACCACCACCATCTCTGCCGGGCACCGCTACAAAGAGTCAACGGCCATTCTCCACCGCTAGTCAGATCTCGCCTAGCCATGACCACTAGCCCACCATCAACGCCACATTGCGATTTCATTGTGATTGTTCCAAGTTTGATTTTAAAGACATCAAATGCTAAACGGTGAGCCAATAAATAGAGTGCTTATTATTTTTTGTTTTTCAAAAATTTGCCATGTAGATAATGGGCACCAAGTTATATATTTTTTCCCTATCATTTCATATAAATGCATCGCTTGCAACCCAACAAAGAATCAAAATCATAATGTGGCTTTGATGGTTTTTTTTTTTTAATATATATATATATATATATATATATATAATATTTATTTTGGTTATTGGCTGGCATAGTGTGACAGGCAGTGGTGGATGGCCTTTGTAGAGGCGCTAGCAAAGGTGGTGGTGGGCTAGTGGTGATGGCCGGTGGAGATCTGACTTATTGGGTTTTTACTGGCTGGCATAGTGTGTTTTAAAATTATGTGCCTTCAAAAACAATACTACGCATTTTTATTTGATAATAAAATTTTATTTTCACATACATAATTTTTATAGGTATATTTCATTGTTTAAGTGTGGCATGTGATATCGCCTCTATAGAAAAATCATGTTAATGGTTTAGGAACCAAAGATAGGGTGTAATGATTTTTTTATAGATTATTAAATTGTTCTAGACTGTGGATATTAATTGAATATCATCATTGAAGTCTACACTTGTTGTGCGACTAAATGATAAGATGATTTACTCCATCATTGAGGTAATGACTTTAAGCAGACAAGTGGGTGTAATGTAACAAGTACATACACTGAATTGAATCCGATCAAGACACCTTATGGAGTGAGTGATCATTGTTAATTAAAAGGTTGTTCTATCACAATTTTTCTATTTTCCTCAAACATGAGAGGTTTGTGTATATTTATTTATTATGCACATAACTTTGACAATGTCAACTGGTGATGCTAATTTTAAAGGCTATATACAAACACATTGGGTTATGTGTGTAATGAGTAAAATATGTAAACGTTCAACAATGAATCCACCAGTCTCTAAAGAAAATAGTATATTCAGTTGATTTTCATATTAAGTTGGACACAAAACAAAACCAGCTAGTGACATTTTTCAAAAATGTTTTTCATATATTTAATATTGTATATATATATATATATATATATTGATGGTGAACTAAAAATTGAACTAGCTCCAATTCGTCCATGAGAGTCGTCCAAGTCAAGAAGACAAGAATCGTTATACCTAGTAGGATGGTCGTCCATAGGCACATGGGTTGTCCATGAGGAAAGCACCTGGACGACCCCCAACACTTGAGAAAATTCCAGAAAAGTTTGTCTACAAGAGTTAGTGAATTGAACCACATGTTACTATTTCAAGGCATGAGTAAAATCCTGGTTCATTGCTATAACTTTTCACTAAGTACTTAACTTCCAACAACAATTATGGAAGATAAGATTGAATATTCTAACTCCTATAGCTGTTGTGAAAGTTAACCCTGAACCTTCTGACTTCCTCAAATATAGGGGAAGTTATGAGACAAGTAACCGCTTCAAATGCACACTATATAAACACTCATTCATATCAAATGAAGGTAAGTTTGGAGACAACTCCTAAAAAGTTGGAACTCTAGAATTTAAGAGAGAAACTAACTTAAGCATCGGAAGGTTCTTCGCTGGTCCACCCTGGTCACCTTTGATCGTGTGTTTTCCTTTTCAGACCTTCCAAGCAATTATTAGATCATTGAAGCCCAAAGTATTCAGCCTACAGATTTTCTTTCTATCATTAGTTGGCACCATCTGTGGGAACCAATTAATTGAGTTTCGCAATTTATCTTCTTGCGACAAAAAGGCTGCATGGTTTGGACAAAATCAATGGCCACTAGTCTAGGCCACCAAGAGAGTAGGAATGCTTCTAGCAATCCCCATCATAATCATTAGTTAGCACCTGTCATGCAACTGCCTTCCATCCAACACATACAGTCCATGGTAGCCACCATGGCAGAGTTAACCCGTCAGAATCAAGGGTTGACTAAGGAGATCAGTCTAAGGAGGCAATGCCATGAAAGATATGCAGAAGGACAAGCCCAGAGTCAAGAAGTTAGAGAAGGAGAAAATGTTGAGTCCGAGAACTAGTTAAGGGGTACCGCTTCACAAAGGGTGCCACACTTGGAGAAGGAAATGGATCAAATGAGGAAGGCCATGGACGAAATGAAGGAGAACATGAGAAAGGAAAATCCCGTATATGATTTAGTTTATTGAATAAACTCCCTTTTCATGGCTTCCATCAATAGTCATCCCTTGCCCCCTAAGTTCAAGATGCCTTCTTTGGACTCATATGATGGAATGCGCGATCCTTTTGATCATATCGCTACTTTTAAGACTACGATGCACCTTCAAGGGGGTCCAGATGAGATTATGTGTAGGGCCTTCCCTATCACGCTCAAAGGGCCAACATGAGTGTGGTTTAGCAAGATACCTCTGAATACTGTGGGTTCTTTCGAAGAATTGAGTAAGTTGTTTGTCAACAATTTTATCGGAGGACAAAGGCATAAATGTTCTTCGTCTAGCATGTTAACCACAGAGTAAGGGGAAAATTAAAACTTATGATCCTTCATTACTCGTTTCAACAGGGAAGCCCTGACGATGGACGAGATGGACGACAAGTTGTTATTGGTAGCCTTCCATAATGGAGTTAACTCTAATTTGTTCATCCATAAGCTTTACGAGCAAGAGCCTCAAATCATAGCTGAACTCGTCCATTCAGCCAAAAACTTCATGAATGCAAAGGATGCAATTATAGCTAAGAAGAGGAAGAAAGCCGAGCGAATGGAAGTAGATCTCCCATGCCATCCTGATCAAGGTCCTCTTTCAAAGAAGGCCCAGACGGGAGAGAAGAAAGATCAAGACAATAAGAAGGAAATTTCTTCAGCACGGATCTGCAATATACGCCTTTGAAAATGCCGCTTGAACAAGTGCTTATGCAAATTAATGATGATCCTTCCTTAAAGTGGCCAGAAAAAATGAAAGGAGATCCCAACAAGCGCAATAGAAACAAGTATTACCGCTTCCACAGAGATCATGGACATGACACAGACAAATGTTTTGATTTGAAGCAGCAGATAAAGAATCTCATTAGGCAAGGACAATTGAGAAATTTCATTGGACGAGATCACAAGGATAAGAAGTTGAAGGGAAAGCTAGAAGAGTCGTCACGACCCCCACTTGGAGAAATAAGAGTTACCATAGAAGGGACCTTGACAAGACAATCTTCCAAGTCAAGGAAGATGTACCTAAAGGTAGTGCAAAACGTCCAACGTTCTGGACGATCCCCAAGGATGAGGGTAACGGACGAGCAAGCCATTAAGTTCGACGAATATCTTATATTACCCTACCTTCCAACAATGAGGCTTGGATGAGATCAACTTCGTCCAGTAAATTCACCCTTGGCAGGATTTGGAGGGATGAAAGTACAGCCCGTGGGTACCATTATGTTACTTGTGGTGGTAGGAGCATATCCACAATAGATAACCAAAGAAGTAAACTTTCTTGTCGTGGACTGTTCGTCATCATACAACGCTATCATTGGAAGATCGACTTTAAATAGTTGAAAGGCGGTAACATCTACTTACCATTTTTCTGTTAAGTTCCCAATAGATTACGAAGTAGGTCAAGTGCAAGGAGACCAATTAGCCACCAGAGAATGTTATCTAGCCATGTTGGCCATGGACGAGCATGTATAGACAATGAGCATAGACGAGAAAAGGGTGACCACGGAGCCCACGAAAGCGCTCGAAGACATTCCTTTGGACAAAAGCAACCCCGAGAAGTTCACAAGGATTGGAACAAGAATGGAAATGAAGACGAAGCAAGACCTTGTTCATTTTTTAAAGAAGAGTGTTGAGGTCAAAAAAATCATGACACTAAGGCCCAAGGAAATAACACAATGGGCCAACCTCATGACAAGTAATCATAAAAGGGATGAATTCACCACAAAGAAAAAGGATGGTAAGCCCAAAAGTTTTAAAGCACAAAAATCCACGGAAGGAAAAGCTTAGTCGACCAAGATCAAGGGAACGAGGAAAGTCCAGCAAAAAGAGCTGGGCCAGGATCCCCAGGGGCTGCCAAACACTCGGGATCCCTGGGACGCACAGCACAGCTAAGGTAGGATTGAGACAACTTAGAAGAAGTACCAAAAAGCATAAGGAATGAAGGACAGACATATCCTTCTCAAGCACCCAGTGATACAGTAAGGAGTCAAGAGGCATGAAGTAACCATTCGTGAACAAAAGAGGGGCGGTACTTTAGGGAACACAGAACAAAGAACTACAAGGGGAAGTGGGCGGAAAAACCTTCAACCCAGCAGGAAAGGATTCCGACCACTTGGGAAAAATGACAAGAAAAGGGACAGCCAAAAGCTAAAAAGGTAAAGAGCCAAAAGCTGAGGTTAGCTACCTAAGGGCACCTCGGAATGGAAAGTCAGCAAGGGACTTTTAGGGAGACAGCACCAAAAGGAGAAAATTATGAGAAATAAGGAAATGATCAGCCCTCTAAGTGACTGGCATAGCACGAGCTTTGGTGCCAAGGGGAGCAAAAGAGAGAAGTTAATGGTACCCTAGAACCTTACCATGGCATTATACAAGGGGAAGGCAGCCAGCTTTGAAGGGGATTAGGCAGTAGTAAACCATAACAGAATCATTGAAAAAACCCTGTCAAAACTTAGAGAAAATAGTAAAAAGAGATAAATACTCCCCGGTATCCCAGTATAGCCACTATAGAAAATACTCGGATTCAAAGAGATTCAAACTTTGCAACTCTTGGAGGCTTGAATAGCCATCCAAGTCTGTAATTTTTGAGCTTATTTGGACTTTGTAACATGTCTTAGTGAGCACATTATGATCCATAATTAAGAAAATAAATCAAATATTTCATATTGACTTGAGGATCCTTAATAGTCATTGTGTATTTCTTTTTCCTTGTTATATCGTTTTTTCCTTTTGCTGTTATCCTTGCTATTCAACATATATATATATATATTCTTGCTTGCTAGTGTATACGTGTTGTAGGATCCTTGCCCTGTGCACCAGTTGGTTCGTAAACAACCCATTAGCTGCGGTGAACCAAGCCCAATCCACCAAACCACAAGTATTTGGCCCAGGATCCTTAGGCCTAGGATCTAAAAAACAAAGGCACCCACACATTTTAGCAACTTCGCTTGGGACTTGGTAAAGGAGAAGGAAGAAGTAGTCCTTTTGCAGAGCATGGGTCCAAGGCCAAGGAATAGCAAAGGTACCAATGTGCCGCCTATGGCCTCTGAGCCCATGGGAAAGAACGAAGTAGCCTCTAGACAGTGGAATGAGGTGCCTCTGGTAGAACAGGAAGTGGTATCAGGCCAAAGGCACGCAAGACAAGAGCCAGACCCTATGGCTCAAATGGCAGAAATGTTGAAAGATTTGCAGCAAGAAATTCACCTTCTTAAAGAGGGCAAGACACAAGAAATCAGGGACAATGTCCCCCTTGTGGTCAATCAGGACAGAGCCCAACCAGAAGGAAGGTCAGTAGTAGGAGGGGGTGGTAACCCCCAGTACCTAATGCTGGCAAATGTTAGTGTCCTTTTAAAGCAAGAAAGGGAAAAACTCTCAAGGATCTCCAAGCAATTTTCTCGGGATCCCCTATTCCCACCTAAACTCCTCGGCAAGCCATATCCCAAAGGATATGAACCCCCGAAGTTCCATCCTTTTGATGGATGAAATGGGAGTGTTGTGGAACATGTGAGTAGATTTATTCACACTATGGGCCCCTTCGCAGGAGATAGAGAACTGTGCCTAAGGGAGTTTGCTAAGTCCCTAGTGGACAGAGCATATACTTGGTACACCACGCTGAGGCCTGGGTCCATTAAGACCTGGGACGAAATGATGGAGAGGTTCTGTGCAAAGTATTACCCCGAAGAGGACAAGGTCACCTTCCAAAGCCTTCAGATGGTAAGGCAAAGACCTGGAGAGGATCCTGTCCAGTTCATCAAAATATTTGAAGATGTTTCTCTAGACTATTATAGAGACCATGAGAAGAAAGAGCTCGTGGAGACCTGCATATCCAACATGCTCTTTGATTACAGGCTCAACCTCGAAAATTTATGCATCACTCAATTTGCTAACCTGTTACAGAGAACCAAAAGGACAGCACAGACTATGAGAACAAAGAGAATGCCAATACCCCAAGCCATGACAGCATCAATAGGAGAGAAAAGAAAGAGGCTTGAAGGGAAAGTTTTTGAGGAACCACCAGTGATTCCATGTACTGTAGAGGAATTGAACCATGTCTCGGATAAGTGGATTAGAGATGGAATTGTTAGGCCATTCACTGTGTCCAGGCCATCAACCGAGGAAGAAAGGAAGAATTATTTGTTCTGTAGGATCCACAACTACGTCAAGTACTCCACCAAGGACTGTTGGACCCTCCATAGGCTCTTTCACAAGAAGCTAAGAGAGGGAACCTCGGAGCTCACTCAGAAGGAACCCGAAGTGCAAAGGAATCCCCTACCCAACCACAAAGGGAAAGGGGTGGTGGTTGTGGTAATCCATGGGAACCCAGTAGAAGCGAAAGAATCTGAAGGAACCTTCCACCTAAGCACAATCAGGACTCTCCAAAAGAACCCTAAGTTCAGGTCACTGTTCAACCAATTGGGATTTGGGCCAGAAGCAAGAAGGGTGGCCACAGAATCCCTTATGAGTGTAGCAGCAAATTCAGGGATGAAATGTTTCACAGCAGAATCCCATGCTAGTCGAGCTTACTTAGAGACAACCAATGCAATAACCTTCACTGATGAAGACATGGAAGTCGAGCATCCAGACCACCATAGACCCCTTTATTTGATGGCCATCATAAATGGTATCCAAGTTAGAAAAGCATTAGTAGACACAGGGGCATCACTCAACCTCATAGCCCTGAGTACCCTGGAAGCTGTGGGCCTGACTGGCAGGAGGATCCTAGGGGCTCCCATGGAGATAACAGGATTTGGATGATCAGCAGAATCAACTGAGGGATATGTGTAGCTGGCTTTAAGAGTAGGGCCAATAGTAGCCCTAACCAAATTTCACGTGATCAATTCAAAGGTTTCCTACCATGTACTATTGGGATGCCCATGGCTCCACAAGCATCACCTTATTCCATCCACGTACCATCAATGTGTTAAAGGGAGATTGAATGGGAGACCCGTAAGGATCCCTGCCAACCATAACCCTTTCAACCAAGGAAAGGTGAACTTCGTGGAAACAATGGTCTATGATGAGTTAGAACCAGATGACGAGAGCCCTACGCTGGGGACCCCAGGAGCACCTATCTTAGAAGAAGAAGAAGAAGGAGGGGGTACCCGTGACTTAAGAAACCTTTTGGAAAGAAAAAGGGAAAAGAGGGAGCCCAGCACCTCAGGATCCCAGGAATGTGTACCAGTACGAGAACCTAGAGGAAGGTTAATTTATCATTTATTAAGGTGGGCGAGGCCTGAATGCATCATGCAGGAGGGTCTCGAACCACCAGAATGTATGGTGGCTCAAGAAGAAGTCTCAGGGGAACTAGTTAAAGAGGCATAAATTCAGCCTAAGGAAGAATTAAGGGAAATAAACTTCAGAGCTGAGCTGGGATCCCAGAAACCTGTTTTCATTAGTAGTTAATTGGTAGCATAAGAAAAGGAGCAGTTAGCGGCCTTGCTCAAGAAATACATGGATGTGTTCGCATGGACCTATGATGAGATGCCTGGTCTAGATCCAGGACTGGTGGTTCATTCTCTCAATGTAGACTTGAGAATCAAGCCAATAATCCAACCAGCCAGGGTCTTTCACACAGATATAGAAGCTCAGATAACTCAAGAAGTCAAGAAGCTGCTAGCAGCTGGTTTTATCAAGCCCATCCAGCATCCTAAGTGGCTTTCCAACATAGTGCCTGTGAAGAAAAAGAATGGCTAGATTCGTTGCTGTGTGGACTTTCGCAATTTGAACAAGGCATGTCTAAAAGATGAGTTCCCTCTGCCTAATATTGACCTCCTTGTGGATTCAGTTGCGGGAAGTTCTATGTTTTCATTTATGGATGGGTATAGTGGGTACAACCAAATCCGCATGGCTGCCAAAGATGTAGAGAAGACGACATTCAGGACTCCAATTAGGAATTTTTATTACACTGTGATGCCTTTTGGCCTAAAAAAATGCAGGGGCCACATACCAGCGAACCATGATAGCTATCTTCCATGACATGATGCATAAGGAAATAGAAGACTATGTGGATGATATTGTGGTGAAATCAAAAACTAGGGCAGGACATCTTCAGATACTCAAACAAGTTTTTGAAAGGTGCAGGAAGTACAAACTGTGCATGAACCCCATGAAGTGTGCCTTCGGGGTGTCTGCTAGAAAGTTTCTTGAGTTCCTAGTACACCACAGAAGGATAAGTGTAGATCTAGGAAAAGCCACAGCCATTGCAACAATGATGGGAATGAACAACCTATTTACTATGTAAGTAGGACACTTAAGGACGTCGAGACCAAGTACCCCAGGATAGAAAAAGCCTACCTAATGGTAATCTACGCATCCCAAAGGCTGAAACGATATTTCTCAGCTCATCAGATCCTTTTGGTGACTAAGTCACATCCCATAAAAGCACTCTTACATCAGCCTCTCCTGACAGGAAGGGTAGCACAGTGGCTGGTCCTGCTCTCTCAATACGACAAAGGCCTTAGAACCCCTAAGGCTGTCAAAAGCCAAGCCATAACACACTTGCTAGCCTAGTTTCCAGGAAAGGAAGAGTGCTCACTAAGTGAAGAGATCCCAAGGGAGGTGGCAATGGCAGAGATCCCAGGAAAGAAGTGGACAATGAGATTTGATGGGTTGGCAACAACAACCTTAAATGGACTAGGGATTGTACTTAGCTGCGAAGATGGGGACACCGTGCCCTTGTCTTTTAAGCTTGGTTTTTCCTATTCGAATAATGCAGCTGAATACGAGGCATACTTGACTGGGTTAACCATAGCACTCAGCATAGGAGTAAAGCATATGAGAGTTTTAGGAGACTCCAATCTTGTGGTCTCCCAGGTGAAAGGTGACTTTGTACTGAGAGAGCAGAGTTTGGCGACCTACAGGACTTGGGTGCAAAAGCTGGAGCAAGAATTTCATACCTTTAGCGTGGAGTACACCCAAAGGAGCGAGAACAAGTTCGATGATGCACTAGCCACCCTAAAATCCTAAGTGCCATTCAAAGGGAAAGACACTTTGGTAAGAATAGGTAAGGAGGAACATTCCATCATAAGGATCTTCAAAACAATGTTCCCTGAAGAACCAAAGCAACAGGATTGAAGGAGTGAGGTCAAGGAAAAAATGAAAGAGGCAGGACCTGGAGGAAGTATCAAGAAGCTGAGGGACTACACACTGATAAAGGGGAGCTATCCAGGAGACTGTCTAGAGGGATCTTATCCCGGTGCATCAATGAGAAAGAAGGAAAGTTAAGACTAGAAGAACTACATATTTAGGCCTGTGGAGTTATAGAAAAAATCAGTCTATACAAAAGGATGCAGCGCCTGGGGTACTACTAGCCAAATATGAGCAATGAGGCAGCAACTCTACAAGAGAAATGCCAAAAATGTCTACTCTCAATAGATAAGGAAGAAAGTTATGCTGTATTTGTTACAGAAGATTGGAGAACTCCATTCATAGAATACTTGGCTCAAGGGATCTTACCAACCGACAGAACGTTAGCCCACCAACTCAAGAGACTTGTAGTCAGGTACTTTTTACAAAACAGGATCCTATTTAAAAAAGGGTACAACGGGGATCCTTTAAGATGCCTAGGACTAAGGGAAGCTAGAAAAGTAATCAGGGAAGTCCATTCCGGTGACTGTGGAAGTCACCCAAGGAAAAGAAGACTCTATAAGCAGTTACTACTGCTGGGGTACTATTGGCCAACAATGAAAAAGGACTCCGAGAAACTAGTCAAAACATGTCATACCTGTCAGGTTCTTGGAGATGCAATCCACACCCACCCAAACGTACTGCAAGATATGACAACACCATGGCCTTTCCACACTTGGGGGCTTGATCTCATAGGACCTATAAACCCCCCTTCCAATGGTTACACATGGATCCTAGTAGCCACCGAATACTTTACAAAATGGGTAGAAGCTATCCCTTTGAAAAAGGTCATTGGAGCAACCGTGGCAAACTTCATTCGAGAGCACATCATCACAAGGTTCGGGATCCCCAGGAGGCTGATCAGTGACAATGGAACCCCGTTCATAAACAAAGACATGAAGAACCTGACTGAAGCATTACATCAAGCATGGAAGGTCTACACTATACTACTCGCAAGGAAATGGCCAAGCTGAAGCCACTGATAGGGTGATGTTAAAGATCCTTAAGAAGATGAAACATGAGTATGGGGGAAAATGGAGTGACCACTTGGCAGATGTACTCTGGGCATGCAGGGACTCTGTAAAAATAGCCACAGGATTCTCACCATTCTCCCTGGTTTATGGGACAAAAGCCATTAGTCCTGTGGAATTAGTAGTCCTGTGGAATTAGTAGTCCCCACACCAAGAGTTGTGCTTGAAGAAAACCGGGAGGACACTGAGGAATCAAACAATGAAAGGAAATTGGCAGATCTGGAGGGGTTAGAGGAAGGAAAAGAAGTGGCCAGAAGGAGAAGTCTGCGGTACCAGCAAAGGATAGCTAAAGCATATGCACAAGCAGTATA
Source organism: Quercus robur (assembly GCF_932294415.1). Lineage (NCBI taxonomy): Eukaryota > Viridiplantae > Streptophyta > Magnoliopsida > Fagales > Fagaceae > Quercus > Quercus robur. The sequence continues at coordinate 31,846,831 of NC_065544.1, forward strand.
CTCAAGGGCTTTCACTAAAAGACAGCTGGTGTTAAGAAGAGCAGAACATGTAAGAAGAAACCTCCCAAGACCCTCCAAATTTGCCCCAAAGTGGGAGGGACCCTACATCATCAGGGAAGCCCACGATAGCGGGTATTACTACCTCTCAAAGGAAGATGGGACAGTCCTGGAAGGTCCCATAAATGGGAAGTGGCTGAAACAGTACTATGCATAGAAATGGAGAGACCTCAGTACATCAAGACCCTTTTTGCCGACTCCCCAACTTGTTATGTGTTTCATCATTCTTTGCTTTTGTTATGAATTTTTTGTTTAAGTAATTTTGTTCAGGAACCTAGGGTAGAAGGACATTCTATGATCCTTACTATCTGTGATAACTTTTCTGTGTTCGTCAGATGGTAATTGTGCTTGATTCAATGAAATCTATTTTATTCCCTTTAATTTATTGTTAAGTTAGAAATTGAAAAGTCCAAATATGGGCAGATTTGAGGGGGGTACCTAGGCCAATGCAAAAAAAAAAAAAAAAAAAAAAAAAAAAAAAAAAAAAGAAAGAAAAGAAGAGAACTTTGACACATGACCCAGGACCCACCCCATAATTAGCTCAAAATATATGGCCTAGGATCACGGGTAAAGGTAAGTGCCCAGGATACCTAGCCCAGTATTTGACAACAGAAGGCCTGCCTGGTTCATGATCTGGGACTCTTTTTTTTTTTTTTTTTTTTTTTTTTTTTAAAGGGAAAGAAAGAAAGCACCAAATGTACCCAGTTCAGTACCTGCGTAGCAAAGCAATCACTAGAGTACCTGATCTAGGACCTACAGTAAGATTTATAGGGGCCATGGCCCAGGACTCCGTGCAAAAAAGAAAAAAAATCAGTATACGAAAAAGAAAAGAACAGATCCACATATTATTAAAAGCTAGAAGTAGTCTTAAAAAAAATATAAAAAAAAATATTTTTTTTTTTTAAAAAAAAAAAAGGCAGCTCAAATACAGATCCGTATCAGAAAATAAGGAAGAAAAGCTAGGAATAGTGTTCAACAGAAAAAGATAAAGCTTATACAACCCAAATTGTTTGAAAGTACACATCTCAATTAACTAAAAAAAAGGGGGAAAAGGCTAAGGAATGAGGCTGGTCAATAAGGAATTGTCTGGAGAAATGGCAGGAACAACTGAAGAGGAGAAAACCTTCTGTCTTTTAACCTTCAAGTCATGCAGAACCTTGTGAGCACGAGCTAGAGCCTCTTTAGCAGTAGCAATCTCAACATCTATATTCTTGGAAGCCCACCTCTGGAATAGCATGTGGGCCAGTGAACGTAAATGCCTCAACAAGAAGGACAAGTTGAACTTTTCTTCCAAAAGGTCTTGCACCACTCCCCTCCATTCCAAAAGTTTCTCTTCAAATAGGGAGTTAAGAGAGGAATCCTTCAAGGAAATTAGCATAGCACATAGTAGCTCCATCAGAATATTGCCCAGAAACACACCTCCCTTAAAACCACTGGCAAAGTCTCCATGGATTTTGAGTAACCCTTCCAGCAATGGCAAACCCTCCACAGGCACAGAGAAGCACAAGAAGTTGCTGTAGGAAGGCCCAAAGAGATGAAAATGGCTTGCAAGGAGGCTATTGAACTCCAAAAGATCAAACTGGGCCAGGAAGGCAGGGAGCCCTGAGTCAGGATCTGAAATAGCTACTTCTGGAGTCTTCCCCATTATGGCATCTCCACTTGTAGAGATTAGGGAACTGTCAACCTTCTGGATGGCTTAAGGGGTCCCTGCTTGTTCAGCAACCTGAGCAAATCCCACAGCCACTTCAAGAACCACGAACTCAGGATCTCTAACACCTGTGTCAACACCTGCAAAATCAGACAAAATTCAAAAGGGGGGAAAGAACCAAGGAAGAAAGGTAAAGTAAGAAAAGCACAAAAAAAAAAAAAAAGGGAGGACCAATATCGACTTCCTGGGGTGGAGCCTCCTCCTCTTGTTCTTCTGATTTCTTGGAGGACTCTATATAAGAACATACAGTACATTGGAGAAAGGGTGAGGAAACCTTGGCAAAATAGTTAAAGGAAGGTAAAGACACTGAGGGCTTCGCCATAGAAGGAAAAAGACAAAGGAAGAGCATAAGAAAGGGGAAATAAGAGAAAGCATAGTAAAGGTAAGCAACACGCACCTTCAAAACCCTCTGATTCCAAAGAGGAGGCAGCCTCAGGGGCAGATCTCACATTGGTTTGACCTAAAAGGAGAAGAGAAAATGAGAACTCTAAAAAAAAAAAAGGATACAAAAGGAGTAAGATTAAGCATTCTTATAAGGGGTAAATGGGGGCTCACCTACTTGTATGGATGGAGATGCGCCCCTCAACGGTTCCTTGCTTAAAACAGGTTCAGGTGACACAATCTTGATGGGACTAAAAGTCTGCTCGGGTTAGGGATTTTGGGAAATGGGAAGCTGGGGAGCCTCAGGATCCTGAGTAGCCTGGACACCCTGCATTGGCTACCCAATCTCCACAATCATACCACCACTAGGGCCTCTTCTTCCACGCTTGGGAGTGCAGCAAGGGGGACTGCAACCACTTCTTCCTCAAAAATCCTACCAACCGTGGGAAGAAGTACTTCCATCTGCAAAAAGGGTAAGTGACAGAACATCAGAAATAAGTAGTACCAGAAGAGGAATGGAAATAAACAAAAAGAGGCATGAGTAGAAGTGGGTCATACCACATCATCACTAAACGATTGGCTTCTACCTTCCTTGGGGTCTGACTTGCACTTGGACTGCAAGAGAAATAATCACTCATCAGTTATAACAATAATAGCAGGATAGTTTAAAAAAAAAAAAAAAGATATATATAAAGGAGAGAAGGAAAGAGGCATTGCCCTCTCTCTCTCTCTACAGAGTCTCTAAGGGTTTTTTGTTTACTACAGGTACACCCAGAGGGTCCTAAGGGAGATTGAGGTACAAAGTCAGGGGATCCCAAAGAACCATGGGCTGAAAAACTCACAGGAACCTAAGAAAGAGAAGACTCTACCTTAGTCTTCACCCGAGACCTTGGAACTAAAGGATGTCCAACACCCTTTCCCACTATAAGGGAGTTTACACTCTCAGGTTCCTCAAAAATTACCAGTTGTTCTTGAGACTTCCCAGTCTTTCTCTTTTTGGTCTCAAGACCAGCCTCCGTACCCTTTGCACTCTCCTCAAGTCCAGCTTCTTTAAATTTTCCCTGCTTAATCCTCTTTTCTCTACCTTTGCCTATGGGAGTGGCAGCACCAATGGCCTTTACTACCCCTCTCTTAATTGGCACCCCAGAAAAAGCACCAACAATGAGGTCACATCTTGACCAAGTCTTTGGAAAATCCTGCGCATAAGTCACCCAACCACCCCAGGAGGCATGCCACTCCGCGAACCCTGTCTTGCTGCTTATGGCAGCAGATACAATACCAGTAGTGGTAAGGGATAGGCGCTTGTTGACAATAGGGGCAAAAAGAATATCGGGGTTGGGAACTCTCTCAATCTTACCAGAACCAACATAATCAACAAAATACTTCTGTACTTTTCTCAAATAGCTAGCAAAACCACTAGAAGCAATCACCCCCCTTTGGGAGTTGGGCACTTCAAACTGAGGACTTCTCCGCAACCAATAGGAGAAGGCCTGAAGCCTCAAGAATGGGTCTAGAGAAGGGAGAGAAGGTTCTATATCCTTGAATACTGGAGGAATGTCCAAATCGAAACCAAATTGCTGGAGTACCCGGTGTGCTGAGTAATGTGTATACTTGGGGCCAGTTGAGGAGGGCACTGGAAGCTAGGAGGAGCTAATGCAAGCTAAGTAGGCCAAACTGCTTTTATCACCATGGCGCAAATCAACTGTATTCCCTAGAGAAGTAAGGAAAGAAGCCAACATAGAGTCACAAGCAAACCTGGGGCTGAACTCCCGAGGAGAACGCTAGCTTAAGTGCCCTGCCTGGTCAAAAAGATCAACCAGATTAAGACTACCACCTTTCAAACTGGCCCAATGAAAAATAATTGGATGGCTATCGATCAAACTACCACAAAGACCCTTAATTATATCAGGGGATCCTTGGAATTTATCTTTTACAAACTTCAAATTTCTACACTTTGCTAAAGTAATGGAAGAACGGTCCCACATGAATACCTGAAGAATGGCATAATGGAGGGATAAAGTGATTGTGTAGCAAGAGTCGCCTTTAACTTCATCTCCGTGAAGCTGATTTAGTTGAGAATAAACATGGCCCAAGAACATAGGGGCTAGAGGATACTAAGCACCCCGGGCCAACTTGATTACCAATGGGAAGAAAACGAACTTAACCCCGTACCTGGGGAATTCACTAAACAAGAATTTACTGAGCCAAAGCGCCAGGAACCCAACCCGCTTGACTTCCTTATCTTTCTCTCGCGAAAGATTCATAACCCATTTACCCATCCTGGCCGGTTTCCCACCAGGAGAAGCGGTACGCATGCCAAAATGGCTAAATAATTTATCTTCCACCTTGAGATCCTCTTCGGAAATGCTAATATCAAAAGGGTTCTCATCTCCAAACACCGGGAGGAGGAAGTTGTTCACCACAACCTCCAAGGTGATCGTAAGCTCTTCGACAGAAAAGAAGAAAGTATGAAGAGAAGGGCACCAACGGCATACTAGATGCCTGAGGCCCTTAGCATCTCAAAAACCTTCAAGGTTCCTGGAAATTGCCATCGCCTTCAGGATCCCGGCGCGCTCCAGACGACCCACAAAATCCTCATCAAAAATTTCCCTATCCACCCAAATAGGCCAACCTTAGATCTTCCTAGGAACAAAATTGAAGAAAATAGGGACCGCCTCTCAAAATCCCTGCCTAATTTGGAGATCTAAAATCTCTCTTAGGTCTAGGACTTGAGCAAAACTGGTAAAACCTGCCTGACTGGAGAATACCCAGGCATGAAAGGATAGAGGGGCCTCACCCTGAGACACCTAAGGAAAGAATAGACTAGGGGTGTACCAAGGGTCTCGTAATAGGAAGGAAGGGCACTCTACAACCCCATGCGACTCGCCGTGTGCAGAACCGGAGGAACTCTCACCCTCAGAGGGGCTAGGAGTATGCTCCATCCTTTTGTGCAAGGAAGAGGAAGCCATCAGAACGGTGAGTGTTGGGAAATAAGCAAATCGAGGGAATAAGGAACATAGAGAAGGAAAGCAAAGAGGGCAGATTGACCATAAGGGAGAAAAGATAAGCTTAGAATTAAAGGCTTAGAGAAGTAAAAGAGAATATGAATTGACTGCAATAATGGCGCAAAGAGCAATTGGAGAAGACGATGTATGGAAAGGCGCACCAGTTGCCAAAATTTTTTTTTTTTAGAAAGTTACCAACCGTTATTAATGAGAATTACAGGGAATGTGAAAAGTGGGTTAGGAAGTTTTACTCCAAAAATCAACTGCCACGTCCCATGCAAAAAGGGGAAGTTACAAAAGAAAGAAGCACAACATGGAAAAAAGGCCGGGATACCCAACGACAACGAGGAGTCAGGATCCTGAAGGAAGAAAAGGGGGACCCTGAGAAGAAAATATTAAAATAGTGAAGAAAGAAGTCTTACAGAAGCTAAAACTCTAAATTACTCACGCATAGGCTACTGGCAACCCACAAGCTCGGGGGGCTAAATGTTGAGGTCAAAAAAATCATGATATCAAGGCCCAAGGAAATAACACAATGGGCCAACCTCATGACAAGTAATCATAAAAGGGATGAATTCACCACAAAGGAAAAGGATGGTAAGCCCAAAAATTCACGGAAGGAAAAACTTAGCTTACCAAGATTAGGAGATCGAGGAGAGTCCAGCAAAAAGAGCTGGGCCAGGATCCCCAGGGGCTGCCAAAGGCTCGGGATCCCTAGGATGCACAGCATAGCAAAGGTAGGATTGAGACAACTCAGAAGAAGTACCAAAAAGCATAAGGAACGAAGGACAAATATATCCTTTTCAAGCACCCAGTGATACAGTAAGGAGTCAAGAGGCTTAAAGTAACCATTCGTGAACAAAAGGGGGGCGGTACTTTAGGGAACGCAGAACGAAGAACTACAAGGGGAATTGGCTGGAAAAACCTTCAACCCAGCAGGAAAGGATTCCGAACACTTGGGAAAAATGACAAGAAAAGGGACAGCCAAAAGCTGAAAAGGTAAAGAGCCAAAGCTGAGGTCAGCTACCTAAGGGCACCTCGGAATGGAAAGTCAGCAAGGGACTTTCAAGGAGATAGCACCAAAAGGAGAAAATTATGAGAAATAAGGAAAGGATCAGCCCTCTGAGTGACTGGCACAACACGAGCTCTGGTGCCTAGGGGAGCAAAAGAGAGAAGTTAGTGGTACCCCAAAACCTTACCATGGTATAAAAGGGGAAGGCAGCCAGCGTTGAAGGGGATCGGACTGTAGTAAACCATAACAGAATCACTGAGAAAACCCTATCAAAACTTAGAGAAAATAGTAAAAAGAGAGAAATACTCCCCGGTATCCCAGTACAGCCACTATAGAACATACTCAGATTCAAAGATATTCAAACTTTGCAAGTCTAGGAGGCTTGAATAGCCATCCAAGTCTGTGATTTTTGAGCTTATTTGGACCTTATAACACGTCTTAGTGAGCACATTGTAATCCATAATTAAGAAAATAAATCAAATATTTCACATTGACTTGAGGATCCCTAACAGTCATTGTGTATTTTCTTTTTCCTTGTTACATTTTTTTTTCCTTTTGCTGTTATCCTTGCTATTCAACATATATATAAATATATATATATATATATATATATATATTCTTGCTTACTAGTGTATACGTGTTGTAGGATCCTTGCCTTATGCACCACTTGGTTCGTAAACAGCCTATTAGCTGCGATGAACCAAGCCCAGTCCACCAAACCACAAGTATTTGGCCCAGGATCCTTGGGCATGGGAGTTATAAAAAAAAAAAGGCACCCACACAAAGAGCATGGATGTGTTCGCATGGAGTCACGAGGACATGCCAGGTATTGACCCAAGTGTAATCACCCACCGTCTGAATGTGTATCCTTCCTCCAAGCCCGTGCGTCAAAAGAAGAGGGTTTTTGCTCCTGAACAAGATAATGCTATTAAAGAGGAAGTCCAGAAGTTGACCATGGTGAAATTTATCCTAGAAGTTTAATACCCGAACTGGTTGGCCAATGTAGTGATGATCAAGATAGCAAATGGCAAGTGGAGGATGTGTGTGGACTTCATCGATTTGAATTAGGCTTGCCCAAAAGATAGCTATCCGTTGCCGCACATTGACCAGCTGATGGACTCAACTGCGAGTCATAAATTGCTAAGTTTTATGGACGCCTTCTCAGGCTATAATCAAATAAGGATGAACGAAGTGGACTAAGAAAAGACATCTTTCATTACCAGCTAAGGTTTGTTTTGCTACAAGGTGATGCCCTTCGATTTGAAGAACATAGGGGCAACTTATCAAAGGCTGGTTAACCATATATTTCGTCCACAGATTGGACGAAATGTGGAAGTTTATGTAAATGATATGCTAGTAAAGAGTTTGGATAAGGAAAAGCATCTGGACGACCTTCAAGAGACCTTTGATACGCTTAGACGATATAACATGAAGTTGAATCCGAGCAAGTGTGCCTTTAGAGTTTCATCAGGTAAGTTTCTTGGGTTCATGGTTTCACATAGGGGAATTGAAGCAAACCCCGATAAAATCCAAGCGATACTAAATATGGAGCCACCAAGGAATATCAAAGAAGTCCAATCTTTCACTGGACGAGTTGCCACCCCTAACAGATTTGTCTTAAAAGCTACTGACAAGTGTTTACCATTCTTTAAAGTTCTTAAGAAGACATTCGAATGGATGGACGAGTGTCAAAAGGCTTTCCAAGACCTCAAGACCTACCTCACCATAGCTCCTCTACTAAGCCTATCCATACCAGGTGAAGAATTATATTTATATTTGGTAGTGTCCTCGTATACAGTGAGCTCAACGCTGATTAGAGAAGAAGAAAAGATATAGAAACTGGTTTATTATACAAGCTGAGCATTAAGAGGGGCAAAAGGACAATATCCCATGATGGAAAAGCTAGCCTTTGCCTTTGTCATGGCTTCTAGGAAACATTACTTTCAAGCTCATGTCATAAATGTCTTGACAGATCATCCACTAAAGAAGGCGATGAACAAGTTAGAAGCCACAGGATGACTAATCCAATGGGCCATAGAACTCAGCAAGTTTGATGTCAGGTACCAACCAAGGAGCACGATAAAAGCACAAGTATTGGCGGATTTTATTGCAGAGTTCACTCCCAGTCAAGGCGAGCTAGACAGAGTGGACGAAGCACAGAGGAAGGTCGTCAATGTGGATGGCTCATCCACGTTATATGTAGGAGGAATTGGAGTTATACTCAAGTCCCTAGAAGGAGATAGGTTGAAATACGCAGCTCGTCTATAATACCAAACCACCAACAATGAAGCTAAATATGAAGTTCTCCTTAAATGATTGGAATTGACTAAGTCTTTAGGGGCGGAGTCGGTAGTCGTCCAAGGGGATTCACAATTGATTATCAATCAAGTGAATGGAATGTGTGAAGCTAAGGAAGATTGGATGAAAAAGTATCTAAGCAAGGTAAAGCAGCTTGTCAAAAAATTTAAAGAAGCCAATTTTGTTCAGCTCCTGAGGGAGGAAAACATGGAAGTAGATGTGGTAAAAGCAACTTCAGCAGGGGGAGCTATGGACAAGTGTGATAAAATCCAACACATGCCGAGCATAGATCTTCCAAAGATACAATAAGTTGAGGGCGAGGAAAATTGGATAACTTCAATAGTAATTTATCTCAAAGATGGAAGGCTTCTAGAGGACAAGGATGAGACTAGAAAATTAAGGATCAAAGCTGCCAAGTATGTCCTCATAGACGAGGTACTATATAAAAAAGGCTTCTCTCAACCTTACTTAAGGTGCTTAGCCCCGAACGAATCAAACTATGTGTTAAGGGAAGTTCATGAAGAAGCATGTGGAAACCACTCAGAGCAAGAGCACTAGTCCATAAAGTCGTCCATGCAAGTTACTATTGGCCAACTATTTAAGCAGATGCTAAGGCTTATGTCAATATGTGTGACCAATGGCAACGCTTCAACAACGTCCCTAGACAACCATCGGAGTATCTCACCCCGATAATGGCCCCATGGCCCTTTGCGTAATGGGGATTGGATATCTTGGGCCCCTTTCCACTTGGAACTAGGCAGATGAAGTTTTTAGTAGTAGGGATCAATTACTTCACTAAGTGGGTAGAAGCAAAGCCCCTAGCAAAGATCACACAGTAGAATGTCAAAAACTTCATTTAGAAAAGCATATTGTATGCAAGTTTGGGTGCCTAGGGTACTAGTGTCAGACAATGGATGACAATTTGACAACACACTTTTTAGGGACTTCTACAAGTAATTTGGAATCAAGAATCATTATTCCTCACTCTACCAGCCACAAGCAAATGGACAAGCAGAAGTGGCAAATTGATCCTTGTTGAAAATCATCAAGACTCGGCTTGAGGGAGCAAAGGGAGTATGGTCAGACGAGCTGCCAAGAGTTTTATGGGCTTATAGGACGACTGTGAACACCCCCACAGGGGAAGCTCCCTTTAAGTTAGCCTATGGAAATAAAGCAGTAATACCTGCAGAAGTGCATATGGCAAACCACAGGGTGATGAAGTATCAGGACAAGGATAACAAGGAACAACTTCGACTCAACCTTGATTTGATAAACGAGGTAAGGATGAGCATGGGGCAAATGATAGCGAGGTATAAAAACCTCATAGCTAGACAATATGATGCAATGGTAAAACCCAGGCGCTTTAACATTGGAGACCTCGTCCTAAAAAGGGTCTCTTTGGCAACCAGAAATCCAGCCCAGGGAAACTAGGACCTAATTGGGAAGGACCCTACAGGGTTATTAATTGCAAAAGACAAGGATCGTATTACTTAGAAGCCCTAGACGGGAAAAAGCTAGAGCACCCCTAGAATGTCGAGCATTTAAGAAGATATTACCAGTAAGATATCAGCCTGGACGAGCATCATCATGGATGAGATCCTCCTAGACGTCACTATGGATGAGATAAATTTTGTTGCTTTCTGTTACTTGCATGTATTCGTTTTTAGCATTATATATTGTGTTTTAATTCCCTAAAGGTGTGTTAGTTTTTAAAACTATGCACTATGGAGTATGGACGAAGTCATAGATTTGGTCCATCTGTTTGTATTTTTAATTCCCTAAAAGGCACTAGCTTCTAAGCATATTCCATGCTTGTGGACGATGTTTATGTTACATATATACAGTTTGGATTTCCAATCTATGTGATGTATGAATTTCTAAATTTTTATGATCTCATCCACAAGAGGGCTAAAGGTCTAAGACGAGTAAAATCTCTGGACGTGGGGAGGTAATGTCTATTAAGCTTTAAGGGTAACGTCTATTAAGCTTTCCTAAAAATAGGGGTAAAGTAAAGAAAAATAAGCTTAAGGCAAATTCATATAAACAAGAGATGAGATAAAGCTTAAAGTGTATTCATCCAACCAATGGACGTGAAAGTACGTGCACGTAAGAATATTCAAAGTCCATGGATAATATAACCAGCCAAAACAATCCAATCTTTGGATGAGTAAAAAGCTGGAAACATCTTGCCTAAAGGTGAGTCCTATGGACGAAAAATAGAACCAACTATCAAATCTCTGGATGATTAAAGCTGGCAAAAACCCATGCCATTCATAAAATGAGTTATACTTACAAAATTTAAAGAATGGTGAAAATTTTGAACATGAGGAGTTTATATTAACATGGACGAGCCAAGTTCCTCCATGAGTGGATGGACCACACTCAAACCAGTATAACAAGGATGTAAATAAAGAAAAATACGTCCATACAATAACATGTTCAGTAGAAAACGATGGAAATAAACATTCATAAAAGTTTAGAAAAATGGTAGACAACCACCGTCCAAAAACCCTTATAAAGTAAAAAGCAACTGTTTGGAAGCTCATCCCAAAAATTATGGACGAGTGAAATTGACTTGAATAACTTCAAATTGGTCCAAAACAACAGACCTCATAAAATAAAAAAATAAATAAAAGAGAGAGGGAGAAACTAAGACATTAAAATTTAACATTTTCATTGTGGGGGGTCATCTCCAACATCAGGCTCGTCCTGGGGTAGGCTGAGTAGTGGCATCGTCTTTGATATTAACATCTTCAGAGCTCATCTGGAGGAGAGAGCTTGCAGCACCAAGGTTGAGCTTGATGGAGCTAAAGTCAACTTCAGGGAAGTTTTCCATAGCGTCCATGTGAAAGTCTTCAAAGCCAGCCTCGTAGTTGGTGTCTAGTAGATCAGTGAACTGTTTAGAAGCTCTGAACTCCACTACCGCGTCTTCTTTGGTCTTATTAAGAAGGGTACTCAACTCGTCATTCCTTTTTTAAAGGTAGTCAAGACGAGTATCCTTCTCAACAATGTCAACTCTGAGCTCTTCGACCAGGTTATGCAACTCCTTGGCCTCATCTTTAGCCTTGGCTACCACCTAAGCCCACCCCTTGCAGTCATTCTTGACCTCTTGGATCCTCGTCTCAAGCAAGATCCTTGTCTTGTCCATTTCTATGGCCTGCTTGGACATAATGATGAACTTTGACATTGCCTACATAAGTGATTAAAAATTCTGTTAGAAAAAAAAATACATATATATATTACTATGACAAGACAAGGTAAAAGTAATTACATACCTTGAAAAGATCATGAACAGCAGAGTGCTCAAATTCTCTCAAGGACATGTCATAACATGCAACCACGTCCTCGCTAGTCACAGCCTTCTCAAACCTTTCCCAAGCCAAATCCTCGTTTTCAAGAAGGTTCATAGGAACCCTCTAAGAAGGCTGAGATGAGGCAGGCACAGTAGTTTTGGACAAAGGAACTCTAGCAGGTTCAGATGAATCTATATCTTGGATTTGAATGGATGCCTGTTGAGAGGTAGGAAGAATAGGAAGGCCAAGCTTGACAACCCCAAGCTTGGACGACCTATGCTTCACCCTCTTCTCCTTGCGACGGCTTGGAAGATTTTCCAAGTCAATTGGCTTTGACAAATTTTTTCTTTTATCCCTATCGGCTAGACAAGGCTGAGATTGGACCTCTTGCCTAGTTACCTCGTCCACCACCTCCTTGCCCTTATTTTCTTTCATGGTAGCCATTCTTGAAAAGAAAAATGTTAGAGTCATTCAAAAGGTGATATTTAAAATTTAAAAAAAAATAAAAAAAGAAGAAGAAGAAGACTCACATCTACGGACAGTGAGCTCGTGAGCTAAAACTTCTATAGACGGCGCGAGACCAAGTCCCCAGATGGCAAGATGTTGAAGGGTAACTAAAGAATGGAAACCCCTGTCAGTGTATAGACGAGCCTTCTAGACGCGTTCAAGATAGAACCTGCTCAAAGATGGCCGTCTAACACTTGTAGAAAAAAAAGAGAACAAAGAATTGTTAGACAATTATAAACAAAAATAAAATATATAATAAAAATAATAAAATGATAATAATAAGCATACATTCAGGACAAAGGTTCCCTAACTCTCTAGTATATGGGGCAAATAGATTCTTGCCAACCTCAACAGGGTGTCTAGCCCAAAAACTAGAGACGAAGAAAAACTTCGTCTTCCAGTTCCTATCTGATGTGACAAGTGATTTTATTAGTCTACAATCTTTCCCTCTAGCTGTGAATTGGTAAAAGCCAAGGGATTGGTTAATTTCTGAGGGCTTGTAGCAGTAGAGGAATTCGTCCACAGTAAGAGGACGATCCCCTTCAAATACCTCCCTCCACAAAACTTGCACAGAGAAACTAGCCTCCACGCGTTAGGGTTAAACTGACATATTCCTGAGCCTAACCTGGTGAGTTACTCCCTAGCAAAGGCATTAAAGAACAACCTAAGACCCACTAAAAGGTAAGCCTTGTAAACACCTACGCCAAAACGGGGTTAACAACACCACTCCCCACGAACAGCTAACCTAGGGTTTAGGTCATCTAGAATTTGGTACCAACTCCTAAGGGATGTTAACCTCTTTTCATCCGTCTTAGAGTGGACCCCTACAACATAACTATATACCGTCTCAACCTCATCTAAAGTAGTGGATGAAGGAGCACTCGAGGTACCAACCCTAGACCCAAATGCTACCCTCGTCCTAAGCTGCTCCTGAAAAACCTCAAAGGGAATCCTAGGAACACCAAACATGTATTCCTCGTTTGTAGTGTTCCCCCCACTACTACTGTTACTACCACTACTGCTATCACTACTGGAGCCACTAAAACTAGTAGTATCATGGTACTCATCTATAGCCTTGTCAATGCTATTATTAGACGAAGAAAGGACAATCTCAGACATCTTGAAATTTGAAGGAAAACCTAAGAACGAGGATGAAGAGAGTACCTGGCTCTAGACGAAGGAGTACTAAGGACGCGGAAATACTTCTAGATGAGGCACTGGACGACGAATGTCAAGGGAGAAAATTTAGGAAATGTGAAGGGTAAGAGAGGAATTCCACTATTTATAGGCAGTGAAGTTTGACATTTGAAATGACGTGACCAACCAAAGAACGACACGTGGCATATTCCTCCAAAAGGTAAATCGACGCTTCTAATCACTAATAAGGTCGTGACACGTGGCACGACATCTAACAACTAACATAAAGACACATCCAAAGAGCAACAGTAAATTTTACAATGCTCTGGACGACCCTTGGACAAGGGGGCAACTGATGGTGAACTGAAAATTGAACCAACTCCAATTCGTCCATGAGAGTCGTCCAGGTTAAGAAGACAAGAATCGTTATACCTAGTAGGACAGTCGTCCATAGGCACATGGGTCGTCCATGAGGAAAGCAATTGGACGACCCCCGACACTTGAGAAAATTCTAGAAAAGTTTGTCTACAAGAGCTAGTGAATTGAACCATGTGTTACTATTTCAAGGCATGAGTAAAATCCTGATTCATCGCTATAACTTCTTATTAAGTACTTAACTTCCAATAACAGTTATGGAAGATAAGATTAAATATTCTAACTCCTATAGCGGTTGTGTAAGTTAACCCTAAACCTTCTGACTTCCTCAAATATAAGGGAAGTTACGAGACAAGTAACTGCTTCAAGTGCACACTATATAAACACTCATTCATATCAAATGAAGGTAAGTTTGAAGACAACTCCTAAAAAGTTAGAACTCTAAAATTTAAGAGAGAAACTAATTTAAGCATTGGAGGGTTTTTAGCCGGTCCACCCCGGTCACTTTTAATTGTGTGTTTTCCTTTTCAGGCCTTCCAAGCAATTACTAGATCATTGAAGCTTGGAGTATTCAGCCTATTGATTTTCTTTCCATCATCATATATATTTAAAGAGTTTTTTCAAAGATATTTTGGAGTCCAATAGAAATTATGAAATCAAGAAATTAAGGGTTACATAAGCTAGGGACATGACAGTGATATTAATCCAGTTCTAGTAGCTTGTGGGAATATAGTGTGGTGGAAGGATATGGATATAAAATTGTAAGTAATGGGACCTCATTTGTAATTCTTTAATCTTCAAGGGTCAATTGCAATGTCTTGATGGACATTATTGCAATCTGTAGAAGTTCAAATATTTTCTTGATATGGTTGAGAAAATTATGGAATAATTTTAAAAGAGTTTCAAGATAAGTCAATAACATTCACATTAGTCGTTGGCCATTAGAACTACTGAGTGATACTGCAATCTTTTGAAAACCCAAAAAGAAACAGAGAGAGAGAGACGTGAATACCTTAGGAGGCAATACACTTGGATTACTAAGAGAGGTACATAATTTTGTTTTATTTAGAATCCATGATTATGAGATACAACGATCTTTAAACAAAAATATAAATTTTTTTTTTATATTACTTTCACAAAAACAATTAATGTGGACAGACAGTGGTTAGTGGTTACTGGCCAGCATAGTGTCAACAGGATGAAGGATGACCGTTGGCTCTTTGTAGCGGCACTAACATAGGTGGTGGTCAAGTGGGCTAGTGGTGGTTGTTGGTGGAGATCTGATTTGTAGTGATTTTTGTTTTTATAATTTGTTTTTGTAAAATATAAATAGGAAGCAGGCATGATATTAGTTTTTTAATGGAAGAAGTAGACAAATGGGGAAGAAGATTTGAACTCCTTAAATAGTAAAAAAATAAAAATAAAAATCTTGTTCGCGACTCATTATCATAGACTCTAGTCTACTCTACAACAACTTGGATCGTACGGCCACGATGACATCTTGATCTAGTTAGAGTGAGAAGAGAGAGAGAAAAGCCAAAAGTAGGGAAAGGAAAGAAAGAAAGAGCGAAAACGAAGAAAGGAAGAAGCTGCTTAGCTTAGCGTTCTTTTTTGTCTAACAATAATGTCTCGTCGGGAAAGGGAAGTTCGCGATTCAGACTCCAAACGACACCAACGTTCTAGGTTCGATCGAGAACCCAGGTACCTTTTACCCGTTTGGGGTTTCTTTCTTTCTTTATTTTATTAATAATTCCAACTCCAAATTTTTTACAAATATTAATGCTAACAATATTGTTCCGCTAAATATTGTTCACTTCTCTAAGAAAATTAAAAATGAATCTTATATATATATAGTTGCAGCTTATTATAGATTAGAGATTGATTGATTACATGAAACTAGTATTTTGCTTGTAGAAGAAGATATGGGAAACATACCATTATTTTAATGTCACTTAAAAACGGGT
Organism: Quercus robur; assembly: GCF_932294415.1. NCBI lineage: Eukaryota > Viridiplantae > Streptophyta > Magnoliopsida > Fagales > Fagaceae > Quercus > Quercus robur. The sequence continues at coordinate 31,862,568 of NC_065544.1, forward strand.
TAAGGGTATTTAGGTAGTGGGTTCAAAATAAGAATTGGAACTCTTATTATTGCGTCTTTGGATGAGCTTTTTGCAGAATGTGAGGATTTGAAAAACCCATAAGCGTTAATAAGCTAAAAAAGATGAAAGCTTTTCACTTATATAATATTGCACCTGGGAGTAAAAGGAGAGTGCCTGGACTAGTTCTAAACGCGGAAGTCTCTGGTTTGACTTTTGCGATTTAGCTCAGTGGGGGGGGTGTAGACATATGAGGTTTGACCCGCAGGGGCGGTCCCGCTGGCCCATACCTTGAAGGGGGGTTCCTTGTCATAAAAAAGAAAAATGCACTTTTTCTAACAAGTCATCAAGAATTTAAGTTGCACCGTTATATTCTCACTTGTTTATTAACTTTTGAGTTATACAGCAGTGTGTGTATTGGTCTTTTACCTTTTGATTTGAGTTCTAAAATGTGAAACATGGTGAGAGTTTTTGCCAGTTGATTATAGTTTCCTATCATAATATGGCTTTACATTTGTCACTTGGTTTGGTTCAACTAGTCCTAAGAAGTCTAGGAGGGATGGGAAACCAGAAACAGAGAGACTACCCAACAATGTTAATTTGGATGTTGGAGAGCAGACAGACAGGGATCAAAAGCACCATCGTCGGCTGCAAGATGCCATACCACTTGAGGCCCCTTTGGCACCTGATTCTAAGCGAGAAAATGAGGCTGTGAGCAAAGAAGCTGACAAGAAACCTGAAAAACATCGTGAAGGATCAAAACGTTCCTCTGATTCAACTGAAGTACCTCGGTCCCGATCTTATTTTCAGGTCTTGATAATAATCTTATAAATATGAAATTGGTATTCTTAAATGTTTGTGTAACATTTTCACATAATTGACTGCTTCTTGCATAACTGTTAACTTTATGATCCCGTTAGATCTTTTGATTAGTTTCATTTCAGCCTCCTAATATTATCCAACACCTTGTATTCTCCCAGTCGTTGCACATAATACAACTCTATGATAACCATAGTGTGTTTTCATTGCTGACTTATAGATTCATATTGTTCACGGATGTGATGTTTTCTGGGACTTTAAGCACCAGAGTCAACTGACATCGAGAAACTAATGGTTTTGTGTAGGTAATGTTTGTCCACTCTCCATGCCAGAGGTATGCATAGCCTGGTCACGTAGAGGATACGGTGGGGGGACATAAGTTTTTGATTCCCTAAATCTCTAGGTTAAGCTTCTATGAGCTGTTGTGGTGGATTTGAAGGTTGTTTTTATTCTAGATTACCACCAAATATTTTTTTATCTTCTGTACCAGGAAGAAATAAATGGGAAAAAACTGTGCAGAAAATTAAGGGACAAAAAGAAATTTTTTTTTTTAATTTTTAAATAGACATATATATTTTGCAACCATTTAAAAGTAAATGGAAGTTGATTAAGATGAATGAAGTCAACCAACTAATGAGATGTGCACGTTACATTGCACAGCCTGGGGCAGCTTAAGAATTGCAGTAGTCATCTTAATGCATCTCTGTATGTATGCAGGCCTGGAAAATGCCTAAGCTGCATTCCAGAATGGCTTAGAAAATTCTTTCCAACATTACATGATTGCTTGATAAAAAACAAGTATATTTGTTGAGTTTAATTACTTGGTAATATTATTCAGTGTATGCAAACCTTTGTTCTGGGGTGATGTAGCGGGATTTTCTTTCAGCCCATGCCTTCAAGTGGCTCCATGTATATAATAATCTTAGGCTTGCCTGTGCATGTCTTATAACAGCATGATGAACGTGGTAATGCCATGCAAGTTGGTCGAAGCATTGGTCGTAGAGCTACTAGTGGTGAGTTCTATTTATCTTCAACTCTATCTGCGAAGCTCTTCTCAAAATGTTTGGCCTTTTTCCCTTTACTTTTGGCTACATCTGCTTTTCATCATTCACATGATAGTGCTTTCATGCTGTGATTCCCATCAATCCTGCATGTAGTTTACTCTTAGATTTATTATTATTATTATTTTTTTTTTTTACAGGGCCAAACATTCATAGTCATGGTATTTTAATTCTTCAGTGGCAAAGTTGGGTCATTGTAACTTACCTACAAAAAAAGAAAAAAAGTTCATTGTTTCATTATAATATTTATCCAATATAGAGTACTTTATAATAGTTAAGAGGGCATCTTACATATCATAAAATCTTGTCTAAAATACTATTTTGTATTTACACCTTCTAAGTTAGAGATTGCTTCTAAATTAGTGCCTTAACCAAGAAAACTTGCAACTTACACTCTCGAGTATTACAACAAAATCAGCATGCCCCATTTGTCAACATCCATTCAAATCTTGTTGTTAACCCACACAAAAAGATCATTTTGGCCAAAAAAAGAAAAGAAAAGTGACTTCATTTTTTGGCTGGCTAGTTAACAATGAAAATGTGACAGGAGCATAATAGAAGGGCACTTTGGGATAGATAAAGAAAAATTTTATTAATAAAAAATAGCCAACCCACATGAGTGCATTGGGGATGTACTTTGGGGGCAAAAATCAAGAACCAAATTTACAATGATCAAGCAAAATAGGAAGCGAAAAACAAGAAAAATGCAAAAGAGCCACACTCCAATCAAGGAAAGTATGTAAGAAAAAGGACTTAATCTGTAGCAATGACTATTCTTATCCCTCAAAGCATCTAGCATTCCTTTCACTCCACATTGATATCATTGTAATAGTTGAGGTGTAAATTGCAAGTTTTGAAAGTTAAGGGACCGATTTAGAAGCGATCCCAAACTTCAAGTGGATAAAGTGCATTTTAGACTTAAATTTTTTTATGAGTATAAGTATGAGCATCTATGTGCATGTTCATTTGCATGTGATGTAGAAAAAGACATGTTACTCTGTCCAATTATATTTTTATGTTTTTGTGTACCACAATTATTGTATGATTATTTTGAAGTTGATGGTTTTTTGACATCATTGTAATAGTTGAGGTGTAAATTGCAAGTTTTGAAAGTTAAGGGACCAATTTAGAAGCGATCTCAAACTTCAAGGGGGTAAAGTGCATTTTAGACTTAAATCTTTGTATGAGTATAAATATGAGCATCTATGTGCATGTCCATTTGCATGTGATGTAGAAAAAGACATGTTACTCTGTCCAATTATATTTTTATGTTTTTGTGTACCACAATTATTGTATGATTATTTTGAAGTTGATGGTACTATGTCTTTTTTGATTTTGGTAAGGGTCCTTTTGGTTTTGATTTTTCAAGTGGATTAAATCTTAAAAATTGGTCAACTTTAATTTTTGTGTCTCAAGATTGCGTTTGGCTAGCCCCAAGATAAGATAAACTATTTTTTTTTTTTTTTAAATTGAAAAATCAATAAACTCATTTTCAGATAAGATGAATAATTGTTAATAAAGCAAACACTCTTTGAAAAACTGAAAGCAAGCAGGCCCCAAATATATGAAGTAATAAGGTTATGCATTGCTGTTTTGTAAAAAATATAGAATCATTATCTAAGTGGGAATATTATTAAATTAGGAATCTCAACTTTGATCATGCATCATGCTATTTCAAGACTTGAAGTTTGAATTTGATCTTCTTTATGCTCTCTTACTTTGCTCTTTGGCAGTGTTCTAAGTACCACTGCTAATGATCCTTGAAAGAGTAACACCGTTTTAGTTCCCCATCTATGGCTGAAAGCTTAATGATTGTAGCTGTTGTCTTATCATTCATTGTTCCTTTGCTTTAAAGGATGGAGGGATTCTAAGGATCAACACGATGAAAGAGAAGCAAACAAGACAACTTCTAATGCACAGGAAAGAGATGAGAAACTACAAGCTAAGCAGGATGACCACAGCGTTTGGCGCCATGATCGCTTCATAGAAAAGGATGATCCACCTCCACCTGCAAAGAAAAGACCCTCATTTCAGGAGAAGAAGATTACAGTGAATTCTGAACATGCTGACAAATTGGAATCAGAGACTGTAAAGTCAGGCCATGTTGACCATTATGTAGAAGGAAGTGAAAGGAGGGAGGAGAGAAGCCACAACCCCCGTTATATGGACAGACCTGAGAAGCCATTAGCAGGAGACAGGTTGCCACCAAAGAGGGGAGAAGCACATAGGGATAGTTTTCTGTCCAGAGAAAGATATGGTGGTGGTGGAAATTACAGGGGAAGAGATAGTGGTAGACAAGGTTATCATTCTGGTGGTACTCGGGCTGAGAAGTGGAAGCATGATTTGTATAAACCTGAAGGAAGTCCAACCCCAAAAAATGAAGATGATCAAATTGCAAAGCTGGAAGCACTCTTGGCTTCATAGAAACAGTCAGGTCTCAATCTGCATATGCATGCGTATTATGTTCATTAAGGTTTGAGTCTGACTAATCAGATATTTTGTTTAATTAGGACATTCAAAATCAGGGTTTGCTTATTGTGAATGTTCATGAATTCTCTTTTACCACCTAACCAATTCAATTTACAGCCTGTTTACTCATATTTCCAATATGAGTCACCTTACATTTTTTTTTTTGGGGGGGCAAAAATACAATTTACATCCTATAAGTATAGTGAGTTGCCATTTTAGTCCACTAAGTTACCAAGTCTAAATTTTGTTCATAAGCCTATTAACGGTCTCAAAGTTGACGGGACTAAAATGACATAATTTTAACTTAGTGAATTGTCCATTTTAGTCAACTATGTTACTAAGTCTAAATTTTATGGTTTAAATCTATTAATATTGTCAAAGTTAACAAACTAAAATGACAAAATCTTAACTTAGTGGACTAAAATGATAATTCATTAACTTAAAAAGGTTGTAGATTGTATTTCTGCTCTCTCTCTCTCTCTCTCTCTCAATGTAATGTATTGAAAAAAAAAGAGGAAAAATGTGCACGATCCTAGTACATGGGTATTGTTTTGAATGTAACGCCCAACTCTCATGTAGGGATGGCAATTTTTCCCCGTCCCGCTTAACCCGCCCTTCCCCGCTTAGCCCCGCGCTAGTTTTCCCCACCCCGCAAAGGTGATGGGGCGGGGATGGGGCAAGATTTTAGCCCCACACCATGGGGCGGGGCGGGGCGGGGATGGGTTTAGGCTTTTTAGACCCACCCCGGCCCGCCTCGCCCCGCCCTGTCCCACCCCACATTACTAAAGGTTATAATTGTAAATTTTTCATATCCTAAAACTCTACTATTTAAACAAACATATTAATATTAGAATATTTTATTCTACCCAATGTGATTCTCTGCCTTTATTTTGTTATGTGTTCTACTATGAGATTTTTATTTTTTTTATTTTTTTTTTAATGATTGTCTTGTTAAACACTTGGATATATTATTCAATTTTTTCTAAAAATTTATTTGATTTGATGGGATAAATTTAGTTGTAATTTCAAGTATATTTTCATTAAAAAAATTGTACTAGTTGTAGGGCAAATTAACAAAAAAAAATAGAGTTTTACGGGATGGGGCGAGGCTTCGTGAGGTCCCAAGGGACGGGGATGGGATGAGAAAGTATTCCCCGTCATGCAGGGCGGGGCGGGGATGGGGCAAGACAAAACCATACGGGGCGGGGACGAAGATCCCATCCTTCGGCCCATCCCGCCCCATTGCCATCCCTACTCTCATGGTATTGTTTTTGTGTGTAAATCGTTAAACATTCACTAAAATAAACAGAGTCACTCATGTGATGACATGTATCCATTTTTAAGATGGATTAATTTTACCATGAAAGAAATACCATAAGCAGGTGTTTTGTTACACTCAAAATACCCCCAACATCCGCCTTAAATAAGCAAGTTAATGCATGCAGCAGGATCTGCAAATAAAACGAGGTATTGAAGCAACGTCCTTTAGTTATGCCGAGTTATCGACACAATATAGGTTGAATGGGTACCTGCAACTATGAATGAGAGCAATTATTGATCCAACTATGAGTGAGAGCAATTATTGATCCATGCAGAAGAATTTAGATTGAATGGGTACATGCAGAAGAATTTACCTCTTGTTAATTGGTGTTGCCTTTGTCGATGTGAAGAGGAAACTGTGGATCACTTATTGATCCATTGTAAGTATGCTCATACCTTGTGGAGTGAAGTCCTTCGTTTGTTTGGGGTTTAGTTGGTGATGCAGAAGAACGTTGTTTCTCTTCTCTCTACATGGTGGAATTGGTTGGGAAGTCACACTTCAAATGTGTGGAATATGATTCCAACGTGTCTTATGTGGTTAATTTGGAAGAAGCGCAATGCCCTAACTTTTGAGGAAACTGAGAGACTTGTAGATTGTGTGAAATCTTTTTTGCTTAGGACTTTGTTTGAGTGGTCCCGTATTTGGGGGTTTACGCATTATCATTCTTTGTTTGATTTTCTTAATTCTGCTAGTCTTTCTTTTTGATTGGTTTGTATTTTTTTTTTCTGTGTAGTGAGTTTACTATCGTAAATCCATTGTAATTCTATTATCAATAAATTTGTTATTACCTATCAAAAAAAAAAAAAAAAATAGAAGAATAATGGGTACCTGCAACTATGAATGAGAGCACTCAAGGAGTGAGCGGCCAAATATTTGGACTTCGTTTCACAATGAGATTTTTAATATCATGTTGCAGGGCAAGTTGAGGCCATCTAAAAATTGCACAAAATTCAGCTACCAACAAAGAGGTTTCCATGAGTAGTTCAACTTTAGCAATAGTTCTGACGCTTTATATGACTGATCTTAGATCTTTGGAAATCGTTATGTAATGGGTTGGTTCATCAGAATCAGAGTCTGTTTAATACTCAGCAGTATTGCCATGTGATTGAGCTCATTCATGCTGGACTTGTTTAATCTTGGTGAGTTGAAATTTTGAACCTCATGACTGATGTTTAGATCCACCGAGACCATAAAGCATTATAGTGATTACAGGGTGTAAAGAAAAATTTTAAGCCATTTTCAAGTACTTTTCTTCCCCTGACGTGTCAAATACCAAATCAAAATTTGTCCGAGACTTACCATTAACTCATCTAAAATGAGATTTTTATTTAGATTTAAATCCTTTCTTTTCTTCATTTTTTTTTTTTTTTTTTTTTTTTTTTTTTTGGGGAGGAACGAAGAGGGAGGATTTCTTTAATTCAACTTCAGACCAACCACATCACAAGCATGCAGCGTGAGCCAGAGCCAAGGCTTAAATAGATATTGGATATGGATTTTTTATGAGAGCTGGAAGCTACAAATTTCACATCAAGCAACCTGCGTGTAATCTGAAGTTTAATCCATTCAACCGATCCATTCATCCAATCCAGTCAGAAATCCAGTGATACTCTTGCCTGCAAGTTACAAACAACATAATTGACTATCTACAACAGAACAATAAAAAGAGAATCACGCACAACCATAATTTGCTTTTTGGTGAAATAGATTTTCTCAGTCACGGTAATACTTTTTTCGCATTTTCCTTCGCTAATATTAAAGCTCTTTCAGTATACTCTGTAGATAAAATATACAAGAACAGGCAAATTACAAAATTTGCATGAACCCAATTGCAGGAAAATATGAGGTTGGGATCCAGTGGTTACAAAGAATTCAAGAGCTTGTATATAAAACCCACTTTTTAGAAGCCAACCTCCCCAATCAGATGTTGAAAGGAAAACCGTTCAAACATGTGGTTAACCATTTTCCATCCCTTAATCACTGACCTGCCTGCAAATGAACTAGAATGGCCAGCAGCATTTAAAACATGCTGGGCAAAGACAGTTTTTTTGAAATCATCCTCTCTGGACTCCATCATCTGGTGTGGCCATCACCATTAAATTGCAATCCATTGCTAAGCCTATATTATCAAGAACAGAATAGAGTTAAAATAGAGGAATTAATAAAAGAACATAAGTCGTGTAAAATAGCAGACGTTGCAAACAATATTTGTTTACTTTGTCTTCCGTCAATTGACTCATAATTTAGAAATGTCTGCCAGTGCATTGAGAGCAAATACTTATGAGAATTAAATGGATTTGCAAACTATTGTGTGATATGATATATTCTGTAGTCCTGGGTATAGAATTTATGTTGTTTCCCATATGATACCAGATATAACAGCAAATACTGTATTTAACATACAAAATTGAGATAATTGCTACAAACACATAAAAACATTCCAAAACTCAATCATTCTGGAGAGGTAAGAAAATTCCAAGCTAATTGAATTAAATCAAAGGATATCATAATTGTTTACTACTTTGCTTGAGGAGAGATCTCTCACCTGAAATGATTTAGGCTACATCAAAGATGAAGATCTTCTATATCAGGTAAGAGACTTGAATTCCCAATAGACTTCTTATCAGGTAGGTTAACCACCAGCTGACCACATGCACCACTTATATCCTGACCCATTTGCTTACGAATTGTTGTCCGGATGTTATAGGTACCCCTAAGAATTTTCTGAAATCTTGATACCCCCTCTTCGCTACTGGTTCTGAATTGACTCAAAGTACCAATTGGATTGAATGGTATTAAGTTCACAATCTACAAAACAAGGAACAAAGCCATACATATGTCAGACTATAAAATGATAAAATCATGTGAAGTAATAATGGTACAGACACCAAAGAGACTTTATATTGAGCAACACTTGCGTTGCTATTTTTTTTTTTTTTTTTTTTTTTTTGGTCTGGTAACATGTTTGTCGCATAAATGATGCCATTTATTGTGTACCTATTGAGAAGGTCAACTACTAATGAAATACATGGCTAGGGCATTGCTAAAATATTTTCTTCAGCAATGACAAGCACCTAGTCAAAACTATAATACAAGCATCTATATTTCAATTTTCAGTCATAGTTTATTTGAAGCCTATCAACCTAGGTTCATATTGCAAGTCTAGAGTAACAGTTGGAACTTCATGCCTTTTGTACTTAGTTTGGTATTTACCTAAGATCCAACCCAGTTATAGAATTATTGCCCCTGGGATACAACCTGCATATGATAAGCTAAAAAGATCTAATATTAATCGTATAAATGTTTAATTTATGTTAGTTTTTCTCTAACTCTAACATCAATTTGGTCAGTAGTCAATGTAAATCAATCGCAAACAGGTCAAGTTTGACTTAACTAAATTTTATTTTGATGGGCAATAAAAAATGTATTGAAAATAGATTTGGCTGAAAATTGGAATGGTGGCCCATCGCTGACTACACTTTAAGGTAACAAGATGTCTATCAGTAAAAATGTTGTTGGGTGAAATTTTATATAAAATGCCATGAATGAGACAAAATATTTGGCTGCTTAATACAACCAGCTGTCCCCTGATTTCTCAAGGTCAGCTACAGAAACCCAACATAGGCACAGCTGGTTTCTTGGCAAGTATTTATTTTTACTCAACAATATTATTTGTTTCCCAGAGTTTCAGCATGCATTATTATAATTATTTATTCTTTTCAGGTGTGCCTTGCATCCATGGAAGTTGTCTTGAGCATCAATCAGTTCAGCGGACCACATAAGCATCCAATTATACACAAATATAATGCTATAAGAAAAGGTATTACAAAGTTTAACACCTGTAAATTGTGTTCAGACTGATCATGATAAAACTTGGAACTTGTCAATATTCAAATTCAAGAGCTCACGACTTATCAAAAGAGTGTGGGGAAAAAAGAGGAGCTCACCACTTGAAATGTCTCTAGCAACTTGCCAAGTAGGTGGGCATGCTGCTCTCCATCATTCACTCCATCAAGCATTATGTACTCAATCAAAATTTTTTGTTGACTGCAATTTTGAGATGAAACATGAGATATTCTTGGAATTCTCACTGCCTTCACAATTGTAAAGTCTAAAGAAATGTATATTCACATAACTTTTAGTAAGGCATTAAGTATGACAAATTTCTACCCTTAATTGTGTGTGTAAAATTCCTACCTGATCTTTTGATATTGTTGCAGCGCATCCATAAGCTTTTCCAGAGGAAAAGCCCGAGCTGCAGGCATTATCTGACAACGGATATCTTGAACTGGTGCATGCAATGAAACTGCTAAGTTCAAACCTGGCAGATCATTATGAAGCTTGTTGATAGCATGAACGATGCCAACCTACAGAAGATTAGATGCACAAAAAACACTTACGAGTCAGACATTTCCCACATTAATGCCCTATTGTATTCTAGCAATTAACACAACTTTTTTTTTTTTTTTTTTTTTTGAGAAAAAACAATTAACGTAACTTGGAATTATACCCAAGACTGCATCTTAAATAGACTGTAGTATCATTAGACTGGTAAAATATATCAATAAGATTAGGAAGAGAGCAAGTAAAGGAGTAGGAATGGGCAAGGGATCTCACGTTAACTGATATCTGTGGACCAGCAATAAATTCAATCCTCAGATATGAATTGCATGCTTCAAGTGATGGATTGATCATGTCCACTCTTAAGGTAAACTCCTGGTTAAATTCATGTCAGAAAAGGAACCCCTCCCTTTCAAATCCTCCAATTTCCTCCAATGGTCTTAAAACATCCATGTAAACCATAAAAAATCAAATAAATGCCATGTGTTTCACATCTGGCTAAAAGTTGGAGGGAATTGAAGCATTTAAATGAGAAGAGATCTTTTTCCCAATTTTTTTTTTTTTTTTTAATTAAAAAAAGGGTACTCCAAAGGTAATGAACATTATTTTCTACATATGATTTGAGTCACCTAGAACATCGAAATAGCCTTAAGAGCGTTTGATGACTTGTAAGACAAAATGACATGTTAGCAAAGACATTTCTTTTCAATCTTAGAATGTACCCCTGAATTGCGAATTAGAATCCTCTCCATTTGCTTTGAAATGGAAAAGGCCCATGTGAAGGAAAATATGGTGTCAACTGTCAAGTGAAGTGATGTTGAAAATGTTGCACCCGTGCACAAAGCTACCACTTTATGTATGTGATCTAAAACCAGTTATCATTCCTTATTTCACACCTACTACTTTCAGAACAGAACAGACTCAAGTTTCTACCCAGTACTTTTTTAGTTTACACAAACCCGTCAGCGTCAGCACATGAGTTGATATGGGTAATCTAATATTAGGTTAAAACAAATCCTATAACATAGAAATAGAAATAGAAATAGAAAGAAAAGAAATAGTAATACCGTTGAGACAGTTATTCTCCTGGGTGACAACTGAAAAGGCGAACCCAACATGACACGAATAGCATCAACCAAAGCAGCATAGTTATTCAACGGCTCACCCATCCCCATAAAAACGACATTACGTATAGAGTCAACTCGCGAAGCATGAACCAACTGCTCCACAATCTCACCAGACGACAGGTTGTTCTTGAACCCCATGCTCCCCGTGGCGCAAAAGCTGCACCCCATTTTGCAGCCCACCTGAGACGAAACGCACAGCGTCGACCTCGGCCCGCCGGGGCGGGGCTTGCCATCGTATTTGCCTAAGCGCGTGTCGTATTTCATGACGACGGCCTCGACGAAGCTGCCGTTTTGGAGCTTTATGAGGAGCTTGGTGGTGACACCGTCGGAGGAGCGGTGAAGGGAGTGGAGGGTGGTGGTTAGGGGTTTGAATTTGGAGGCAAGGAGGGAGTAGGCGGCGGAGGGTAAAGATGGAATTTCGCACCAATCTATGGCGGTGGTGATGGTGTTGGTGTTGGTGTTGGTGTTAGTGTTGTTAGGGTTTTGGTGATGGGTGATTACGTGTTTCCATATCAGTGGGATGAAGCTAGCGTTTATGCTGGCCTTTTCGAATTCTGATCGGACTTCTTTTGCGTCGAAAATTGATTTCATCGACATTGTTGATTCTCTCTCTCTCTCTCTCTCTCAAAATTTCACACCTTGATTTCTGAGGCTTCTTCCTTGGCTTCGGGTTTTGGAGAGTGCAAAACAAAATCAGTGGAGTTCTGAAACGACGTCGTTTTCTATTTTGCAGGTCACTAGTGAAGAAAGCGACATGTCGTTAATTGTTAAACCAACAATCACAGAAAAATTTGCAGAAAAGCATCTTTTTGAAAAATATTAGCAAGAAAGCATGTGGAGGAAACATTTTAGTTAGTTAGACTGTTTTAAAAAAAAAAAAAAAAAAAATGGAACTTGAGTTTCTGAAACTCGAGTTCCAAGTTTTTTCACACGGAACTCGAGTTTAGGAAACTTGAGTTCTATACAAATGGAACAGTTTCTTAAACTCGAGTTCCACCTTTTTTTTTTTTTTGGTCCATGTCAAACTTCATCTAAGAGGAAATGGGTTGGAACTCGAGTTTGTTAAACTTGATTTTCAAACCAGTCCAACTAACTAAAATGTTTCATCCGTATGCTATGTAGCAAAAAATTTTCTAAAAATCTACTATTTGGCAAATTTGGCCAACAATCACAATTCACAAGTAGCTGCTGCCAAAGTTGTATTTGGTATTAATATTTGGTATTAATATTATGCTTAAATTTTTACCATATATTAATTATGTCCCCCCACATCCCTCCCCCCCCCCCCCCCCAAAAAATGTCCATACTCGTGGGAAAATTTATTAAGTATTTTTGGAGTATAATGATATGGTAATCCATTTTCTCGTATTCATAATGAATTCTATCACGAGTACTTAATAATTACTTATTGTCAAGTTTAGTAACGTCAGCTTGTACCCAAGTGGGGTATTAAAATGGTTGAAAATAAATGTGAAATTGGCTTGGTTGGGATTGTGTGATCTATTAGTTTGGTGTTGACCTTAGCATGCTCCCTTGTCTTTGGGTTAGTGGAACGAACGCTTACTTAAATAATCATTATATATATATATTTTTTTTTTATTTCAACAACCCACCTCAAAATCAAAAACACACTTTCTCTCTCTTTATATTAATTTTCTGAACACTACTCTATCTATCTATCTATCTATCTCTCTCTCTCTCTCTCTCTCTCTCTCTCTCTCTCTCTCGGTGACTTTCTAAAACTTCTTTCCTTTTCTCTATCGATCAGTTTCTTCTTCCTTCCCCCTTTCTTCACCGGAAAACCCATTAAAAAAAAATTCAAAATACCCTTCAATGGGTTCCAGTTAGCTTAACTGATAAAACCTCTAATGGTTGAATAAGAGATCTAGAGTTCAATCCTCGCCTACATTAAAAACCAATTGATGGCTTGGTTTGATGATAAATAGTTATCATCAGGAGTAGACGCCATAGGTTGAAACTCTCTCTCAAAAAAAAAAATCACTTCGACACAAAACACATATCAATTCGAGTCCATTTTCAGCAGTTTAGACAAACCTGAGGTTTGACTCTTCAGATTGGTTTTTTTTTTAATCGGTTTTATGTTGGGTTGGGGTCTAACTCTTAGGGCTGATTTGGGTTTTTTTGAATTGATTTTATGTTGGGTTGATTCCTCCATCTTTTTCTAGACTGAATGGAGTTAGAGAAGAGAGAGAATCAAGGTAGACGGAGAGAGAGAGAGAGAGAGAGAGAGAGAGAGAGAGAGAGAGAGAGAATATATTTAAAAGAGGAAAAAAAAATTCGTTCTAAGTCCATTCCTACCCAACCCGGTTTAGAAAATTCCCAAAAAATAGTATAAAAATTCTAAAAATTAAAAAATATCATTCCGACTTTATTTCTAGCCAAACCAAGCTAGGAAAGGCTGAAAAAGAGGAAAAAAAAATTTTCCTTCCGAGTCCGTTCCTACCCAACCCAATTTAGAAAATTCCAAAAAAATAGTATAAAAATTAAAAAAAAAAAAAAAAACATCATTCTGACTTTATTTCTAGGAAAACCGGACCGGTAAAGGCCGAGAAAAAGAAAAAATAAAATTTTCGTTTCGAATCCATTTCTACCCAACCCGGTTTAGAAAATTCCCAAAAAATAGTATAAAAAAAAAATAATAAAAAAAAAAAATCATTCCGACTTTATTTCTAGCCAAACCGGACTGGAAATGGCTGAGAAAAAGAAAAAATAAAATTTTTGTTCCGAATCCATTCCTACCCAACCCGGTTTAGGAAATTCCCAAAAAATAGTATAAAAATTCAAAAAATTAAAAAACATCATTCTTGCTTTATTTCTAGCCAAATCGAAATGGAAAAGGTTGAGAAAAAGAAAAAAAAATTTGTTCCAAATTCGTTCCTACCCAACCCGGTTTAGAAAATTCCCAAAAAATAGTATAAAAATTCAAAAAATTTAAAAACATCATTCTGACTTTATTTCTAGCCAAACTGGAGTAGGAAAGGCCAAGAAAAAAGAAAAAATAAAATTTTCGTTCCAAATCCGTTCCTACCCAACCTGGGTTAGAAAATTCCCAAAAAATAGTATAAAAATTCAAAAAATTAAAAAATATCTTTCTGGGTTTATTTCTAGCCAAACCGAACTAGAGAAGGCATTGAAAAAGAAAAAATAAAATTTTCATTCCAAATCCATTCCTACCCAACTTGGTTTAGAAAATTCCCAAAAAATAGTATAAAAATTCAAAAAATTAAAAAACATAATTCTGGCATTATTTCTAGGCAAACCGGGCCGAGAAAGGCCGAAAAAGAGGGAAAAAAAAAATTCATTCCGAGGTTGTTCCTACCCAACCTGGGTTAGAAAATTCCCAAAAAATAGTATAAAAATTCAAAAAATTAAAAAAATTAAAAAACATCTTTCCGGCTTTATTTCTAGCCAAACCGAACTGGAAAAGGCCGAGAAAAAGAAAAAATAAAATTTTCGTTCCGAATCCGTTCCTACCCAACCCAGTTTAGAAAATTCCCAAAAAATAGTATAAAAATTCAAAAAATTAAAAAAACATCATTCCGGCTTTATTTCTAAGCAAACCGGGCTGGGAAGGCCGAAAAAGAGGAAAAACATTTTTTTTGTTCCAAGTCCATTCCTACATAACCCGGTTTAGAAAATTCCTAAAAAATAGTATAAAAATTCAAAAAATCATTCCGACTTTATTTCTAGCCAAACTGGGTCGGGAAAGGCCAAAAAAGAAGGAAAAAAAATTTTCGTTCCGAGTCCGTTCTTACCCAACCTGGTTTAGAAAATTCCCAAAAAATAGTATAAAAATTAAAAAAACATCGTTCCGACTTTATTTCTAGCCAAACCAGACCGGTAAAGGTTGATAAAAAGAAAAAATAAAATTTTTGTTCCGAACCAGTTCCTACCTAACCTGGTTTAGAAAATTTCCAAAAAATAGTATAAAAATTCAAAAAATTTAAAAAATCATTCTAGCTTTATTTCTAGCCAAACCGGACCGGAAATGGCTGAGAAAAAGAAAAAATAAAATTTTCGTTCCAAATCCGTTCCTACCCAACTCAGTTTAGAAAATTCTCAAAAAATAGTATAAAATTTCCAAAATAATAAAAAAAAAAAAAACATCATTCCTACTTTATTCTAGCCAAATTGAGTCGAGAAAGGCAGTAAAAGAGGGAATTTTTTTTTTTTTTTTTCGTTCCGAGTTTGTTCCTACCCAAACTGGTTTAGAAAATTCCCACAAAATAGTATAAAAATTAAAAAAAAAATTTAAAAAACACTATTTCAGCTTTATTTCTAGCCAAACCAGACCGAAAATGGCTGAGAAAAAGAAAAAATAAAATTTTCGTTTCGAATCTGTTCCTACCAAACCCGATTTAGAAAATTCCCAAAAAAAAGTATAAAAATTCAAAAAAAAAATAAAAAACATCATTCCTACTTTACTTCTAGGCAAATTGGGTCGAGAAAGGCCGAAAAATAGGAAAAAAAAATTTTCGTTCCGAGTTCGTTCTTACCCAACCTGGTTTAGAAAATTCCCAAAAAATAGTATAAAAATTAAAAAAAACATCGTTCCGACTTTATTTCTAGCCAAACCAGACCGGTAAAGGCTAATAAAAAGAAAAAATAAAATTTTTGTTCCGAACTAGTTCCTACCTAACCCGGTTTAGAAAATTTCCAAAAAATAGTATAAAAATTAAAAAAAATTAAAAAAATCATTCTGGCTTTATTTCTAGCCAAACCAGACCGAAAATGGCTGAGAAAAAGAAAAAATAAAATTTTCGTTCCAAATCCGTTCCTACCCAACTCAGTTTAGAAAATTCTCAAAAAATAGTATAAAAATTCCAAAATAATAAAAAAACATCATTCCTACTTTATTCTAGCCAAATCGAGCCGAGAAAGGCAATAAAAGAGGGAATTTTTTTTTTTCGTTCCAAGTTTGTTCCTACCCAAACTGGTTTAGAAAATTCCCAAAAAAATAGTATAAAAATTTAAAAAATTAAAAAACACTATTTCAACTTTATTTCTAGCCAAACCAGACCGAAAATGGCTGAGAAAAAGAAATAATAAAATTTTCGTTCCGAATCTGTTCCTACCAAACCCGATTTAGAAAATTCCCAAAAAAAAGTATAAAAATTCAAAAAAATAAAAATAAAAAACATCATTCCTACTTTACTTCTAGGCAAATTGGGTCGGGAAAGGCCGAAAAATAGGAAAAAAAAATTTTCGTTCCGAGTCCGTTCCTACCCAACCCAATTTAAAAAATTCCCAAAAAATAGTATAAAAATTCAAAAAATTAAAAAACATCATTCCAGCTTTATTTCTAGCCAAACCAAAACGGAAAAGGCCGAGAAAAAAATAAAATAAAATTTTCGTTCCGAATCTGTTCCTACCAAACCCAATTTAGAAAATTCCCAAAAAATAGTAAAAAAATTAAAAAAAAAAAATCATTATGGCTTTATTTCTAG
This sequence comes from Quercus robur, assembly GCF_932294415.1. NCBI lineage: Eukaryota > Viridiplantae > Streptophyta > Magnoliopsida > Fagales > Fagaceae > Quercus > Quercus robur. The sequence continues at coordinate 31,879,168 of NC_065544.1, forward strand.
CCAAACCGGATCGGGAAAGGCCAAGAAGAAGAAAAAATAAAATTTTCTTTTCAAATCCATTCCTACCCAACCCGGTTTAGAAAATCCCCAAAAAATAATCTAAAAATTCAAAAAATTAAAAAACATCTTTCCAGCTTTATTTCTAGCCAAACTGGACTGGAAAAGGTCAAGAAAAAGAAAAAAATAAAATTTTCATTCAGAATTCGTTCCTACCCAACCCAGTTTAGAAAATTCCCCAAAAATAGTATAAAAATTCAAAAAATTAAAAAACATCATTCCAGCTTTATTAAGTCAATATGGTCAAGGAATCCTTAGTCTTGCATGTTTATTGACTCAAATAGATAATTACAAAATAATGCAGTTTGAACAAAATATTTTCCTTTTCACTTCCATCTAAATTCATAACATAGATAAACAAGGGTAAAGGTTAAAAAGGCCAAGCAAATATATGTAACATGTTACTGTCATCAACACTCAAATGAAGATCCCAACAATTTTTCACTGAAAACCAGCACCATGTCCAGATAGAGGACCAGAACAAAAACACAGCAGCAGGAGCACCAGTAACCAGCAGGTCTCCATTAAAGCAGAATCACCCCCATCTGCATTAGAACCTTGCAGATGATCACTGCTGTTCATCCTCAGGCAGCTCCACACCAAAACCCCCTTGCACTAATCTGTAATACAAAATACCCATAGTTGCCATGCATGCCCTGCATGAGATCATAAAATATGCATTAGTGGAATTCTTGCATAAGTTTATCAGTAATTAGACCCAAGTAGTCATGATGATAATAATTATGATGACTTTCAAATTCAGTTCATGAATAGGATTGAGAAACAACATCATTCCTTAAGTTGCTCTACTAACAGAGTTAAAATTGTCAAAATCCGCTCGTCACCATTAATCCATGTGAGAAGAAGTGGAATTAGTGCTCTAAGAAAATGGAATGTCGGAAGATCATGTAATAATTTGACTTCTAGAAACTTATCCTACAAGGTAATTTGGACTACTAAACGTTAGGCACAAATGGTATGTTGCCAAATGTATGCTGGTCAGCAGCATGCCCAGGCTTCACTATTAGCCCTACGCATATTCCAAGCTCCTAAGAACTCAGCCACTTAAGTATAGTCACAAGACATCAATTTCTTGAAGCTATTGCCTACTGCATTTTGTTTATCCTAAAAAAAAAAAAAATTGTTCAAAAAAAATTACATGATTGCAATAACAAGCAGGATTTTTCTCGGATCCATCCTTGATGATCTTTGATGCCGCACACGACCTTCAGGGACATCATTGTTATTTGATGCATCTTTTCGTGGAGGTGCTGTCACTGGTAAGGTTGGTAATGCAGTAGACCAGAAAGGAAGCAAAGCTCTAAGAAACTTATGCCGGAATGGACCTACAAATAAGAAACCCACAGGAAGATGATGAAGCAATTCTGATCAGTCCCAGAGGTGGATGGCTTAATTTGCAACATTTTCTATGAAAAATGTAATGATGAAGAAAGTAGCAACTTTAATCACTCCATCCCTTTTTGTTTTCCCAATATAAAATATCTAACTTTATAAGAGAACATCATTTAATGCTTTACATCTCAAAGAAAAATATATAGCTTCACAAAATTATCCTCATAAACTTCCAAGAATTTAAACCTGAAATATTGGGGATGTCAATAAAGTATTGACATATGTCATATGACTTCTAAAATTGAAAAATATTTTGGGACAGCCAAAGATGGAAATACTAGACAAACAAAATGGGAAGGAGGGAGTAAATAAGAAAATTATCTACTTACCCCTTTTACTATACTTTTTACGATTCCCATCTTCATCATCTGCATAATATGAAATTTCTGAGTTTTGTCGTTCAACATGGAAGGCACCCTTTCGTGTTGTAGCACCAGGCTGGAGTGCAATCATACCAAAACTATATGAGATTATTTTTTTTCCATTTCTTAGATGAATGAGCCTTTCAATTCAATTATTGTACAGAAATTAAAATATACATCGTACAGACATCAAACACATGCAAACCCATGCTAAATTGCAAATGAAAACACAGAACACATTCACAAAGTCTGCCATTGGTTAGGATCCATAAGGTATTTCTCAGCTTTTAGCTAAGGCATCATTTGTATTAGCCTATCTTGAACATTTTCCATATGATGTTTAAGACAGTTTCCTGTCATATATGCCAGAGTTATCAGCATTATGCTTTACTACTACTCCATGGCAAAAATGTAAAATTCTAAAAACGTTGCATTTTGAAAAGCTAAAAATTGAACAAAACAGAGCCTTTAGTCACTATTTCAGAGGCAAAAGTTGACCATAAAATCCTTTTACACCTACCGGGCTTGAGCCTTTCATAAAATTCCCAGCCGTACTAGGACCATCTACCTCCAGAATATCTGGAACTTTGGAAGATCCTGCTCCAGCAGCAGCTGAGTATCCTGCAATAACATTTATTTCATCTTGTGCTTCTAAGGGTGAACTTGCATTGTTGTCCATGCCTCCAAGAGAAGGTACTGCAATTAGAGGATCTGATGCAAACGCAGGAGGAGGACCATGAAATTCGGTCGCTGCCAATGAAACCGGATGACTTCCAAACAAATTCTTCTCCATACCAGTCTGCACAAAAGATAAAAATTACCAAGACGTGACAATATTTAAAAAGAAGATTAACCAGATAAATGATTCCAGCACTGATGTAGAGGGTGATAATCACTAAAAATACGGATATCAGACTATTCTTTTAAGAGATACATGCACTGCACCCTTCCTGTCACATAAAGGGCCGGGTAATGAATTGCTAGCTGTAGATATTTAGGGAAAATCCTGCTCCTTAACAAGACAGAAATTGCACCTGAAATTGCACCTATCAAATTAATGAGACTGTAAATGACTGATATATCTAACATTTCACCTAGCCACGTATAGGAGTTCCAGATTAGTGTCAAATGGAATGTGGTTACACATATACCTCTCTAAGTTGCAAGTTTGTGTTAATTCTTTGCTCTCATTTACACCGGAACACCTCATTTTCTAAATGACATTTTGTATATTAGTGCCCATGTCAGAATATTAATTCACAAAATATACCATATTTTTAAACAATTCAAGATTAAATGGATCTGAAACGCAATCTTCTGCTTTATTGGTAAGTTTCAAACGCACTCAATGAGTTTTGAACCCACATCCTCACCCTCTCCTTTACCCATTCTTATTGGAGATGGAAGTGTCATTTGAACTAGAACTCATTGATGCATCTTAAACACAATCCCAAGGATGAAAGAAATAATAAAATACTGCTTCTATACACAAACAAGTTGTACAACTCTTTTGTTTTTGTTTTTTTTGTTTTTTGTTTTTTTCAGATTTCAACATCCACAGCAGACACCTCATATTTCTTTCCTAGATTTCAACATTTACAGCAGGATCTGCAGAAAAAACCTCAAAGATTCATCAATAGAAGAAAATTTTACACCCTAATGAACTGGAGTCTTCAATTGTTTCCAGAAACTAATGTCAACTCTTATTATATGATATATAGGATAAGTCAACGAGCAGGCCTGAGACTGGCTCAGCCTGAACGTTGGGCCTAAATAATTTTAGAGCCTGAGTAGATCTAGATCCCAAAAATAACAGCAAAAGTAATTATCATTTTTGTTGTAGATTTTTTTTTTTCTTTTTCGCTGGGGGGAGGTGGGGGATAAGAGAGATGACAAATTTGGGTCAAACATTAGAAAAAATACAAGAGGTTTAGGTTCAACAGTTTTATAATTCAAAGAAGCTGCCATTGGGTACAGAGAGAGAGGAAGCAAATATAGAACTGTAACTCAGCACCCTTTTTTGAGATTTTGAGAAGAGAGCACAGTACGATGAAAGCTGTAGGCTGTGTTCAGGGGGGAGTTATTGTCTATCATTGGCCTCCATTGGTAGAATCAATCAGGGGCCTAAGAGGCTGCAGTTTACTCTATGGCAGAAATCAGTGGTTTGAGTCCGCTTATCTCCAACTCATGAACTTAGCTAATACAAAGCTATATGATAGCACCCAATTTTTTCAATTCGGCAGTTTGATCTATGATTTATCATTCATGGACGTTGATAAGATACTTTCATAGCAGCACCTTAAGATGGCATAATCAAATTCTTTGATTGGTTCTTTCCGGGGAACCTTCTTTTTGGACTGATGGGGACAACAAACAAATTTTTTTTTTTTTTAATTATAAAAATATTATAACAAATCTAATTTATTCTTAATAATACTTAATTAAAATAATAAATAAATAGAGTGCTCCTATTCGAAATGCCTTGTGATCTTCAACCAATTCTGTGCTTCAATATAATTTCTTGGAGTAAGTGCTATAGCTTGTTTCCAATACTCAGCAGCATGGGGCTTAACATTAGGTTAAAGAAATGTAATCAAAGCCTAAATTTTCAATTCTGTCCAAGCATGACCATTAGTGAGCAGGATTGTTTGGCCAGGAAGGGCAGCAAACCCATGTTCAGGTCTAGCATAGACAATCCTACCAAGGGGAAGATTGGAAGAATTCCTAGGAGACACCCAGTAAACTTAGAAATTACAGAAGAGATAGTATCACAAAGACAAGTCCACAGAAAATGAAGCAACTAGGGATCCACAAAATCATCTCCTTGCACATGAAAACAATGACATTTTGAGATGGAAGGGATTTCAGTTTCTTTGTTCTAAATCCAAAGAAATACTTAAAAACACTTTAAATTCATGGACTGATTTGGTGAGTTAAGTGGGTGCCATTAAGGATTGGAGTTCACTTCTTAGCACCTCAGTATGTTCTTTACCATCAGGCATAGATGGAAATTCCTTAAATTTGGATCTCCTATACTCTTGAGTACATTGTTATTCATCAGCACAGGTTTAGCTTATGATGTATCTGCAAGACCCTATCCAAACGAGCATTGCCAAAAACTATGCCTAAAAGGCCCTAGTAGCTCACTGCTCTTAAGCACACCAACATAAGATGCAGCTCTCTTAAATTTGGGACTAAATCAGTAAGTTAGCAAAGAAGCCACTCTACCAAAGACAAAGGCATTCATATAAACCCAGGGTCACATTGTCTACAAATAGAGGGAAAATAAAAACGAAAGAAAAGGCAAGGCAGAGAATAGACATTTTTTGTTATTTTTGTAAGTACAGAAAAAATAAAATAAAAACTAAACAAGGTATCCTTTCCCTCCAAAATCCCTCAATTTGACAAAATTAAAATGAGGGGATTTGCAGGGATAAGGCATCCCCCTCTAGGAACAACCTTCCAAATTAAATTAAACATAAAGGAACAACCTTCCAAATTTCACCTAACCCAAACAAGCAAAACACAGGAGTCCACATTACCAACATGCCAATAGCTTGACCACCATTCTTAACATACCTCACCTAACCCAAAAAATGTAGATATAAATGATGCACTACACACCCCCCCCCCCCCCCCCCCCCAAACCCCACCCCATTTAACATACACATGCAACACCAATTTGTCATTATTATATTAAACCTTATCAAATTGTCCATTGTAAAAATTTTCCTCAATGTAGCTAATCAATTGAAAAACCACTCCTAGCACTCATTTGTCACAACCCACCATCAAATCAAAGATAACAAGCTATATCAAGCCAGGATGAAAAGCAAAACAGAATGTGACCTGAACTACAGAAGATAAGACGAACAACAATCTATCACACTAAGAATCAATGAGCACATCAGGATCATACATGCCAAGGAAGTTTAGCAATTCAATGGAACAAGAATTACTGAGTAAGCATTAGTAAAAGTTTGAATTACTGAGTAAGCATTAGTAAAAGTTTACTAGACTGTCGCTTGAGTAATTCTGTGTGTATGTAAGAGACAAGCATAGACCTTACCTGCATAATAGCTTCCTTCAGCAATGAATGAAGACGTGATCCTGAATCATGAACACTCTTAGGAGGCCAAATCTGCAAGAAAAGGGCATGTGAAGATGAACCATGCCAAACAATAAACATCGCATTAACAAAGTTCAAAATAATTCCATAATCAAAGAAAGTTGTTCAAAGCTAAATAGATCAAGTAAAACACCACAACTAGATGGCAATGTTTACTAGTTACTGAGTATAGACCAATTCTAGTCATGACTGACAATTCATCACAAGACAATTTGAAAAAATTTGTTAACAACAGTAACAAACTTCAATCATTTTAGGTTTTCATGATCCTATACTTTAAGACATGAATTTTAAATTAAAAAAAAAAATCATATGAAATATGGAAATTGATTTAATTAACATTCTAAATCTATCAATTATTTCCATAAATATCTTACCGAAGTGGAACATGCAGGACACACATATCCAGCTGGTGCTGTATGCGAAGGAAAACTTTTGATATGTGAAACCAAGCAATTTGTGTGTAAAACATCTGAAGCAAAAAATCAATGTACATTACGTTATGCACTAAGAGTTCAACAGGCTTTCTTTCAGAGAGATAATTTGCATGTCAGAGGCAGTAACTATATCTGCAAAATCACATACGCAAGCAACCCAATCGAGTAGTTTGAGGACCCGTCCCCTCTTCAAGTGCTACTTGACACTGGGAGCATTTATTTGGCCAATCATATTCTGCATCTATTACCCATTCTGAGTAAGTACGGACCTAGAAAAGACAACCAAGATAAATACAGCTTAGGCCCTGAACAACCTTACAACATCATCAACGAGATCTTTTCATAATAAAAATATACAAATGCACGTACTTATACCTATTGTGCAAACATATTTTATACTGATCTCTCTTTTTTATAAGTATTTTTTAACCGATCTCTATAAAAAATAGCCACAAAAATAAATATGATCAAATTGAATATTCATCTCTTCCATGAAATTCTAGCTCAAAGTAGCATAAAGTTGATCCAACATGGAAAAAAAGGTAACGGCATAACAACTTATATCAGTGATCAATCCAACTGATGTAAACTAGAAACCACTGCAATAGGGAAATAATGTCTTGGAAATGTAGAATATTTTCTGTAAAGTAAAAGAAAACAATACATAATGAGGTAGATTTAGGACATGAATTCCAAAGCAAAATCTTTAGAAACGAATGCAAAGTGAGCACCATCAAGACAGTTCTGTAACATGAATATAAAAACCCTACTAATATGAGGACTATGAAAAAAAATACAAAGTAACTGGGAATCAGTATCTTTCACTCAAATTAACACCAAAGTATACCGTTCATACGTATGCACAAATTTGCCTCAAGAAAAATCTTAATTATGTCCAAAATGAAGAAATTATCCACACAATGATTACAAAAACCATCACTAACACAATACAACATGATGAAAGGGAAAGAGGAGAGATCCTTGCAATATATTCTATCTGGGTATATTAGGGCCTGTTTGGTATGCAAGTTCAAACCACAGTTTTCAATGAGTGCTGAAAAATGTGGGCCCAAAAAAAAAATTGTATTTGGTAAGAGGGTTTAATAAAGAGTGTTTGAGTCACAGTTCTCAAAAACTATGAGACCCACAAAAATATGACTCCTTACATAGAGCAAATGGCTCTATTCTCTCTCTTTCACACGTTTGTCTCTCTCAGAAATGGCTCTCTCTCTCACACGATCTGGACTCTTTCAACTTTCTCTCTCTCATGCGGTTGAACCAGAAAATTTCTATGGTTGAACCAGAAATTTTTAGATCAGAAAATTTCTCTCTCTCTTGTGGTTGAACCACAAAATACCCAAAAATATCTCTTTCATGATCTGTGCTTGCTAATGTGCAGCACTTAAAAGTTGATACAGCTGAGCAGTTCAATTGGGTTGAAGGGTCGGCTTGACAGCTAGAGTTGAGGCTTGGGGCTATGAGCATGGATGGTGGATGCTAGAGGCTATGAAGAGAGTGGAGGAAGAGGTGGAAAGGTGCGGTGGTGAGAATGGTTTTGTGAGTTTTGGTGTTGGGTTAAAATTGTGAAAGAAGAAAGTGAAGGAGATGGTGTTGATTGAGAGAGATGAGTTTTGGGTGTTACTGAGTTAGGATTTGTGGGATTGATGGGTCTAGAAAGACAAGGAAATAATAGAGAGAGAGAGGGCTGTTGCGAGTGAGTTTCTTTTTTATTTTTTTAACTAACAAGGTGCTGCATTTGTCAGTGAAAATACCCACCTTTTATTAAAAACACATACTCATACCAAACATATAATTGTGTTTTTGCAGTTTTAAAAGAATGTTATTAGAAACATGAAACCAAACACATGTTTTGCATTATAAGTACTTTAAAGTTTTAAACACATGTTTTCACAACATTTTTTAAACCACAATTTTCACATCATTTTGAAAACTATTGTTTGCAATCACATACCAAATGGGCTGTGAAGAGCCCTTAGAGGGTATCCTTTTTTATTTCGACCGCAACTTAGGGGAAGATCCGAAGATATTCACTGATTATAATCTGAGAAGAAGAGGCTATACTATATTGGATTGGTGTTGCATGTGCCAATGTAGTGGGGAGATGATAGACCACTGTACATTCAAGGATTTGGAGAGCTTAGGGAATAAGCTTCTAGCCTCTTTTGTAGGCACTTTTTTTTATTGGTCTCAAGTTTGGGGACTCACATCTAGTGATTCTATTCCGATGTATATAGACTACCTTTTTCCTTGTACATAATTTCTTGTTTGTAATTCTTTTGATTATTTCATGCCATTTTTTGCATGAAGTAGTCCTTTTTCAATAAAAACTATTCTTACCTATCAAAAAAATATTCTATCTGGATATGCCAAGCTAAATTTGGCCTACAATGATAACAGAGAATTTCAAAAAGAAGAATCATGTATTCACCCATTGAGTTCAACACATCAGAAGGTCAAAAACTGTTCATCACTTTGATATGCTTTCTCCCTCCATCTATTGACCTCTTTTCCCTAAATTTAGTATCATGTCTAATCCCCTATTTCAATCTCTTAAAATCCCTTCAACACACAAATGCTAATACTATTAAAATTCAATCACATGATAGCATTACATACGAATAATGAGAGCGCCACAGCTAAATGCTAATACAATTAAAACAAGTTTTAAATACAAAATAGAATAAACAGTGTAACATGATTGAGTTATGAGCAATGAATCCAATCCCTCCCAAAGTAAGATAACAATAAATGATAATAATACCAATGAAAGCAACAAAAATAAATAAATTTACCACGCATATTTGGTGCTCCGGAAAACACATGCATTCGCCACAAACCGGAACCTTGTGCACGTAACAATACAATCTGGTAGCCTGAAAAACCAAACCCCACCACACACATTATTACCCAACATACATTCCCTACTTTCCCAATTTTAATCAATGCACAAAGAAACAAGCTTTACAAGAGAGAGAGTCCACTTCCAGCTACAAACACATTGGTAATAAGCTAGCTAGCAATTAACAGAGTTCAGCTAGTGATTTACAATGTAAACCCAAGAGGGAAAAACTTAAAATTATTCTTCGCTTTTCATTTCTTCGAATGGAAAATTGGAATTGAGCTACGAAATTCAGACATAGAAATGAAAATTGGGAAAACGACAATTTGTGCAGCTGATATAGATCGCGATAAATTTCAGATTTCAGAATTGGATCCGATCCAAAACCTCAAAAAAAAAAAAAAAAAATGATCAGAGAAAACGAAATATGAGAAATTGAAGCAAATACCTTTCGACATTTGCAGACCACCATTGCATTGACCAGTGCACAGTGTCAAATTAGCCTTTGTTGCAGATCAATTTTGGAGTGAGGATTTGGGGCAAAACTATTAGGGTTAATGGATAAAACGCAAAAGGGTCTGAGAGAGAAAGAGAGAGATGAGGGATGAGTCACTTGAGTGAATGAAGAATCCAGGTCAGTTGTAGTTGGTGTCCAGATTTGCAGTGCTCCTCATGGAGATCCGTTTCGGTTTTTCTCTTTTCATTAACGGATTTTTAATTGCGTGTGAGATTTCTGCCCGTTGTTGTTGTCGTCGTCGTTTTGTTTTGTTTTTTTTTTTTTTTTTTTCCTTGAAATTGCATTTGGTTATAATTCTTGTTTAGTACACTTTTTAGCAATACAAAGGAAACTTTTTCAATTAATAATTACAGTATTTTACTTTTTTATAGGACTCTTTCGTTTGCATCTAGTACAATAGACACTGTCGTGACAGGTCCAGTGCAACTGATACTAAACCTAAGTTTTGCCATTTTTTATATGTAAATACGACATTATTTTAAACTTATAATCATTTATAATATTAGCTCTTTATCATTAGATCAAAACACCATTATTTTGCTATTACTATGAGATTCGTATTTTGTTATTATTAGCTATGTTACTTATGATAATTGGATCATATAGACACCTACGAAACCATCTACCATGGTTTTGCCTAGTCTAACAACTGACAATATTGCTTTTACCCATACCCTATTCTGGATCTAGATTTGGGGTTTGCCTTCTGAACACACATCTGAAGATGTTGGAAGAGAAATTGGTTGCAAATTGGGTAGTGTTATTGAAGTAGATAAACGGTCTTGGCAAGCAGATTAAGCCAAGTTCATGAGAGTGGGAGTAAACTTGTCGATTGACAAGTCTTTAAGAAGAGGTGGAAACATTGCCATTGCAGATGGTGAAAGATTTTGGGTCTCCTTTAGGTATGAAAGGCTCCCAACGTTTTGCTATGTTTGTGGTAAAATTGGACATGATGAAAAACATTGCTCAGTAAAGCAAGATGGCCAGCAAGTTGATCGTCAATACGGAGAATGGCTTAGAGCTGGTAGTACTAATAAAGGGGGATTTGAGCATAAAAGATCCATAAGTAGCAAAAGCCAAGAATCCACAGATGAAGAAAACATAAGGAGGAGCTGGGCGGAGGAACCAAGCAACTGGAGAAGCTTAGTTCAAATGGTGGGTGTAGGAACCGAAGCACTACAGAGGTGCCAAAGTCAGAAGGATACTGATGTTACTATGCCAAACCCACTGGTGCCGAAAAATCTGGACAGATGGGACAGTAGAGAAAAAGAAGGATGTGATGGGAGGCAAATAATCAAGGTAAGTAAAAGGGTCAAAGTAACTAGAACTAACCTAGTCAAGGAGCTGTTTAGTTCCAACAATGATGCCTTCTCAGCAGTGGGCCAAGTTAACCAGCCCAACAAGGAAACGACTGAAGTGACTAGCTCGATAAGGCCTAAAAAAGGAAATGGACCAAGAAAAGATAAGGAGGTCCTGATACTAAGCCCAAGTAAGGAGAAGAAAGCTCCAGGAAAAGGCAAATGGAAAAAAGTTGCCAGGGAGAAAGGAAAAGCCCAATCCGTAAAGTTGGAAGCCCAGATATCTGTGGTGGGTAAGAAAAGGCAAATAAGTAGTGAAGTATCTAAGGAAAAAGATAACAGGAGTTTGAAGCGGCTTTGTGAAATACAAACCTCACTTAAGGAACAAAACATTGATATATCGGCAGTGGCTGCTCACTGTCAAGAGCAATGAGTGCCTTGAGTTGAACTGCTGGGAACTTGGGAACCTTCGAACAGTTAATGCACTGCACGAGATCATGCAACGATGGGATCCCAACATTGTCTTCTTGATGGAGACAAAACTTAATAAGAAAGGTATGGAAAAAGTAAAGGAGAGAACTAGATTCATACATGGGCTAATTATGCCTAGATCGGAGCGAAGTGAAGGTCTGGCTATGTTATGGAGGAAAGACATCAACTTGGAGATAATGGAATATGCTGGCAATTTCATTGATGCTATCGTAGTGGAATTCAGCTTAGGCATCAGATGGAGAATCACAAAGGTTTATGGACACCCTGAAACTCACAGAAGGAAAGAGCCATGGGATCAATTGAAATATTTGAATAGAAATTTCCAACTTCCTTGGATATGACTTGGGGATTTCAATGAGATCTTGTCTGTGAATGAAAAATTGGGAGGAGCTTGTAGACCTTAGAAGCAGATGGATGAATTTTGGAATGCAGTAAATAATTGTGGGTTTAAAGATTTGGGGTATGCTAGGCCAGATTATACTATGGTTTTGAAACTCGGACCATTCACAGAACTGTACAAGAGAGAGGTTCAAGGTTTCTACGATCAGATCGAGATCGAATCGAGATCGAACCATGATGATGTCATAATTTCTTTAATAATTATTTAAAATATAAATAAATATATTAAATTAGTAAAAATAAAAAATTTAACTAAAATATTTCAAATAAATATACAAATTTATTTTGAAAATAAACATTTTTCAACCTAAGATTTATGGTGAATTTATTATAAAATTAACATTACTTTAAATATTAATCCAATACAAGAATTTATTGTAAAAATATTATAAAAATATTTTGTAAAGATATCATTACGTTAATTTCTAACCCAATACAAATTTGAAACCTTTTTCTTTTTATTTCCTCCATTCACCTGCCAACATCAAGTCTGGTCTCATCAAGACATCAACTTCACCCATTTTTATTTTTATTTCCCCAAGGCTTCCATTTCCCAAAGTTTAATCTGCACCACACCTTTTAAAACAATCTCTACAACAAGTCAGCCATTTACTTCTAGTCTTCTTCTTATCTTTTTCTTCTTTCATCTTCTTAAGTTTTCTTCGTTTCTTCCGTCACTTCAACTTCCCAGTTCACATTTTTTTTTTCTTAAGTTTTCTTAAACCAGTTTATGCAACATCTAGAGAGTAGAGACAAGAAAACAAGATAGAGAGAAAAAGAAGAAGATTAAGAAGAAAAGTTTTGAACAAATAACAAACGAGAGACAGAGCTAGCAAGATAGAGATGATTGGATCTCAATATTTTCAATGTTTGATAGCATCTCATAGTGGTTGAAGCTTCAACCATGGTGATAAGGTGCTGTGAGCTTCTAATTTTTTTTTTAAATTTTTTTTATCAAAAAAAGCATTGATTTGAATCGTGAGAACCGTTCACGGTTTTCAAATCTGAGTGGTTCGACTGTGGTTTGAACAATTTCATGCTTTTTGTGCACAGAACGGTTCTGGTGGTTAAAAGAACCATGTTAGTGAGAGGTTCCTAGTTACCCAAGTTGAATTGTACAATCTGGTTCGAGTCTGAAAACCATGGATTATACCTGGCGCAATATGCAAGAAGGAAAAAATAAAGTGTACTTGAGACTAGATCGTGGTTTAGCAAATACAGAGTGGATTGATTATTTCAAGGAAACTCGAGTCCATCATATTGTGGACTCTACCTCTGATCATTATGCACTTCTAGTAACTGACTCCTTTACTCCCCAACCGCCAAGGAAGAGATGTTTTCACTTTAAAGCCCTGTGGACCAAAAGGGAGGATTGTAGAAATATTATTGAGGCTGCATGAAGGGATGGCATAAATTTAAACACCCCGAGTGGCATGGCCTTAGGCCTCAGGCAATGTGCCAAAGATCTGTCTAGATGGAACATGACTATGTTTGGACAGGTGCCAAAGGAAATCCAGAAGAAAAGGAAAGCTCTCAATGATATGGTCTTAAGAGACCATGACGGAAGCAGGGCAGACAAATCAATGTGCTTCGAAAAGGGATTAATGATCTGCTAGATAGTGAGGAGCTAATATGGCAACAAAGGTCTAAAGTTCAATGGCTAGGTCTCGAGGATTGCAATACTAAATATTTTCACTCCAAGGCTTCTAAAAGAAGGAAGAAGAATACAATCACTAGGCTAAAAGATGAAGAAGGAAATTGGTGTGATAGTAATGAAAGTATTGCATCAGTGGTAGTGAATTACTTTGAGAAGTTGTATACCACTTCCTTCCCCAATCGCGTATCAAAGGTAATTGAAACAATACTTGTTAGAGTAACAAATAAGATGAATCAAGAGTTGATTAAAGAATTTAGCAAAGAGGAGGTGGCAGCGTGGCAACACCCAGCCTCGATCGGAACGGGATGGAAAAATTGCTATTGTCGTTGCGAGCCCTCGTTCGACCACCTACCATGGCGACAGCTCCCGCGCGTGTGGGGCCCCTTTGGAGGGCCCTTCTTGATATGATGGTGTGGTTCACATGGGGCTTTGGGTGCACTCTCTCTCGGTGGAGTAGGGTATTTATCTACCTTTGACGTTATGGCAGGAATTTGGGCCAAATTTTAAGGGATTACTAAAGGTGAGTGGAGTCGCCACCAATCATTGGATTTTTCTAAGGTGTGATTGGTCACCTGTTTCTAGTTAATTTTATTACCGATCCTAGGTTAAGAAAAAGGGCATTTTTCCTAATCTAATGTAAATGGTAAAAAATCTTGATTCTTAGGTCCGGAATTTTGGTTACGTGTGGGGAAGGTGTCAACGCCTGTCCAAGGATGGTCCTTTATTTTGATAAAACCTTAATTTTCAGAAATTGGCAGTAAAAACATGATTTCAACATTGGCTTTCAAGGTTTTGCATACATGGGGGCTGTAAGGTTGAATTTATTCAATCATGTGTTGGCTTTATTCTGTACCAAATTTACTTGTAATTTAGCAATTAGATACCCTGTATTTAGGTGGGAATTATGTAAGGGTAGTGTTTGAGAGAGTGAAGAATACTTAAATGTGTGCACTCAAGAAGGGCCTCGCGACTGGATCTCGCGATTGGCTCGCGGTTGGTGAGTTGCCAAAGGTGGCACACATGTGAAGCATGTAGGGGAGCTGAAGGGTCATGCTAGCTGTAGCACTACAGGACAAAACTTCCAATCTAACCAGGCAATTAGCTCGCGACTCAAACTCGTGACTTGTTCTAGTTGTGAGGTCGAGTCGCCAGAATGCCTTGTTTGTTTGAAACCTAATCTTTCGCATTCCTCATACACCTTACTATAAATACCCTTATACCCATGAAATGTAGAAAGCTTCCAGAGAGAATTTTGAGAGAAAAACCCTAAAGAAAAACAAGATTGACTCATCCACAATTTTCATCCTTTGATTCTTCGAATTCCTCTACTCTCACCCTCTCCATTGACATATCCTTGAGAGGTACATTTAGCCAAATCCTTATCTCACCATACCCATATCAGTGATGAGGTATTTTGGTGCTTGGGAAGCAGTTTAGAAGGAACCAATTCATTTTGGTTGATGCAATGGGCGATTGCAAAATCTGGTAAGCTAGAGAAGACAAGGTTCGGTGTAACCCTATTGGAGTAAGAAGCTTGGAGGGCTTAGGTGCATTTGGTAAATTAGGTTTGGAGGGTTTTCTGCTATTCATGTATCCCAACTTCATTCTCTAATGGATTATTGACCGCTTGGAGGGTGGCGGAGAGGTTTATCGCCGAGTGCTTCGGTTTCCTCTTCAATAACACATTGCCGTGTTATCTTTGTGTTTGCATGTTTCTTCCCTTTCTCTTTACCTTTTAATTATTGTTGTGATTGTGATTAATTATGGTTTAGAGTGTGTTACCAATTCTGTTTTAGCTTATATTCATCTTTCCGCACATATATTGTTTGTGTATAAGCTTGTGTTGGTAATTTTGAATTTGGGGGTCTAAACGTTCATAGGTGTTTTACACGCTATTTGAATTTTCAATTGGTATCAGAGTGGGTGCATTTGCTATGATTTAATTACCTGAGTGTGATCCTTGACCCCGTTTGAGATGGATCGATCTCAATCTTTGAATGCTCCTACATATTTTGATGGAAGCAATTATGCATTTTGGAAAGTCCATATGAAGGCATTCCTATGTTCCATTGATGAGAGTGTTTGGGATGCTATAGATATAGGATGGACTAGGCCGGAGGTTGCCAAATCCATATAGGATAAGGCAGCCCTTGTGGTAGATAATGCTAATAGTAAGGCTCTAAATGCTATTTTCTATGGTGTGTCTTTAGATGAGTTTCACAGGATTTTTCACGTTACAATTGCCAAGGAGGCGTGGCAAATATTGGAAACGACTTATGAGGGAACCAAAAAGGTGAAGGACACCAAGCTCCAAATGCTTACCACACGTTTCGAAGAGTTGAAAATGAGTGAAGACGAGTCATTCGACTTATTTTACAGGAAGCTGAATGAGGTGGTAATTGGGAAGTTTAACTTGGGGGAAAAGACGGATGACTCCAAGATTGTAAGAAAAATTCTACGATCACTACCGGAAAGCTTCTGTGCAAAGTTTACTGCTATTGAAGAGAGCAAGGACCTTGATGACATCAAAGTTCAAGAACTTATTGGCTCACTTCAAACCTATGAGCTTTCTCTACCATCACAAAGGAAGAGCAAATCACTTGCTCTAAAGACAATCAATGAGAGAATGGAAGCTCAAGACTCATTGGATGAGGATGAGGTCGAAAAAGATGTGGCGTATCTTTTAAAGAACTTTCGAAAGTTCTTGAAGTTCAAAAAGAATGGAAATTTGCTAAGAAAGGAAAATTCCCAAATTCCTGGAAGGAGTAAAAGAATTTCAAGAAGAAAGATGGGAATGATTCTCAATCTTCTCAAGCAATCACGTGCTATGAATGCAACGGTCATGGACATCTCAAGGAGTGTCCGAACTATTTGAGAGGGTAGGGTCAAGTGTATGCCACTACTTTTAGTGACACTGACCCCTCTAATTCATATTCAGAAGAAAGCTGTGACGGAGAGGGAAACTTCTATGCATTCATGACCATTGCTCCCATGGAATCTTCAGATGACTTGAGTGTGCTAGTGGTAGAGCTTGGTGAGTACACTGAATTGGAGTCAATAGGGATAGTAGAGGAATCCAATGATGAGGAAGATGAAAGAACAGTGGGACTGCAAGAGACCTACAATTCCCTCCATAAGAAGACCGGTGAATATGCAAAAGTGGCTAAAGCAGCCATTAAGAAAATGAAGGGAGCAGAGCGAGACTACAAGAGTCTTTTAGTTTGATACAAGGAAACTAAGTGTGAAGTCGAGACGCTAAATGGAGAGCTGACCAAAGCTTACTCAAAAATAAAATTTCTTGAGCTTAAGGTGATTCAAGCTAATGCTAAAGTAAAATGGGTCTCCTCCAAGAAGCTTGATGAAGTGCTTGCTCATCAAAAACCTTTCTCTGACAAAAGCGGATTGGGATACATTGGAGAGAGCAGTTTGAGTGCCAAAGTGTTCAAGGATATGAAGTTTGTGAAAGCTAAGGAACCAATGGTGGAAATCACTACTGTTGAGAAAGTGAAGGCGGAGAAGAAGCGGAATGTGACTGACCAACGGTTTTTGACTAAGCCTCCTAACCAATCAGTGGTCAAACCTAAGGGTAAAGGGAAATCTCTCCCAAAGTCACAAAGAGGTCCGAGAACTCAACATTTCTACCATCACTGTGAAATTCAAGGACACACCAGACCAAATTGTCATAAGCTTCAAGCATTAAAGAATGCAAGTGCTCAAAGGTCAAAAAGACCAAGAAATGGCAAAGGGAATTGGACTGCTGAGCAATCAAAAGATCAAGAAGGTGATCCTGGAGTGAGGGATGTGATGAAGATGATTGATGCATTCACCACCTGTTTGACAAGCTTCACCAGAACGTTTGAAAGTCATAACAATAGTACCCAATCCTCTAGGGATATCACCCCAAATGCAAGTGTCGTGTGGGAGAAGAAGGGTACACATGCATAAGCATTACAACATGTCCAAGCATTAATACTTCCTCTGTTTTGTGACATTGATTGGTTGTGTGCTTTTTGTTATTTCTCTAGCATGTTTTGAAAACTTTTGTTTGTTTGTATTGGCTTTGAATGTTTTTACAATTTTTTATTTGTTTTTTATCAATCTTTACTTGTTTTTGTGTCTAAAATCCAAAAAACACATAAAAAGTAGAAAATCCAAAAAGTTTAATCGGCATTGTTGTGTTATGTCACACACATGTTTTGCCTTGTACCTTCGTACAAATGGCTTTGTGCATTTATGAGCATAGCTTGTTCTTTATGCACTCATATCATTGTGAGAAAAATCTTGACATCTATATGATTGTTGTAAATGGATCTTCAAACTTGTCATGAATGATTAGTCAATGGTTTTGTTGATCTTGAGACTTGCATAGACTTGTGTTTATATATCTTCCCACTCTTTTAATTTTTTTTGCTTAAAGAGCTCAACCAATGTAAATCTTAAAATGAAAAGAGATAATGAGCTGCAAAAACCGTCACATATACTAGTATTCGACTAGGAAAAAGGAAAGCGATTTATATGAAAATGTATGATACCCAAAAAGCTAAAAACTTGTTCATCAAATTGAAATATCAAAAAATTTTAGGCATCGATCTCAAAATGAGACGTATTGATTCAAAATGATCAAATGTTATGATGTATATAAAGCCAAATGAAAAGCTTCAAAATTATGTAATCAAGTTTTGTGGGAGGTCATATATGCATACTTTTATAATTGAGATTAGTCACTTTTTCTCGTGCTAATTGTGTAAGTCTTGGTTGAATTGATCATTGAAACTTCACATTAGACTAAGGACTATCTCATTTTTGGTACCTACACACATCACACGTCTATGTTCAATGAATGCCTTATTCATATGTGTGATTGTACTTGTTTAAATGTGTTGCACATACTTAATTATATGTTGATCAAACACAAAAAGATTTTTGAGTGTTTTAATTGTTTTTGAAAAGTATTTTTGTTTTGAAAAATTTCAAAAATTTCAAAAACTATGTAACTTTGTTTTGGCAACTCACTTTGGCGAGTCAAGCCAGTCGTGAGCCTTAGTCGCGAGTTTACACAGAAGCTTTTGGCGACTCTCTAGCGGGTCAAGCTCTCAGTCGTGAAAAAGACTTAGAAAATTTTTAAAATTCTTGGTTTTTAGGATTTTCGCGACTCAATTTGGCGACTGGTTTGCAAGTGGAAGCTCTAGTTGCGAGGTTTACTTAGAATGTTTGGCGACTCCCGTCGCAACTAACTCGCGGGTGGACCTTCTAGTCGCGAAAAAGACTTAGACAAATTTTGAAAAATTTGTCACACGGGTTTTTGGTGGCTTGCTTTAGCGACTTGTTCGCAACTCAATCCAGTCGCGAAAAATGCGTGTTTTGCACAATGAGGGTTATTTTCAGGGCATTTTTCAAAAACTTTTCAGTTTTCCCTCGTATATTGTGACTGTTCATTGTCTCCCTCTTCTAAACTCACCGTGTTCACTCACAAAAACTCCATTTTCTTCATCATCTCTTCACCAATCTTCAAGAAAAAGGTATGAGTTCTCTATTTTTCTCAAAATATATCATGTTTCTAGCCCTTGTTCTCTTGGATTTTGAGTTTTTGTTGAGTTTTGAAAAATATGATGTTCGAATATGGTTTGGGTATCTTTGTTGAGTTTGTTGAATGGGTTTTGATTGGTTTTTATAGCTTGATGCTTATAATCCATGTGTTCATGTTTGCTTCTCAGTTTCGAGTAGTATACTTTGTTTGTATTGTGTTGTGCATATCATACCCATGAGTAAATGCCTTATAGACATCTTCATGTATTTTTGAGGATTTCATGGAAGACAATGTTTGTAGGGAGTTCATAGAATACTTTGAATGTATAATACATCTCTAGTTTTGTGTTTTGCATTATGCCTTAGGTTGTACATGGTGATATTTGCACACACACACTCTTTGATATAATTGAGAAATTAATGACAAACCTCTGTTGTGCCTTGATGCTATGTGTTCTCTCATGTCTAGTTGCTTTTGAGCTATGCTTTAATTTAAATCTTTAACCTAATTCTAAGTCCATTTGATTGCTACTAACTTGTTACTAATGTTTGGTGTTACCACATGTTGTACTTTGTTCCTGTGGTCTTTGCTGCTATATCTTTGCAGATGACTCCAAAGAAAAAGACTATTGCACATCGTGTCAACAAAAGGAAGAAAATGGACAATACTCGATTCCGCTCTATCCAACACTTTGAAAGATACAATCAGTTCTTTGAGAAGGCTCCAATTATTCAAGAACGATTTGTGGACTTAGTGGATTTGAAGGATTACTTTATCCTAGGTTGTTTTCAAGATAGAGGTTGGGACAAGCTTTTTGGTGATCTCCCTGGAGTGTGTGACCCGTTGATCCGTGAATTCTATGCCAACGAAATCTTGCGAGAGGATGAAATTGATTGTTGGATTAGAGGCCATGAGTTCACCATTGACTTGAAGGATATTGATGATGTTCTTGGTTTTGAGAATCTAGAGCATGATTTCACTCACTACAAGGACAGAATGCTCTCCATAGAGACGGTTCAATCGCATATTGGTGGGGTTCGAGAAGGAAGATGTCTCAACACAACTGCTTTTCCACCGAACCTTAGATGTCTCACCTTAATTATGATGTTTAATATGTACCCGATGAAGAAGATGACCACCATCAATAATGCAAGAGCTATTTTTCTAATGGAGCTTCGGGAGAACACTTACATTGATATTAGTGCTCATGCTTTCTGCATTATTGCTGATGAAACTAGAACAACCTCAAGGCCAAAGCTGATTCTCCCTAGTTTGCTCATGAGGCTCTTTCATGTAAAAGGTGTGGAAATTCCACAAGATATCAATCTCCTGTCTACCCCTCCAACTATAAATGCTTTAACAATTGCACGGATCAAAGTTCATCTTCCGGGTGATGAAGAGGAAGTTGTTCAAGCATAAGGAGAACCTATGAACACTGAGACAGAAGCAGAAGGACAACCTTCAAGCTCACGAAGTCGTGGTAAAAGAAGCCGAGCTTCAACATCTTCTGAAGTACTTCCAGATGCATTTCAAATCATCCTGGAAAGGATTGATGGCCTGCGAGATGTCCAAAATGAGCAATTTGATAGGCTGACTGCTATCGAAGACCAGATTAACTTGCTTTCAGCCAAGTTTGACAGCTTCACTGCTCAGCCTTAGCCCTTTGGCCATTCCGATCAAAAAGGGGGAGATATGGATTAGGAGTAGCTCTTGAAGGGAAGCCTCATTTTGAGGGGGAGAAAGTTTAAGTACTTTTAGTTTATATTGTTTATGGTTTGTGGTGTTTATGTTTGGATTTAGTTTCAATTAAGTACTTTTGGTTTGAACTCCTTAACTCTAGTACTTGGTTTTCTACTACTTGACTATGATATGTTGTGAATACTTGAATACTTTGCTATTTGAAATATTTTTGTATATGTACCTTTGCTTTGTACCTTAGTACTTTTAGTTAATGTTATGCATTTTCTTTAGTACATCACTCTTGTGCCCTTATTGGATTTTATATCCTTAATGCAATTACCTTGTGTTGTTGTATCGGTTGAATGTTGGACATACAAATGATACTTTGCATCAAGCTTATTAGATTGCATGTCTAGATGTTCATTCCTTGTATGAATGATCATTGTGATCACTATTTATAGTGATTGTTCTTGTTTGGTCAAGTCATGCTTTATTGCTTTAATCTTTACTACTTGATCGCTTTGTGCTTGCTCCATATGCATTTCAAGATTTCTGCTTACAATGGTAGTCTTGTGTTGTTGTTTTCAGGAAATACTTGTTCGTATGGTTCAAGGGCTTCAAAGTTTCTAGAGTTAGATGTGAGTGAGTTTTGGCAATTGTTCCCAACTCACATGTTAAGTCTAGAGTCTGTTTTAGGGTTTTGTTATGGAATAGCTAAAGAGGGAGATTGTAAGGTTGAATTTATTCAATCATGTGTTGGCTTTATTTCGTGCCAAATTTGTTAGTAATTTAGCAATTAGATACTCTGTATTTAGGTGGGAATTATGTAAGGGTAGTGTGTGAGAAAGTGTGAAGAATACTCAAATATGTGCACTCAAGAGGGGCCTCGCGACTGGCTCGCCACTGATGAGTCGTCAAAGGTGGCACACGTGTGAAGCATGCAAGGAAGCTGAAGGGTCACGCCAACTGTAGCACTACTGGACAAAACTTACAGTCTGGCCAGGCAGTTAGCTCGTGACTCAAACTTGCGACTGAAACTTGACCTTTCGCATTCCTCATACACCTGATTATAAATACCCTTATACCCACGAAATGTAGAGAGCTTCCAGAGAGAATTTTGAGAGAAAAACCCTAGAGAAAAACAAGATTGACTCATCCACAATCTTCATCCTTTGATTCTCCAAATTCCTTTACTCTCACCCTTTCCATTGACATATCCTTAAGAGGTACATTTAGTCAAATCTTTATCTCACCATACCTATATTAGCAAGGAGGTATTTTGGTGCTTGGGAAGCAGTTTAGAAGGGACTAATTCATTTTGGTTGATACAATGGGCAATTGCGGGATCCGGTAAGAAGACAAGGTTCGGCGAAACCTTGTTGAAGCAAGAAGCTTGGAGGGCTTAGGTGCACTGGGTAGATTAGGCTTGGAGGGTCTTCTGCTATTCATGTCCTAACTTCATTCTCTAATGGATTATTGACCGCTTGGAGGGCGGCGGAGAGGTTTTTCTCCGAGTACTTAGGTTTCCTCTTTAATAACACATCGTCGTGTTATCTAGGGGTGTGTCGGTTCGGTTTCGGTCGGTTTTCTTAGTGTTGGCCAACCGAAACCGAAATTTTCGGTTTGTGAAATTCTCAACCGAAACCAACCGAAGTAATCGGAATGAAATCGATTTCGGTTGGATTTCGGTTACGGTAAGTTTTGGTCGGTTTTTTCGGTTTCCTTATCATTTATTTTCTAAGAAAGCAAACAAAGAAAAAAAAAAATAAACAAACCCAGAATATAAAAAAGAGAGGAAATTGAAAAAATAAACAAATCCAAAATATAAACAACCAAGCACATGGGTTTTTTCAAAACCCTAACATTATTTACACATAAAAATTGAAAAAACAGCATTGATTCAATATTAAACAAACCCAAAATATAGAAAAGAGAGAGGAAATTGTGGAGAAATTAAAGAGAGAGAGAGGGTCACTGTGGCTAGTGGATGTTGCCGGCGACATCATCAAAGACTGGACTCCTCGCCGGGCCAACACATTTGAGAAGCTCTCTCTGTGTGTGGGTTCACCATGCTTTTTCTACTTCAACTTTGCACATTACAGAGCCACGAACTATGAGAGAGAGAGAGAGAGAGAGAGAGAGAGAGAGAGAGAGAGAGAGAGAGAGAGAGAGAGAGAGAGAGAGAGAGAGAGAGAGTCGGCGCAAAGAGAGGCATGGAAGATGGAAATCAGAGAGAAGAAAAGAAAAGAATGAAGGTGAGGGTGTGAGGCACTGAGGGCTGAGGTGGCTGAAGTGAAATGTAGAAAGTAGGGTTTTATTTTTTATGTTTTAAGTTGGTATAAAACGACGTAGATTGGTGTTATAAGAAAGAAAAAATTAAAATGTTTTTAGCAAGGTTCAAACCTAGGCCAAGTACAGTAACACGCGTGTCTTACCACTAGACTAGCGGTACACATCCTGAAATATTTTGTACATAGTTATATTTAATACTTATTGGTCGGTTTCGATTCGGTTGGGACTTTTATTTTCTGAACTGAAACCGAAACTGAAAATTTCGGTTTTCATTTTTGCAAACCGAAACCGAATCGAATTTTTGGACACAGTTTGGTTGGTTTTGGCCAGTTTGTTATCTTTGTGTTTGCATCTTTCTTCCCTTTCTCTTTACTTTTTAATTACTGTTGTGATTGTGATTAATTATGATTTAGAGTGTTAGAATATTCCAAAAAAAAAATAGCAAAAAAATTAAAAAAATTAAAAAACATCATTCCGACAATATTTCTATCCAAATCGGGCTGAGATAGGCCGAAAAAAAAAAAAAAGAGAAAAAAATTTTCGTTCCAAATTCCATTCCTACTTGACCTGGGCCAGAAAATTCCTTAAAAAATAGCAAAAAAATTAAAAAACATCATTCCGGCATTATTTCTATCCAAACCAGGTTGAGATTGGCCGAGAAAGAGAGAAAAAACATTTTCGTCCCGAATTCCGTTCCTCCCTGACCCGGGCTAGAAAATTCCCAAAATAATAGCAAAATAAATCAAAAAATTAAAAAACACCATTCAAGCATTATTTCTATCCAAACCGGGTTGAGATGGGCCGAGAAAGAGAAAAAAAAAATTTTGACCCGAATTCCATTCCTAACAGAACCGGGCTAGAAAATTCCCAAAAAAAAGCAAAAAAATTAAAAAAACATCATTCTGGCATTATTTCTATCCAAATCGGGTTGAGATAGACCGTGAAAGAGAGAAAAACAAACTTTGTTCCAAATTTTTCCTACTCAACCCGGCCATGAAAATTACCAAAAAAATTGAAAAACATCCTTCTGGCATTATTTCTATCCAAACCAAGGAGAGATAGGCCGAGAAAGCGAAAAAAAAAAAAATTCGACCCAAATTCCGTTCATAGCCGACCCGGGCTAGAAAATTACCAAAAAAATAGCAAAAAAAATTCAAAAAATTAAAAAACTTCACTCCAGCCATATTTCTATCGAAACCAGGCTAAGATAGGCCGACAAAAAGAGAACAAAAATTTTGTTCCAAATTCCGTTCCTACCCGACCCGGGCTAAAAAATTCCAAAAAAAATAGCAAAAAAATTCAAAAACATCATTCCGGAGATATTTCTATCCAAACTAGGTTGATATAGGCCAAAAAAGAGAGAAAAAAAATTTTTTGTCTCGAATTCCATTCCTACCCAACCACAGCTAGAAAATTCCAAAAAAAGAAAAAGAAAAAATTCAAAAAACTAAAAAATATCATTCTGGCCATATTTCTATCCAAACCGAGATGAGATAGGCCGAGAAAGAGGAAAAAAAAAATTAGTCTCGAATTCCGTTCCTACTCGACCCGGGATAGAAAATTCCAAGAAAAATACCAAAAAAATTCAAAAAATTAAAAAACATCTTTCAGGCCGTATTTCTATCCAAACCGGGCTTAGATAGGCTGAGAAAGAGAAAAAAAATTCATGCCGAATTCCGTTTCTACCCGACCTGGGCAAGAAAATTCCAAAAAAATTCAAAAAAAAAAAAAGAATCATTCCGGCCAGGTTTCTATCCAAACCGGGCTGAGATAGGCTGAGAAAGAGAAAAAAAAAATTTCGTCCTGAATTCCGTTCCTACCCGACCCAGGCAAGAAAATTCCAAAAAATATAGCAAAAAAATTCAAAAAATTAAAAAAAATCATTCCGGCATTATTTCTATCCAAACCGGAATGAGATAGGCCGAGAGAGAGAGAGAAAAAAAAATTTCGTTCCGAATTCCGTTCCTACCCTACCCGGGTTAGAAAATTCCCAAAAAATAGCAAAACAAATAAAAAAAAATTAAAAAACATCATTATGGCATTATTTCTATCCAAATTGGGTTAAGATAGGTCGAGAAAGAGAGAGAAAAAAAAAATTTTGTCCCGAATTCTGTTCCTACACTACCCGGGCTAGAAAATTCTTAAAAAAATAGAAAAAAATTCAAAAATTTTAAAAACATCATTCTAGCATTATTTCTATCCAAACTGGGTTGAGATTGGCCGAGAAAGAGATAAAATAAAAAAAATAAAAAAAAAAAAAAAAAAAATCTGTCACGAATTTCGTTCCTAAACGACCTGGGCAAGAAAATTAAAAAAAAAAAAGCAAAAAAAATTCAAAAAATTAAAAACATCATTTTAGCAATATTTCCACCCAAACTGGGGACCCCGGCTAGAAAAGTACAAAAAAAATTGCAAAAGAATTCAAAAAATTAAAAAACTTCATTCCAGCCATATTTCTATCCAAACCGGGCTGAGATAGGCCGAGAAAGAGAGAAAAAAAAATTTCGTTATGAATTTTGTTCCTACCCGACCCTGGCTAGAAAATTCCAAAAAAAGTAGCAAAAAAATTCAAAAATTAAAAAAAATATCATTCTAGCAATATTTCAATCTAAACTGGGTTGAGATAGGCTATAAGAAAGAGAGAAAAAATTTCATCCCAAATTCCATTCCTACCCAACCCCGACTAGAAAATTAAAAAAAAAAATTCAAAAAATTAAAAAACATCATTTTGGCCATATTTCTATCCAAACCGGGATGAGATAGACCGAGAAAGAGAAAAAAATATTTTAGTCCTGAATTCCGTTCCTATCCGACTTGGGCTAGAAAATTCTAAGAAAAATACCACAAAAATTGAAAAGATTAAAAAACATCTTTCCGGCCATATTTCTATCCAAATCGGGTTGAGATAGGTAGAGAAAGAGAGAATAAAATTTTTGTTCCGAATTCCGTTCCTACCCGACTCGTGCTAGAAAATTCAAAAAAAAAATAGTGAAAAAATTCAAAAAATTAAAAAACATCATTCCAACAATTTTTCTATCCAAACCGGATTGAGATAGGCTAAAAAAAAAGAGAAAAAAATTTTCGTTCCGAATTACATTCCTACCCTACCCGGGCTAGGAAATTGCTAAAAAAATAGCAAAAAAATTCAAAAAATTACACAACATTATTCCGGTATTATTTCTAACCAAACCGGCTTTAGATGGACAGAAAAAGAGAGAAAAAAAAATCCGTTCCTTCCCAACACGAGCTAGAAAATTCCCAAAAAAATAGCAAAAACATTCAAAAAATTAAAAAACAACATTTTGGCATTATTTCTATCCAAACCGGGTTGAGATGGGCCGAGAAAGAGAGACAAAATTTTCGTCCCGAATTTTGTGCCTACCCAAACCGGGCTAGAAAATTCCAAAAAAAATAGCAAAAAAATTCAAGAAATTAAAAAACATTATTCTGGCATTATTTCTATCCAAACCGGGTTGAGATACGCCAAGAAAGTGAGAAAAGAAATTTTCGTTTCGAATTCCGTACCAACTCGACCCGGGCTAGAAAATTACCAAAAAAATAGCAAAAAAAATTCAAAAAATTGAAAAACATCATTCTGGTAGTATTTCTATCCAAAACAAGGTGAGATAGGCTGAGAAAGAGATAAAAAAAATTTCGTCTTGAATTCCGTTCCTTCCCGACCCGGGCTAGAAAATTACCAAACCATTCCAAAAAATTCAAAAAATTGAAAAACATTATTCTGACATTATTTCTATCCAAACCGGGGTGAGATAGGCTAAGAAAGAGAAAAAAAAAAAAATTTTGTCCCGAATTCCGTTCCTACACATTCTGGTCTTGAAAATTCCAAAACAAATAACAAAAAAAATTCAAAAAATTAAAAAACTTCATTCCGGCCATATTTCTATCCAAACCAGGTTGAGATAGGTCGAGAAAGAGAAAAAAAAAATTTCATTCCGAATTCTGTTCCTACCCGACCCGGGCTAGAAAATTCCAAAATAAAATAGCAAAAAATTAAAAAACAACATTCCGGAAATATTTCTATCCAAACCGGGGTAAGATAGGCCGAGAAAGAGTGAAAAAAAAATTTTCGTCTCGAATTCCGTTCCTACCCAACCCGGGCTAGAAAATTACCAAAAAAGTAGCAAAAAAAATTCAAAAAATTGAAAAACATCGTTCTGGCATTATTTCTATCCAAATCGAGGTGAGATAGGCCGAGAAAGAGATAAAAAAATTTCCATCTCGAATTCTGTTCTTACCCGACCCAAGCAAGAAAATTACCATAAACATAGCAAAAAAATTCAAAAAATTGGAAAACTTCATTCTGACATTATTTCTATTCAAACCGGGGTGAGATAACCGAGAAAGGGAGAAAAACATTTTCGTCCCGAATTCCGTTCCTACACGTCTCGGGCTAGAAAATTCCAAAAAAAAATTGCAAAAAAATTCAAAAAATTAAAAAACTTCATTCTGCCCATATTTCTATCCAAACCGGGCTGAGATAGGCTGGGAAAGTGAAAAAAAAATTTCGTTCCGACTTTTGTTCCTACCCGACTCGGGTTAGAAAATTCCAAAAAAAATAGAAAAAAATTAAAAAAATTAAAAAATATCATTCCGGCAATATTTCTATGCAAACAGTGGTGAGATAGGCCGAGAAAGAGAGAAAAAAAAAATTTCTTCTCGAATTTCGTTCCTACCCGACCCGGGCTAGAAAATGACCAAAAAAATAGCAAAAAAATTCAAAAAATTGAATAACATCATTCTTGCATTATTTCTATCCAAACTGAGGTGAGATAGGCCGAGAAAGAGAAAAAAACATTGTCTCGAATTCCGTTCCTACCCGACCCGAGCTAGAAAATTATAGAAAACATAGCAAAAAAATTCAAAAAATTGAAAAACATCATTCTGGCATTATTTCTATCCAAACCGAGGTGAGATAGGCCCAGAAATAGAGAAAAAAAAAATCGTTCCGAATTCCGTTCCTACCCGACCCGGGCTAGAAAATTCCAAAAAAAATAGCAAAAAAATTCAAAATTAAAAAATATCATTCCGACAATATTTCTATCTAAACCCGGTCGAGATAGGCCGAGAAAGAGAGAGAAAAATTTTCGTCCCGAATTCCGTTCCTACCCGACCCAAGTAAGAAAATTCGAAAAAAAAATAGCAAAAAATTTCAAAAAACAAAAAAAAAAAATCATTCCAACCATGTTTCTATCCAAACCAGGTTGAGATAGAATGAGAAAGAGAGAAAAAAAATTTTCGTCCTGAATTCTGTTCCTACCCTATCTGAGCTAGAAAATTCCCAAGAGAATAGCAAAAACATTAAAAAACATCATTCCGGCATTATTTCTATCAAAACCGGGTTAAGATAGGCTAAGAAAGAGAGAAAAAAAATTTCGGTCCCGAATTCCGTTCCTACCTAACCCGAGCTAGAAAAATTCCAAAAAAATAGCAAAAAAATTCAAAAAATTAAAAAACATCATTCCAACAGTATTTCTATCCTGGGTTGACATAGGCCGAGAAAGCGAAAAAAAATTTCGTCCCAAATTTCGTTCCTACCGAACTTGGGCAAGAAAATTCCCAAAAAATAGAAAATAATTCAAAAAATTAAAAATCATCATTCTGGCATTATTTATATCCAAATCGAGTTGAGATGGGCCGAGAAAGAGAGAAAATAAATTTTCGTCCCGAATTCTGTTTCTACCCGACCAGGGCTAGAAAATTCGGGAAAAAAATAGTAAATAAATTCAAAAAATTAAAAAAAAATCATTTTGGCAATATTTCTATCAAAACTGGGTTGAGATAGGCCGAGAAAGAGGAAAAAAAAAAACTTTCGTCTCGAATTCCGTTCCTACCCGACCCCAGTTAGAAAATTCCAAAAAAAGTTGCACAAAAATTCAAAAAATTAAAAAACTTCATTTCGGCTATATTTCTATCTTAACTGGGTTAAGATAGGCTAAGAAAGAGAGAGAGAGAGAGAGAGAGAAAAAAAAAAAAAAAAAAAAAAAAAAAAAAACTTTCGTCCCGAATTCTGTTCCTACCCGACCCTGGCAAGAAAATTCAAAAAAAATTCAAAAAACTGAAAAACTTCATTCCAACTATATTTCTATCCAAATCGGGCTGAGATAGGCCGAGAAAGGGAAAAATAAAATTTAGTCCCGAATTCCGTTCCTACCCAACATGGGCTAGAAAATTCCTAGAAAAATAGCAAAAAAATTCAAAAGATTAAAAAACATCATTCAGGCCATATTTATATCCTAACCGGGCTGAGAAAGGTTGAGAAAGAGATAAAAAAAATTTCATTCCGAATTCTATTCCTACCCGACTCGGGCTAGAAAATTCTAAAAAAAAGGCAAAAAATTCAAAAACATTATTCCGGCATTATTTCTATCCAAACTGGGTTGAGATAGGCCGATAAAGAGAGAAAAAATTTTATTGTCCCGAATTCCGTTCCTACTCGACTCGGGCTAGAAAATTCCAAAAAAAATAGCAAAAAAATTCAAAAAATTAAAAAACATCATTCCGGCATTATTTCTATCCAAACCGGGTTGAGATAGGCTGAGAAGGAGAGAAAAAAAAAATTTCGTCCCAAATTCCGTTCCAACCCGACCCGGGCTAGAAAATTCCCAAAAAAATTCAAAAAATTATAAAATATCATTCCGGCAATATTTCTATCCAAACCAGGTTGAGATGGGCCGAGAAAGAGTGAAAAAAAACTTTTGTCCCAAATTCCGTTCCTACCGAACCCAGGCTAGAAAATTCAAAAAACAATTAGCAAAAAAAATTAAAAAACATCATCCTGGCAATATTTCTGTCCGAACTAGGTTGAGATAGGTTGAGAAAGAGAGAAAAAAAATTTCTTCCCGAATTCCGTTCCTACCCGACTCGAGCTTGAAAATTCTAAAAACAATAACAAAAAAATTCAAAAAATTATAAAACATCGTTCCTGCAATATATCTATCTAAACTGGGTTGAGATAGGCCAAGAAAGAGAGAAAAAAATTTTCATCCCGAATTCCGTTCCTACCTTAACTGGGCTAAAAAATTCACAAAAAATAGCCAAAAAATTCAAAAAATTATAAAACATCATTCTAGCATTATTTCTATCAAATTTGGGTTTAGATTGGCCGAGAAAGAAAGAAAAAAAATTTTCGTCCCGAATTTCGTTCCTAACGTACTCGGGCTAGAGAATTCCCAAAAAAATTAAAAATAAAATTCAAAAAATTAAAAAACATCATTCAGGCATTATTTCTATCCAAATCGGGTTGAGATGGACTAAGAAAGAGGGAAAAAAAAATTTCTTCCCGTATTCCGTTCCTACACAACCCAAGCTCGAAAATTTCAAAAAAAATAGCAAAAGATTTGAAAAAACTAAAAAACATCATTCCAGAAATATTTCTATCCAATCTGGGTTGATATAGGCCGAGAAAGGGGAAAAAAAAAATTTTGCCGTGAATTTCGTTCCTACCCGACCGCGGCTAGAAAATAGCAAAAAAAATTGCAAAAAAATTCTAAAAATTAAAAAACTTCATTCCAGCCATATTTCTATCCAAACCGAGCTGAGATAGGCTGAGAAAGGGAGAAAAAAAATTTCGTTCCGAATTTCGTTCCTACTCGAACTTGGCTAGAAAATTCCAAAAAATGTAGCAAAAAAATTCAAAAATTTTAAAAACATCATTCCATCAATATTTCAATCTAAATTGGGTTGAGATAGGCCGAGAAAGAGAGAAAACAATTTTTGTCCCGAATTACGTTCCTACCCGACCCCGGCTAAAAAATTCCAAAAAAAATAGCAAAACAAATTCAAAAAAATTAAAAAAACGTTATTCTGGCAATATTTCTATCAAAATTGGGTTGAGATTAGCTGAGAAAGAGAGAAAAAAATTTTCCTCCCGAATTCTGTTCCTACCCGACCCTGCCTAGAAAAATTCCAAAAAACTTCAAACATTATAAAACATCATTCTGGCATTATTTGTATCTAAACTGGGTTGAGATAGGCCGAGAAAGAGAAAAAAAAATTTTCCTCCCGAATTCCGTTCCTACCCAACTCGTGCTAGAAAATTCCTAGAAAAATTGCAAAAAAAATTCAAAAAATTAAAAAACAACATTAAGGCCATATGAATATCCTAACCAGGCTAAGAAAGAGATAAAAAAATTTTCGTTTCGAATTCCGTTCCTACTCGACCCGGGTTCGAAAATTCCAAAAACAATAACCAAAAAATTAAAAACATTGTTCCAGCAATAATTCTATCGAAACTGGGTTGAGATAGGCTGAGAAAGTGAGAAAAAAATTTTCGTCCCAAATTCTGTCCCTACCCGACCCAGGCTAGAAAATTCCAAAAAAATAGCAAAACAAATTTAAAAAATTAAAAAACATCATTCAAACATTATTTCTATCCAAACTGAGTTGAGATAAGCTGAGAAAGAGAGAAAAAAAATTTTCATTCTGAATTCCGTTCCTACCCGATCCGGGCTAGAAAATTCCCAAAAGAATAGCAAAAAAATTCAAAAAATTAAAAAAATAACATTCCGGCAGTATTTCTATCCAAACTAGGTTGAGATTTGTCGAGAAAGAGAGAAAAAAAATTTCGTTCCGAATTCCGTTCCTGCTCGACACAGGTTAGAAAATTCCAAAAAAAATTGCAAAAAAATTAAAAAAATTAAAAAATATCATTCCGGCAATATTTCTAACCAAACCAGGTTAAGATAGGCCGAGAAAGTGAAAAAAAAATCGTCACGAATTCCGTTCCAGCTCGACCCCGGCTAGAAAATTACAATAAAAATAGCAAAAAAGTTTTAAAAATTAAAAAACTTCATTCCGGCCATATTTCTATCCAAACCGGACTAATATAGGCCATGAAAGAGGGAAAAACATTTTCGTTCCGAATTCCGTTCCTATCCGACCCGGGCAAGAAAATTCCCAAAAAAATAGCAAAAAACTTCAAAAAATTAAAAAACATCATTAAGGCAATATTTCTATCGAAACAGGGTTGACATAGGCCGAGAAAAAGAGAAAAAAATTTCATCCCGAATTTCGTTATACCCGACCTAGGCTAGATAATCCCAAAAAAATAGAAAAAAAAATTAAAAAACTTCATTCTGGCCATATTTCTATCCAAACTGGGCTAATATAGGCCATGAAAAAGGGAAAAACATTTTCGTTCCGATTTCCGTTCCTACCAGACCTGAGCTAGAAAATTCCCAAAAAAATAGCAAAAAACTTCAGAAAAACTAAAAAACATCATTCTGGCAATATTTCTCTCCAAACCGAGTTAAGATAGGGCGTGAAAGAGAAAAAAAATTTCGTCTGAATTCCGTTCCAACCCGACCTGGGCTAGAAAATTTTAAAAAAAAATTGCAAAAAATTCAAAAACATCATTCCGACAATATTTCTATTCAAACCGGGATGAGATAGGCCGAGAAAGAGAGAAAAAAATATTCGTTCTGAATTTTGTTCCTACCTGACCCGAGATAAAAAAATTCGAAAAAAAAATGGCAAAAGAATTCAAAAATTAAAAAACATCATTCCAGAGTTATTTCTATCTAAACTAAGTTCAGATAGGCCGAGAGAGAGAGAGAGAGAAAAAAATTCAAAAAATTAAAAAACATCATCTTGTCTTCACTACCAGCAGAAACGGGTTGGG
Organism: Quercus robur; assembly: GCF_932294415.1. Taxonomy (NCBI): domain Eukaryota; kingdom Viridiplantae; phylum Streptophyta; class Magnoliopsida; order Fagales; family Fagaceae; genus Quercus; species Quercus robur. Next base: position 31,911,928 of record NC_065544.1, read on the forward strand.
ATAGGCTGAAAAAGAGAGAGAAAAGTTTTCTCGTTTGGAACCGTTTTTACCTGACCCGAGCGATAGAATTCCTAAAATAATACCCAAAATATTCAAAAAATTAAAAAAACATCATCCTGGATTCATTTCGAGCTGAAACGGGTAGGGACAGGCTGGATTCTCGTTCGGAACTGATTTTCTCATTTGGAAACGTTTTTTACCCAACCCGAGCTAGAGAATTCCTAAAAAAATAGAAAAAAAATTCAAAACATAAAAAATATCATCTTGGCTTCATTTGAAGCCGAAACGGGTTGGGACAAGCCAAAAAAGAGTGAACAAATTTTTCTGGAATGGAACCGTTTTTTCCCGACCCAAGCTTGAGAATTCGTAAAAAAAATTAAAAAACATCATCCTGGCGTCATTACCAGCTGAAACGGGTCGAGACTGGCAGAAAAAGAGAGAAATTTTTTTTTTTTTTTTGGTTCGGAACTCTTTTTTCCCGACCTGAGCTTAAGAAATTGGAAAAAAAATAGAAAAAAAATTCAAAAAATTCAAAAACATCATCCTAGATTCATTTCAAGTCGTAACGGGTCAAGACAGGTTGAAAAAGGGAGAAAAAATCTTTCTTGTTCGGAACCGTTTTTACCAGACCCGAGCTATAGAATTCCCAAAAAAATAGAAAAAAAATTCAAAACATTATAAAAATCATCCTGGATTCATTTCAGGCCGAAACGGGTTGGGATCGGTCGAAAAAGTGAGAAACAATTTTTCCCATTCGGAACTGTTTTTTTCGACCCGAGTTATTGAATTCCTAAAAAAAAAAAAGCAAAAAAATTAAGAAAATTAATAAAAATCATCATGGCTTCATTTCAACCCAAAACAGGTCGGGGGAGGCCAAAAAAGAGAGAAAAAATATTTCTCGTTCGGAACCGTTTTCACCCGACCCAAGTTGGAGAATTCCAATAAAATAGAAAAAAAAATTAAATAACATCACCTTGCCTTCATTTCAAGCCGAAATGGGTCGTGACATGTGAAAAATAGAGAAAAAATTTTTCTCGTTCGGAACCGTTTTTACTTGACCCGAGTGAGAGAATTCCCGAAAAAATTGCAAAAAAACTAAAAAATTAAAACCATCATCCTAGCTTCATTTCTAGCTGAAACAGATCGGGACAGGTCAGAAAAGAGTGAAAAAAAGTTCTAGTTCAGAACCTTTTTTCCTGTCCCGAGCTTGACAATTCCCAAAATAATAGCAAAAAAAATCAAAAAATTAAAAAACATCATCCTAGCTTCATGTTAAGCCAAAACGGGTCGAGACAGGCTGAAAAAGAGAGAGAAAATTTTTCTCGTTCGGAACCGATTTTACCCGCACCGATTGACAGAATTCCGAAAATAATAGCAAAAAAATTTAAAAAAATCATCCTGGCTTCATTTCAAGCCCAATTGGGTCGGGAGAGGCCGAAAAAGAGAGAAAATTTTTTTCTCGTTTGGAAATGTTTTTACCCAACCCGAGATAGAGAATTCCCAAAAAAATAGAAAAAAAATTCAAAATATAAAAAACATCATCTTGGCTTTATTTCAAGCCGAAACGGGTCGAGACAGGCAAAAAAAGAGTGAACAAATTTTTCATGAACGGAACCGTTTTTTCCCGACCCGAGCTTGAGAATTCTCAAAAAAATAGAAAAAAAAATTCAAAAAATTCAAAAAATATCATCCTGGCTTCATTACCATATGAAACGGGTCGGGACAGGCCAAAAAAGAGAGAAAAAAATTTTCTCGTTCAGAACCGTTTTTACCTAACATGAGCGATAGAATTCCAAAAAAAGTTCAAAAAAATAAAAAACATCATCCTGGATTCATTACGAGTTGAAACGGGTCATGATATGCTGAAAAAGAGTGAAATTTTTTGTCTAGTTTGGAACCGTTTTTCCCCGACCCGGGATTTAGAAATCCTCGAAAAATAGCAAAAAAATTCAAAAAATTTGAAAACATCATCTTGGCTTCATTTCAAGTCGAAACGGGTCAGGATAAGCCGAAAAAGTGAGAAAAAGGTTTTCTCATTTGGAACCGTTTTTACCCAACCCAAGCTATAGAATTCACAAAAAAATAGAAGAAGTATTCAAAAAATTATGAAACATCATCCTGGCTTCATTTCTAGCCGAAACGGGTTGCGACAGGCCAAAAAAAAGTGAAAAATTTTTTCTAGTTCGAACCGTTATTTCCCGACCCGAGCTTGAGAATTCCCAAAAAAATAGAAAAAATTAAAAAACATCATGCTAGCTTCAATTTAAGCAGAAACCGGTCGGGATAGGCCGAAAAAGAGGAAAAAAAAATTTTGGTTCAGAAACCATTTATTCCCAACCCGAGCTTGAGAATTCCAAAAAAAATAGCAAAAAAAATTCAAAAAATTAAAAAACATTATCCTGGCTTCATTTCAAGCCGAAACGGGCCGGGATAGGCCGAAAAATAGAGAAAAAATTTTTCTTATTCGAAACCGTTTTTACCTGACCCGAGCTATAGAATTCCCCAAAAAATGGAAAAAGAAATTCAAATAATTCAGAAAATCATCCTGGTTACATTTCAAGCCAAAACGGGTTGGGATAGGCCGAAAAAGAAAAAAAAATTCCCATTCGGAACCGGTTCTACCCGACCCGAGCTAGAGAATTCCCAAAATAATAAAAAAAAATTCAAAAAATTAAAAAAAAAAACATCATCCTAGCTTCATTTCAAGGCAAAATAGGTCGGGACAGGCAGAAAAAGAGTGAACAAAATTTTCTAGTTCGGAACCATTTTTTCCCAACCCGAGCTTGAGAATTCCCAAAAAAAAAAAAGCAAAAAAATTCGAAAAATTAAAAAACAGCATCCTAGCTTCATTTTAAGTCGAAACGGGTCGAGATAGGCCGTAAAAGAGAGAAAAAAGTTTCCTCGTTTTGGAAAAAACCCAACCCATGCGAGACAATTTCAAAAAAAATAGCAAAAAAATTAAGAAAATTGGAAAAAATAATCCTAACTTCATTTCAAGCCAAAACAAGTCGGGAGAGGCCGAAAAAGAGAGAAAAAATATTTCTCGTTTGAAACCGTTATTTCCCGACCTGAGCTGGAGAATTCCCAATAAAATAGAAAAAAGTTAAAAAAAATTAAAAAACATCACCTTGCCTTCATTTCAAGCCAAATGGGCCGTGAAATGTCGAAAAAGAGAGAAATTTTTTTTCTTGTTCGGAACCGTTTTTACCCGACCCGAGCGAGAGAATTTCGACAAAAAAAAAGCAAACAAATTTAAAAAACTAAAAAAACATCATCCTAGCTTCATTTCAAGCCAAAACAGATTGGGACAGGCCAAAAAAAAGTGAAAAAAATTTTCTGGTTCAAAACCGTTTTTACCTGACACGAGCAAGAGAATTCCCAAAATAATAGCAAAAAAATTCAAAAACATCAGCTTGGCTTCATTTCAACCCGAAACGGGTCGGGACAGGCCAAGAAAGAGTGAACAAATTTTTCTTGAACGAAACCGTTTGTTCCCAACTAGAGCTTGAGAATTCGCAAGAAAAAATCAAAAAACATCATGCTGCGTTCATTACCAGCCGAAACGGGTCAGGACAGGTCGAAAAAGAGGGAAAAAAATAGCAAAAAATTCAAAAAATTAAAAAACATCATCCTAGCTTTATTTCAAGCAAAAACGGGTAGGGACAGGCCGAAAAAGAGAGAAAAAATTTTTCTCATTCGGAATCGTTTTTAACCGACCCGACCTATAGAATTTCCAAAAAAAAATAGAAAAAAATTAAAAAATTAAAAAACATCATCCTGACTTCATTTCAAGCTGAAACAGGTCGGGACAAGCAAAAAATGAGTGAACAAATTTTTCTGGAACGGAACCATTTTTTTTTGACCCGAGCTTGAGAATTCGCAAAAAAATAGCAAAAAAATTCAAAAAATTAAAAAACATCATCCTGGCTTCATTACAAGCAAAAATGGGTCGGGATAGGCTGAAAAAGAGAGAAATTTTTTTTCTCATTCAAAATCGTTTTTAACTGACCCGAGTGATAGAATTCTAAAAAAAAAAAAGCAAAAGAATTCAAAAAATTAAAAAATATCATCTTGGATCCATTTCAAGCCGAAACGGGTTGGGATAGGCTGAAAAAGAGTGATTTTTTTTTTCTCTGGTTTGGAACTATTTTTTCCCGACCTGAGCTTGAGAATTCCCCAAAAAATAGCAAAAAAATTCAAAATATTAAAAAACATCATTCTGGCTTCATTTCCAGCTGAAACAGGCTGGGACAGGTTGAAATAGAGTGAAAAAAATTTTCTGGTTAGGAAACGTTTTTTCCCAACTCGAGCTTGAGAATTCCTAAAAAAATAGCAAAAAATTCAAAAATTAAAAAAAATCATCCTAGCTTCATTTCAAGCTTAAATGAATCGGGACAAGTCAGAAAAGAGTGAAAAAAATTTTCTAGTTCAGAACCGTTTTTTCCCGACTCGAGCTTGAGAATTCCCAAAATAATAGCAAAAAAATTCAAAAAATTAAAAAACATCATCCTGACTTCATTTTAAGCCAAAACGGGTCGGGACAGGCTAAAAAAAGAGAGAAAATTTTTTTCACATTCGGAACTGTTTTTACCCGACATGAGTGAGAGAATTTTTTAAAAAATAGCAAAAAAATTCACAAAATTAGAAAAAAATCCTGGCTTCATTTCAAGATGAAACAAGTCGGGACAGGCCGAAAAAGAGAGAAAAAATTTTTCTCATTCGAAACTGTTTTTACCCGACCCGAGCTAGAGAATTCCCAAAAAACTAAAAAAATCATCCTGGATTAATTTCAAGCCGAAACGGGTTGGGATAGGCCAAAAAAGAGAGAAATTTTTTCTTGTTCGTAACCGATTTTACTTGACCGAGCTAGAGAATTCCCAAAATAATAGAAAAAAAAATTCAAAAAATTAAAAAACATCATCCTAACTTCATTTCAAGCCGAAACAGATCGGGATAGGCAAAAAAAGAGTTAACAAATTTTTTTGGTTCAAGACCATTTTTTCCCAACCCGAGCGATAGAATTCCCAAAAAAAGCAAAAAAATTTAAGAGATTAAAAAACATCATCCTGGATTCATTTTGAGCCAAAATGGGTCGGGACAGGCTGAAAAAGATCGAATTTTTTTTTTTTTTTTTAATTTTTTTTTTTTTTATGGTTTGGAACTGTTTTTTCCCTACCTGAGCTTGAAAATTCCCCAAAAAATTCAAAAAATTCAAAAACATCATCCTGGCTTCATTTCTAGCTAAAATAGGTCGGGACTGGTTGAAATAGAGTGAAAAAATTTTTCTGGTTAGGAAACGTTTTTTCCTGACTCGAGCTTGAGAATTCCTAAAAAAATAGCAAAAAATTCAAAAATTGAAAAACATCACCCTGCCTTCATTTCAAGCCAAAACAGGTCGTGAGATGCCCAAAAGGAGAGATAAAATTTTTCTCATTTGAAATCGTTTTTACCCGACTCGAGCGAGAGAATTTCGAAAAAAATAGCAAAAAAATTCAAAAAATTAAAGAACATCATCCTGGATTCATTTTAAGCTGAAACGGGTTGAGACAGGCTAAAAAAAAGTGAAATTTTTTTCTGGTTTGGGACCGTTTTTTCCCGACCCAAGCTTGACAATTCCCCACAAAATAGCAAAAAAGTTCAAAAAATTTAAAAATATCATCTTGGCTTCATTTCAAGGCGAAACAGGTCGGGATAGGCCGAAAAAGTGAGAAAAAGTTTTTCTCATTCGGAACTGTTTTTACCCGACCCGAGCTATAGAATTCCCAAAAAAATAGAAGAAATATTCAACAAACTAAAAAAATAATCCTGGCTTCATTTCAAGCCGAAATGGGTCTGGATAGGCCAAAAAAGACAGAAAATTTTTTTCTCATTCGGAACCATTTTTACCTGACCCGAGCTATAGAATTCCAAAAAAAAAAAAAAGAAAAAAAAAAAATCATCCTGGTTTCATTTCAATCCAAAACAAGTTGGGATAGGCTGAAAAAGAGAAAAAAAAAAATTTCATGTTCGGAACCGGTTTTACCCGACCCGAGCTAGAGAATTCCCAAAATAAAAGAAAAAATATTCAAAAAATTAAACAACATGATCCTAGCTTCGTTTCAAGACAAAATAGGTTGGGACAAGCAGAAAAAGAGTGAACAAAATTTTTTGGTTCGAAATCGTTATTTTCCGACTCGAGCTTGAGAATTCCCAAAAAAATAGCACAAAATTCAAAAAATTAAAAAACATCATTCCAAGCTTCATTTTAAGCCGAAACGGATCGACATAGGCCGAAAAAGAGAGAAAAAAATTTTCTCGTTTGGAATTGTTTTTACCCGACCCGAGCAAGAGAATTTTGGAAAAAAAAATTAAGAAAATTAAAAAAAATAATCCTGGCTTCATTTCAAGCCAAAACGGGACGGGAGAGGGCGAAAAAGAGAGAAAAAATATTTCTCATTCGGAACCGCTTTTACCCAACTTGAGCTGGAGAATTCCCAATAAAATAGAAAAAAAAAAAAAAAAATTTAAAAACTGACCCTGGCTACATTTCAAGCCGAAACGGGTTGTGACATGCCGAAGAAGAGAGAAATTTTTTTTTTGTTCGAAACCGTTTTTTCCCAACCCGAGCTAGACAATTTCGAAAAAAATAGCAAAAAAATTCAAAAAATTAAAAAGCATCATTTTAGTTTCATTTCAAGCCGAAACGGATCGGGACAAGCCAGAAAAGAGTGAAAAGATTTTTCTGGTTCAAAACTGTTTTTTTCCCGACTCGAGCTTGAGAATTCCCAAAATAATAGCAAAAAATTAAAAAACATCATCCTGACTTCATTTCAAGCCGAAACGGGTTGGAATAGGCCGAAAAAGAGAGAAATTTTTTTCTCATTCGGAACCGTTTTTACCTGACAAGAGCGAGAGAATTCTTAAAAAAATAGCAAAAAAATTCAAAAAATTAAAAAAATCATCTTGGCTTCATTTCCAAATGAAACAGGTCTGGACAGGCCAAAAAAGAGAGAAATTTTTTCTTGTTTGTAACCAATTTTACCCAACTCGAGCTAGAGAATTCTCGAAATAATTGAAAAAAAAATTAAAAAAATTAAAAAACATCATCCTGGCTTCATTTCAAGCCGAAACAGGTCGGGACAGGCAAAAAAAGAGTGAACAAAATTTTCTAGTTCGCAACTGTTTTTTCTTGACCCAAGCTTGAGAATTCCCAAAAAAACAGCAAAAAAAGTCAAAAAATTAAAAAACATCAACCTGGCTTCATTTTAAGCCAAAACGGGTCGAGACAGGCCGTAAAAGAGAGAAAAAAATTTTCTCGTTCAAAAACGATTTTACCCGACCCATTCGAGAGAATTCCGAAAATAATAGCAAAAAAATTTAAAAAAAATCATCCTGGCTTCATTTCAAGTCCAATTGGGTCGAGAGATGCCGAAAAAGAGAGAAATTTTTTTTCGATGTTTGGAAACGTTTTTACCGAACCCGAGCTAGAGAATTCCCAAAAAAAATAGAAAAAAAATTCAAAATATAAAAAACATCATCTTAGCTTCCTTTCAAGGCAAAACGGGTCGGGACAGGCCAAAAAAGAGTGCACAAATTTTTCTGGAACAAAATCGTTTTTTCCCGAACCAAGCTTGAGAATTTGCAAAAAAATTAAAAAAATTAAAAAACATCATCCTGGCTTCATTACTAGCTGAAACGGGTCGAGACAGGCCGAAACAGAGCGAAATTTTTTTTCTCATTCAGAACCATTTTAACCTGACCCAAGCGATAGAATTCCGAAAAAAATAGCAAAAAAATTCAAACAATTTAAAAACATCATCCTGGATTCATTACGAGCCGAAACGGGTTGGGACTGGCTGAAAAAGAGTGAAATTTTTTTTTTTTGGTTTGGAACCGTTTTTACGACCCGAGCTTGAGAATTCCCCAAAAAATAGCAAAAAAATTGAAAAAATTGAAAAACATCATCTTGGCTTCATTTCAAGCCGGAACGGGTCGGGACAGGCCAAAAAAGTGAGAAAAAGTTTTTCTCATTCGGAACTGTTTTTACCTGACTCGAGCTATAGAGTTCACAAAAAAATAGAAGAAATATTCAAAATATTAAAAAACATCATCCTAGCTTCATTTCAAGCCGAAACGAGTTGGGACAGGATGAAAAAAAGTGAAATAATTTTTCCAATTCGGAATCGTTTTTTCCCGACCCGAGCTTGAGAATTCCTAAAAAAATAGCCAAGAAATTGAAAAAAATTAAAAAAATCAATCTAGCTTCATTTTAAGCAGAAACCGGTCGGGATAGGCCGAAAAAGACAAAAATAATTTCTGGTTCGGAACCGTTTTTTCCCGACCCGAGCTTGAGAATTCCAAAAAAAATAGCAAAAAAATTTAAAAAATTACAAAACATCATCCTGGCTTCATTTCCAGCTGAAACGGGTTGGGACACGCCGAAAAAGAGTGAAAATTTTTTTTGGTTCGGAACCCTCTTTTCCTGACCCAAGCTTGAGAATTCCCTAAAAAATAGCAAAAAAATTTAAAAAAAAATCATTCTGGCTTCATTTCAAGCCAAAACGGGTCGGGATAGGATGAAAAAGAGAGAAAAAATTATTCTCGTTCGGATCCTTTTTTACCTGACCCGAGCTATAGAATTCCCAAAAAATACCAAAAAAAAAAATCAAAAAACTCAAAAAATCATCCTGGTTTATTTCAAGCCAAAACGGGTTGGGATAAGCCGAAAAAGAGAGAAAAAAATTTTCTGTTTCGGAACCCTTTAGAATTCAGGAAAAAAATAGCAAAAAATTCAAAAAATTAAAAAACATCATCCAAGCTTTATTTCAATCCGAAACAGGTCGGGACAGGCAAAAAAAGAGTGAAGAAAATTTTCTAGTTCAGAACCGTTTTTTCCCGACCTGAGTTAGAGAATTCCGAAAAAAATAGCATAAAAAATCAAAAAATTAAAAAACATCATCCTGGCTTCATTTTAAGCTAAAACGGGTCAAGACAGCCCAAAAAAGAGAGAAATTTTTTTTCTTGTTTGGAAACATTTTTACCCGACCCGAGCTAGAGAATTCCCAAAAAAATAGAAAAAAATCCAAAATATAAAAAACATCATCTTGGCTTCATTTCAAGCTGAAACAGGTCGGGACAGGCCAAAAAAGAATGAACAAATTTTTCTGGAACGGAACTGTTTTTTCCTGACTCGAGCTTGAGAATTCACAAAAAAATAGCAGAAAAATTAAAAAAATTAAAAAACATCATCCTGGCTTCATTTATAGCTGAAACGGGTCGTGACAGGTTGAAAAAAAAGTGAATTTTTTTTTTTGGTTTGGAATCGTTTTTTCCCGACCTGAGCTTGAGAATTTCCAAAAAAATTAAAAAACGTAATGCTGGCCTCATTTCAACCAGAAACGGGTCGGGATAGGCCGAAAAAGAGAGAAAAAAAAATTTCTGGTTCGGAACCTTTTTTTCCCGATCCGAGCTTGAGAATTCCGAAAAAAATAGCAAAAAAATTCAAAAAATTAAAATACAACATCATGGCTTCATTTCAAACCGAAATAGGTCGGGACAGGCCGAAAAAGTGGGAAAAATTTTTTCTGGTTCAGAATCGTTATTTCCCGACCCGAGCATGAGAATTCCAAAAAAAAAATTCAAAAAATTAAACATCATCCTGGCATCATTTCAAGCCGAAACGGGACGGGACAGGTTGAAAATGTGAGAAAAAGTTTTCCTCTTTCGGAACCATTTTTACTCAACCCGAGCTATAGAATTCCCAAAAAAGTAGAAGAAATATTCAAAAAATGAAAAAACATCATCCTGGCTTCGTTTCAAGCCGAAATGGGTCGGGACAGGCCGAAAAAAAGTGAAATTTTTTTTTTTTCTGATTCGGAACCATTTTTTCCTGACTCAAGCTTGAGAATTCCCAAAAAAATAGCAAAAAAATTCAAAAAATTAAAAAACATCATGCTGGCTTCATTTCAAGTAGAAATGGGTCGGGACAAGCCGAAAAAGAGAGATTTTTTTTTTTTATTTTTTTTTTCTGGTTTCGAACCGTTTTTTCCTAACCTAAGCTTTAGAATTCCAAAAAGAATAGCAAAAAAATTTGAAAAATGAAAAAAAACATCATCCTGGCTTCATTTCAAGCTAAAATGGGTCGGGATAGGCTGAAAAAGAGAGAAATTTTTTTTTAGATTGGAACCGATTTTATCTGACTTGAGTGAGAGAATTCCGACCTAAGCTAAAACGGGTCGGGAGAGGTCGAAAAAAAGACAAAAAAATTTTCTCGTTTGGAACCGTTTTTACCCGACCTAAGCTAGAGAATTCCCAAAAAAATAGAAAAAAAATTCAAAAACATCATCTTGGATTTATTTAGAGCCGAAACGGGTTGGGAAAAGAAAAAAAGAGTGAACAAATTTTTCTGGAACGAAACCGTTTTTTCTCGACCCAAGTTTAGAATTCGTAAAAAAATAGCAAAAAAAGTCAAAAACATCATCCTGGCATCATTACCAGCCGAAACGGGTCGGGACAGGCCGAAAAAGAGAGAAAATTTTTTTCTCGTTCGGAATTGTTTTTACCCGATCCGAGCAAAAGAATTCCGAAAAAAGTAGCAAAAAAATTCAAAAAATTTAAAAATATCATCCTGGCTTCATTTCAAGTCGAAATGGGCCGGGACAGGCCGAAAAAAAGTGAAAACATTTTTCTGGTTTGGAACCGTTTTTTCCCGACCCAAGCTTAAGAATTCCCAAAAAAATAGAAAAAAAATTAAAAAACATCATGCTGGCTTCATTTCAAGCAGAAACAGGTTGGGACAGGCCGAATAAGAGAGAAATTTTTTTTCTGTTTCGGAACCATGTTTTCCCGACCCGAGCTTGAGAATTCCGAAAAAAATTCAAAAAATTAAAAAACACCATCTTGGCTTTATTTCAAGCCGAAACGGATTGGGATATGCCGAAAAAGAGTGAAATTTTTTTCTGGTTCAGAACCATTTTTCCTAACCCAAGCTTGAGAATTCCCCAAAAAATAGCAAAAAAATTCAAAAAATTAAAAAACATCATCCTGGCTTCATTTGAAGCCAAAACGGGTCGGGACAGGTTGAAAAAGTGAGAAAAAGTTTTTCTCATTTGAAACCGTTTTTACCCGACCCAAGCTATAGGCCAAAAAAGTAGAAGAAATATTCAACAAATTAAAAAACATCATCCTGGCTTCATTTCCAGCCAAAACGGGTCGGGATAGGCCGAAAAAAAGTAAAACCTTTTTTCTCGACTCGAGCTTGAGAATTCCCAAAAAATAATAAAAAAATTTAAAAAATTAAAAAAAACATCATGCTGGCTTCATTTCAAGCAGAAACGGGTTGGGATACGCCGAAAAAGAGATTTTTTTTTTTTTTTTTTTTTTTTTTTTTTTCTAGTTCGGAACTATTTTTTCCTGATCTGATCTTGAGAATTCCCAAAAGAATAGCAAAAAATTAAAAAAATTAAAAAAACATCATCCTAGCTTTATTTCAAGCCAAAACGGGTCGGGACCGGCCAAAAAAGAGAAAAAAAAAAATTTCTCGTTTGGAACCGTTTTTACCCGACCCAAGCGAGAGAATTCCAAAAAAAATAGCAAAAAAATTCAAAAATTCAAAAAACATCATTCAGGCTTCATTTCAAGCTGAAACAGGCCGAGACAGGTTGAAAAAGAGAGAAAACATTTTTCTCGTTCGGAACCGTTTTTACCCGACCCGGGCTAGAGAATTCCCAAAAAAATAAAAAAAATTCAAAAAATTAAAAAACATAATCATGGCTTCATTTCAAGCCAAAACGGGTCGGGACAGGCCAAAAAAGAGAGAAAACATTTTTCTCGTTCGGAATCGTTTTTACCCAACCCAAGCGAGAGAATTTCGAAAAAAATTTTAAAAATTAAAAAACATCTTCCTGGCTTCATTTCAAGCCAAAACGGGTCAGGATAGGCCGAAAAAAGAGTGAAAAAAGTTTTCTGGTTCGGAATCGTTTTTTCCTGATTTGTATTTGAGAATTCCCAAAAAAATAGCAAAAGAATTCAAAAAATTAATAAACATTATCCTGGCTTCATTTCAAGCCGAAACGGGTCGGGACATGCTGAAAAAGAGAGAAAATTTTTTTCTAGTTCGGAACCATTTTTACTCGACCCGAACGAGAGAATTCCAAAAAAAAAATAGCAAAAAAAAAATCAAAAAATTAAAAAACATCATCCTAGTTTCATTTCAAGCCGAAACGGGTAGGGACATGCCAAAAAAGAGTGAAATTTTTTTTCTAGTTTGGAACTATTTTTTCCCAACCCGAGCTTGAGAATTCTCAAAAAATAGCTAAAAAATTCAAAAAATTAAAAAACATCATCCTGACTTCATTTCAAGCCGAAACGGGTTGGGACTGGTTGAAAAAGAGAGAAAAAAATTTCTCGTTCAGAACCATTTTTACCCGACCTGAGCTAGAGAATTCCCATAAAAATAGAAAAAAAAATTCAAAAAATTAGAAAACTTCCTGGCTTCATTTCAAGCCAAGAGGCCGAAAAAGAGAGAAAAAAATTTTCTCGTTCGGAACCGGTTTTATCCGACCCGAGCTAGAGAATTCCCAAAAAAATAGAAAAAAATTCAAAAAATTAATAAGCATCATCCTAGCTTCATTTCAAGCCAAAACGGGTCTGGACGGGCCAAAAAAGGGAGAAAATTTTTTTCTCGTTCAGAGCTGTTTTTTCTCGACCGGAGTGAGAGAATTTTGAAAATAATAGCAAACAAATTCAAAAAATTAAAAAAAAAAAAATCATCCTGGCTTCATTTCAAGCCGAAACGGGTCAAGACAGGTCAAAAAAAGAGAAATTTTTTTTCTCATTTGGAACCGTTTTTACCCGACCCGAGCTAGAGAATTCCGAAAAAAAAAAAAAAGCAAAAAAAAAAAAAAACATAATCCTAGCTTCATTTCAAGCCGAAACGGGTCGGGACAGGCCGAAAAAGGGAGAAAAATATTTTCTCGTTCGGAACTGTTTTTACTCGACTTGAGTGAGAGAATTCTGAAAAAAAAAATAGCAAAAAAATTAAAAAAAATCATCCTGGCTTTATTTCAAGCCGAAACAGGTTGGGACGAGCTGAAAAAGAGAGAAAAAAATTTTCTCATTCGAAACCATTTTTACCCGACCTGAGCAAGAGAATGCTGAAAAAAATAGCAAAGAAATTCAAAAAATTAAAAAACATCATCCTTGTTTCATTTCAAGCCGAAACAGGTCAAGATAAGCCGAAAAAAAGTGAATTTTTTTTTTTGGTTCGAAATCGTTTTTTCCTGACCCGAGCTTGAGAATTCCCAAAAAAATAGTGAAAAATTCAAAAAATCATCCTAACTTCATTTCAAGCCGAAACGGGTCTGAATAGGCCAAGAAAGAGAAAAAAAAAAAATTTTCTCGTTCGGAATCATTTCTACCCAACCTGAGCTAGAGAATTCCCAAAAAAATAGAAAAAAAAAATTCAAAAAATTAAAAAACATCATCCTATGGACCGAAGTAGACTAAAATGGATCGAAGTGAATTGAATGTACTGAAGTGAACCAAAATAGACCAAAATGGACCGAATCATCAACCACATCACCTTTTTTATTTATTTATTTATTGATTTGTTCCTCTAATTTTTTGATAATATTAAATAGGGTTTTACTAATGTGTGCCTTTTGGGCATAAATTTAGTAAACTTTTTATAGAAAAATGAAAAAGTAATTTACTGTTTTGATAGTTTTTTCAATTCCCATAAAATATTTTCCAAAATAAATGATTAATATATGACTTAAGAACATTAACCAGACCCTATTAAATATATTAATCAATTGACTTTACACATTTATCTTTGACATTTTTTTTTCTCTCTAATAATATCATGAACCATTTTAACTTTATATATACTTTGTCTTTACACATTTATTTACTTTAATTTAGTCTCTCCTCTCCCATTATGTTTGTGTATTAAAATATTTAGTATTCTTAAATAAATAAATAGAAAGAACTTTTTCCATACTTTTCAATTTGTCCATTATATATGGGTCCGGTTAATGTGTGCCCTTAGGGTACACATTAAGCTTTCTATTTTTGTGAACATTTTCTCGAGAATTGAAAAAGCTGTCATTACTTCAATTTTCGAGAAAATTTTTTCCAAAAATGGAAATTAATGTGTGCCTAGTAAAATCCATTATATATATCACCGACCATTTCCTAGGGTCAACCCAAAACTCATGTCAGCCCAACTGTTGGATCCGTTGTTCCGTACTGGCGTGGACATAAATGAGAGGTAGCCCTTAGATCTAAGGATTGACAGTTGCCCCACTAAATAAACCACGCGTGAACCAGGAGAAACTACACCCTGTTTCGAGTGTATGTTTCTTCTGTCTTACAGCTGGTGGGACCTACCAGCTATGGGCCCCACCAACTTGTGAGATGGAGGAAACATCCACCCGAAACAGGGTGTAGTTTCTCGTGAACCAGAAGATAGTTTCTCCCCCGATATACTCTGATGTATTTATTCTAATTTATACATTTTTGACAACAAATGCTGAGTCACGTGCTCTTTTTATTAAGTACAATATAGTCTACACAGTCATTTTCTCAACCAAAAAAAAATTATCTCCACCTTATTCTTTCTTTCTCATTTGGGTGAATTCGTGGACCACAGAATAAAAACAAAATGGTTCAATTGTCATATGGGGGAGGCCTGATTAGTGGAAAACATAAGAAAACGATTAAAGTAATTTCCTTCTTGATTTATGTTAATATTATAAACATCATTCTTGATTTATGTTAATATCATAGTAATTTCCTTCTTTTTCTAATTACTATGCTTTAGTGTCTGTTTGGCTCCAAATTAAAATGTCAGTTTATTTTCCTATTCAGTTTATTTTTGATACTATTTATGGGTCCTATTGTACTTTTTGATACTATTCATGAGTCCTACTGTACTATTTCAGCTAACTTTTACCTTTATCTACAGTACTTTCAACAAAAAGATTTCAGTTTTAGCAAAATAAGCAGATCCCAAATAGGCTCTTAGTGTCTGTTTGGTTAGCTTATTTTTTGCCAACTTTTTTTATTATTCAGTTTATTTTTGCTACTATTCATGAATCTCACTACAATTTTTGGTACTATTTATAGGTCATATTGTACTATTTCAACTAATATTTACCTTTATCTACGGTACTTATAGCAAAAAGTTTTCAATTTCAACAAAATAAACGGATTTCAAACAGACTATTAATCAAAGAGTTGGTGATGCTTTTATTTTTTTGGTTATATACCTATATGACATAGTGAAAATTTTGGAATTAAAGTCATGCACATTACGCTGGTTTAAAACACCAACATGATTCAAGTTTGGAGGCATTCTAATCATAAGCATGTCATTATCATTCTGTTTCGTACATTATATATGTTTACCATTTTCAAAACATCCCACGTTCTCTCCATCATCAGGTGAGACTCTTCTTCTCCCCACCTCACCATATCCGGCTCTCATTTTTTTTTTTTAATACCAACCATTCTATGTACTACGGACACAACCATTCACACACTCAATTTCACAACTTATTGACTCATGCAATAATAAGTGGTTAAAAAAAAGTGATGGTTTCATATGATCAGAAAGTGTCCATCATTCATAGACATACAAATTTGCAAGTTGTAAAATTTGGTGTCTTTAGAATTATTCTTCTACTTAATTATTTCAATAATATTCTTTTTATAATTCTTTTTTCTTTTTAGTTTAAGCTTTAAGGTAGAGTAAGAAAGGCACCAAAGGCCATATTTTGAAATCAGCATTATTCTAATCTGCTTTAGTTGTCATTGGCCCTATCATGGACTTGTGCATATTTCTTATAATGAATTTGGACATTTTTCTTCTAATAATATGTTGGCAATTATATGTTCAGTATCAAAATGTCAACCCTTTGTTAATACTCTTTTGGTATAAATAGTTCAATCTTCATGCCCTTCTTTACCATCATCGAGCTTGTGCTAACATTCAAACACTAAAGAAAAAAAAAAGACCATTTTTTTCTAATAAGCTTCCACACAAAATATGGAGCATTTGGGAGTCATCTCTGAAGGACAATGGAGCTCTCTTAGTGGAATGTATACTCCTGAGGAGGCTCATTTTATGGCTCAAGTGCTCAATAACTTGCCATCTGCATTTTGGCCTTGCCATGATTCATCTATGAACATGGCAGGACTTACTGAATTTTCATACTATTATTCAGATATGGCTAATTCTATTTCTTCAAACTTTGGTGGCGGTATTTTGAGCCAAAAGGTTACTACATGAGTGATTCTCATCCAATTTTAGCATCCAAGAATAGCTCCATGTCCATTGATATTTGTATGGCTGACATGAAAAACAGCAGCTCATTTCTCATTGAAGGAAATGACTGCTTAAACCAAGAAATGAGTGACGAAATTCCAGAAGAGTCTGCTGGATACTTAGCTGAACCTACTGTAGCTGAAAAAGAATCAACGCTTAGAAGGGGATCTGAGATATCAATGCCTGATTCGATCTCAGAAGACAAATGTAACAACCCATCTGAGAACTCTAAGAAAAGAGCTCGGAGTTTAGAAGATGTGAGTATCCTATTATTACAAACTCCTTAGCGAAGTGTTACTATTATGCAAGATAAAACGAGTTTTCTCCTATTCCTAATGAAATCCTAATTTAATAATGCAGGTCCTAAAGAGCATACGAATTCAACAATCAAAGAAGAATCGTAAGCTTGCTAAGATTGACAACAATGAAGAAGATGGTAATGCTGGCCTTACTGGGCAAAGTTCAAGTAGCTGCTCCTCGGAGGATGAGTCCAATTCTTCTCAGGAGCTGAATGTAGGAGTGACCTCAAGTTTGACCACAAAAGGGGATGTAACTCTAAACTTGAATGGTAAAACAAGAGCCTGGACGGGTTCAGCCACTGATCCCCAGAGCGTCTATGCAAGGGTAAGTTCCCTCAAATGCTTGCACATTGACCAATTTTATTGAAATTTTCCTGCCCATGAATGTGACATTGAATAATTGATCCTTCCTTTGTATCTTGCAGAAAAGAAGAGAGAAAATAAATGAAAGGTTGAGAGTCCTGCAGAACCTTGTCCCTAATGGAACAAAGGTGAGCACTTTTCTCTATCTAGAAATTGTTCTGAAAGTCTGAGTTGTAATTGAAATTCTGACAAATAGTTCTTTGGTATTACAGGTTGATATTAGCACAATGCTTGAGGAAGCTTTCCAATATGTGAAGTTTTTACAGCACCAGATTAAGGTAAAGGGAATCCTTGTTAGTATACGTAAGAAAAGATGAGGTTAAAACAGTAGTGCTACTTTTGTATTAATATGTTTCTAATCTTTTTTTGGTTATCTTGTTTGAAATGTTGTAGCTTTTAAGCTCTGATGAACTATGGATGCATGCTCCCATCGCTTACAATGGATTGGACATTGGACTTGATCTGAAAAACACCTCGCTGAGAAAATCATAGAAAATAAAGGACGACATAGCAGTCCATATAGTATGATGCAAATACATCAAGATGCCATGGCAACTTCAAATGGGCTTATTTGTATAGGAAAATCTCAAGTCCTATTATCACAGTTCCTATAGGGAACTTGTTATGACTAATCCCTCAATTTCTTTCACTTACACAGAAATTCTTCTTATGAGCACAATTTTTAGCTCCATTGCAAAAACTCTTCCTACTAGCCAGTGATTCAAGTTGCTGGCCCTTTATGTAAACATCCCAGTACATACCAACAACGCAACAATAAATTGCAAGAATTAGTTATGTCAGTCATGAAATGTCCTGCTTGATATGCTTTAAGAGTGAACAGAATTTTTCGATAACCATTCTCCATTGAAAGTCGAAAACAAACAGTTGAAAATCAGGGTGAACTATGTTTCCAAAAAGTAACCTAGAGGAGTGTCAAGTGATTTTGTTCTGACAATAAAGAATTGTGTGACCAATCATAAGAATCCAAATCAATAGGAATAAATTCAGGGACCCCAATGAGAGATTGATATGTTGAGCACTACTTTTGACTGTCGCTTAGATATTAAACCTTCTTTAAGTAGTAAAACACTAAAACTTATCTGATGACAACAAGGTCAAATTTGCTAAAAATGGAACTTTAAAAAGTAGAGCTAAACTTTGATGCGATAGAACTGAAATCCTAACCAATTTGCTATAACCAATTGGATAGAAATGAAGGAAAAGGTCAGCGAGAAGTACCTACCCGAATCTTATCAGAGTGATCTTCTCGGGTAGGTATGCTT
The DNA here is from genome assembly GCF_932294415.1 of Quercus robur. Lineage (NCBI taxonomy): Eukaryota > Viridiplantae > Streptophyta > Magnoliopsida > Fagales > Fagaceae > Quercus > Quercus robur. The sequence goes on from NC_065544.1 coordinate 31,930,182, forward strand.
CATAGACAAGGGAATAGGTATGCTTCGTAAGAAAAAAAAAGGTTCTAACTACGTATCACAATTTGATGAATACATAATGAGATGCAATATAATCTGAGGATGAGAAGATGAGGTTACCAACCATACACCCTAGTTCAAAAATATGAACTAGTCACTTAATCTTAAAAGCACCTCAAAGTAAAACACCTTACGTAATTTCCACCAGTCAATTAATAAACCATCAGAATTTTCACCTCAGACCAAACTCAACCACAATAGTACATCACTCGGCAAAGATGACTAAGGAAAGGGAGTGACTAAAATGAACCTCATAAACAAAATTCCCTGGGCTTAATGCTTTAGATGCTGAGGCTTTGGTCATGTTATTGCCTAGTGTCCCAAATCCCAATAAAGCTCGTCCTCAAGGGACAAGAAAAAGAGGATGACAAAGAAGATTTGGAAGAACAAGTCTACGAACCTAACATCGATGAAATCTAGGACACAAATGAAGAGTGCAAGGGAGACCCTAACTTCCTTGGTTGCATTCTAGCTATATAACACTAAGGTGATTGAAGTTGAGTGTACATTAACCCAACCTAGGAAGCCTTTAGATCTCTAATCGTACTATCACCACATGTTAAAGCATCTGAATCAGTAAAAATATATGTAATCTGTAACGGCAGCGTTTTGGTTCCTGAGTCTAAAAGGTAGAAGGATTCAGTTCCAAAGAGCCCAACATAATGAATTTGTAGAGAGTGGGCTTAAAAATTAGGCTTCAATGGATATAACAGCGTGCGCAGTGGATTAAAAGACAGTAAAAAAGCAAAGAAAGACAAGCTCTATGCAAAGAAATCCTTTCTCAGCGAAGTTCAAGGAGAGGGGTTCTTAAATATAATTCTTTTAGACTTAAATACAATTTTAGTTCTTGTTGCTACAGTATTTTTTTTACAAGTTTTTCCGATCCCCTCTCCTGGGAGGGTTTCTTGCATTATATAGCTCCCTTTAGATGATCTTAGCCCTCTATTTGTTGATCATCCAGGCTACTACTTGAATGTTTGTCCCATCAGACATCTTCCCAAACCCCTTGTGAGTTGCAGCAGCCAAGACAGCATTGTTCAGGGGTCTTTTTAACATAAATGCAGTCAAGAGGTTTGGTGGGATGTATTAAATATGGTGGTAGCCACCATCCCTTCAGTCATGTCAGGGCTAACCCCTTCTTCGAAACTCTTTCTCTACAGTATGATTTCCTCTAGTAACGTGCCATTGACGTGACGTTACTGTCTGAGGGTGTGACCTCCTCGGCGCGATAATGGCTCCCTCGGCCATGGGTATGACACGTGACACTATTACTTTATTTAAATTCCTATAGCCCACATAATCCATGTCACAAAACAATCACAAAGCAAGTGATAATCCAGAAAATTCAAGCTCATTCACTAAGAACAATTTAAGGCAATTGTAGCCAATGGCCAAAGGTATCATCCCTTACTTATTGTGGCAAACAACATAATAAAAAACAACTGTATTCTCTTTTCTTCTTATTTATTTTCTTTTTTGTGTGTGTGAATAATTTGACTTTATTTCTTGAGAAAATTACCAAAAACTCACTTAATAAAATATAAAGGACACCTTTTTTTTATTTTTTCTTTTTTTGCCTTTGTGTATAATTTGACTTTATTTCTTGAAAAAATTACCAAAAGAAAAAAAAATCATTTAGTAAATTATTAAATACACCTTGATGCCCTCAAGACATTGTTGGCACCGAAATAATTGCATTAGTTAACCCTTAAGGCACAAAGTTCACACACATTCAACGATATTGTTATGTGATTTTCCATATTTTTTCAAAACGAAGTCATATTTTATGCCACCATCAAAATAACACGCCTAGTCACCTTGAATATTCATTTTATTTTATATTTTATAAACAACTTGAATATTTGTATTTGTTTTCTTTTTTGAGGGACGTGCTTGGCATTTAACCAAATATTTAATATTTACTTTAACACATGATCTTAAAATATTCATTAACAAGACCTATTCCAAAAAAAAAAAAATTCCATTGAAGGGTCAACTAATCTCAACGTCAAAAGACTAATTAACTGAACCAACTCAAACTACATAGAAACGACCACCGTGCATCACCATACAGCCACCCCACCAACCATAATCCATACTACTGATTTTCTGACCAAGTTTCCCATCAACCCCGTGTAGTCACTATCATCACCTCCACCATGACAACCAATTCACTATCAAACATATATTTATTATTGAAACGGTGATATTTGTTGCACATCCATGTATGCACACAAGTGTACAAATAATTGAAATGGTAAGTCAAAAATCCCATAAAAACCAATTCACTATCAAACAATATTTATTACTAAAAAGGTAATACTTGTTGCACACCAATGTGTGACACAGGCGTGCAAACAATTGAAATTGTGAGTTGAAAATACCATGAATTTTTTTTTTTTTTTTTTTTGAGAAACAAAATACCATGAAAATATATGGCTTGTTTCTAGTCTTCTTAAACCGAAATGTTGGAAATACAAATAAATGAAACTTAAAATTAATGAGCAAAAAAGCTCAACCACGAGGAAAGGCATAAATGAGCAACAGATTTACATTTAGAGTAGGTGAGGCAATCTTTTCACAAGGAACTAAGGTTACCACGTGCTACTATCATTTCCTCTAAACATATGCATCAGATTCAATATTTAGGAAGCTTCTGGTGTACAGGTACTTCATGTTCATAGCTTCAAATAGTTTTGGGCTGAATTAGTATTTGTTCAATTATCCAAATGAAATTAAGATTATGTGATCATTAATCATATTAAAACCCAAATCTGCATATACACTTATTTAGGCAAAATATTCTAAGCATCGAAGTCTCTCAATAAATTAGACATATGTGAGTATTTGACAAGCCAATGAACAATATAAAAGGTCACACCTAATACATATAAAAAAAGAGGTCACAGTTAATGAATCTCATACAATAGGGCAAAACTTAAGAGGAACTGCTTTATGGGTTATACAAAAATCTTAATTAACCTAAGAACAAAGAACTATATAATTAAGAGAATGGCGTCTCTTAAAGGTATAAATAAATTACAGAGTTGATATTTAAGTTAGGGGACAAGATTTTTCAGGATGGAAACGAGCTTCCTAGATGCTTTGCAATCTGTTCCCAACCCTTAAAATGTTCAGCATGTTACACTGCTAACAAACAACAATACAATTTCTACTCTGAATTTTTTTTTATTATCCAGCATATGTTACAAGAATATAAGATCCACTTTCAAAATTCGAGACTGGATAAAGATGGGTGTACCAATGCATCATCACCTGAAATCCTTAAAAAACTGAAGGGTGAAATTTCACTTTTTATGCTTGTTCATCATTGACATGGTTCGGTATTTCAGCTTGACTGTCTAGAGGCATATACTGTGCCATTATAGCTCTGATTTCAGAATCCATGTATTGCTGTAGAAACAACAATAAAAAATCAACAACTTGAATATGTTAACCCAATAGAAAATAAAGCTTAATACCTAACAATTAACTCCTTGAACCATTTTTAGAATTTATCGCTGTAGCATGAACCTAAAATCTAGTTTCTAAAAGGAGCCTCCTAATAGATCTTCTAAAACCATAAACAAATAGAAGTCGAAACCAGGTAAGTGTAAATTTTTATTTACGTCACCTTCTTAATAATAATAATAATCGAACAAACAATAGAAGTACCCCTTGTCCTATATAATTCCATAAACCCTCACAAATAACACACTTAAGGTAGGTCAACACCTCAGACCTCCTTTAAAGGGAGTAAAAATACCATTTGGCTACAAAGCCATTGGTTTTCAAGTAACCTTAAGAAAAATAATTTATGATAATTAAAAAATGGACATGTTGAAGTACAGTAAACAAAAGGTTTCTTTTTGGGATAAGTTTTGGCCCAATGGAACCCTGACTAGTAGTAGTCTGTTGAATATCATAAAATATTCAAACTAATAACTGAATAATAATCATGCATAAAGAATACAATGCTACTTTTGGGTTAAAATGTTGCGTATCAAAATTACAAAGCTTTAAAATGTTGCGTATTATAAATACATGAGAATTGCCAATGTGCTACAGCAGATTTGATAAGTTTTTTTAAGCATTAATATAATAACTACTTTTCTATGACTACTTCCAAATACACCCTAGTATAATACTACACATTTTACCAATCTCATCATTGCAGTTGATAGAAGCAGAAACTAATACTAGCTAAATTAATAGTAGCACCAGAGTAAGTAAAGGTTTCAGAATCAACATAAACATATGAAGTCAATATACATAAATATAATGCAACAAGCTTACCCGTAATCTATATTTGTACACAAGATATGCTCCACCACCAGCCATAGCCAAGCCTATCAATATGACCCAAACAGCAGCCCAAGCAGATTTTGTCTCATTGGCCCTCTTAGCTGCAGATGACAAAAAAGGTATTTATACAAGCACGATTGTGTGTAGCCAACTTCTAAGCATAAAGATATGATTCATAAAGGATGAAGCTAGACTCACTGATACAGGTATCATGTTCCATGATATACAAAAGATCCCCACTGCAAGTGCATTCGTAGCTTCCCCAGGTATTCTTGCAGCTACACTCAGGGCACTGACAGGCTTTCTTCTCTTTACATTCATCAATATCTGTATAAGGAAAAAGAATTTTGAAAAAGACAACTAAAAAAAAGGCTGTTTGACAACACTTGATATCAGTTTTCTCCATCCCAAACATTGTTCCAAAACAAACAAAATTAGTCAAATCCCCATGTTCCGGTACAATTAGCGCAACCAGCATATAGAAAAGGAGTGAAAATCTAGAAATACCCTTAATCTAAAAGAAAAGGAACTATCTTGATCACATCAATAGTCGGGCTACACCAGGATTTCAAATAAACAAGTGTAGGATTTAAACCCACTAAATGAGACATTCAAAATCACTGCTGGCAAGTTCCCCATCCTTGTTATTTTAAAATTGAAACCATCAAACAAAAAGGCATTGGTTACAAGTGTATGGCAATATGATTTGCAATTTAGAAGTTGATTGGTTCCAAGATTTAGTGCAGCTGTACCATAAATACGAGTCTCATATATTTTTAACTCATGTATGGCCATATTGATTCCCCCGCAACCCCCCCCCCCCCCCACCCACCCCCCAAATCATAAGAAAGAGATAAAAAATAAAAAATAAAAAATAAAAAAAGCATATAATAATTCACTCATATTACATCCCCTCAATGAAGAAAAAATTGGGACCTACAATTCTATTTATGGAACAAGCCTTGCATAACACACTGTTATGGATAATTAAGGCTCTTAGATATTGAATTTCCTTCTGATCATTAACTTAGTTTGTATCATGGGAGGAAATCTACATACAAAAAGTCAGAGCATCTCTTACCTTCACAGCTTTTGACACCATCACCTTTAAATCCCGTAGGACACTGACATTCAAGCTTCCCATTATCCTGTTCTCAAAAAAAAAAATGATGAGAATATTAACCACAAACAAGAGAGAGAGAGAAATAAAGAGAAGGGGGAGGCAAGAAAAGAAATTGGAGGTTACTTACTGAACAAGCAGAGAACGAGTGTCCATCTCGGGAATCATGCCAACAACCTCCATTATTTATCTTGCACCTCCCAGGTCCACTTGCTTGAAGCCAAAAAGAAAGATACTTTTAACAATGAAAACTCAGAATTCTAAGATGTTTGAAAATTTAAATATATTTCCAACATTTTCTTGATTAGAAACTAAAATATTAAAATAATTAATAATAGTAACATATACAAAACTAGTGTGTTTGGCATTGATTATTTTTGCAAACTTATTTTACTATTCAACTTATTTTTGGTATTATTCATGGATTCACCTGTACTATTTCAGCTGCCTCTACATAATGTGTGACACAAATATCATTCGCATCTACGGCTCCAGCCTGGATTATGAACTGTCGGAAACCATAGCTTGTCACTTGCCACAATTGAAGAACTACCTTTTTTAAAGTTTGTTATTTCAATACCTGAACCAAGCTTATGATCCCACAGATCCTACCAAATTGTGAGGTTTAGGACCTATGTGGATTATTTGTTAAATTTGGGCATGATCCTGTGATCCATATCACTATTTTAACAACCTTGGCTACACCAAAGAATTAAAATACCATTCACTAAGATTTAAAAAAAAAAAAACCTATCATTGTTGTGGCACTTTTTGTTCTCTAAAATTACCCTTTTGTTTAGGGAGTGTCAATGTTAAATACTTAAATACCCATTCTCAACTGCTGTATCTTAATTATCCCAAGGATTTGTCCACTGTCTTGCAGAGAAAACTGAAGCTATATGCAAATGTTTTCAAATATTATAGGAAACACTGGACAGCTTCTAATCTCCAACCAATGAATAAATACCTTTCTCTTTCCCTGATTCTTGTGTTCCCCTAGATGGTTACAGAACCATTTATTCATACAGTATGTTTTTTCATCTAGAGTGTACTACTGTGCCATCTTGTGATCACATAGTTCAGTGATTTGTCAGTTTGATTAACAATCCCAGTGGATAATGAAAGAGTAATGGTTGGGTGCAAACAACAATAAATGCCATAGTTTGCTAAATGAACAAGAAATGCTGGACTCCCAATTCAACTTCACTCATCCACCCCCCCCCCCCCCTCATCTCTATCTTTTTATTTTATTTTTCACCTCATTCTTAAAAAAAAAAAAAAAAAAAAAAAAAAAAAAAAAAACCACCTACCCCTACCCTTAACCCACTCCCCCCCCAACCCCCAAAAAAATATCTTGTACAGCCCCAATATTGTGTATGCTTCAAGATTCTATACCTTTCATGCTGTACATTTTGTGAAAAGTTATTTTTGGGAAGAAAAATATATTTAATAAGAACTGACTGTTACTTTATGGAACCCAAAGTAACAGCCAATTATTTACAGGAAAATAAGGAGATCATTCATTCAATGATATATTACACAATATAAAGGTTTATCACAAGAACAAAAAGTTCTAAAATGTAACAATCAACACTTACCACATGGTCATAAAAAAGTTCCATTAAACTTGCAAAAGCATCATACATTATCAAAAATGAGCCTAGGTATCTGTTTGGGAATTGCTTATTTGCATAATATTTATCAAAAGATGTAGTTTTACTTATCAAAAAAAAAAAGCATCATACGTTATTGTGTCCACACTCCACATGTTCGATAAATCAGAAGATTACCCCCTTCCCCCCCTCACCCCCACAATTTTCAGAAAGAGCATTCACTAGATTTCATTACCACCCTGGTTAAGTTTTATGAAAACAACTACAGCATTTGAATTTACCTTCACATTTGGTGTAACCATCTCCTTTGAACTGCACACCATCCACCAATGGGCACTCACATACCCTTCCACGAAATGTATCCTAAAGAAACTCAACACAAAAGTCAATTAGGAGACAAACTATAACCAAGAATACTAAATGAACTTAAAGGAGGGGAGGGGAAAGAGGACGAAAAACAGTACATAAATGAAACAGAATTGTTTATCTATCAAAAAAAAAAAAAAAAATTGAAACAGAATTGTTTGTGGGACATTTTTGTTTCTTAACAAGTAACATCATAGAAACCTGAGTAGCCAATACATTTTGATTCCTACCTTGCAGGCTGTGAGATTGGCTGCTTTGTCTAGCCAGCAACCACCATTATTATCCAGGCACTCATTTGTCTCCACATCTGCCACATTTTAACCCATTCTTGTACTCAAGTCCAATATAAAGAAGTCAAATCATCCAAGAGATCTACTTATTTTTAACTTAGCACCAAAAAACCAAGAAAGACATACCATCACTCAAACAAACAGCTGGTTCGGTAGTTTCCTCAAAACCAGAACAGATGGCCTTCAGAACTGCACTTTTCTCCAACTTACCTGCAAGAACATGTGTTAGAAAGGGAAACACCAGGTTGTTATCTAAGAAATAGAAGCACACAAGCAAACCTCGATACTGTCGGTTATTGACAACAAGGGTAGGCAATATGGTTACATCCCCTCTGGATCCTTTCCCAACCTACACAAGTATTATTGTTAAACAGACATAACTGAACCATGATCATCAATTTCAAAGGATTGCATAAAGTCACTGCAAATACCCTTAAGACAATTAAAATATTTCAATGAAATACTTTAAAAGCTGTTAAACAGAAAGTGAGTAGGTAAGAAAACAATACTTGAGCATCTTGCTCTTCTTTTAGAACAGGATTTTCGGAATCGGCATGAGGGTCCCCCATACAGTCATCAATCTTTTTAATATCAAGACCTGTGCAGCAATCACATCAACTTTTAAAAATCATTCATCATTAGGTACCAAGTGTTCTTTACATAACAGATGATATAATAATTCCTTTACCAAGCGATTTAATAACACCATCAGCACATTCCTTGTTGTATTTTTTATCTTTCATAGGACATCTAATTTGAAAATCAGTAACGTAGTCCCACCACAGCCAAGGCTTCTTGGTCTCATTTGCCACTCTAAAAACACATAGCTGCCTTAAGTTCTCTTGAACCACATCTTTGCCATCATAACCTGAGCTGAAGTCCTGTTCAGGATCAGGAGCACAATATCTTCCATGATTGATGCACTGGGACTTGCACTGTCTGCTTAATGTGAATGCCTGGGGACAGTACCAAGTAATATAATGGGGTGTGAATTGAGTGTAACCCCCTTTCTCAAGTATCTGTGCTGCACCCTTAAAATCCTTCACAAATTCCATCAACATGTCACATTTAACCCCACATTCATCATTACTGTTGGTCCACAATTCATATTCCACACGATCATCTGGATGTGGAACAGCTTCTCTCCAGTCAAGATTCACATTGACCATTTCCCCAGAAGCGACAGCTTTCTTTAATGTTTCACCAAAGCCTTTTTCAATGAATGCAGATGGTATTGTTATGTTCTCAATGTACTTTACAGAGGAACCATCTGCTTCAGGAGAGTCCATCGTTATCAATGCTTCATCAATATCATCTGCAACAAGAACTGCAGAAGCCCCAGCATTCTGGGCATTCCAGACCTTCAAAGCGAAGAAGCAATCTAGAAAATAACATAATACAGAGTAAGAATAGTTTTAAGAAGAGCATGTTCAAGGACAACCAAATTCACAGTACCAGAGTAAGAATAAATCTCAAGCATCAGGGTCAGAAAATATCAAATATGATTAGCAAATTTGTTCCTTTGCAAAGCAAAGTAATCCAAATTCTTAAAGGGTACCTCACCAATGAACCAGGACAAACCTAGCAAATTGTTCCTTTTAAAAGCATAGTAATCCAAATTCTCAAACGGTACCTCATTGATGAACCAGGACATGCCAACTAAACCTGAAACCTCAATATGAAAAGTTACCTAATTTCCGACAGTTTTTGATCAGCAAGTGTAATATTATATAAATTGAGAACTGTTTTATTACACTATAACCACTTCCAGAAAAACCTGAAATTCCAGTACTTAGTGGAGTGATTAACTATGGATTTAGTACTTATCTAAAGAAAAAAGGGGAGGCGGGTGGGCGGGCGGCGGGGGGGAGGGGGGGGGGGGATCTAGGCCTCAAGTCAGACTCAAAATGCAGCAAAGTGAGATTTGGAGTATAGGAAATAAAAAATTTATGGGCTGAATTTGTTCAAAATAGCGAAAAACAAGGATATATATCCAAATTAAACAAATGGACAACCTCTCAACCAATGAAACAAACTAATTGAACATAAAAAAATCGTAATAACAACTTATGAGAAGGGTACCACTAAAATCAGCGATAAATGGCTTTTAACTTTTTTTCTTTTTTTTTTTTTTTTTAGAAGGCATTTTCCAGGATGGTACCTCCTCAACAAACCAACTCAAACCATTTGAACTTGACTCACAATAGCGAGCAGTATGAATAAAGGATGTGTCCTGAATCAACAAAAAAGAGCTCCAAAAGAGAAAATTGATCCAAATGACCAGAAGGGCATCTCCCCAATCAACCCAGCTACCCCAAACAAACAAATTGAACCTCAAACCTCACAATAACAAGCAAATCAATCAAAACTACGGAAAGAATGGCTCTTGAATCAACCAATAAAATAAAATAACACAAATTGACCCAAATTACTGAAAGGTACATCCTCAATCAACCAAAAACGACCCAAATGAATCCACAACTCATTGTAACACGTAAATTCACCAAAACTATCAAAAGGGTATCTCTAAAATCAACCAAAAAGAGCTCAAAAACACAAATTAATCCAAATCACCAAAAAGGGTATCACCTAATCAACGAAAACAAACCAACCATATCTCAAACCTGACTGTAACAACCAAAATAACCGAAAACCACACCAAAAAAAAAAAAAAAAGGAGGTTGTACTTTTACCTCCACGATCGACCAAAACGAAGGTGGGTAAAGATCCTGACTTGGCTTGGAACGAAATCCCAAACCCATCAAAGCTTTTGCAACCCTTTTGGTTCTCTTTTGGGTACACCACAGTACCAGCCATGCTACCCCCATACTGAGGTATCCCAAAGTTGCCAATGGCACTGTCGTGCTTCCCTTTGATTTTGTCTGGAGATGTCACCATCAAGCTGTTCTTCTCCACCACAAATCTCCCCAGAGATGAAGAGGCTATCAGAGACAACACCAGAAACCCTAGCAGGACTCTCAGGGCTGATGATCTCCGAAGCTCCATGCTTTTTGAGGACTAGAAACGAAAACGAGAAATGGGTTTTACTGATCAGTTGGTTTAGAACAGAGAAGAAAGATTGTTTTATTTTTTTTGTTTTTTTTTTTCTGTTTTCAGAAAGTAAAAAAATAAAAAATAAAATGTTAGAGAGAGAGAGAGAGAGGGTGTTTTTGTTTTCGTTATTGCTATTTTTTGTTTTACCAAAATGAAATAGAAAAGGGTGCTTCCGTTGCAGTTACTTGTTGCTGTTTTTGTTGGATTGTGGGTGCACTTGTTTTAAGGAAGGAACTTGGAAAGGCAAGAAAGAAATGTCTATCTATCAAGCCTTTTTTTTTTTGTGGAGAAACAATCTATCAAGCCTTGGATGGTCACTAACCATCATTGCCTTTAATGTTTAATCCCCCACTTATAACCAGCCTTATCTCACACGATCCGTGCAAATTCCGAAGTTTTTATATTTTATTTTTAAGTTTATGTAAATTTTTTTTTTCTTTTCAATATGTGGTTTACATATATGTTCTATTATATTATGCATACATTTCCGAACTATAGATATAATTTAATAAATAACCAGAAGAAAATATATTTATAAAAAAATTAAATTACTCTAGACTTTAGAGAATAAGAAAACTAAATTATTACTAGTAAGAATTAAGAATTGAGGGAAAATTCAGAGCATGTGGAAAAATATTATGATGTGTTATATGTATTAGATTCCGAAATTGACCACAAAATATGTCGTTTTTCTTTTAGATATTTGAAGAGAATGATTCTAAAAAAAAAAATTAGGAGAGAATGGAATTCGGATATATATTCTAATTTTCAACACCTAATCAAATCTTAGTCAACACTTCCGGTTCAACGCTTAGTTTCTCTCTCTCTAGTCGGTTAGAAAAACATTGCTACATTGGGCATTGTTATTTTTGTACTTTTCTTCATCCTCTTCCCTTTCCTTTATTTATTGATAAAAAAGGTAATATTATTTAGGGTATGTTTGGAAAATTATAATATATACTATAATGTAATAATTATTTCTATAGTTTAATTATTCGGTAGTTTGGTTATATTTTTATTACAGAGAATAATCATTCCTTATGAATAGTCATTTTATATATATATATATATAAGATAGAATTTGTACTATAACCTAATCTAAGTGTATATGTGTGTGAAACTCTCTGTTGGAGACTTGAATCCGACCTTTGCCTCCCTCACACTCTACAAACATTTATACTTGTAAAGTGACCACTGCACCAAGAATGTGCGGTAGTTGAATATCTTTAAAATGATGAATAACTATTCATCTCTTAAGAGTTGTAATAACTATTCCTTAGAAAGTATATTAATTTCTAAGGAATATCTTGTAAAGTGACCACTGCACCAAGAATGTGCGGTAGTTGAATATCTTTAAAATGATGAATAACTATTCATCTCTTAAGAGTTGTAATAACTATTCCTTAGAAAGTATATTAATTTCTAAAATTAATATATATATCCAAATAAAGAAACTTTTTATATGCACGGAACAATTATGAAAATAAAAAATCATAAAAAAATAACTAATCTCTCTTTTAAATTTTAAAAAATATTATTTTTAAGAAAATATAATTATATGAGTAAGATATTTCTATTATTGTGTTATCATTAAACAAATAAATAGTAATAAATATTACATTACATCATTTTTTATTTCTTGTAATATTTATTCTTATTCCTATATAATTACTGTTATAATCTACTAAACGTTTCCTTAGATAATAAAGTGTCTTATATTTATCTATTGGTGTGATGACAAAGAGAAATTTACTTTTGAGGTGGGTTTTACGTGGTTCACACATGCAAGTTGACCTAGTTTAGTGTGCCAGTGTCTATTTGTTTATTTCCTTTTATAAATGAGTTTTTGGCCAAACGGGATTCACTGTTTCTTTCTCTTCTTCTATTCTCTAATTTTCATATTTTATAAGTACCAAAATAAAAAATGAAAAGAAAATATTAACTCTAATTTCTTTCCATTTTTAGTGAGATGAGTGACATGTGATATTTAAAAAATCAAATGGCCAACAAAAAAAAAAAATCATGTAAATAAAATTAAATCAAGTAAATGTCACATATCACAAATTGGTTAAAAATTGACAAGAATTGGAGGTTTTAAATGAAAGGCAATCTTTTGTCAAAAAATATAATGTAAGTTTTGATAAGCTAATATGCTTTTTCTTTAAAAAAAATTACGAAAAATATTTAATACGTAACATTGTAAAGAATTACATTAACAATGTTACATTAAGTGTGCATTTGAGAAGGGATTTTAAGCTGGCGATTTGCTTATTTTGTCCACTGTTTGTGGGTCCACGTGAGTTCCGCAAAAAAAAGCTTACTCCCAGCCTTAATTAGCTTATTTTTACCACTGACAGGTATTGTTTGCATATCCCAATTAGCTTATTTTTGGTTAAAAAGTCACTACTATGGCGGTGTTTGCGCTCCGCGTTTGCGTCCACGTTTTGGTGAGTTTACGTTTTCTCCATTTTTTTTTTTTTTTTTTTTTTTGGCCTGCAATTGTTGACTCTGGGGGGACAAAATTTACTGTTATGAACAGTAAATATACTGTTTATGCACTGTGTTGACACTGTTTATGCACTAAAAAATATTAAAAATGAGTCCCACGGTACTATTTACACATTTAAAAATTATTTTGCTACAGTGTTTTCAGTTTTCAGTTTCAGCAACAATAAGCTCAATCCAAACGGACCCTATGTACTGTTTGCGATTTCCACTCGGTGAGTTTTGCGCAATATGGGTCCCACTCTTTTTATTTTATGTTACTTTTTATTATGGTACTTTTAATAAAAAAAATACAACTAAATTTTTATTTAATTTTTAGCTTTTATCTACAATATTTTGATTACTTTTATCAAAAGACTAGATAAATTGTACCTAGGCAAATACCAAATATAACCTTTTTAATCAATACAAACTCATCAACTCTTGCAAATAAGTGCTTCTACAAAAATATCATATTCTTATTTGAAAAATTAATATTTATATTCTCTAAACTCCCGGTCCTAATATAGTTGTATCCCTAAAACTCATAGTGCATATGAAGCATTTTTCTAAAAGTGTCATATTCTTATCACAAAATACCAACATCTATCTTTTGTATATCTTTTTTTATATATCATGCAAAACGCTAGGGAGACCTTTTCTAAATTCATCATAAGATAGAGGAAGAAAGTATCAAAGATGCTAAACTATCTGTCAAAGGACCAAGTGAAGATGGTGATCAAGAACTTGGCTCATGTATACTACAATAACATGTCTGCAGTACCCATTGTAAATTTTTGAACAGTTATGTGAAAGTGGTATGGGAAGTAATGATGTCATTACTAGCAGAAGGATCAACAAGAGAGAAGTGAAGAGTCAAATACCCCGCAACACAAGATATATAGACGGAAATGAGTGGTGTTTATTTCACAATCACATTGCACATAAAATACACACGCACAATTTTGCATTGAACTCGTGACTTTGTGTGCAATAAAATGTGTGCACTAATTATTACTCAATAGGAATATTGCAATTGACACCCTATGATCATCACAAAGGTCCTTTGATAATTTAATTTGGTGATGTCATTGTTACCTAAAATCCTATTGTATGATGCTATGTATGATATTATGTGTGACATTATGTTAATGAAGTTGTTTTATTATCTAAAATAGTTGTAACATGAATATTTGGACATTATCATATAGTTCTTGAGATGTATAGTATGTGATTTAGTCACTGAAGATATAAATCACAAGTTCTTCATAAATTCAAAACCTTAATTCGTAATTGGTGATGAAATTGGGCATTTCATCTGTGAAGACTATAATGTGTCAACTAAGATGGTTTGACTTTATCATGGAAGTAAGATTAATTATTCTATTAACGATTGTCAACTGAATAATAAATTTCACGACTTTCATTTACATAAACTCTCAATACTGGGAGGATAGTGAATCCGATCATAAAAAGTAGGTTCCTTTGATATATCAGGAGTGAGATCTAATTCAACAATCAAAACCTCAATATATTGGGTAGCCACACATAGTGCTAAAGGAACACATATTCTCAAGATAAAATTTATAGTCTTTTTGTAGAAATATAAAATATTCCCTTAAGATAAGTTTAATGAGTTTGGTTATTTAGAGTGTTAGGCCCAATCACTTTAGTAAAGAGTTAATAAAGTTTATATTTTATGAAATTTTATTTCATAAATATATATAAATAACTTAAAGGATTAAATCAGGTACTCCAGGATCAAAAGGTAGTAATTTTCAAAGTGATAGTGATATATTATGACATTTTATTGCCACGAATATTTTCATAAAAGGGGTTAATTGTTTATATAATAAAGTCTTGGAATTTAATTTTATTACTAAAGCCTAAAGTGCAATTATATTTATATAGTGGTATTAAATATAATTAATGGTAACTTTGGGCTTATCAAAAGTTAACAGATAAGCCTGAAGTCCGTTAGAGTTAGAGTTTTATTTGTCCCTTTGGTTCCATCCCAAGCCCCACACTAAAACCCAATTGGACTGGCCCAAAAGACTAGCCCAATTAAATAATCAGTTGTTTATTTAATAAGAGTTATTAAATAAAGTAACTGCTTTTGACAGTTATAAACATACATACGATTAAAAAGAGAAAAGTACAGTTTTCTCAAAACACATTCTCTCTTGAACAAGTGCGTACATAACTGATTGAGAGACCACACATCTTGGACATATGTGGAATTGAGGTGAAGATTGAAGGTCTTCCCAAGTTCGATCTTTTTTTGTTTTAAATTTCACTGCATCAAAGTACGCCTTTCTATTCTTTGTTTCTAAAATTCTAGATATTCCATGTTATCTCACATGAATGAAGTAGATCCTTGTGTTGCTTCCGCTATGGATTTTGTATGAGATGCAAAACCAGTTTTTCCAACAATTGGTATCAGAACTAACTTCAATATCATGCTTGTATAACATGTGATTGGGTTTTAGAATTAAAGAAAACCGTTTTCTTGGTGTTTCAAAATTCTGCAATAATTTTTTCTGTATAATTTTGTTTTAGATTTATTGTTCAATAAACCGTGTGCATTGATTAATATATGGGATATATTGTTTTGTTTGATTCGAAGAGGCCACGTTTATATCTGTTTTCTTTTCAGTGCTGTGTGCTTTTGTTCAATGCTATGTTTATTGAGATTTAAATAAACTTTTTGTTTTATCATTATCAAATTAGCATTAGAATTGTAATAGTGCAATATAAATGCACTTTTCCACTTCTATGTTGGCGTTGGAATTTAAATGCCATGTTTTGCTTTGGAGAACTTGACAAGTAATGAAATATGTTTGTGTTTTCTTTTCTTGGATGATAACGTTGCTTATTTCCCTGCGTCCCCAAGATATGTTTTCAGATATGGATATACAATTACAACCCGTTTTTGCTCAATGGATACAAAACACCCATGCTTTAGCACCTGGTGCAACGGCCCCCGGTGTAACAACAAGCACCAGTTTGACTTGGGGGGGTGCTGATTTAGTGTCAGTGGGTGGAAAGGTTGCTTTGTTACCTATTCCATTAGGAACAGCGGATTTTTTAGTACATCACATTCATGCATTTACGATTCATGTGACGGTATTGATACTCCTGAAAGGTGTTCTATTTGCTCGTAGCTCGCGTAGCCACGTTTTAATGTTGCTCATATTGCTGTTTGTGTAAATTTTTTGTGAGATCTAAAGGAGCTTTCCTTTACACAAACTTAGGGTTTTCAAGGAGGAGATATTATTTACACCTTGATGATCAATTCAGTTGCTGCCATTGAAGTTTAAATAAACACAAGCAGGTGTGCTTGTATTTGGTGGTGAATCCAAGAAAGAAGGAGTATGTGGATTCGGAGTTTGCACATGGTCGTGTCGGTAAATTCTACTGGTGGGTAGCAATAAGAAGCCGAGCCTGGGGGCTTGTAAGTCTTATTGTATGAACTTCGATTCTTTCAAGATAGTGGATTCAGGTTTACCTTGAGGATAGCTAGGTTAAATCCTCCTCAGGTTTTTACCGGTTTGGTTTCCTGGGTGATCATATCTTTGTGTTATTTATCTTTCCGTTACTATGCATGATATGATTGTTTGATTGTGATAACCTAGATTTGAAATTTGGACTAAGTAACAACTTGGCTAATTACCTAGGTTAATCCAATTGTGTTTTTAAGGGGTCTAAAAACTATCAATTGGGATTCAAATTTGGCCACGAATATTTAATTTGATCTCTTTTGCCTCAAAAATATCAAAAATTTCAAAATACCTCTCTCTTGGGATTCAAATTCTGTCAAAACCATTTAATCCTATCTCTTTCGCCTCAAAAATATCAATGTTTTCAAAATGCCTCTCTGTTGAGATTTAAATTTGGCCACGACCGTTTACTTCTATCTCTTTTGCCATAAAAATATCAAAATTTTCAAAATACGTCTCTCGTGGGGATCAAATTTGGCCAAGACCATTTAATCCTATCTCTTTTGCCTCAAAAATATCAAAATTTTTATAATACCTCTCTCTTAGGGTTCAAATTCGGCCACGACCGTTTAATCCTATCACTTTCGCCTCAAAAATATCAAAATTTTCAAAGTACCTCTCTCTTGAGATTTTAATTTGGCCACGACCGTTTAATCCTATCTCTTTTGCCATAAAAATATCAAAATTTTCAAAATACGTCTCTTGTGGGGATCAAATTTGGTCATGGCCATTTAATCCAATTTCTTTTGCCTCAACAATATCAAAATTTTCATAATACCATTCTCTAGGGATTCAAATTCGCCCACGTCCATTTGATCCTATCTCTTTTGCCTCAAAAATTTCAAAATACATCTCTCTTGGGATTCAAATTCGGCCACAATCGTTTCATCCAATCTCTTTCACCTCAAAAATATCAATTTAAAAAAAAAACCTCTCTCCAAGATTCAGATTCGGGCCCGACCGTTTATCTCACCAAGATTTAGATTCGGCCACGACCGTTTTTTCCTAATAGCCTCTCTACGAGATTTAAATTCTACCATGACTGTTTATCTCACCTAGATTCAAATTGGGCCACAACTGTTTAATCCTAACAACCTCTCTCTGATATTCAGAATTGGCCACAACCGTTCATCACATTGGGAATCAAATTCGGCCACGACCATTTATCTCACTAAGGTTTAGATTCGGCCATGACCATTTAATCCCAACAACCTCTCTCCGTGATTCATATTCGGCCACTACTGTTTAATCCCATCTCCTTCGCCTAAAAAATATAAAAATTTTAAAAATAGCTCTCTCGTGGGATTCAAATTCTGCCCTAACTGTTTCATCCTATCTTTATTGCCTCAAAAATATCAATATTTTCAAATTACCTCTCTGTTGTGATTCAAATTCGGCCACGACCATTTTGTCCTATCATTTTATTCTCAAAAATATCAATTTAAAAAAAAAAAAAAAAAAAAAAAAAAAAAACTATCTCCAACTTTCAGATTCGGCCATGACCATTTATCTCACCAAGATTTAGATTCAGCCACGACTGATTATTCCTAACAGCCTCTCTCTAAGATTTAAATTCGGCCACGACCGTTTATCTCATCGAGATTTAGATTGGGCTACGACTGTTTAATCCTAACAATCTTTCTTCGAGATTCAGATTAGGCCACGACCGTTTATCTCATCGGGATTGAGATTCGGCCACGACCATTAATCTCACCTAGATTCAGATACGGCCACAACCATTTAATCCTAATAGCCTCTCTCCGAGATTTAGATTTGACCACAACTGTTTAATCCTATCTCTTTCACCTAAAAAATATCAATAATTTCAAAATACCTCTCTCGAGATTCAAATTTGGCCTCGACCTTTTAATCCTCTCTTTTGCCTCAAAAATATCAAAAATTTCAAAATATCTCTCGGTTAGGATTCAAATTCGGCCACGACCGTGTAATCTGATCTCTTTTTCCTTAAAAATTTCAAAAATTTCAAAAATTTCAAAATAACTCTCTTTTGGGATTCAAATTCAGCCATGGCCGTTTAATCCTATCTCTTTTGCCTAAAAAATATCAACAATTTCAAAATACCTCTCTTGGGATTCAAATTCAGCCCCGACTGTTTAATCCTATCTCTTTTGCCTAAAAAATATCTATGTTTTTAAAATGCCTCTCTGTTGAGATTTAAATTCGGCCATGACCATTTCATCCTATCTCTTTTGCCACAAAAATATCAAAATTTTCAAAATACATCTCTCGTGGGGTTCAAATTCGACCAAGACCATTTAATCCTATCTCTTTTGCCACAAAAATATCAAAATTTTTATAATACCTCTCTCTTGGGGTTCAAATTCCACCATGACCATTTAATCCTATCACTCTCGCTTCAAAAATATCAAAATTTTCAAAATACCTCTCTCTTGAGATTTAAATTTGGCCACGACTGTTTAATCCTATCTCTTTTGCCACAAAAATATCAAAATTTTCAAACTACGTCTCTCGTGGGGTTCAAATTTGGTCACGACCATTTAATCCTTTTCTTTTACCCTTATAATATCAAAATTTTCATAATACCTCTCTCTTGGGGTTCAAATTTGGCCACGACCGGGTTACTCTTTTGCCTCAAAAATATGAAAATTTTCAAAATACCTCTCTCTTGTTGTTAAGGAAATATTTTATGTAATTGGCTAATCCTTTGACAAAACACACTTTACTTATAATTGGGTAGATCTAGGATGTATTTAATACTACAAGGAACAATAGTTTAAGTCTTGTATTGAAGCCATGCAAATCTGTCCAAGAAACAAGTGAAGAAGTGTTGATTTTTTAAAGCTCGATAGCTGCTCGACACCTTTCGACAACTAGCTATCTATTAAGCTCTTCAGCTTCTTTTTATCGCAATCTCAATACCTCTCAATAGCTAGGTTGATCGATCGAGCAACTTTCTATCCCCTCGATAGCTCTCGATAGCTCACAACAGATAGGCTTGACACCTGCTTGACACCTCTCGATCGATCGAGAATTATGAAATTCAGATTTTCAGATCTAATTTTCGGCCCATGCTTATGTATTTGTGTAGAGTTTCTTTTCTCACAACCCTAGACATATATAAGGCTTATTTTAGAGGCCATCACATAAGAGAATACAAGGAGAACACATGCAAAAAGTGACCGATGCCTTATTCTCTCTGAAAGAAGCTACTGCGTCTTTGCGCCTTAGGGTTTTGTAACCAAGTGCTTCTTGATCTTCATTGTTGATGAAGTGAAGAACTTTGCAGCCAACATCTTCTTCAAGTTGGTGTGTTAGTCACGTATTAGGAGTCATGCATCTTTCGTTAGTTACATACTGGGATCCGTGCAAAAAGGGTGGCATTCATATATTGAAGAGTTCAGAGATTCTGAAGTGGTAGAAGGTTTCTGCTATAAGTTCATCTATGGGGATTGTAGAGTCTAGGGGCAAAGGTTTTGTACTAGATCTGAAACTTCTCTTTACTATAGTGGATTGCTTTTTGGGAAGGTTTCCCCCCAGGTTTTTTACTGTGAAATTAGTTTGTTTCATTGGTTTTCTTGGGTTATCTTATCTTATCTTATTTACTTTTCCGCTACATGATATTGATATAATATTGATGTTTGTTTGTTTAAATAATTTTTATTCACAATAAATCTAATTAACAACTTGAGTTTAAAACTTGTTAATTCTATCAACCAAGGTCTAAATTTCCCAACAAGTGGTATCAAAGTAGGTTCACTCTGATTGAATTAATTTCCTGAGTGTGATCCTTGACCACCATTGTCATGGATCGTGGACAATCTCTTTTGATTCCTCCTTTATTTGATGGCACTAATTATGCATACTGGAAAGTTCGTATGAAAGTTTTTTTGCAGGCTCTTGGTGAACAGGTATGGCAAGCTATTGAAGTTGGCTGGATTAAGCCAAAGGAAGTGTTGGTGGATTGGAATGATGCAACAATCATAGCGGCAAATTTCAACAGTAGGGCCTTGAATGCTTTGTTTTGTGGAGTGACCAATGAGGAACTCAAGAAAATATCATCCACGGTAGTTGCCAAGGAAGCATGGACCATTCTTGAGACCACCTATGAAGGTACGAAGGCAGTAAAGACTGTGAAGCTTCAACAACTCACTAGTAGTTTTGAAGAAATAAGGATGGAGGAGGATGAGACCTTTGCTGAGTTCTATGCCAAACTCAAGGATATTGTGAATTCTGCTTTCAACCTTGGAGAATGTATTGCAGAATCCAAAATTGTTAGAAAAATCCTTAGGTCCTTACTTGGAAAATTCTATGCCAATATCACTGCCATTGAAGAAGTGAAGGACATTGATCAAATTCCTTTGATTGAGCTTGTAGGGAACCTTCAAACCTATGAGATGGGATTAGGCTCGATGGGAAAAGGTGGAAAGAGTAAAACTTGGCTCTTAAGGGTATAGAGCTTGGTTGAGGACTTTGAAGATGAAGATGAAGATGAGGATAAAGATCTAACTTTCATAACTGATGAAATTATCAAGCTTCTTCAATTTAGGAAAAAGGATTAGGGCAAACCTCCAAGAAAATCTAAATCCTCAAGGAAGGGCAAGAATGAGAAACCCTTCATCTAATGCCATGAGTGCAAAGGTTTTGGTCATATGAGGATAGAGTGCCCAAACTACCTTATGAAGGAAAAGACCAAGAAGTTAAAGATAAAGTGTTGGTTGCTACTTGGAGTGATACTGAGAATGACTCTTCTGATGAGTATGTGGATGAATGTAGTCACGTTATGGCCTTTGCTACCTCTACCGATAAGGTGATTGTGGAGAGTGCTAGTGATAGTGAGGATTCTTCTGATGATGAAGTACCCAAGAAGATGACCCTTCAAGAAGCCTATGATAAGTTATGCATTGAATTTATAAAATCTGAAAAAACTTCTCATCTTTGTAGAAAAGAGCTTAATGAGGTAAAAATTAAAAAAGCTTATTTGTTAGTCAAACTAGATGAGACTACAAGGTTAGTTGAGACTCTTGTTATGAAGAACACCTCATTAGAAGAGAAGATCAAGAATCTTGAGGTTGAGCTTAGCCAAGCTAGAACTCAAATAGAGAGGATGTCTAGTGCAAAGCTTGATGAGGTATTGAATGCTCAAAGCCTAGTTCTAATAAGACTAGCTTAGGATATGTTATTTCCTCCAACCCCTCCTCTTCCATGGCTTCTGGATCAAGGATTGTCTTTGTGCCCCAATTTGAGAAAGGTGATAAAGGTATGAAATCCAAAACTGATTTGACTAATTCTAAATCCTTTGTTAAACCTAATGTTTGTCACCATTGTGGTGTTTCTGGACACATTTATCCTAATTGCTTTAAGTTGTATCCTCAAAAGCAAGTATCCAAACGATCACAGGTTTCCTTTCAAGAACCTACACATTTTTTTGGAGAGTTATTAAAAGTCTTGAGCTTTTTAACTCAATTTCAGGAGAATTTTAATTCTTCTATGTCCTTTAGTAGACATACTAGGACACGCACCTTTTCATTTTCACGGCCAAAGACTCGTGCTGTATGGGTGAGAAAGAAGCCTAAGACTTAATTTTCTTTTCTGTTTGTCCTCTGCTTTAATTTTTTCTATCTAAAGTAGGACTCTCTTTGCTTGATTTCTTATTTGCTTTTGGAATCATGCTTTCATGCATCTGCATCCTTCTATCATGCCTTCATGCATATGCATCTTTCTTTCATGCTTTTATGTTGTTTTTTTTATTTTTGCTTGGTTGTTTAGTTTTTATTTAGTTTTTTTTTTCAAATAAAAATAAAAAGAAAAAAAATTAGAAAAATACAAAAATAATGTGTGTTTGTGTATATTGGTACTTGTGTACCTTGGATGGCCATTGAAACAAAGTTTTCTAAACTTTATAACTTTTGTGATTTAGATGAGCATCTCTATGCACAACTAAGCAAGTGAGCTTAGTGGCTCGTGTTTGTGATAAGTAAGATTAAGTAATCTCTTGTACTTAACATTTGTATCACTCTTTTTGACGAGAAGGACTAGAAAATTCTAAGAGAAAGACATAAATAACCATCTCACCACTGTTGTCCAACAATCATGAGTGACATTTGTGTGCTTTGGCATAGTAAAATTGGAATATCAATTGCTTAACATAATTGAGTATTTGTTTTCAATCTCTTATATGCCTATGCATGATTTGCTTAAAAGAAAAATATGCAAAGAAAAATAAAAGCAAAAAGAACAAATTCTTTATATATGATTGCAAGCGTGTATACTAGGAGATGTGGGAGTTATAGGATGTACCTCAAAGGTGATAGTCCCCATCTAATAGTTATGATTGTGTGTGAGTTAAAGTGATTTTCTCATATCTCAAATCATCATAACATGTATACACTGTAATTTTGCAATGTTTTTCACACACAACATGCAATACTCTTTGCTACTCTTGATACCTGTGCAGGTACAATGTGATTTGGCCATCACAAGGTTTACATATATTAATGTATGCTCTCTAAACTGTCTTAACTTTTTTTTGGAATATAAAATTAGTTAGAGGTGTTTAGAGTGTGTGTGTGTGTGTGTGTGTGTGTGTGTTTTGAATCTATGAGCATGACATTTTTCTTGTTGAGAAATTTGTTTTTCACATGCTTTGCATCTTTTTGATTATCTTGTCATCCATAGCATCTTGTTTCATTACATTCATGCATTTATATGGATTTCTTATGCCCCCTTGATCATCTTTGATCATCTTTATGTCTCTCGGGTGAAACTTTTTAGCTTTTTGTACCCTTTGTCAATCATGACAAAAAGGAGGAGAAATTGTGGAGAAAATGTGGTTTTTTTTTAAGATTCTATATGTTAGGGGGAGAAATACATGCTCTTGTACAGGGGAGATGTGTTTCATCTTGTTAGGGGGAGTGCTTACTTCTTTTTTCTTATACACCGGTCTTGTGACCATGTTTACATACATTGCGCTTATCTTTGATATATATATATATATATATATGATGATGTATGTCTTCTTCACCTACCTCTACATGTGTTGTTTTTTTCTATCTCCGTACACATGTTTCTTATATAGTGTATGCAATCTATTATTTTTGTTTCACACAAAGATACCTTGATGAGTTTTGTTTAAAGTTTTTCAGAAATACAGGTTGTCAAAGTCTACTTGCCATAAACCCTCTTCTTGCAAAGTTTTTCAAGAGTTTATGCTAAGATAGATTTTATTGTATTCAACAAGTGAATATGAGTTGAATGATTTATGACTTCTCTCATATGTTTATTTGTTTGTTGTGGTTTTGTCATGGATTACCAAAGGGGGAGATTTTTAAGGACATATTTTATGCAATTGGCTAATCCTTTAACAAAACGCACTTTACTTGTAATTGGGTAGATCTAGGATGTATTTAATACTTCAAGAAACAAGAGTTCAAATCTAGTATTGAAGCCATGCAAATCTGTCCAAGAAACAAGTGAAAAAGTGCTGATTTTTTAAAGCTCGATAGCTACTCGACACCTCTCGACAGCTAGCTATCTATCGAGCTCTTCAGCTTCTTTTTATCACAATCTCGATACCTTTCGATAGCTAGGTCGATCGATCGAGCAACTTTCTGTCCCCTCGATAGCTCTCGATAGCTCGCAATAGATAGGCTCGACACCTGCTCGACACCTCTCGATCGATCGAGAATACGAAATTCAGATTTCCAGATCTGATTTTCGGCCCATGCTTATGTATTTGTGTAGGGTTTCTTTTCTCACAACCCTAGATATATATAAGGCTTATTTTAGAGGTTGTCACATAAGAGAATACAAGGAGAACAAATGCAAAAAGTGACCGATACCTTATTCTTTTTAAAAGAAGCTACTACGTCTTTGCGCTTTAGGGTTTTTGAAAGTTCAAAAACGTGTACAAAACACCTTTGAACGTTTAGACCCCCAAAATACAACTTAACCAATTCAAGCAATATGTCAAACAACTAGTGTGCGGAAACTTAACACATGCTATAATATGAAATTGGTTATAAACTATCTAAGCCATAACATAATAAAACCACAGCAGATAATATAAAGGCAAAGATAGAGAGGAAGGAAGATGCAAACACAAAGACAACACGCGATGTGTTATCGAAGAGGAAACCGAAGTCCTCGGCGAAAAACCTCTCTGCCGCCCTCCAAGCGGTAATCAATCCACTAGAAAATACAGTTGGGATACAAGGACAGCAATAGACCCTCCAAGCCTAATCTACCCAGTGCACCTAAGCCCTCCAAGCTTCTTGCTCCAACGAGGTTGCGCCAAACCTTTTTCTTTTCTAGCTTCCCGGATTCCGCTACCAGACCGTAGCATCAACCAATGAAGATTGGCTCCTTCCTAACTGCTTCCCAGAAATCCAAACAACTGTCTCACAGTGAAGATGATGGTGAGAACCAGGTTTGGTATAATGCCTCTCAAGGATTTTGACAATGGAGAGGAAGAGAGTAGGAATTTGAAGAGACTCTAAGGTAGAGATTGTGGGTGAAGCAATCTGGTTTTTCTTTAGGGTTTCTCTCTCAAAATTCTCTCTGGAAGCTCTCTTTCAATCGTGGGTTAAAGGGGTATTTATACTGGAGTGGGAGAGGAATGTGAAACGTCAGGTTTTACAAAACAGGGGTGGCTCGCGGCTTAACCTTGCGGCTTGACCAAGTCGCGAGATCCAGTCGCGAGTTAACCGTATCGCGGCTTATCCTGTTTTGTCCTGTAGTGCTCCAGCTAGCATGACTGTTCATCTTCCAGCATGCTTGGCACGTGTGCTGCTTCTGGCGGCTTGCAGCCGCGAGTCCACCCACGAGTCCCAGCCGCGAGTCTCTGTTTTCTTGCACACTCTTGAGCAAACTTCACTCTATCTCACTCCCTACCCTTACAACAAACCCACCTAAATACAGGGTTACTAAATGCTGAATTACAAGCAAATTTGGCACGGAATAAAGCCAATTAGATGGTTGAATAAATTCAACCTTACAATCTCCCCCTTTGGCTATTCCGTGACAAAACCCTAAAACAAACTCTAGACTTATCATGTGAGTTGGGAACAGTTGAACAAAACTCACTCACACCTAACTCTAGAAGCTGTGAAGCGCTTGAATCATATGAACATAATACTCCTGAAACACAATAATACACCATGATCATTGTAAGCAGAAAATTATAAATGCATATGAAACAGGCAATATGTGATCAAGCAAAGATGGAGTTAATAAACAAACCATGGCTTGATCAACCAAGTGAACACCACAAGGTAGTGATCACAGTGCTCATTCACACTTGGAATGAACACAAGGACATACAAGTTAACAAGCACAAGGCAAGACACTTGTATACTCAACACTCAACCAATGCATAACACACAAGGCATATGCATCTAGGAACAATCCTACAAGGGCACAAGAGTGACAGTACATAAACCAAAATGCAGAACATTTAGATTAAAGTACTGATTTCAACATAGCATAAAGGCTGCATTAAGCAAGGTACATACCATAAAGCCTACAAACTATGCATAAAACATTAACCCTAAAAGCTTACAAAAGCACATGGGTACAAACCAAAAACATCCTGAATAACAGTTTACAAAACACAATATATCAACTTAAAGAAAAAAAATTGAAACTTAAAAAGAATGTAAAGACACTCCCCCTTAAGTAATATTCTCCCCCTTTGATCATGCCCATCACTCCCCCTTTTTGTCATGGAATAGGCTAGTCATCCTCTTCCAGCTTTCTCTGAATTTGATCCAATTGAGTTTGAAGAGAAGTAAGCTTCATATCCCATCGAGTGCTGTGATGGTGTAGAGAAGCTGTGAGTCCAGACATCTTTGTATTCAACTCGTGGACAGAGGATACAATGCGATCAAGTTTCTCATCTAGGGAGAGAGTGCTAAACTGAAAGTCACTGTAAGATGCAGAAGTTTCTGGTTTGGCTCTCTTCCGACTATGTCCAATGCTTGCATTGAATGTACGCATGTTGATTGGACTTGGTTTGGAGAAAGGAGTTTCATCAGCCGTTGGATAAATTCCCTTGAGCTTCAAGATCCGTGAAATTAGACTGCAGAAAGGAACACATATCCGAGACTCATTTCGAAGAACCGTTTTGCGCAGAACATGAAAGATATGAGCACAGATGTCTATTTCCATATCAGAGATTAGATCATGAAGAAACAAAGCACGTCCGAGGTTCATTTACCCAGTGCTTGATAAAGGGTACAAATTGTGAAACATCACAATTGTAAGCACTCTCAGCTTTGGAGAAAGGGAGGAAACACTGATGGATTTGCCATTGGGTGAGAACTCCAAGTCTTGACCAAGACTTTCTTTGAGAAGCTCCTCATCAGGACAGAGATCATCATAGACCGGTGAATGTCGGAAAATGGGTCTGTTGATGTGAAGAATTTCTGCCAGATATGTAGGAGAGACAGAAAAACTCTTGTTCTGAACCCAGCACTTAAGTTCATCTCCTTCCACAATTGCATTAGCATAAAATTCTTTTACTAACTCTTCATACACGTCATCCGGATCAGATAGAAGGTAATTCTAATCCTTGTGAGCAAACCATTTCGGAATGTCAGTGTCATGAAGTGAGGACTGATCCAAAGCTCTTTCTAGTAATGGTGTGGCATGTAGAAAGAAATTCTCATAAGACTGATAGGCTGCATAAGATCTGAACTTGTTGGGATCGAATCTCCTTGATGAAGAGCGAGTCCCTTTTGGCTGAGGTGGATAATCATCAACATCAATTACTGGTTCCTTCCCTTTGGAACTACCTCCTTTCACAGCAGCTTTCTTGAAAGGCGACATGACTAGTCTGCATTATGAACAAAGGAAATGACAGAACACAATCCAACAGACTAAATTAGCAGTGGGTTAGTGGAATTTTAGGGACAATGAAGAAACCCTAATCGCTGGATGAGAATGGTCAAAAAATAGCAATGAGGGACACCAATGGCCCAAATTTGAACTACACAGTATAGGGAGACCAAATAGAACCACATAATCAGCTGAAAAAGGACCAAATTCAACAACACATCAACATGATACCACACAGGATCAAAGTGAAACACGATATCAACAGCAGATCAGACAAAAATAGCTAACCCTAGCTAAGCACATGATGAAGAACACAACCACCAACATAAACTAGCTCAAAAACAGAAACACAAGTATCCAAGCGAAGCATGGACAAAGAATAATAGATGAGCTAAAAACCCATCACAAAATCACAATCAAATGTGAATAAACCAGAGGGAAAACCATAACAACAAGTAAAATAGAGTGCAGGACAGAAAACCATACCTGTTAGTCGACGATTTTGAGCTGAAAAGAGACAAGTATTGGAGATCGAAAATGGAGGCACAGTGACAATGTGTAAGAGCAGATGAGAAAGACAATGAACAGTCACAAAAAGATCGAGGGAAAAATAAAAAATTTAAAAACTGCCCCTGTATATCCAAAACACGCGATTTTCGCGACTAAACCGAGTCGCCAAAAAGTCGCCAGATCAAGCCGCCAAAACACTCAAAGACAAAAAGTTGAAAAATTTTTCTAAGTGTTTTTCGCGACTGGAAGGTCTACCCGCGAGTGAGTCGCGAGCTGAGCCGCGAAAATCTCTGAGTGAACCTCGCGACTGGACCTTCCACTCGCGACCAAGTCGCCAAAAATGACCAGCGAAGATGCGACTGAGTCTCGCGACTTGACATACCCGCGACTGAGCCGCCAAAACAGGGCAAAACTGGATTTTTGAAATTTTCAGATTTTTAACAAAATACTTTCCAAAAACACCTAAAACACTCAAAAATCTTTTTGTGCATGAATTAACAAAGATTGAGCATGTGAAAACATATTTCATCAAGTACAATCACACAAATGAATATGGCATTTATTGAACATAAACTTGTGTGTTGTGTGTGGATATCAATAATGAGATAGTCCTTCATCTAATGTGAAGCTTCAATGATCAATTCAACCAAGGCATACACAATTAGCACTAGATCATGTGACCCATCTCAATTATAGAAATATGTATATATGACCTCCCACACAACTTGATAACATAACTTGGAGCTTATCATTTGACTCCACTTTCAATCATAACATTTGATCTTTTTGATCTTTTGAGGCAATCATCTCTCATTGTGAGAGTGATATATAACATTTCTCTTTGAAGAACAGGCCTTTAGCCTTTTTGAATGAACATTCACTTTAATATAAGGTCGCTTACCCTTTTTCCTAATCAAATACTAGAGTGTGCGACAGGCTTTTGCAGCTCAATATCTCTTTTCAGCTCAATATCTCTTTTCATTTGGAGATTTACATTTGGTGAGTTCTTTTTAGCAAAACAAAAATAAAAAGTGGGTAGATATATAGACACAAGTCTATGCATGTCTCAAGATCAACATAACCATTCACTAATCATTCATGACAAGTTTGAAGATCTATTTACAACAATCACATAGATTTCAAGATTTTTCCCACAGTGATATAAGTGCATGAAAGCAAGCAATGCTCGAAAATGCACAAAGCCATTAGCACAAAGGTACAAGGCAAAACAAGTTTTGAGACAAAACTCAACAAAGTCAATCAAGCTTTTTGATTTTCTAATTTTTATGTGATTTTTGGATTTTTGACACAAGAAACAAAAATGATTGAACAAACATAAACAGAAGCAACAGTATTCACAAATGTACAAACAAACAAGAAACATGTTGCACAAAAAGCTAATCAAAGAGGTGTGTGCCCCAACACAGACAAACTTATCATATTATAAATATGTGAAGCACACAACACACAAGAGAGTCAAGGAATTGTACCAACACCAATGGTCTTACGGAGTGATTCAAACCGTGGACCATCGAGAGGCTTGGTAAAGATATCCGCCTTTTGATTGTCGGTGTGTATGAACTCAAGACACACAACTCTTTCCTCTACCAAACTCAAGACACACAACTCTTTCCTCTACCAAATCCCGAATGAAATGGTAACGTATCTCTATGTGTTTGGATTTTGAATGCTGGACAGGATTCTTGGAAAGATTGATGGCACTGGTGTTGTCACAAAAGACACATATCGTTTCTTGAGGAATTCCATAGTCATGAAGTAATTTCTTCATCCAAAGAAGCTGAGTGCAGCAACTTCCAGCAGTGATGTATTCTGCTTCTGCAGTAGATAGAGACACTGAATTCTGCTTCTTGCTCATCCACGAGACAAGATTGTTGCCAAGAAAAAAACAGCCGCTTGAAGTGCTTTTCCGATCGTCTACACTGCCAGCCCAGTCAGCATCTGAATACCCAGCAAGACAAGCATTTGAGTCTTTTGAATACCACAAACCGTAGTTTGCAGTACCATTCACATATCGAATGATTCGCTTAGCAGCAGTCAGATGAGATTCCTTCGGATTAGCTTGGTACCTGGCACAAACGCCTACACTGAAAGCAATGTCCGGTCTACTGGCTGTAAGGTAGAGCAAACTCCCTATGATGCTCCTATACAGTGTAGGACTTACTTCAACTCCCAACGAATCCACATTCAGTTTAGTGGAAGAGCTCATGGGAGTGGAGGCATGTTTTTTGGAGTCTAGTCCAAACTTCTTGACAATGTTTCTGGCATACTTCTCTTGAGATACAAATATACCCTCCTTCTGTTGTTTGACTTGAAGACCCAAGAAGAATGTGAGCTCCCCCACCATACTCATCTCAAACTCCTTCTTCATCTCCTCAGAAAATTCAGTAGCACGATCTTCGATAGTTGCCCCAAACACTATGTCATCAACATAGACTTGTGCCACAAGGAGATAATCTTCATCATTTTTGACAAACAGAGTTCGATCGGCGTACCCTCTCTTGAAACCTCTATCTAGAAGATAATGTGTAAGACGATCGTACCAGGCTCTAGGCGCTTGTTTTAAGCCATAAAGTGCTTTCTTCAATCTTAATACATGATCTGGAAAATGAGGATCCTCAAATCCTTTTGGTTGCTCAACAAAAACTTCTTCATTTAGATATCCATTCAGAAAAGCGCACTTAACATCCATTTGATAAAGTTTGAAATTCAAAGTGCACGCAATGGACATAAGGATTCGAATGGATTCGAGTCTTGCCACCGGAGCAAATGATTCATCAAAATCCACTCCTTCTACTTGTGTGTATCCTTGAGCCACTAACCGAGACTTGTTTCGAATTATCTCTCCATCTTCATCAGTTTTGTTTTTAAAAATCCACTTTGTGCCTATAACATGAACGTTCTCAGGCCGTGGAGCAAGTTCCCACACATCATTCCTCACAAACTGATTCAGCTTTTCATGCATTGACTCAACCCAATTCTCATCTTGAAGAGCCTCTTCAACCCTTTTTGGTTCAAACTGTGCAAGATAACAGTGATATGTTACACGATTGGCTAGCAGAATATTTCCTTTCCTGAGGCGAAGACCGTCATCAAGTGATCCTATGATATTACTTTCCGGATGATTCTTGATAACTCTTGAAGATGGCCTTTTTGAAGTGGAAACTTCATCACTACGAGAGATAGGAGGATGAACTTCTGGAGGAGTAAGAGGACTTGAAGTTCTAGACATCGATCTCGTTTCCATTCTTGGGTTGATGGGAGTCAATTCTACTTCTGGTATAGGTTCTTCACCTTCTATATCCAAAACTTCTACCTCAACATCAGGCTCTTCGGTGCTCGGCCCTTCTACATCATCAATCATTTCCACCTTAGGTAAGGCATCATTAATCTTGACATTTATGGATTCCATCACAGCCTTTGTTCTCTTGTTAAACACTCTATACGCTCGACTTGTAGTAGAGTAGCCAAGAAAAATACCCTCATCACTTCTTGCATCAAACTTCCCAAGATTCTCTCGATCATTTAAGATATAGCATTTACTTCCAAATACCCGGAAATACTTCACTTTAGGCTTCTTCCCATTCCATATCTCATATGCAGTCTTCTTTGTACCAACTCGAAAGAAAATCCTATTGCCAATGTGACACGAGGTATTGACAACTTCTCCCCAAAATTTTTGAGGTATTTGCTTGTTAAGCAACATGACTCGTGCCATCTCCTGAATCACACGATTTTTTCTCTCTACCACTCCATTTTGTTGTGGAGTTTTGGGAGCTGAAAACTCTCTTTTAATTCCATTCTTCTCACAGAAGGACTCGAATCTTGCATTCTCAAATTCCCTCCCATGATCACTTCTAACTTTGGCTATCGGAATCCCCTTTTCATTTTGTAGGTTCTTGCACAGAATCTCCAACCTCTCACAAGCTTCTGATTTTTCTCTAAGGAATTCAACCCAAGTGTATCTTGAGTAGTCGTCCACAATGACCATAATGTATCTCTTCCCCCCTAGGCTTTCAGTTCTGGTGGGCCCCATTAGATCAACATGAAGTAACTCCAAGCAACGAGAGGTGGCTATCACATTTACCTTGTGATGACTTGCCTTAGTTTGCTTCCCCATTTGACATGCACCACAAACGGTCTTCTTCACTTTTCCAAACTTAGGAAGTCCCTCGACTGCTTCAAGTTTGGAGACTTTTGCTACTTGTTTGAAGTTGGCATGACCAAATCTATGATGCCACAGCTCCAACATATCCACCCGAGCACTTCTACACGATATTGGTGCCGTGGGAACTATTCCATAACAGTTATCTATAGTCCGATTTCCTTCCAAAACCTGAATCCCCTCTTCATTGATGATCAAACATCCTTTCTTAGAGAATTGTACCAGGAAATCATCATCACAAATTTGAGTGATGCTCAGCAAATTCACCTTCAGCCCTTTTATGAACAGCACATCTTTCAACAGAGGCAAACCAGGTATCTCAATGGTTTTTTTGCCTAGGACTTGAGCATGACTTCCATCACCAAAGGTCACATAGTCACCAACCTTTTTTTGAGTGTCTTAAACAGTGACTTATCCCCTGTCATATGGTGAGAACACCCATTGTCAAGATACCACAAACACGCATTAAACACCTTCAATGAGGTATGCACAAATAGGTTCACATGTGACAGACATTCTTGACCTTCAAACACAAACTCATCATCAGTTTTCATGCTTCTTTCAAATTGATTTTTCATTTTCAGATTCTCAATCATCTCACACAACATTCTATTCTTTCTTTTATATTTCTTAATCAATGATTTAGATTCAGATATGCTACTGTGTAAGACAAGATTCTGATTTTCAAGATATTCCAGCATGTGAGCAATAACTCTAGCATGTTTCTTAGTTTTTAACAACTCTACAAGATCATCAGTAAGACACCTTTCAGACATATGCATAGAGTCATTTTCACAAACACTTAAGCTACAATTCAGCATGGTATAATCCAAAAACAACAACCACAACACAGGGGTCTGGGATCACACATAGGTAATAAAACCACAACAAGTGTACCCGCTCTGATACCAATTGAAAGTTCAAAAACGTGTACAAAACACCTTTGAACGTTTAGACCCCCAAAATACAACTTAACCAATTCAAGCAATATGTCAAACAACTAGTGTGCGGAAACTTAACACATGCTATAATATGAAATTGCTTATAAATTATCTAAGCCATAACATAATAAAACCACAGCAGATAATATAAAGGCAAAGATAGAGGAAGGAAGATGCAAACACAAAGACAACACGCGATGTGTTATCGAAGAGGAAACCGAAGTCCTCGGCGAAAAACCTCTCCGCCGCCCTCCAAGCGGTAATCAATCCACTAGAAAATACAGTTGGGATACAAGGACAGCAATAGACCCTCCAAGCCTAATCTACCCAGTGCACCTAAGCCCTCCAAGCTTCTTGCTCCAACGAGGTTGCGCCGAACCTTTTTCTTTTCTAGCTTCCCGGATTCCGCTACTAGACCGTAGCATCAACCAATGAAGATTGGCTCCTTCCTAACTACTTCCCAAAAATCCAAACAACTGTCTCACAGTGAAGATGATGGTGAGAACCAGGTTTGGTATAATGCCTCTCAAGGATTTTGACAATGGAGAGGAAGAGAGTAGGAATTTGAAGAGACTCTAAGGTAGAGATTGTGGGTGAAGCAATCTGGTTTTTCTTTAGGGTTTCTCTCTCAAAATTCTCTCTGGAAACTCTCTTTCAATCGTAGGTTAAAGGGGTATTTATACTGGAGTGGGAGAGGAATGTGAAACGTCAGGTTTTACAAAACAGAGGTGGCTCGCGGCTTGACCTCGCGGCTTGACCAAGTCGCGAGATCCAGTCGCGAGTTAACCGTATGGCCAGTTGTCTTGTTTTATCCTGTAGTGCTCCAGCTAGCATGACTGTTCATCTTCCAGCATGCTTGGCACGTGTGTTGCTTCTGGCGGCTTACAGCCGCGAGTCCACCCGCGAGTCCCAGCCGCGAGTCTCTGTTTTCTTGCACACTCTTGAGCAAACTTCATTCTATCTCACTCACTACCCTTACAACAAACCCACCTAAATACAGGGTTACTAAATGCTGAATTACAAGCAAATTTGGCACTAAATAAAGCCAATTAGATGGTTGAATAAATTCAACCTTACAGTTTTGTAACCAAGTACTTCTTGATCTTCATTGTTGATGAAGTGAAGAACTTTGTGGCCAACATCTCCTTCAAGATGGTGTATTAATCATGTACTATGAGCCGTGCATTTTTGGTTAGTTACGTACTGGGATCCGTGCAAAAGGGTGGCGTTCATATATTGAAGAGTTTAGAGGTTCTGAAGCGGTAGAAGGTTTTTGCTATATGTTCATCTACGGGGATTGTAGAGTCTAGGGACAAAGGTTTTGTACTAAATCTGAAACTTCTCTTAACTATAATGAATTGCTTTTTGGGAAAGTTTCCCCCAGGTTTTTTACTGTGAAACTAGTTTGTTTCATTGGTTTTCCTGGGTTATCATATCCTGTCTTATTTACTTTTCCGCTACATGATATTGACAGATATTGATGTTTGTTTGTTTTAACAAGTTTTATTCATAATAAATCAAATTAACAACTTAGGTTTAAAACTTGTTGATTCTATCAACCAAGTTCTAAATTTCCCAACACTTGGGATCCAAATTCGGCCATAGCCATTTTATCCTATCTCTTTCGCCTCAAAAATATCAATTAAAAAAAAAAAAAAAACACTCTCCAAGATTCAGATTCGGCCCTGACCGATTGTCTCACCAAGATATAGATTTGGCCACGACCGTTTATTCCTAATAGCCTCTCTCCGAGATTTAAATTCTGCCACGATTGTTTATCTCATTGAGATTCAGATTAGGCTACGACTATTTAATCCTAACAACCTCTCTTTGATATTCAGACTTGGCCACGACCGTTTGTCACATTGGGAATCAGATTCGGCCACGAACATTTATCTCACCAAGATTCAAATTCGGCCCCATCTATTTAATCCTATCTCTTTCACCTAAAAATATCAAAACTTTCAAAATACCTCACTTGGGATTCAAATTTGGCCCTAACCATTTAATCCCTATCTCTATAGCCTTAAAAATATCGAAATTTTCAAAATACCTCTCTCTTGAGATTTAAATTCGGCCACGACCGTTTAATCCTATCTCTTTTGCCATAAAAATAACAAAATTTCCAAAATACATCCCTCGTGGGGTCCAAATTCAGCCACGACCATTTAATCCTATTTATTTTAACTCAACGATATCAAAATTTTCATAATACCTCTCTCTAGGTGTTCAAATTCAGCCACGACCATTTGATCCTATCTCTTTTGCCTCAAAAATATCAATTAAAAAAAAAAATCCACTCTCCAAGATTCAGATTCGGTCTCGACCAATTATCTCACCGAGTTTTAGATTCGGCCACAACCATTTATTCCTAATAGCCATTCTCTAAGATTTAAATTCTACAACGACTATTTATCTCATCGAGATTCAAATTGGGCTATGACTACCATAACAACTTCTCTCTACTATTTAGACTTGGCCACGACT
Organism: Quercus robur; assembly: GCF_932294415.1. NCBI lineage: Eukaryota > Viridiplantae > Streptophyta > Magnoliopsida > Fagales > Fagaceae > Quercus > Quercus robur. The sequence goes on from NC_065544.1 coordinate 31,965,907, forward strand.
GTTTGTCACACTATGAATCAAATTCGGCAACGACCACTTTTCTCACCAAGATTCAGATTTAGCCATGACCATTTAATCATAACAACCTTTGTCCGAGATTCAGATTCGGCCACTACTGTTTAATCCTATCTCTTTCGCCTAAAAAATATCAAAATTTTCAAAAAGAGGTATTCAAATTCAGCCCTGACCATTTAATCCTATCTCTTTTTCCTCAAAAATATCAAAATTTTCAAAATACGTCTCTGTTGGGATTCAAATTTGGCAACGACCATTAAATCTGATCTCTTTTGCCTCAAAAATATCAAAATTTTCAAAACACCTCTCTCTTAGTATTCAAATTCAGTCACGACCGTTTAATCCTTTCTCTTTAGCCTCAAAAATATCAAAAATTTCAAAATACCTCTCTCTTGAGATTTAAATTCGGCCATAACCGTTTAATCCTATCTCTTTCGCCATAAAAATATCAAATTTTTCAAAATACGTCTCTCATGCGGTCCAAATTTGGCCATGACCGTTTAATCTGACTTCTTTTGCCTCAATGATATCAACATTTTCATAATACCTCTCTCTAGGGGTTCAAATTCGGCCACGACCGTTTGATCCTATCTCTTTTGCCTCAAAAATATCAAAATTTTCAAAATACCTCTCTCTTGGGATTCAAGTTCAGCCACGGCCGTTTAATCCTATCTATGTTGCCTCAAAAATATCAAAATTATCAAATTACCACTCTCTTGAAATTTAAATTCGGCTATGACTGTTTAATCCTACCTCTTTTGCCACAAAAATATTAAAATTTTCAAAATATGTCTCTCGTGGGGTTCAAATTTGACCAAGACAATTTAATCAAATCTTTTTTGCCTCAAAAATATCAAAATTTTCAAAATACCTCTCTCTTGAGATTTAAATTCGGTCACGACCGTTTAATCCTATCTCTTTTGCCACAAAAATATAAAAATTTTCAAAATACATCTCTCAAGGGGTTCAAATTCGACCAAGACCGTTTAATCCTATCTCTTTTGCCACAAAATTACCAAAATTTTCAAAATACTTCTCTCTTGGGTTCAAATTCGGCCACGACTATTTGATCCTATGTCCTTTGCCTCAAAAATTTCAAAAATTTCAAAATACCTCTCTCTCGGTACTCAATTTCAGCCACGACTGTTTAATCCAATCTCTTTCGCCTCAAAAATATCAATTTTTAAATTTAAAAAAAAAAAAAAAAAAACACTCTCTAAGATTCAAATTCAGCATTGACCGTTTATCTCACCAAGATTTAGATTTGGCCACGACCATTTATTCCTAACAGCCTCTCTCCAAGATTTAAATTATGCCACGACTATTTATCTCATCAAAATTCAGATTGGGCTACGACTATTTAATCCTAACAACCTCTCTCCGATATTCAAACTTGGCCGCGATCGTTTCTCACATTGGGAATCAGGTTTGGCCACAACCATTTAATCCAAACAGGCTGTCTCCGACATTCAGATTCGGCCACTACTGTTTAATCCTATCTTTTTCGCCTAAAAAATATCAAAATTCTCAAAATACCTCTCTCGAGATTCCAATTCGGCCCCGATCGTATAATCCTATCTCTTTTGCCTCAAAAATATCAAAATTTTCAAAATACGTCTCCCGTGGGGTTCAAATTTGGCCACAACCATTTAATCCTATCTCTTTTGCCTCAAAAATATCAAAATTTTCAAAATACCTCTCTCTTGAGATTTAAATTTGGCCACAACTGTTTAATCCTATCTCTTTTGCCACAAAATTATCAAAATTTTCAAAATACATCTCTCGTGGGGTTCAAATTTTGCCACGACCGTTTAATCCTATTTCTTTGCCTCAACAACATCAAAATTCATAGTACCTCTCTCTTGGGGTTCAAATTTGGCCATGATTATTTGATCCTATCTTTTTCGCCCCAAAAATATCAAAATTTTCAAAATACCTCTCTCGGGATTCAATTTCGGCCACGACTGTTTAATCCAATCTCTTTAGCCTCAACAATATCAATTTTTTGAAAAAACCTCTCTCTAAGATTCAGATTCGGCCTCGATCGTTTGTCTCATTGAGATTTAGATTCGGCTGTGACCGTTTATTCCTAACAGCCTCTCTTCGAGATTTAAATTCTACCACGACTGTTTATCTCATCGAGATTTAGATTGGGCTATGACTATTTAATCCTAACAACCACTCTCCGATATTTAGACTTGGCCACGACCGTTTATCACATTGGGAATCAGATTCAGCCCTGACCATTTATGTCACCAAGATTCAGATTCGCCCACGACTGTTTAATCCTAATAGCCTCTCTCCTAGATTCAAATTCAGCCAATACTGTTTAATCCTATCTCTTTTGCCTAAATTATCAAAATTTTCAAGATACCTCTCTTGGAATTCAAATTCGGCCCCTTTAGTTTGATCCTATCTCTTTTGCCTCAAAAATATCAAAATTTTCAAAATACCTCTCTGTTGGGATTCAAATTTGGCCACGACCGTTTCGCCCTATCTCTTTCGTCTCAAAAATATCAATTTTTTTAAAACACCTCTCTCCAAGATTCAGATTTGGCCTTGACTGTTTATCTCACCGAGATTAGATCCGGCCACGACCGTTTATTCCTAATAGCCTCTGTCTGAGATTTAAATTCTACCATGACTGTTTAGCTCTTCGAGATTCAGATTGGGCTAGACCTATTTAATCCTAATGACCTCTCTCCAAGATTCAAATTCAGCCACGACTGTTTATCTCATCGGGATTCAGATTCTGCCACGACCGCTTAGTCCTAACAGCCTCTCTTTGAGATTCAGATTCGACCACAACTGTTTAATCCTATCTCTTTCGCATAAAAAAAATATCAACAATTTCAAAATACCTCTATCGGGTTTCAAATTCGGCCCCAACCATTTAATCCTATATCCATTGCCTCAAAAAAATCAAAATTTTCAAAATATCTCTCTATTGGAATTAAAATTTGGCCATAACCGTTTAATTTGGTCTCTTTTGCCTCAAAAATATCAAAAATTTCAAAATAACTCTATCTTGGGATTCAAATTCGGCCACGGCTGATTAATCCTATCTCTTTCACCTAAAAAATATCAATAATTTCAAAATACCTCTCTCGAGATTCAAATTCAGCCACGACTGTTTAATCCTATCTCTTTTGCCTCAAAAATATCAAAATTTTTATAATACCTCTCTCTTGGGGTTCAAATTCGGCCATGACCGTTTAATCCTATCTCTTTCGCCTCAAAAATATCAAAAATTTCAAAATACCTCTCTCTTGAGATTTAAATTTGGTCACGACTGTTTAATTCTATATCTTTCGCCACAAAATTATCAAAATTTTCAAAATATGTCTCTCGTGGGGTTCAAATTTGGCCAAGACCATTTATGTCACCAAGATTCAGATTCAGCCACGGCTGTTTAATCCTAACAACCTCTCTCCAAGATTCAAATTCGGCCACTACTGTTTAATCCTGTCTCTTTCGCCTAAAAACAATCAATGTTTTCAAAATGCCTCTCGGTTGGAATTCAAATTCAGCCACTACTGTTTATTCCTATCTCTTTCGTCTAAAAAATATCAAAGTTTTCAAAATGCCTCTCTGTTGGGATTCAAATTTGGCCACAACTATTTAATCTAATCTCTCTTGCCTCAAGAATATTAGAGTTTTCAACGTACCTCTCTCTTGTGATTCAAATTCGGCCACGACTGTTTAATCTTATTTCTTTTGCCTCAACAATATCAAAATTCATAATACCTCTCTCTTGGGGTTCAAATTCAGCCACGACCATTTGATCCAATCTCTTTTGCCACAAAAATATCAAAATTTTCAAAATACCTCTCTCTTGCGATTCAATTTTGGCCACGACCATTTCAACCTATCTCTTTCACCTCAAAAATATCAATTTTTTAAAAAAACCTCTCCCCAAGATTCAGATTCGACCCCAACCGTTTATCTCTCCGAGATTTAAATTTGGCCATGACCGTTTATTCCTAACAGCCTCTCTCCATGAATTAAATTCTGCCACGACTGTTTATCTCATCGAGATTCAGATTGGGCTATGACTATTTAATCCTAACAACCACTCTCCGATATTCAGACTTGGCCATGACCGTTTATCACATTGGGAATCAGATTTAGCCATGACCATTTATGTCACCAGGATTCAAATTTGCCCACGATTGTTTAATCCTAATAGCCTCTCTCCGAGATTCAAATTTGGCAACTACTGTTTAATCCTATCACTTTTGCCACAAAAATATCAAAATTTTAAAACTACGTCTCTCGTGGGGTTCAAATTCAGCCACAACCATTTAATCCTATTCTTTTGCCCTAACAGTATCAAAATTTTCATAATACCTCTCTCTTGGGGTTCAAATTCGGCAATGACCATTTAACCCTATCTCTTTTGCTTCAAAAATATAAAAATTTTCAAAATACCTTTCTCTTGGGATCCAAATTCGGCCACGACCGTTTCATCCTATCTCTTTCGCCTGAAAAATATCAAATGTTTCATAATACCTCCTTCTTAGGGTTCAAATTCGGCCACAAATGATTAATCCTATCTCTTTCACCTCAATAAAATCAAAATTTCCAAAATACTCTTGAGATTTAAATTTGGTCATGACCGTTAAATCCTATCTCTTTTGCCACAAAAATATCAAAATTTTCAAAATACGTCTCTCGTGGGGTTCAAATTCAGCCACGACCATTTAATCCTATCTCTTTCGCCTCAAAAATATCAAAATTTTCAAAATACCTCACTTTTGAGATTTAGATTCGGCCACAACCGTTTATTCCTAACATCCTTTCTTTGATATTTAAATTCTGCTATGACTGTTTATCTCATCGAGATTCAAATTGGGCTACGGTTGTTTAACCCTAACAACTTCATTCTACTATTCAGACTTGGCCACGATCGTTTGTCACACTATGAATTAGATTCGGCCACGACCATTTATCTCACCAAGATTCAGATTCAGCCACGACCGTTTAATCCTAACAGCCTCTCTCCGAGATTCAGATTCGGCCACTACTATTTAATCCTATCTCTTTCGCCTAAAAAAATCAAAATTTTCAAATTACCTCTCTTGGGATTCAAATTTGGCCCCTACCATTTAATCCTATCTCTTTTGCCTCAAAAATATCAAAATTTTCAAAATACCTCTCTATTGGGATTCAAATTCAGCCATGACTGTTTAATCTTAACAACCTCTCTCCGAGATTCAAATTCTCCACTACTGTTTATTCCTATCTCTTTCGCCTAAAAACTATCAATGTTTTCAAAATTCCTTTCGGTTGGAATTCAAATTCGGCCACTACTGTTTAATCCTATCTCTTTCATCTAAAAAATCTTAAAGTTTTCAAAATGCCTTTCTATTGGGATTCAAATTCAGCCACGGCCGTTTAATCTAATCTCTCTTGCCTCAAAAATATCAGAATTTTCAAAATACCTCTCTCTTGCGATTCAAATTCGGCCACGATCGTTTAATCCTATTTCTTTTGCCTCAACTGTTGGGGTTTATGCCCTAAAATCCAATTTATTAGCATGTCATAAATAATTAAATTGTTTAATTATATAAGACTATTTATTAATGAACTAATGAGACATTATCTTAGTCCATGAGATGCATAATATGTGATTTGTATGAAAAGTCACAGAAGATATAAATCACAAGTTCTTCGTAAACTCAGAATTTTAGTTCATAGTCGGTAATGAAATTGGGCATTTCATTTGCGAAGACAATAACATATCAACTAAGATGATTTGTCTTGATCATAGAAGTGAAGACTTCTAGTCGATATGTTGATATGTTTTAAGAGTTAAGACATGTTGAACTAGACTGCTGTGAGATTTATTATTCTCCTAATGACTGTCAAATGAATAATAAATCTCACGACTTCTATTTACATCAACTCTAAATCCTGAGAGAATAATGGGCCTGATCATGAGGTGTAGGTTGTTTTGATATATTAGGAGTGAGATCTATAAGACACGATCAAAACCTCAGTATGTTGGGCAACCGCATTTAGTATTGATGGAACATATATTCACAAGATGGAATTCATAATCTCTTAACGAAGATATAAAATATTCCCTTGAGTATGTTTAATGGGTTTGGTTATTCAGAGTGTTGGGCCCAACCACTTTAGAAAGGAGTTACTAAAGTATATATTTATGGAATTAGATTTCATAAATATATGATGAATAACATAAAGGATTAAACTAGGTACTCAAGGATTAAAATGTAGTAATCTTCAAAGTGGCAGTCTATTTCATGACTTTGTATTACTACGAATATTTTAATGAAAGGGTTGCGTGTATAATAAAGTCTTGGGATATAATTTATTAATAAGGCCTAGAGTGCAATTATATTTTTATAGTGGTATTGAATATAAGTAATGGTAACTTTGGACTTTTCAAGAGTTGATAGAAAAGCCCAAGGCCCATTGGAGCTAGAGTCTTATTTGTTCCCTTTTGGTCTTACTCCAAGCCACAAACTAGAGCCCAATTGGAATGGCCCAAAAGACTAGCCCAATTAGATAATCAGTTATACATAAAGAGAGAAACATACCGAATTTCATTAAGATTTTCATAAGACTTTCAAAAATGGTTTTTCATTAAGATCATATAAGGAATGAAATGGTGTATATGAGTGTTGGACACTTTTTTATTTTCTCCTTGGAAACTAATTGAGAGACCACACTTTTTGGGCATCAAGTGGAATTGGAGTGAAGATTCAAAGTGTTCCCAAGTAATTCTCAAGTTTTGGTTTTGAATTTCACTGCACCAAGGTACGCTTTCTATTCTTTGTTCTGTAATTCAAGGTTACATGTTATCTTTCATGAATGAAGTAGATTAGTGTTTGTTGCTTCCACTGTGTGTTTTGTATGAGATGCAAAACCAAATTTTCCAACATCAACAACATCAAAATTCATAATATTCAGCCACGACCATTTGATCCAATCTCTTTTGCCTCAAAAATATCAAAATTTTCAAAATACCTCTCTCTTGCGATTCAATTTCGGCCATAACCATTTTAACCTATCTCTTTTACCTCAAAAATATCAATTTTTTAAAAAAAAACCTCTCCCCAAGATTCAGATTCGACCCCGACTGTTTATCTCACCGAGATTTAAATTCGGCCATGACCGTTTATTCCTAAAAGCCTCTCTTCGTGATTTAAATTCTGCCACGACTGTTTATCTCATCGAGATTAAGATTGGGCTATGACTATTTAATCCTAACAACCACTCTCCGAAATTCAGACTTGGCCACCATTTATCACATTGGGAATCAGATTTGGCCACGACCATTTATGTCACCAAGATTCAGATTCACCCACGATTGTTTAATCCTAATAGCCTCTCTCCAAGATTCAAATTCAGCAACTACTATTTAATCCTATCACTTTCGCCTAAAAAATATCAAAAATTTTCAAAATACCTCTCTTGGGATTCAAATTCAGCATCGACCGCTTAATCCTATATCTTTTGCCTTAAAAATACCAAAAATTTCAAAATACCACTCTGTTGGGATTCAAATTAGGCCATGACCATTTAATCTGATCACTTTTGCCTCAAAAATATCAAAAATTTCAAAATACCTCTCTCTTGGGATTCAAATTTGGTCACGACCGTTGAATCCTATCTCTTTTGTGAGTTTTTAGACCCCTTAAAAACACAATTGGATTAAACTAGTTAATTAGCCACGTGATTACTTAGTCCAAATTTTAGATCTAGGTTAACTCAATTATATATCATATCAATGTAAAGTGTAGAATATAAAGAACACAAAGATATGATGACCCAGGAAACCACACCGGCAAAAACCTGGGAAGGATTTAACCTAGCTATCCTCAAGGTAAACTGAATCCACTATGAAAGAATCAAAGTTTTACAATAGCGACTTAGACCACTAACATCCTATTGCGACCCCATGTAGAAAACTTATGGACACGACCACGTGCAAGCTCCGAGACCACGGACTCCTTCTTTCTTGGATTCTCCAGCAAGTACAAGCACTCCCGCTTGCATATCTTTAAGCTCTTTAGTGCAACAACATAATGATCATCAAGCTCTCAATGAAATCTCCTTCTTGATAATCCTAAGCATGTGTGAAGGAAACTACCTCTCAGATCTCACAAGAGATTCACACACACTACAAATAGAGCAATTTCAAAAACATGGCTAGGGTTTCCCTTCTATACCTAAGGCAAAACATAAAAACCTACACGTAATATGGGCTTAGGGTTAAGTTGGAAATTCTACAGAAAAAAACATTCTGCCCGACTTTCGATCAACCGACTCTAATTCTCGATCGATTGAGCTAAACTGAATTGCACAATGAATTCTTGATTCCAACTTTACATAAAACACATACTTTGAGCAAGTCTAAAACAAGACTAAAAACCTGTTTTGATCATGGTTTGCCAACAATACAAATTAGAGTTCTAATACATTATTTCCTAAGTACTTAGAACCTAACATCTTTAGCCTCAAAAATATCAAAATTTTCAAAATACCTCTCTCTTGAGATTAAAATTCGGCCACAAACGTTTAATCCTATCTCTTTCGCCATAAAAATATCAAAATTTTCAAAATACGTCTCTTGTGCGTTCCAAATTCAGCCACAACCGTTTAATCCAATTTCATTCACCTCAAAAATATCAATTTAAAAAAAAAAAAAAAAAAAAAACCTCCCTCTTGGGATTCAATTTCAGCCACGATTGTTTCATCCAATCTCTTTCGCCTCAAAAATATCAATTAAAAAAATTAAAAAATTAAAAAACTCTCTCTAAGATTCAAATTTGGCCCCGACTGTTTATCTCACCGAAATTTAGATTCGGCCACAACTATTTAATCCTATCTCTTTTGCCACAAAATTATCAAAATCTTCAAAATACGTCACTTATGGGTTTCAAATTCGGCCATGACCGTTTGATCCTATCTCTTTTGCTCAAAAATATCAAAATTTCCAAAATACCTCTCTTTTGGGATTCAAATTCGGCCACGTCCATTTCATCCTATCTCTTTCACCTCAAAAATATGAATTTTTAAAAAAAACCTCTCCCCAAGATTTAGATTCGGCCACGACCGTTTATTCCTAACAGCCTTTCTCCAAGATTTAAATTCTTCCATGACTGTTTATCTTATCGAGATTCAGATTGGGCTACGACTATTTAATCCTAACAACCTCTCTTCGATATTCAGACTAGACCATGACCGTTTATCACATTGGGAATCAAATTCGGCCACGACCATTTACGTCACCAAGATTCAAATTCAGCCACGACTTTTTAATCCTAACAACCACTCTCCGAGATTCAAATTCGGCCACTACTGTTTAATCCTATCTCTTTCGCCTAAAAAATATCAAAGTTTTCAAAATGCCTCTCTGTTGGGATTCAAATTCAGCCACAGCTGTTTAATCTAATCTCTTTTGCCTCAAAAATATCAAAATTTTCAAAATACCTCTCTCTTGCGATTCAAATTCGGCCACAATCGTCTAATCCTATCTCTTTCGCCTCAAAAATATCAAAATTTTCAAAGTACCTCTCTCTTGAGATTTAAATTTGGCCATGACCATTTATTCCTATCTCTTTTGCCATAAAAATATCAAATTAAAACTACGTCTCTCGTGGGGTTCAAATTCGGTGACGACCGTTTAATCCTATTTCTTTTACCGTAACAGTATCAAAATTTTCATAATACCTCTCTCTTGGGGTTCAAATTTGGCAATGACCATTTAACCCTATCTCTTTTGCTTCAAAAATATCAAAATTTTCAAAATACCTCTCTCTTGGGATCCAAATTTCGCCACGACTATTTCATCCTATCTCCTTCACTTCAAAAATATCAGATGTTTCATAATACCTCCTTCTTGGGGTTCAAATTCGGCCACGAACAATTAATCCTATCTCTTTCGCCTCAATAATATCAAAATTTCCAAAATACCTCTCTCTTGAGATTTAAATTTGGCCACGACCATTTAATCCTATCTCTTTTGCCACAAAAATATCAAAATTTTCAAAATACGTCTCTCGTGGGGTTCAAATTCAGCCACGACCATTTAATCCTATCTCTTTCGCCTCAAAAATATCAAAATTTTCAAAATACCTCACTCATGAGATTTAGATTCGGCCATGACCGTTTATTCCTATCTCTTTTGCCATAAAAATATCAAATTAAAACTACGTCTCTCGTGGGGTTCAAATTCGGTGACGACCGTTTAATCCTATTTCTTTTACCGTAACAGTATCAAAATTTTCATAATACCTCTCTCTTGGGGTTCAAATTCGGAAATGACCATTTAACCCTATCTCTTTTGCTTCAAAAATATCAAAAATTTCAAAATACCTCTCTCTTGGGATCCAAATTTGGCCACGACCGTTTCATCCTATCTCTTTCACCTCAAAAATATCAGATGTTTCATAGTACCTCCTTCTTGGGGTTCAAATGCGGCCACAAATGATTAATCCTATCTCTTTCGCCTCAGTAATATCAAAATTTCCAAAATACGTCTTTCTTGAGATTTAAATTTGGCCACGACCGTTAAATCCTTTCTCTTTTGCAACAAAATTTTCAAAATATGTCTCTTGTGGGGTAGAAATTCGGCCACGACCATTTAATCCAATTTCTTTCTCCTCAAGAATATCAAAATTTTCATAATACCACTCTCTTGGGGTTCAAATTCGGCCACGACTGTTTGATCCTGTCTCTTTTGCCTTAAAAATATCAAAATACCTCTATTTTGGGATTCAAATTCGGCCACGACCGTTTCATCTTATCTCTTTCACCTCAAAAATATCAATTTTTAAAAAAAAAATCTCTCTGCAAGATTTAGATTTGGCCACGACCGTTTGTCTCCCCAAGATTTAGATTCGGCCTTGACCGTTTATTCCTAATAGCCTCTCTCCCAGATTTAAATTCTGCCACAACTGTTTTTCTCATTAAGATTTAGATTGGGCTATGACTGTTTAATCCTAACAACCTCACTTCAATGTTTAGACTTGGCCATGATCGTTTATCACATTGGGAATCAAATTCGGCCATGACCATTTATCTCACCGAGATTCAGATTCGGCCACTACAGTTTAATCCTCTCTCTCCAAGATTCAGATTCGGCCACTACTATTTAATCCAATCTTTTTTGCCACAAAAATATCAAAATTTTCAAAATACGTCTCTCGTGGGGTTCAAATTCGACCAAGACCATTTAATCCTATCTCTTTTGGCTCAGAATATCAAAATTTTCATAATACGTCTCTCTTGGGGTTCAAATTCGGCCACGACCGTTTAATCCTATCTCTTTCGCCTCAAAAATATCAAAATTTTCAAAATACCTCTCTCTTGATATTTAAATTCAGCCATGACCGTTTAATCCTATCTCTTTTGCCACAAAAATATCAAAACTTTCATAGTACGTCTCTCACGGGATTCAAATTCGACCAAAACCGTTTAATCCTATCTCTTTTGCCACAAAATTGCCAAAAATTTCAAAATACATCTCTCGCAGGGATTAAATTCAGCCGTGACCATTTCATCCTATCTCTTTTTCCTCAAAAATATCAAAATTTTCGTAATACCTCTCTCTTGGGGTACATATTCGGCCACGACCATTTAATCCTATCTCTTTTGCCTCAAAAATTTCAAAAATTTCAAAATATCTCTCTCTTGAGACTTAAACTTGACCACGACCATTTAATCCTATCTCTTTCGCTACAAAAATATCAAAATTTTCAAAATACGTCTCTCGAGGTGTTCAAATTCGACCACGACTGTTTAATCCTATCTATTTTGCCTAAAAAATATCATATGTTTCATAATACCTCCTTCTTGGGATTCAAACATGGGCACGACCGATTAATCCTATCTCCTTCACGTCAATAATAACAAAATTTCCAAAATACCTATCTCTTGAGATTTAAATTTGGCCATGACTGTTTAATCCTATCTCTTTTGCCACAAATACATCAAAATTTCAAAAATACGTCTCTCGTGGGGTTCAAATTCGTCCACGACCATTTAATCCTATCTATTTCACCTCAAAAATATTAAAAATTTCAAAATACCTCTCTCTTGATATTTAAATTTGGCCAGAACCATTTAATCCGTGTTTGTTGCCAAAAAATTATCAAAATTTTTCAAAATACGTCTCTTGTAGGGTTCAAATTTGGCCACAACCGTTTAATCCTATTTCTTTTGCCTCAACAATATCAAAAGTTTCATAATAACACTCTCTTGCAGTTCAAATTCGGCCACGACCGTTTGATCCTATCTCTTTTGCCTCAAAAATACCAAAAATTTCAAAATACATCACTTTTGGGGTTCAAATTCGGCCATGACCGTTTCATCCTATCTCTTTCGCCTCAAAAATATCAATTTTTAAAAAAACCAAGGTTTAGATTCGGCCATGACCGTTTTTTTCTAAAAGCCTCTCTCCGAGATTTTAATTCTGCCATGACTGTTTATCTCATCGAGATTCATATTGGGCTATGACTATTTAATCCTAACAACCTCTCTCCGATATTAAGACTTGGAAATGATCGTTTATCACATTGGGAATCAGATTCGACCACAACCATTTATCTCACCAAGATTCAAATTCGGCCACGACCATTTAATCCTAACAGCCTCTCTTTGAGATTCAGATACGACCACCACTATTTAATCCTATCTCTTTGGCCACAAAAATAACAAAAATTTTCAAAATACGTCTCTCACGGGGTTCAAATTTGACCAAGACCGTTTAATCCTATCACTTTCAGCTCAGAGTATCAAAATTTTCATAATACCTCTCTCTTAGGGTTCAAATTTGGCCACGACTATTTAATCCTATTTCTTTTGCCTCAACAATATCAAAATTTTCATAATACCTCTCTCTTTGGGTTCAAATTTGGCCATGACCGATTGATCCTATATCTTTTGCCTCAAAAATATCAAAATTTTCAAAATACCTCTATCTTGGGATTCAAATTCGGCCATGGCCATTTCCTCCTATATCTCTTTCACCACAAAAATATCAATTTAAAAAAAAAAAAAGAAAAAAAAAACCTCTCTCCAATATTAAGATTCTGCCCTGACAGTTTATCTCACCAAGATTCAGATTTGGCCACGATCATTCATTCCTAACAGCCTCTCTCCGAGATTTAAATTTTTCCTCGACTGTTTATCTCATCGAGGTTCAGATTGGGCTACGAATTTTTAATCCTAACAACCTCTCTCCGATATTCAGATTTGGCGCCGACCATTTATCACATTGGGAATCAGATTCAGTCACGACCATTTATCTCACCAAGATTCAGATTCGGCCACAACCGTTTAATCCTAACAGCTTCTCTCTGAGATTCAGATTTGGCCACTACGGTTTAATCCTATCTCTTTTGCCTAAAAAAATATCAAAATTTTCAAAATACCACCCCCGGGATTCCAATTCGGCCCAGACCGTTTACTCCTATCTCTTTTGCCTCAAAAATATCAATATTCTCAAAATACCTATCTGTTGGGATTCAAATTCGGCCATGACCGTTTAATCTGATGTTATTTGCCTCAAAATTTTCAAAATACCTCTCTCTTGGGATTCAAATTCAGCCACGACCATTTAATCCTATATCTTTCGCCTAAAAAATATCAAAATTTTCAAAATTCCTCTCTCATGATATTTAAATTCGGCCACGACCATTTAATCCTATCTCTTTTGCCACAAAAGTATGAAAACTTCCAAAGTATGTCCCTCGTGGGGTTCAAATTCGACCAAGACCGTTTAATCCTATCTCTTTTGCCATAAAATTACCAAAATTTTTAAAATATGTCTCTTGGGGTTCAAATTCAGCCACGACTGTTTAATCCTCACTTTTGCCTTAAAAATATCAAAAGTTTCATAATACCTCACTCTTGGGGTTCAAATTTGGCCAGGACCATTTAATCCTATCTCTTTCGCCTCAAAAATATCGAAATTTTCAAAATACCTCTCTCTTGAGATTTAAATTTGGCCACGACTGTTTAATCCTATCTCTTTTGCCTCAAAAATATCAAAAGTTTCAAAATACGTCTCTCGTGGGGTTCAAATTTGGCCACGACTGTTTAATCCTATCTCTTTTGCCTCAAAAATATTAAAACTTTCAAAATACATTTCTCTTGAGATTTAAATTTGGCCACGACTGTTTAATCATATCTCTTTTGCCACAAAAGTATCAAAAATTTCAAAATATGTCTCTTGTGGGGTTCAAATTCGGCCACGACTGATTAATCCTATTTCTTTTGCCTCAACAATATCAAAATTTTCATAATACCTCTCTCTTGGGGTTCAAATTCGGCCATGACCGTTTGATCCTATCTCTTTTGCCTCAAAAATATCAAAATTTTCAAACTACCTCTCTTTTGGGATTCAAATTCGGCCACGACCGTTTCATCGTATCTCTTTCACCTCAAAATTATCAATTTAAAAAAAACCTCTCTCCAAGATTCAGATTTGGCCCCGACTGTTTATCTCATAGAGATTTAGATTCGGCCACGACCGTTTATTCCTAATTGCCTCTTTCTGAGATTTAAATTCTACCATGACTATTTATCTCATTGAGATTCAGATTGGGCTACGACTATTTAATCCTAACAACCTCTCTCCGATATTTAGACTTGGCCATGACAGTTTATCACATTGGGAATCAGATTTGGCCACGACTGTTTAATCCTAATAGCCTCTCTCCGAGATTTAGATTCGGCCACTATTGTTTAATCCTATCTCTTTTGCCACAAAAATATCAAAATTTTCAAAATACATCTCTCATGGGGTTCAAATTTGACCAACACCGTTTAATCCTATCTCATTTGCCTAAAAAATATCAAAATTTTCATAATACCTCTCTCTTGGGGTTCAAATTCGGCCACGACCGTTTAATCCTCTATCTTTCGCCTCAAAAATATCAAAATTTTCAAAATACCTTGGTCTTGGGATTCAAATTCGGCCACGACCATTTCATCCTATCTCTTTCACCTCAAAAATATCAATTTAAAAAAAAAAAAAAAAAAAACCACTCTCCAAGATTTAGATTCGGCCCCAACCGTTTTTCTCACCGAGATTTAGATTCGGCCACAACCATTTATTCCTAACAACCTATCTCCGAGATTTCAATTCTACCACAACTGTTTATCTCATCAAGATTCAGATTGGGCAACAACTTTTCCTAACAACCTCTCTCCGATATTTAGATTTGGCCACGACCGTTTATCACACTGGGAATCAGATTCGGCCACAACCATTTATCTCACCAAGATTTAGATCTGGCCAGAACCGTTTAATCCTAATAGCCTCTCTCCAAGATTCAGATTTGGCCACTACAGTTTAATCCTATCTCTTTTGACTAAAAAATATCAAAATTTTCAAAATATCTCTCTCGGGATTCCAATTCGGCCTAGACCATTTAATCTTATCTCTTTTGCCTCAAAAATCTTAATATTTTCAAAATACCTATCTATTGGGATTCAAATTCCGCAACAACCATTTGATCTAATCTTATTTGCCTCAAAAATTTCAAAATTTTAAAAATACCTCTCTCTTAGGATCAAATTCGGCCACAACTGTTTAATCCTACCTCTTTTGCCCAAAAAATATCGAAATTTTCAAAATATCCCTCTCTTGAGATTTAAATTCGGCCAACCACTTAATCCTATCTCTTTTGCCACAAAAATATCAAAATTTCCAAAATAAGTCAAGCGTGGGTTCAAATTCGGCCACAACCATTTAATCCTATTTCTTTTACCTCAACAATATCAAAATTTTCATAATACCTCTCACTTGGGGTTCAGATTCGGGCATGCTCGATTGATCCTATCTCTTTTGCCTCAAAAATATCAAAATTTTCAAAATACGTCTGTCTTGGGATTCAAATTCGGTCACGACCATTTCATCCTATCTGTTTCACCTCAAAAATATCAATTTTTTTTTTTTAAAAAAAAACCTCTCTCCAAGATTCAGATTTGGCCTCGACCGTTTATCTCACCGAGATTCAGATTCGGCCACGACTGTTTATTCCTAACAACCTCTCTCCGAGATTTAAATTTTGCCATGATTGTTTTCTCATTGAGATTCAGATTGGGCTATGACTGGTTAATCCTAACAACCTCTGTTCAATATTCAGATTTGGCCACGACCGTTTATCACATTAGGAATCATGTTCACCCACGACCATTTATCTCACCAAGATTCAGATTTGGCCACGATCATTTAATCCTAATAGGCTCTCTTCGAGATTCAGATTTGGCCACTACAGTTTAATCTTATCTCTTTTACCTAAAAATATCAAAATTTTCAAAATACCTCTCTTGGGATTCCAATTCGACCCTGACTGTTTAACACTCTCTCTTTTGCCTCAAAAGTATCAATATTTTAAAAATACGTATCTGTTGGGATTCAAATTTGGCCACGACCGTTTAATCTGATCTTATTTGCCTCAAAAATTTCAAAATACCTCTCTCTTGGGATTCAAATTCGGCCACGACCGTTTAATCCTATCTCTTTCACCTTAAAAATATCGAACATTTCAAAATACGTCTCGCACTGGGTTTAAATTCGGCCACGACCGTTTAATCCAATTTCTTTTGCCTCAACAATATCAAAATTTTCATAATACCTCTCGCTTGGGGTTCAAATTCGGCCACGACCATTTGGTCCTATCTCTTTTGCCTCAAAAATAGCATAATTTTCAAAATACCTCTCTTTTGGGATTCAAATTCGGCCACAACAGTTACATCCTATCTCTTTCACCTTAGAAATATCAATTTTTTTTATTATAAAAAACCGCTCTCCAAGATTCAAATTAGGCCCCGACCGTTTAATCCTATCTCTATCGCCTCAAAAATATCGAAATTTTCAAAATACCTCTCTCTTGAGATTTAAATTCGGCTACCACTATTTAGTCCTATCTCTTTTACCAAAAAAATATCAAAAATTTCAAAATACGTCTCTTGTGGGGTTCAAATTCGACCACGACTGTTTAATCCTATATCTTTTGCCTTAAAAGTATAAATATTTTAAAAATACCTATCTGTTGGGATTCAAATTCAACCACAACCGTTTAATCTAATCTTATTTGCCTCAAAAATATCAAAATATTCATAATACTTTCTCTTGGGGTTCAAATCCGGCCACAATTGTTTAATCCTATCACTTTCACCTCAAAAATATCAAAAATTTCAAAATACCTCTCTCTTGAGATTTAAATTTGGCCATGACCGTTTAATCCTATCTCTTTTGCCACAAAAATATCAAAATTTTCAAAATACGTCTCTCGTGGGGTTCAAATTCGGCCACTACCGTTTAATCCTATTTCTTTTGCCTCAACAATATCAAAATTTTCATAATACCTCTCTCTTGGGGTTCAAATTCGGCCATGACCATTTGATCCTATCTCTTTCACCTCAAAAATTTCGAAATTTTCAAAATACCTCTATCTCTTGAGATTTAAATTCAGTTACAACCATTTAGTCCTATCTCTTTTACCACAAAAAATATCAAAATTTTCAAAATACGTCTCTCGTGGGGTTCAAATTCGACCATGACCGTTTAATCCTATCTCTTTTGCCTCAAAAGTATCAACATTTTAAAAATACCTATCTATTGGGATTCAAATTCGGCCACAACCATTTAATCAAATCTTATTTGCCTCAAAAATATCAAAATTTTCACAATACCTCTCTCTTGGGGTTCAAATTCAGCCATGGCTTTTTAATCCTATCACTTTCGCCTCAAAATTTTCAAAATACCTCTCTCTTGTGATTTAAATTTGGCCACGACCGTTTAATCCTATCTCCTTTGCCACAAATATATCAAAATTTTCAAAATACGTCTCTCGTGGGGTTCAAATTCGGTCACGACCGTTTAATCCTATTTTTTTTGCCTCAACAATATCAAAATTTTCAAGATACCTCTCTCTTGGGGTTCAAATTCGGCCATGACTGTTTGATCCTATCTCTTTTGCCTCAAAAATATCATAATTTTCAAAATACCTCTCTTTTGGGATTCAAATTCAGCCACGACCGTTTCATCCTATCTCTTTTGCCTCAAATATATCAATTTAAAAAAAAAAAAAAAAAAAAAAAAAAAAAAAAACCTCTCTCCAAGATTCAGATTCGGCCACAACCATTTAATCCTATCTCTTTTGCCTCAAAAATATCAAAATTTTCATAATACCTCTCTCTTGGGGTTCAAATTCGGTCACGACCATTTTACCCTATCTCTTTCGCCCAAAAAATGTCAAACTTTTTAAAATACCTCTCTCTTGAGATTTAAATTCAGCCACGACCGTTTAATCTTGTCTCTTTTGCCACAAAAATATCAAAATTTTTGAAATTCGTCTCTCGTGGGGTTTAAATTCGGCCAGGACCGTTTAATCCAATCTCTTTTGCCTCAAAAATATCAAAATTTTCAAAATACCTCTCTCTTGAGATTCAAATTTGGCCACGACTGTTTAATCCCATCTCTTTTGCCACAATAATATCAAAAATTTCAAAATACGTCTCTTGTGGGGTTCAAATTCTGCCACGACCATTTAATCCTATCTCTTTTGCCTCAAAAATATCAGAATTTTCAAAATACCTCTCTCTTGGGATTCAAATTCGGCCATGACCATTTCATCCTATCTCTTTCGCCATAAAAATATCAATTGTTTTTTTGAAAAACCACTCACCTAGATTCAGATTCGGCCATGACCGTTTATTCCTAACAGCTTCTCTTTGAGATTTAAATTCGGCCACAACCATTTATCTCATCAAGATTCAGATTGGGCTACAACTGTTTAATCCTGGCAACCTTTCTCCGAGATTCAGATTTAGCAACGACTGTTTATCTCATTAGGATTCAGATTCGGCCATGACCATTTATCTCAAGATGCTGATTCAGCCACGACCATTTAATCCTAACAGCCTCTCTTCGAGATTCAAATTCGGCCTTAACTATTTAATCCTATCTCTTTCGCCTAAAAAATATCAAAATTTTCAAAATACCTCTTTCTTAGAATTCAAATTCGGCCGTGGCCATTTAATCTTATCTCTTTCGCCTTAAAAATATCAAAATTTTCAAAATGCCACTCCTATGGAATTCAAATTTGCCCAAGATCGTCTAATCCTATCACTTTTGTCTCAAAAATATCAAAAATTTCAAAATACCTCTCCCTTGGGATTTAAATACGAACACGACCACTTAATCATATCTCTTTTGTCTCGAAAATATTAAAATTTTCAAAATACCTCTCTCTTCGATTTCAAATTTGGCCACGACCATTTAATCCTATCTCTTTTGCCTAAAAAATATCAAAAATTTCAAAATACCACTCTCTGGGGGTTTAAATTTGGCCACGACCATTTAATCCTATCTATTTTGCCTCAAAATATTAAAACTTTCAAAATACCTCTCTCTTAGGGTTCAAATTCGGCCACGACCGTTTAATCATATCTCTTTTGCCTCAATAATATCAAAAATTTCAAAATACCACTCTCTGGGGGTTTAAATTTGGCCACGACCATTTAATCCTATCTATTTTGCCTCAAAATATTAAAACTTTCAAAATACCTCTCTCTGGGGATTCAAATTCGGCCACGACCGTTTCATCCTATCTTTTTCGCATTAAAAATATCAATTCTTTCAAAAAACCTATCTCTAAGATTCAAATTCAGCCACGACCATTTATCTAATCGGTATTCAGATTCGGCCACAACCACTTATTCCTAACAGCCTCTCTTCAAGATTTAAGTTCGGCCTCGACTATTTATCTTATCAAGATTCTGATTGGGCTACAACTATTTAGTCCTAACCGCCTCTCTCTGAGATTTAGATTCGGCCACAACTGTTTATCTCATCGGGATTCAGATTTGTCCACGACCGTTTATCTCACTAGGATTCAAATTTGGCCACGACCGTTTAATCCTAATAGCCTCTCTCTGTGGTTCAGATTCGGCCATGACCATTTAATCCTATCTTTTTCTCCTAAAAATTATCAAAATTTTCAACATACCTCTCTTGGGATTCAGTTTTGGCCACGACCGTTTAATCCTATCTCTTTTGCCTCAAAAATATCGAAATTTTCAAAATGCCTCTCTCTTGGGATAAGGCCAAAATTGCTTATGTTAGCAAGCTGGGTGACAACCCTTCAAGGTGCGCTAGCTGCTAAAGGGTCACTTTTTCACTATGAAATCCTCCAGACCTCTCATTTAAAAAAAAATAATAATAAATAGGGAGAATTCTGGGTAGATTCTCTCTCTCCATTCTCTCCTATTTCTCTCCCAAACACATCCAAACACATTAAAACACCTTAAAATAGCTTAGATTCTCACCTTTTCTCTACAATCTTCTAAGTAGTGTTCTTGCAACTAATCTTCCTCTCTTGGTTCCATATCTTGGATTTGAGGTTTAGGGGTGTGGATGTAGCTTTTTAGCTACAATCCACACCCCTTTCTCTTTATAGCTCTTCCTAGCTACTTATTGCTTCATAAAACACTTTATTTTCTTTTCCTAGCATGTTTTTGCTTTGTAGCATGTTTTATAGCTTTCCTAGCATGTCTACTTGCTTTTTGCCATGATTTATTACTTTGATGATATTGGCCTAGCCTTCTTGGGTTAGAATATGTCTAATTTTCATGTTTGTGCTTAGATCCACATGATTTTAGGCTCCTTGCCATGTTTATGCTTAGATCTACACGTTTGTGCTTAGATCTATGTTCATATGCTTAGATCTACTTGTTAGTGCTTAGATCTATATCCCTATGCTTAGATCTATGTGTTTATATGCCCCGTGTTGTGCTTGTGTGCTCAGATCTATATTGGTTGCTATGCCATGTGCTACTTTAGCCCTTTTTGTCGCTTGGTATCTCTCTTTCTTGCTTTTTGGCCCTTTTGGTGGGGTGTAGATCTAAATCCTGTGGTCTAGGCCTACATCCACACACCTAGGCCTATATTAAAGGGTTTGGATCATTTCCTTTTGCATGTCGATGTTTGCATGCTTGCTTGTATGCTTTATCTCCATGTTAGCCTCTCTAGATCTTGGCTTTGCCATGCTTTGTGCCCTCTGTGGGTTTGTGCTTGCGTGGTTACATCCGTCTCTCCTAGGGTTTGTATGGATGTGACCATTTGTGAGATACACCTCCGAGGTGTCGGTGTGCTTGTTTTACACCTTTCTCCACTCCGTGCGATGTTGATATGCTTGCCATGCTTGTTTTGCACCACCCGTTTGGCTTTCTTTGCTTCTTTGCATACTTGTCTACATGTTCATGCATGAGTCTATGTCTTGTCCATATTCCAATCCTACGAAACTACAGATACTTGATCCAAACCTACATTTGTCCTCCTAGGACACCCCCTTTTGTTTAATAACATGCTTCTTTGCCCATTTCGTGTGGTTCACATGCTTTTTTGCCCATGTTTGGCATCTTTGCTAGCTTATCCTTTGCATACTTTCCCAATCTCTTTTTTTTTGCTTCTTTGCTTGTCTGCTGGCTTGTTTATTTTTTCTTTGCATGTACACACATGGAGCAAGGGTGTGACTTCCTAGGCACAAGCAAAAAGGCAAGGATGTGAGCGAAAGGATGCAAGCCCACAAAGGGCAATGATCAGTAGATTAGGGGTGATAATAGCTTACTTTTGTATATTTATATCATTATTAGAAAGTATTATCATACTTATTTTGAGTTAATTCATGCATATTATAGTTGGTTTTGGAATAATTCTGAATAATCAATTTTGTACTTAATTGAATTCTAATGCGTGAATTTGTCTCTTGTAGGATGTAAAGTTGTGATTTACAAATATGTATTTTGTTGGCTTTTATTCCGTGCCAAATTTGATTGTATGTTTATTCAACCTTTTGTACCCTATATTTATTGTGGGATTTAATTGTAAGGGTTGTGTGATAGAGAAAGAGTGTGAAGATTTCTCGTGGGTAGCTCGTGACTAAGCATCCCGCGAAGTGAAGCATGTGCCTTGCACATGTTTAGAATGCGAAGAGTCAGTACAGATGGAGATAGTTGTATTTCGCGAGTAGCTCGCGTGTAAGGCCTTCCTGCGAGACACCCGTAAAACATTCTGTTCTGCCAGACTGTACTATCTGATACACACTTTTTGTACCCACACTATTTATACCCTCATTACCCACAATTGTTAAGGAGTGCTTCTGAGAGAAAACCCTAGCCAAATACCTTGAGAGTTAGAGATTATCATACCCATATATCTCTTACCTCTCCATTTCCATACCATTGAGAGGTTAATAGCCTAAACACTTACCACACCCTTTAAGAGTGTCAAAGTGAGGTTTTGGTGCTGCTAGGAAGTATTGGAAGAAGCCAAGGATGGCAGATGCAATATGGACCTTGTTGCGGGATCCAGAGAGCTAGATAAGACAGTTCCAAGAAGCCTTGTTGGAGTAGGAGCTTAGAGGGCTTAGTTCTTTTGTATAATTCTAGGTTACATTTGTTCCCCGGAAAATTGAGATCTAAATGGACTGGACCTTTCATTGTTAAAAATGTTTTCCCCCATGGTGCCATAGAAATTGAAAATCCTAAGAATGGTAACATATTTAAGGTGAATGGACAACGTCTTAAGCCTTTTCTTGAAAAATTTTCACAAGAGGAGGAATCCATTAATTTGGAGGATCCCATTTATCAAGACTTGCCAAGCAATTAGCATTAGTATTTGTGTCATAATTTAGATTGTGTTTTTGTTTTCTTTTTATTATTTTTGTTGTTTTGTTTTCCAACCCCTTTTGCAGGTGTTAAAGTTTTTTTTTTTTTGTTCATTTATTTTCATCTCTTCAAGGTACTCTCTATAATCTTTACTCTTTATTGTTTTTTCTTGTTATCATTGTGGACAACGTAAGTTTTAGGTTGGGGGGAGGAACTTGAGATGATTTGCATTTGGTTTTATTTTATATTAAAATTTTATTTATTTTTGGGTTGTTTTTAGTCCAATTTTTTTTTTTTTTTTAAAGTCATAAACAGAAAAAGAAAAATGTTGAAAAAAAAAAAAGGAATGTGAAAGAGGAAGATATAGAGAATGAATTTGTTGATGAAATTTTGAAGAAAAAAAGAAAGAAAGTGAAAGTGCTATATTCAAAAAGCTTGAGAGGATAAATCAATTGTCATATACTCAAAAGAAGTTGTCTCTCTAATTATTCTTGGGAACACTTTTTATTTTTACCTATATCATTTGTTCTAAATTCCTCCTCTTTACCTTACATTACATCCCAATGAAAGTCCTTTTTGATCTTAAGGAAGGTATGGTTTGGATCTTGACATGACTAATCAATGTGTGTAGTGTAATATTCTTAGTGTTTGGCATCCTTTCATAAGACTATAAATGTCCTTTATTTTGCTTCACCGTTCTTCATCTTTTTTATATGTGAGATATTAGTCTTTGTTTTACGTGATTCCGCTCACATATGTTTGAGAGTGTTACACCCTTTTTGGAGTGACTTTATTTGTTGAGTGTTAACAACTATGAGATTTGAGTTGAAGCATAACTTTGGATAGAAATTCAAGCCATATTTTATCTTGAGACTAAGGTTGTGTTTATGTTGGCTAAACAATTCACACACTGAGTATTAATGGCATGTGGAATGTCTTTTGGTGGTTTTTAGTATTTTAACCTTTGATTAACTATTTCTACTAAAGTAATAATTTTTTGTTATTTTGTTTTTTTGTCTCAAGTTGCTTAAATTGCTAGGGATTAGCAATGAGCTGGTTGGGGAGTATGATAATAGCTTAATTTTACATATTTATATCATTATTAGAAAGCATTATCATACTTATTTTGAGTTAATTCATGCATTTTATAGTTGGTTTTGGAATAATTCTGAATAATCAATTTTGTGCTTAATTGAATTTTAATGCGTGAATTTGTCTTTTGTAGGATAATGAAATAAGTGGATTTGTGCAAAGAAGAAAGCTAATGGACTTTACTTTTACAACGGCTGTGATGAAGTCAAATAAGGCCAACCAAATTAGATTCAAGTCCAATTGGAGTAAGGAATCAAAGGAAATTTGCACCAAGTCCAAGTCCAATTCGGAGTAGGATTCCAGCCTGCGCACTAGTTAGTATTTGGAGCATAACTTTCATCTCAGATGTCCAATCATAATGATTAAAGTTGAGATTGAAAGCTAACTTAAAGGGCTACAACTTTTTAGTTTACCAAAAGTCCAAATTCTGAAGTTAAATGGGCCGAAAATGTCAGTTAAGTGAAGCCTAAAAACTTTGGATTTTCTCCAAATGGGAATTCAACTTGTAATAGAATTTCTTGACCTATTTAAAGGCTCTTTAGAACAAAATTCAGGAGGGAGCTACTGTAGAATATAATTTAGGTTTTTTTAATTTTTTTTTAGAGTTTTATTTGTGTTATGGCTTGCTAGAAGCCTTGCAAAGGTAAGGGGTGAAACCCAACCATTTATTGGTACGTTCTTAACAATTATTTATTGGTTTTAATGCTTATATTTTTATGTTTTTGATTTTTTTACTCATCTTCATATGAATTTTAGTTGAGTTATAAAATAAATATTGTTAGTTTCTCTCAATTTAAATTACCTTTACTAAATCATTAAAAATCTCTTCAATTGAACTTTACAATTTTAGTTTTATTCTCTTGTGGCTTGCTAATCAATTCCCTTCTCCCTATGGATTTAACCTTGGACTTACCGAGTTATTACATACTGAGTTTTCCCTCTCTATATCCCTCTTCTTTAGAGCATGTATTAGGGTCCCCATCCATGTACCTCCTATTTCTTTTCCTGCTTCTTGCTTAGGCCACATTCCCTAGGTATGGCAATGTCTGTTTTACTTTTCCTGTACCTTGCTAGGCCATACCCTTGGAGTGTTGGCAATGTCTGGTTTATTTTCTCGCTTTGTGTGATAGCGTTGTGCATGATGCATGTATATACATATATATATATATATATATATATTTGCCTGTGTGTTTATGGGCGATTGTGCACTTTGTATGATGGATTCTCGTGGCTACGTAAGCGACTCTTTCTAGTCATGAGAGCTCTTGACCTTGTAGTATGAGTATGTGCTCAAGACAATTGTCGTAGGTGTATATTCAGGCTATATTATGTGCACGATCATTGCGGTGTGATTGTCTTGATCCATGTCACCAAGTGACATTGGTTTCCCAGTGTATGCGACACATATCAGAATGTTCTAACACTTTGGAGGGTTTCAGCTCATCACGGTGGGAGCATGTCGATATACGCCATATACACAAACGCGAAACCCCACCAATGTGCCATAGCACACCAAATGCGAAACTTTGCTGGATTTTCGCCATAATAATGGGGCATCCCCATTGTCATATTCTCACATTGAAAGCTTGGTGAAAATAGCGTTTGGCATGTTATGACGCATTTGAGGTGAAGCGCTATTGGATTTCCGCCACGAAAATAAGGCAAAATGTTGCCGGATTTTCGTCGTGGAAATTTGATAGTGACTTCAAACATATTGGGAAAGCATCAATTGGGACCACACCCACTCCAAAATCAAACCTTAAAGCCCAACACATTTAAAACCCCGTAAGCTAATGCCAATGTCCAAAAATTATGATTTTACCAAAACAAAGGACTATCTATGGACGAGCATTGGGGGTGCCTAACACCTTCCCCACACATAACCAAACTTCCGAACTCAAGAATCAAAATTTTTTACCCATCCATATTAGATTAGGAAAAATGACTTTTTTTTCTTAACCTAGGATCGGTAATAAAATCAAATAGGGTCAGGTGACCATTCACATCTTAGAGAAAACCCAATGATTGGTGGTGACTTCACTTACCTTTGGTAATTTCCTTAAAATTAGATTACGATCACATACCTGAGGTATGACACACCTCCATATGATTCTCACACCCCAAGATATAGAAAAGCACACGAGTGTCGCTGCAATGGGTGGTCAAGTAGCCGCAAGGCGTTGACAGCAGCCCATTTACTAGACGCATCAGTATAGCTTCTTGCTTCCCTGGTGTTCTCCACATTCTCCTACATGCACTTCTTTAACATCTTGCTAGCCTCTTCTAGCCTTAAACACCATAGTAGGTCTCCATCATATCCTTTCATAAAGAGAACTCCTTCATGTGGAAAATAGTGGGTTGCCAATTTCTTGAGCTTATACCTCTCCTTGTGCTTCTATGGTAGGACCCCTTCTGCCAAGTATCCCATTAACGGGCTCCTACAGTCCTCTACAATTAACACAGTATAGCTCTCTTCTCTATCCATGGCTAGATGGCAAGCTTCACATTAGGTCTGAATATGATTCGCCTCCTTGCTCATATTTGGCCAATAGAAGCCTACTTCCTTCAACCTTTGGTACAAGCTAACCTCCTTGCAGAACCCACTAGTCCTGCTATGCACTTCTTTTAGCTTTCTCTAGGCCTCCTCGTGCCCAACACATCTTGACAGAATTCCTCCTAACATTCTTCAGTACAGTTCTCCTTTCATCAGGACATAGTCCTTTGCGGTTTTCAGTTCTGCCACATCTTCTTCCTTCAATAGGGCTTCCTTGATGGGAGCCCTCCAATCTTCCATGCATTCTTCCTTCTTCGGGAACTTTTCCTTGATTACTTCAATTACGAATTCTCTTTGCTTCTTAACCTCAACTCTAGTGCTACTTCCTTCAAAGGCTATTTGTGAGCCCAATATAGCTAATACATCTGCATATCAGTTCTCGCTTCTTTGTGCATGCTCTATTTCAAATGTGTTAGATTTTGAGTTTGTAATGTTGGCAAACCATGACAAAACATGACAAAAACTAAGTCTCATTAGTTTAGAATGGTCTACATTGAAGCCCAAGACAAAAAACTCAAGTTTGAAAAAAAAAAAACAAATGAGTTACCCGCTGGTTGGTTCGATTGTTGCTAGGGATTTTCGATTGATCGAAAATCGCATATCAGCAAAATCTGTAAAACGTAAAAAGGCCATAACTTATTTGTTTAAAGCCCAAATCGCGAGCCGTTTTTTCTAGTATTTAAAGAACATCATAAGCTAACCCTATGTGGGGTTTTGAGAGTTTTTTAGAGAGATTAGAGTGCATCTTGTGCCTCTTTTATAGATCTAGGGTTTTGTACCCAAAAGCTCTCTTATGTCTTCCACCGGTGTTATTCCTTGAAGAATCTCAAGATCCGGTATTGTAGAAGTTGTTGCCTTCTCTTGTCATCAAAGGTGTTGATGATCTAAACCTTCAAGGGTGGTCTTGGAGTCACAAACAGGAGAGTTTGTGTTGCTAAACCTTTGAGTGGGATCTCAAAGTCACAAAGGGGGGTGTTTGTGTTTTGCAAAAGGCCAAAGAAAGAAGGAGTCCGTGGATTTGGAGCTTGCACGTGGTCGTGTCAGTAAGTTCTACTGGTTGGTAGCAATAAGAAGTCGAGCGTGGGGGCTTGTAAATCTTATTGTATGAACTTCGATTCTTTCTAGTGGATTTGCTTTTTATCTTAAGGATAGCTAGGTCAAATCCTCCCCAGGTTTTTACCGGTTTGGTTTCCTGGGTGATCATATCATTGTCTTATTTATTTTCCGCTGCTTTGTATGATTTGATCTTTTATTTTGTGATAACCTAGATTTGTTTAATTGGACTAAGTAACAATTTGGCTAATTACCTAGGTTAATCAATTGTTTAAGGGGTCTAAAAACCAACAAAATGTACAAAACTTTTCCTCCATCCTTTGGGCTAGCATCCTATACAGGGCCAAACTTGGTTCTTTCAGGGAGAAGCTCCCTTTGGCTTGGCAAATTACCAAGTTAGACTCACCTATCACCCTCAGACGTTTGATCCCCATCTCAAGGGTCGTCGCCAATCCCATTAAGTATGCCTCATATTCTACTGTATTATTCGAGCATAGGAACTCCAACTTGAATGATAGTGCTATGGTCTCTTCATCGCTGTGATAAAGGACCACTCCTGCTCCTCCTGAGTTTGTCATAGAAAAGCCATCAAATTTCATGACCCACTGTTTTGCTACTATTTTTGTTGTAGCCACTTCTCCGGGTACCTTATCATCTAGCGAGAATTCCTCTTTTCAAGTAAATTAGGCCAACAAATCTATTATGGCCTAGCAATTTACCGCTTTAGGCATTCTCACTTTTAAGTCATACTGTGATAGCTGCAACAGTCACTAAGATATTCTGCTAGACAAAATGGGTTGCTGGAGATGCACCTTGATTACGTGGGATTTTGTCATGAGATGTACCTCATAGGACAAGAAGTAATGGCGTAGTCTTGGTGATTCATAGACAATTGCCAAGCACACTCTTTCCACCCGGGGGTAGCATGTTTCAACATCCCTTAAGGCATGGCTTACATAGTATACTAGTTGTTAAATGCCACCTCCATCTTCCTATGCTATCAAAGCCCCAATGGCAGATGAGCTTGAGGCCAGGTAAAGCAACAATGGTTTTCTACGAACTAGGGCTTGCACTGTGGGGAGGTTCATCATAATTTGTTGTAGCTTCTAGAAAGCTTTTTGCTGTGCATTTCCCATTAAAAGCTCTATCATTTCTTCAAAAACTTCGTAAAAGCCGAAGTCATCGATGCTAGGCTAGGTATGAATCTCCTAATGTAGGAGACATTGCCCAAAAAGCTCTTTAATTCTTTAACCGTGGCTGGTGGTTTCATAGTTGCTATTGCTGTCGCCTTGGCCAAGTCTACGTCTATTCCTTTGCCGTGGACTAGGAATCCCAGAAACTTCCTGGTAGATACTTTGAAAGCGCACTTTAATGGATTCATTCTCAGCTTAAAAAGCTTGCATCTTTCAAACACCTTTCTCAATACTTTGACATAATCTTCTCACTTCCTTGACTACATCACAATATAGTCCACAAAGTCTTCCATTTCACGGTGCATCATGTCATGGAATATAGCAGTCATAGTGCATTGATAAGTTATGCTTGTATTTTTTAGCCCAAAGGGCAAACGGTGTAGTAGAAATTCTCAATGGGTGTTTAAAAGGCAGTTTTTTTGCATCTCTTGGTGCCATCTGAATTTGGTTATAGCCACTGAACCCATCCATGAAGGAGAACATGGCGTTCCCCATGGCAGAATCTATCAATAGATCCATGTTGGGCAGCAGGAACTCGTCTTTAGGGCAAGCCCGATTTAGATTTCTAAAGTCCACGTAACACTATATCTGTCCATTTTTCTACTTCACGGGCACAATATTGGATAGCCATTTTAGGTGTTGGATTCGCTTGATAAATCCTGCTGCCAACAATTTTTGCACCTCTTTTATTATTTGCTCTTCCATATTAGTGTGGAACATTGTGGCTGGCTAGGCCACTAGCTTCGCCCTAGGCTCTACATTGTGTGTGTGCACTAGCAATCCTGGGTCTAGCCCAAGCATCTTGCTGTACTCCCATAAAAAAATGACCCTAAAATCTTTCAACAACAAAATCAATTCTGACTTTTCTTCCTTTGACAACTTCGAACTTATGGAAATTGGTCTCGGCTTCTGTGAGTTTGTGCCCAAGTCTATCTCTTCCAACTTTTCTTTGGCTGACACTTGTACTTCTTCTTTTGTCGTAGTGCTCTCTTCATCCTCCGCATCACTTTCTTCCTCTAAGTCTTTCTGGGCCACACAACATATCAGGGTCCTATGCTAGGGCTCTCCTTTGGGACCCCCTTGCATGCTACAGGTGGGCTTCGTGCACCTTCATTACTTGTATATTATTATGCCATCAGGTGCTTTGACCCTAACCCAACACGGCAAACTATCTAAACCCGAGATAGATGCCTCCCTTCTTTTCCTTTTTCGTGACAGCAATTCCCTCAAGTCAGGCTCTAGGTCATTCTCCATGTCTTCCCATCTAGGAAAAAATGTGCTCGATGACTTGGATATTAAACTTTCTCCAGACGGGGCCTATTTGTCATAAAACATGGTTTCAACCAAATGGGCTTTTGCTTGCTCGAAGGGGGATGGGTTTGCTACAATCCATATCATTCTGCCATTGAGTCTCCCTTCTGTGGTACATTGATGGGATAAGACAGTGCTAATGCAACCATGGCTGTCCCAACAATACATGGTACAAAACCTCTGTTTTTACCTCATGGAAGCGATAGCTGTATGTATCCTGCCATGTACTCGCCCTTTCCTCCGAATCCTATCACCTCCATGGGGTATCCTTGAATCTTGTTCTCCAATATTCCTGCTGCTTGTAACGTGCTAAGTGGGAAGAGGTTTATTGAGGCACCTATGTCTACTAAAGCTCGCTTGATGGGAATCTGATTTATGGAAGCCGCTGAAAGTTCAATAACGTGTACAAAAACACTTTTGAACGTTTAGACCCCCAAAAACCAATTTAATCAACACAAGCAATATGTTAAACAACTAGTGTGCGGAAACTTAACATATGCTATAACATGGAATTGATTAAACAACTATCTAAGCCACATCAAAATAAACCACAGCAGATTAATGTAAAGGCAGAGATAGAGAGGAAGGAAGATGCAAACACAGCGATAACACCAGATATGTTATCGAAGAGGAAACCGAAGACCTCGGCGAAAAACCTCTCCGCCGCCCTCCAAGCGGTAATCAATCCACTAGAAAATACAGTTGGGATACAAGGACAGCAATAGACCCTCCAAGCCTAATCTACCCAATGCACCTAAGCCCTCCAAGCTTCTTGCTCCAACGAGGTTGCGCCGAACCTTTTTCTTTTCTAGCTTTCCGGATTCCGCTACTACACCGTAGCATCAACCAATAAAGATTGGCTCCTTCCTAACTGCTTCCCAGAACTCCAAACGTCTGTCTCACAGAGATGATAATGGTGAGAACCAGGTTTGGTATAATGGCCTCTCAAGGATTTGACAATGGAGAGGAAGAGAGTGAGGGATTTTGATGAGACTCTAAGGTAGAGATTGTGGGTAAAACAATCTGGTTTTTCTTTAGGGTTTCTCTCTCAAAATTCTCTCTGGAAGCTCTCTTTCAATCGTGGGTTAAAAGGGTATTTATACTGAAGAGGAGTGGAATGCGAAACGTCAGGTTTTTCCAAAACAGGGGTGACTCGCGGCTTGACCTCGCGGCTTGACTAAGTCGCGAGTTCCAGTCGCGAGTTAACCGTATGGCCAGTTGTCCTGTTTTGTCCTGTAGTGCTCCAGCTAGCATGACTGTTCATCTTCCAGCATGCTTGGCACGTGTGCATCTTCTGGCGGGTTGAAGCCGCGAGTCCAGTCGCGAGTCCCAGCCGCGACACTCTGTTTTCTTGCACACTCTTGAGCAATCTTCACACTATCCCACTCACTACCCTTACAACAATCCCACCTAAATACAGGGTTACTAAAAGCTGAATTACAAGCAAATTTGGCACGGAATAAAGCCAATTAGATGGTTGAATAAATTCAACCTTACAATCTCCCCCTTTGGCTATTCCGTGACAAAACCATAAACAGACTCTAGACTTAACATGTGAGTTGGGAACAGTTGATCAAAACTCACTCACACCTAATTCTAGAAGCTGTGAAGCACTTGAATCATATGAACATAAACTCCTGAAACACAACAATACACCATGATCATTGTAAGCAGAAAATTATAAATGCATATGAAACAGGCAATATGAGATCAAGCATAAGATGGAGTTAATGAACAAACCATGGCTTGATCAACCAAGTGAACACCACAAAGTAGTGATCACAGTGTTCATTCACACTTGGAATGAACACAAGGACATACAAGTTAACAAGCACAAGGCAAGACACTTGTATGTTCAACACTCAACCAATGCATAGCACACAAGGCATATGCATCTAGGAACAATCCTACAAGGGCACAAGAGTGACAGTACATAAACCACAATGCAGAACATTTAGATTAAAGTACTGATTTCAACATAGCATAAAGGCTGCACTTAAGCATGGTACAAACCACAAGGCCTACAAACTATGCATAAAACATAAACCCTCAAAGCTTACAAAAGCATATGGGTACAAACCAACAAATACCTGAATAACAGTTTTACAAAACATAATATATCAACTTAAAGAGAAGAAGGAAACAAAAAAAATAAAGACACTCCCCCTTAGATAGTGACACTCCCCCTTAGGGTAATATCCTCCCCCTCTGATTATGCCCCCTCTGATTATGCCTATCACTCCCCCTTTTTGTCATGGAATAGGCTAGTCATCCTCTTCTAGTTTCCTCTAAATTTGATCCAACTGAGTCTGAAGAGAAGTAAACTTCATATCCCATCGGTTGCTTTGATGGTGTAGAGAAGCAGTGAGTCCAGACATCTTTGTATTCAACTCGTGGACAGAGGAAACAATGCGATCAAGTTTCTCATCGAGGGAGAGATTGTTGAACTGAGAGTCACTGTGAGATGCAGAAGTTTCTGGTTTGGCTCTCTTCCGACTATGTCCAACACTTGCATTGTATGTACGCATGTTGATCGGACTCGGTTTGGGAATAGGAGACTCATCAGCCGTTGGATAGATCCCCTTAAGCTTCAAGATCCGTGAAATTAGACTGCAGAAAGGAATGCAGATCCGAGACTCACTGCGAAGAACCGTTTTGCGCAGAACATGAAAGATGTGAGCACAAATGTCGATTTCTTCATCAGAGACCAGATCATGAAGAAACAAAGCTCGTCCGAGATTCATATACCCAGTACTTGATAAAGGGTACAAATTATGAAACATCACAATTGTAAGCACTCGCAGTTTCGGAGAAAGGGAGGAAACACTGATGGATTTTCCATTGGGTGAGAACTCCAAGTCTTGACCAAGACTTTGTTTGAGAAGCTCCTCATCAGGACATAGATCATCATAGACTGGTGAATGACGAAAAATGGGTCTGTTGATGTGAAGAATTTCTGCCAGGTATGTAGGAGAAACAGAAAAGCTCTTTTGCCGAACCCAGCACTTAAGTTCATCTCCCTCCACAATTGCATTAGCATAAAATTCTTTAACCAACTCTTCATACACGATATCCGGATCCGAGAGAAGGTAATTCCAATCCTTGTGAGCAAAACATATCGGAATGTCAGTGTTATGAAGTGAAGGCATATCCACCGCTCTCTCTAGTAGTGGTGTGGCATGAAGAAAGAAGTTCTCATATGACTGATATGCTGAATAGGATCTGAACTTATTGGGATCGAATCGCTGTGATGAAGAGCGAGTCACTTTCGGGAGAGGTGTGTCTTCATCAACATCAATTACGGGTTCCTTCCCTTTGGAAGAACCTCCTTTCACAGCAGCCTTTTTGAATGGAGACATGACCAGTCTGTATTATAAACAAGGGAAATGACAAAAACACAATCCAACAGACTATATCAGCAGTGGGTTAGTGAAAATGTAGGAACAATGAAGAAACCCTAACAGCTGGATGAGTATGGTCAGAAAGTAACAATG
Source organism: Quercus robur (assembly GCF_932294415.1). Classification (NCBI taxonomy): domain Eukaryota; kingdom Viridiplantae; phylum Streptophyta; class Magnoliopsida; order Fagales; family Fagaceae; genus Quercus; species Quercus robur. The sequence goes on from NC_065544.1 coordinate 31,999,278, forward strand.
AGGGACACCAAAGGCCCAAATTAGAACTACACAGTAGAGAGATCAAATATGCCCACAAAAACAGCTGTAAAGGGACCAAAATCCACACCACATCAACAAGATACCACACAAGATTAAAGTGAACTATGATAGCAACAACAGATCAGACAAAAATTAGCTAACCCTAGCTAAGCACATGATGAAGAACACAGCCAACAAAATAACTTAGCTCAAAACCAGAAATACAGGTTACCAGAAGCTAAGAAAGGACAACTAAGACAGCAAAAACCATCACAAAACCCACACTCAAAAGTGAATAATCCAGAGGAAAAACCATAACAACAGGAAAATTAGAGTGCAAGACAAGGAACCATACCTGTGAGTCGACGATTTTCAGCTGAGAAGAAGCAAACAATGGAGATCGACAATGGAGGCACGGTGAGAAAGGGAAAGTGCAGAAGAAAAAGACAATGAACAGTCACAAAAAGATCGAGGGAAAACAGAAAATTTTAAAAACGGCCCCTGTAAGTCCAAAACACGCGATTTTCGCGACTGAGACAAGTCGCCACACAGTCGCCAGATTAAGCCGCCAAAGAACACAAAAACAAAATTTTGAAAAAATTTTTCTAAGTGTTTTTCGCGACTGGAAGGTCTACCCGCGAGTGAGTCGCGAGCTGAGCCGCGAAAATCTCTGAGTGAATCTCGCGACTGGACCTTCCACTCGCGAACAAGTCGCCAAAACTGACCAGCGAAGATGCGACTGAGTCTCGCGACTTGACATACCCGCGACTGAGCCGCCAAAACAGGGCAAAAACAGGATTTTTGAAATTTTCAGATTTTTCAACAAAATACTTTCCAAAAACACCTAAAACACTCAAAAATCTTTTTGTGCTTGAATTAACAAAGATTGACCATGTGAAAACACATTTTATCAAGTACAATCACACAAATGAATATGGCATTTATCGAACATAAACTTGTGTGTTGTGTGTGGATATCAACAATGAGATAGTCCTTTGTCTAATGTAAAGCTTCAATGATCAATTCAACCAAGGCATACACAATTAGCACTAGATCATGTGACCAATCTCAATTATAGAAATATGAATATATGACTTCCCACACAACTTGATAACATAACTAGGAGCCTTTCATTTGACTCTACTTTCAGCCATAACAATTGATCTTTTGAGGCAATCATCTCTCATTGTGAGAGGTATAGACAACATTTTTCTTTGAAGAACAGGCCTTTGGCCTTTTTGAAAGAAATTTCACTTTTGATATAAGGTCGCTTACCCTTTTTCCTAGTCAAATACTAGAATGTGCGACAGGCTTTTGCAGCTCAATATCTCTTTTCATTTGGAGATTTACATTTAGTGAGCTCTTTTTAGCAAAAAAATAAAAAGTGGGAAGAGATATAGACACAAGTCTATGCATGTTTCAAGATCAACATAACCATTCACTAATCATTCATGACAAGTTTGAAGATCTATTTACAACAATCACATAGATTTCAAGATTTTTCCCAAAGTGATATGAGTGCATGAAAACAAGCAATGCTCGACAATGCACAAAGCCATTAGCACAAAGGTACAAGGCAAAACGAGTTTTAAGACAAAACTCAACAAAGTCAATCAAGCGTTTTGATTTTCAAATTTTTATGTGATTTTTGGATTTTTGACTCAAGAAACAAAAAGGAATGAATCAAACACAAACATAACCAGCAGCAAACACAAAAGAACAAGCAAGCAAGAAACAAGTTGCAAAAAAAAAAAATGTGTGCTTCAACACATACAGATATATAAACAATGAAGCACACAACACACAAGAGAGTCAAGGAATTGTACCGACACCAATGGTCTTACGGAGTGATTCAAACCGTGGACCATCGAGAGGCTTGGTGAAGATATCCGCCTTTTGATTGTCAGTGTGTATGAACTCAAGACACACAACTCTTTCCTCTACCAAATCCCGAATGAAATGGTACCGTATCTCTATGTGTTTGGATTTTGAATGCTGAACAGGATTTTTGGAAAGATTGATGGCACTGGTGTTGTCACAGAAGACACACATCGTTTCTTGAGGAATTCCATAGTCATGAAGTAATTTCTTCATCCAAAGAAGCTGAGTGCAGCAACTTCCAGCAGCTATGTACTCTGCTTCTGCAGTAGATAGAGACACTGAATTCTGCTTCTTGCTCATCCACGAAACAAGATTGTTACCAAGATAAAAACAGCCGCCTGAAGTGCTTTTCCGATCGTCTACACTTCCAGCCCAGTCAGCATCCGAATACCCAGCAAGACACGCATTTGAGTCTTTTGAATACCACAGACCATAGTTTGCAGTACCACTCACATATCGAATGATTCGCTTAGCAGCAGTCAGATGAGATTCCTTCGGATTAGCTTGGTACCTGGCACAAACGCCCACACTGAAAGCAATGTCCGGTCTACTTGCTGTAAGGTAGAGCAAACTTCCAATGATGCTCCTATACAATGTGGGACTTACTTCAACTCCTGATGAATCCACATTCAGTTTAGTGGCAGAGCTCATGGGAGTGGAGGCATGTTTTTTGGAGTCTAGGCCAAACTTCTTGACAATATTTCTGGCATACTTCTCTTGAGATACAAATATACCCTCCTTCTGTTGTTTGACTTGAAGACCCAAAAAGAATGTGAGCTCCCCCACCATGCTCATCTCAAACTCCTTCTTCATCTCCTCAGAAAATTCAGTAGCACGATCTTCGATAGTTGCTCCAAACACTATGTCATCAACATAGACTTGTGCCACAAGGAGATAATCTTCATCATTTTTGACAAATAGAGTTCGATCAGCATACCCTCTCTTGAAACCTCTATCTAGAAGATAATGTGTAAGACGATCGTACCAGGCTCTAGGCGCTTGTTTTAAACCATACAGTGCTTTCTTCAATCTTAATACATGATCTGGAAAATGAGGATCCTCAAATCCTTTTGGTTGCTCAACAAAAACCTCTTCATTTAGATATCCATTCAGAAAAGCACACTTAACATCCATTTGATAAAGTTTGAACTTCAAAGTGCACGCAATGGACATGAGGATTCGAATGGATTCGAGTCTTGCCACCGGAGCAAATGATTCATCAAAATCCACCCCTTCTACTTGTGTGTAGCCTTGAGCCACCAACCGAGACTTGTTTCGAATTATCTCTCCATCTTCATCAGTTTTGTTTTTGAAAATCCACTTTGTGCCTATAACATGAACGTTCTCAGGCCGTGGAGCAAGTTCCCACACGTCATTCCTCACAAACTGATTCAACTCGTCATGCATTGATTCAACCCAATTCTCATCTAGAAGAGCCTCTTCAACCCTCTTTGGTTCAAACTGTGCAAGATAACAGTGATATGTTACATGATTGGCTAGCAGAATATTTCCTTTCCTGAGGCGAAGACCGTCATCAAGTGATCCTATGATATTACTTTCCGGATGATTCTTGAGAATTCTTGAGGAAGGCCTTTTTGAAGTGGAAACTTCATCACTACGAGAGATAGGAGGATGAACTTCTGGAGGAGTAAGAGGACTTGAAGTTCTAGACATCGATCTCGTTTCCCTTCTTGGGTTGATGGGAGTCGATTCTACTTCTGGTATAGGTTCTTCACCTTCTATATCCAAAGCTTCTACCTCAACATCAGGCTCTTCGGTGCTCGGCCCTTCTACATCCTCAATCATTTCCACCTTAGGTAAGGCATCATCAATCTTGACATTTATGGATTCCATCACAGTCCTTGTTCTCTTGTTGAACACTCTATATGCTCGACTTGTAGTAGAGTAGCCAAGAAAAATACCCTCATCACTTCTTGCATCAAACTTCCCAAGATTCTCTCGATCATTTAAGATATAACATTTACTTCCAAATACCCGGAAATACTTCACTTTAGGCTTCTTCTCATTCCATATCTCATATGCAGTCTTCTCTGTACCAGCTCGAAAGAAAATCCTATTTCCAATATGACACGAGGTGTTGACAGCTTCTCCCCAAAAATTTTGAGGTATTTGCTTATTAAGCAACATGACTCTTGCCATCTCCTGAATCACACGATTTTTTCTCTCTACCACTCCATTTTGTTGTGGAGTTTTAGGAGCTGAAAACTCTCTTTTAATACCATTCTTCTCACAGAAGGACTCGAATCTTGCATTCTCAAATTCTCTCCCATGATCACTTCTAACTTTGGCTATAGGAATCCCCTTTTCATTTTGTAGTTTCTTGCACAGAATCTCCAGCCTCTCACAAGCTTCTGATTTTTCTCTAAGGAATTCAACCCAAGTGTATCTTGAGTAGTCGTCCACAATGACCATAATATATCTTTTTCCCCCTAGGCTTTCAGTTCTGGTGGGCCCCATCAGATCAACATGAAGTAACTCCAAACAACGAGAGGTGGCTATCACATTTACCTTGTGATGACTTGCCTTAGTTTGCTTCCCCATTTGACATGCACCACAAATGGTCTTCTTTACTTTTCCAAACTTAGGAAGTCCCTCGACTGCTTCAAGTTTGGAGACTTTGGCTACTTGTTTGAAGTTGACATGCCCAAATCTGTGATGCCACAACTCCAACATATCCACCCGAGCACTTCTACATGATATTGGTGCCGTGGGAACTATTCCATAACAGTTGTCCGTAGTCCGATTTCCTTCCAAAACCTGAATCCCCTCTTTATTGATGATCAAACATCCTTTCTTGGAGAATTGTACCAGGAAGTCGTCATCACAAATTTGAGTGATGCTCAGCAAATTCGCCTTCAGCCCTTTTATGAACAGCACATCTTTCAACAGAGGCAAACCGGGTATCTCGATGGTTCCTTTGCCTAGGACTTGAGCATGGCTTCCATCCCCAAAGGTCACATAGTCACCCACCTTTTCTTTGAGTGACTTAAACAAAGACTTATCCCCTGTCATATGGCGAGAACACCCACTATCAAGATACCACAAACATGCATTAAACACCTTTAATGAGGTATGCACAAATAGGTTCACATGAGACAGACAATCTTGACCTTCAAACACAAACTCATCATCAGGTTTCATGCTAATTTTAGATTGATTTTTCATTTTCAGATTCTCAATCATCTCACACAACATTCTATTCTTTCTTTTATATTTCTTAATCAATGATTTTGATTCAGATATGCTACTGTGTAAGGCAAGATTCTGATTCTCAAGAAATTTCAGCATGTGAGCAAAAACTCTAGCATGTTTCTTAGTTTTTAATAACTCTACAAGGTCATCAGTAAGACACCTTTCAGTCATATGCATAGAGACATTTTCACAAACACTTGAGCTACAATTCAGCATGGTATAAACCAAAAACAACAACCACAACTCAGGGGTCAAGGATCACACAAATGGTAATGAAACCAAACAGATGTGTACCTGCTCTGATACCAATTGAAAGTTCAATAACGTGTACAAAAACACTTTTGAACGTTTAGACCCCCAAAAACCAATTTAATCAACACAAGCAATATGTTAAACAACTAGTGTGCGGAAACTTAACATATGCTATAACATGGAATTGATTAAACAACTATCTAAGCCACATCAAAATAAACCACAGCAGATTAATGTAAAGGCAGAGATAGAGAGGAAGGAAGATGCAAACACAGCGATAACACCAGATATGTTATCGAAGAGGAAACCGAAGACCTCGGCGAAAAACCTCTCCGCCGCCCTCCAAGCGGTAATCAATCCACTAGAAAATACAGTTGGGATACAAGGACAGCAATAGACCCTCCAAGCCTAATCTACCCAATGCACCTAAGCCCTCCAAGCTTCTTGCTCCAACGAGGTTGCGCCGAACCTTTTTCTTTTCTAGCTTTCCGGATTCCGCTACTACACCGTAGCATCAACCAATAAAGATTGGCTCCTTCCTAACTGCTTCCCAGAACTCCAAACGTCTGTCTCACAGAGATGATAATGGTGAGAACCAGGTTTGGTATAATGGCCTCTCAAGGATTTGACAATGGAGAGGAAGAGAGTGAGGGATTTTGATGAGACTCTAAGGTAGAGATTGTGGGTAAAACAATCTGGTTTTTCTTTAGGGTTTCTCTCTCAAAATTCTCTCTGGAAGCTCTCTTTCAATCGTGGGTTAAAAGGGTATTTATACTGAAGAGGAGTGGAATGCGAAACGTCAGGTTTTTCCAAAACAGGGGTGACTCGCGGCTTGACCTCGCGGCTTGACTAAGTCGCGAGTTCCAGTCGCGAGTTAACCGTATGGCCAGTTGTCCTGTTTTGTCCTGTAGTGCTCCAGCTAGCATGACTGTTCATCTTCCAGCATGCTTGGCACGTGTGCATCTTCTGGCGGGTTGAAGCCGCGAGTCCAGTCGCGAGTCCCAGCCGCGACACTCTGTTTTCTTGCACACTCTTGAGCAATCTTCACACTATCCCACTCACTACCCTTACAACAATCCCACCTAAATACAGGGTTACTAAAAGCTGAATTACAAGCAAATTTGGCACGGAATAAAGCCAATTAGATGGTTGAATAAATTCAACCTTACAATCTCCCCCTTTGGCTATTCCGTGACAAAACCATAAACAGACTCTAGACTTAACATGTGAGTTGGGAACAGTTGATCAAAACTCACTCACACCTAATTCTAGAAGCTGTGAAGCACTTGAATCATATGAACATAAACTCCTGAAACACAACAATACACCATGATCATTGTAAGCAGAAAATTATAAATGCATATGAAACAGGCAATATGAGATCAAGCATAAGATGGAGTTAATGAACAAACCATGGCTTGATCAACCAAGTGAACACCACAAAGTAGTGATCACAGTGTTCATTCACACTTGGAATGAACACAAGGACATACAAGTTAACAAGCACAAGGCAAGACACTTGTATGTTCAACACTCAACCAATGCATAGCACACAAGGCATATGCATCTAGGAACAATCCTACAAGGGCACAAGAGTGACAGTACATAAACCACAATGCAGAACATTTAGATTAAAGTACTGATTTCAACATAGCATAAAGGCTGCACTTAAGCATGGTACAAACCACAAGGCCTACAAACTATGCATAAAACATAAACCCTCAAAGCTTACAAAAGCATATGGGTACAAACCAACAAATACCTGAATAACAGTTTTACAAAACATAATATATCAACTTAAAGAGAAGAAGGAAACAAAAAAAATAAAGACACTCCCCCTTAGATAGTGACACTCCCCCTTAGGGTAATATCCTCCCCCTCTGATTATGCCCCCTCTGATTATGCCTATCACTCCCCCTTTTTGTCATGGAATAGGCTAGTCATCCTCTTCTAGTTTCCTCTAAATTTGATCCAACTGAGTCTGAAGAGAAGTAAACTTCATATCCCATCGGTTGCTTTGATGGTGTAGAGAAGCAGTGAGTCCAGACATCTTTGTATTCAACTCGTGGACAAAGGAAACAATGCGATCAAGTTTCTCATCGAGGGAGAGATTGTTGAACTGAGAGTCACTGTGAGATGCAGAAGTTTCTGGTTTGGCTCTCTTCCGACTATGTCCAACACTTGCATTGTATGTACGCATGTTGATCGGACTCGGTTTGGGAATAGGAGACTCATCAGCCGTTGGATAGATCCCCTTAAGCTTCAAGATCCGTGAAATTAGACTGCAGAAAGGAATGCAGATCCGAGACTCACTGCGAAGAACCGTTTTGCGCAGAACATGAAAGATGTGAGCACAAATGTCGATTTCTTCATCAGAGACCAGATCATGAAGAAACAAAGCTCGTCCGAGATTCATATACCCAGTACTTGATAAAGGGTACAAATTATGAAACATCACAATTGTAAGCACTCGCAGTTTCGGAGAAAGGGAGGAAACACTGATGGATTTTCCATTGGGTGAGAACTCCAAGTCTTGACCAAGACTTTGTTTGAGAAGCTCCTCATCAGGACATAGATCATCATAGACTGGTGAATGACGAAAAATGGGTCTGTTGATGTGAAGAATTTCTGCCAGGTATGTAGGAGAAACAGAAAAGCTCTTTTGCCGAACCCAGCACTTAAGTTCATCTCCCTCCACAATTGCATTAGCATAAAATTCTTTAACCAACTCTTCATACACGATATCCGGATCCGAGAGAAGGTAATTCCAATCCTTGTGAGCAAAACATATCGGAATGTCAGTGTTATGAAGTGAAGGCATATCCACCGCTCTCTCTAGTAGTGGTGTGGCATGAAGAAAGAAGTTCTCATATGACTGATATGCTGAATAGGATCTGAACTTATTGGGATCGAATCGCTGTGATGAAGAGCGAGTCACTTTCGGGAGAGGTGTGTCTTCATCAACATCAATTACGGGTTCCTTCCCTTTGGAAGAACCTCCTTTCACAGCAGCCTTTTTGAATGGAGACATGACCAGTCTGTATTATAAACAAGGGAAATGACAAAAACACAATCCAACAGACTATATCAGCAGTGGGTTAGTGAAAATGTAGGAACAATGAAGAAACCCTAACAGCTGGATGAGTATGGTCAGAAAGTAACAATGAGGGACACCAAAGGCCCAAATTAGAACTACACAGTAGAGAGATCAAATATGCCCACAAAAACAGCTGTAAAGGGACCAAAATCCACACCACATCAACAAGATACCACACAAGATTAAAGTGAACTATGATAGCAACAACAGATCAGACAAAAATTAGCTAACCCTAGCTAAGCACATGATGAAGAACACAGCCAACAAAATAACTTAGCTCAAAACCAGAAATACAGGTTACCAGAAGCTAAGAAAGGACAACTAAGACAGCAAAAACCATCACAAAACCCACACTCAAAAGTGAATAATCCAGAGGAAAAACCATAACAACAGGAAAATTAGAGTGCAAGACAAGGAACCATACCTGTGAGTCGACGATTTTCAGCTGAGAAGAAGCAAACAATGGAGATCGACAATGGAGGCACGGTGAGAAAGGGAAAGTGCAGAAGAAAAAGACAATGAACAGTCACAAAAAGATCGAGGGAAAACAGAAAATTTTAAAAACGGCCCCTGTAAGTCCAAAACACGCGATTTTCGCGACTGAGACAAGTCGCCACACAGTCGCCAGATTAAGCCGCCAAAGAACACAAAAACAAAATTTTGAAAAAATTTTTCTAAGTGTTTTTCGCGACTGGAAGGTCTACCCGCGAGTGAGTCGCGAGCTGAGCTGCGAAAATCTCTGAGTGAATCTCGCGACTGGACCTTCCACTCGCGAACAAGTCGCCAAAACTGACCAGCGAAGATGCGACTGAGTCTCGCGACTTGACATACCCGCGACTGAGCCGCCAAAACAGGGCAAAAACAGGATTTTTGAAATTTTCAGATTTTTCAACAAAATACTTTCCAAAAACACCTAAAACACTCAAAAATCTTTTTGTGCTTGAATTAACAAAGATTGACCATGTGAAAACACATTTTATCAAGTACAATCACACAAATGAATATGGCATTTATCGAACATAAACTTGTGTGTTGTGTGTGGATATCAACAATGAGATAGTCCTTTGTCTAATGTAAAGCTTCAATGATCAATTCAACCAAGGCATACACAATTAGCACTAGATCATGTGACCAATCTCAATTATAGAAATATGAATATATGACTTCCCACACAACTTGATAACATAACTAGGAGCCTTTCATTTGACTCTACTTTCAGCCATAACAATTGATCTTTTGAGGCAATCATCTCTCATTGTGAGAGGTATAGACAACATTTTTCTTTGAAGAACAGGCCTTTGGCCTTTTTGAAAGAAATTTCACTTTTGATATAAGGTCGCTTACCCTTTTTCCTAGTCAAATACTAGAATGTGCGACAGGCTTTTGCAGCTCAATATCTCTTTTCATTTGGAGATTTACATTTAGTGAGCTCTTTTTAGCAAAAAAATAAAAAGTGGGAAGAGATATAGACACAAGTCTATGCATGTTTCAAGATCAACATAACCATTCACTAATCATTCATGACAAGTTTGAAGATCTATTTACAACAATCACATAGATTTCAAGATTTTTCCCAAAGTGATATGAGTGCATGAAAACAAGCAATGCTCGACAATGCACAAAGCCATTAGCACAAAGGTACAAGGCAAAACGAGTTTTAAGACAAAACTCAACAAAGTCAATCAAGCGTTTTGATTTTCAAATTTTTATGTGATTTTTGGATTTTTGACTCAAGAAACAAAAAGGAATGAATCAAACACAAACATAACCAGCAGCAAACACAAAAGAACAAGCAAGCAAGAAACAAGTTGCAAAAAAAAAAAATGTGTGCTTCAACACATACAGATATATAAACAATGAAGCACACAACACACAAGAGAGTCAAGGAATTGTACCGACACCAATGGTCTTACGGAGTGATTCAAACCGTGGACCATCGAGAGGCTTGGTGAAGATATCCGCCTTTTGATTGTCAGTGTGTATGAACTCAAGACACACAACTCTTTCCTCTACCAAATCCCGAATGAAATGGTACCGTATCTCTATGTGTTTGGATTTTGAATGCTGAACAGGATTTTTGGAAAGATTGATGGCACTGGTGTTGTCACAGAAGACACACATCGTTTCTTGAGGAATTCCATAGTCATGAAGTAATTTCTTCATCCAAAGAAGCTGAGTGCAGCAACTTCCAGCAGCTATGTACTCTGCTTCTGCAGTAGATAGAGACACTGAATTCTGCTTCTTGCTCATCCACGAAACAAGATTGTTACCAAGATAAAAACAGCCGCCTGAAGTGCTTTTCCGATCGTCTACACTTCCAGCCCAGTCAGCATCCGAATACCCAGCAAGACACGCATTTGAGTCTTTTGAATACCACAGACCATAGTTTGCAGTACCACTCACATATCGAATGATTCGCTTAGCAGCAGTCAGATGAGATTCCTTCGGATTAGCTTGGTACCTGGCACAAACGCCCACACTGAAAGCAATGTCCGGTCTACTTGCTGTAAGGTAGAGCAAACTTCCAATGATGCTCCTATACAATGTGGGACTTACTTCAACTCCTGATGAATCCACATTCAGTTTAGTGGCAGAGCTCATGGGAGTGGAGGCATGTTTTTTGGAGTCTAGGCCAAACTTCTTGACAATATTTCTGGCATACTTCTCTTGAGATACAAATATACCCTCCTTCTGTTGTTTGACTTGAAGACCCAAAAAGAATGTGAGCTCCCCCACCATGCTCATCTCAAACTCCTTCTTCATCTCCTCAGAAAATTCAGTAGCACGATCTTCGATAGTTGCTCCAAACACTATGTCATCAACATAGACTTGTGCCACAAGGAGATAATCTTCATCATTTTTGACAAATAGAGTTCGATCAGCATACCCTCTCTTGAAACCTCTATCTAGAAGATAATGTGTAAGACGATCGTACCAGGCTCTAGGCGCTTGTTTTAAACCATACAGTGCTTTCTTCAATCTTAATACATGATCTGGAAAATGAGGATCCTCAAATCCTTTTGGTTGCTCAACAAAAACCTCTTCATTTAGATATCCATTCAGAAAAGCACACTTAACATCCATTTGATAAAGTTTGAACTTCAAAGTGCACGCAATGGACATGAGGATTCGAATGGATTCGAGTCTTGCCACCGGAGCAAATGATTCATCAAAATCCACCCCTTCTACTTGTGTGTAGCCTTGAGCCACCAACCGAGACTTGTTTCGAATTATCTCTCCATCTTCATCAGTTTTGTTTTTGAAAATCCACTTTGTGCCTATAACATGAACGTTCTCAGGCCGTGGAGCAAGTTCCCACACGTCATTCCTCACAAACTGATTCAACTCGTCATGCATTGATTCAACCCAATTCTCATCTAGAAGAGCCTCTTCAACCCTCTTTGGTTCAAACTGTGCAAGATAACAGTGATATGTTACATGATTGGCTAGCAGAATATTTCCTTTCCTGAGGCGAAGACCGTCATCAAGTGATCCTATGATATTACTTTCCGGATGATTCTTGAGAATTCTTGAGGAAGGCCTTTTTGAAGTGGAAACTTCATCACTACGAGAGATAGGAGGATGAACTTCTGGAGGAGTAAGAGGACTTGAAGTTCTAGACATCGATCTCGTTTCCCTTCTTGGGTTGATGGGAGTCGATTCTACTTCTGGTATAGGTTCTTCACCTTCTATATCCAAAGCTTCTACCTCAACATCAGGCTCTTCGGTGCTCGGCCCTTCTACATCCTCAATCATTTCCACCTTAGGTAAGGCATCATCAATCTTGACATTTATGGATTCCATCACAGTCCTTGTTCTCTTGTTGAACACTCTATATGCTCGACTTGTAGTAGAGTAGCCAAGAAAAATACCCTCATCACTTCTTGCATCAAACTTCCCAAGATTCTCTCGATCATTTAAGATATAACATTTACTTCCAAATACCCGGAAATACTTCACTTTAGGCTTCTTCTCATTCCATATCTCATATGCAGTCTTCTCTGTACCAGCTCGAAAGAAAATCCTATTTCCAATATGACACGAGGTGTTGACAGCTTCTCCCCAAAAATTTTGAGGTATTTGCTTATTAAGCAACATGACTCTTGCCATCTCCTGAATCACACGATTTTTTCTCTCTACCACTCCATTTTGTTGTGGAGTTTTAGGAGCTGAAAACTCTCTTTTAATACCATTCTTCTCACAGAAGGACTCGAATCTTGCATTCTCAAATTCTCTCCCATGATCACTTCTAACTTTGGCTATAGGAATCCCCTTTTCATTTTGTAGTTTCTTGCACAGAATCTCCAGCCTCTCACAAGCTTCTGATTTTTCTCTAAGGAATTCAACCCAAGTGTATCTTGAGTAGTCGTCCACAATGACCATAATATATCTTTTTCCCCCTAGGCTTTCAGTTCTGGTGGGCCCCATCAGATCAACATGAAGTAACTCCAAACAACGAGAGGTGGCTATCACATTTACCTTGTGATGACTTGCCTTAGTTTGCTTCCCCATTTGACATGCACCACAAATGGTCTTCTTTACTTTTCCAAACTTAGGAAGTCCCTCGACTGCTTCAAGTTTGGAGACTTTGGCTACTTGTTTGAAGTTGACATGCCCAAATCTGTGATGCCACAACTCCAACATATCCACCCGAGCACTTCTACATGATATTGGTGCCGTGGGAACTATTCCATAACAGTTGTCCGTAGTCCGATTTCCTTCCAAAACCTGAATCCCCTCTTTATTGATGATCAAACATCCTTTCTTGGAGAATTGTACCAGGAAGTCGTCATCACAAATTTGAGTGATGCTCAGCAAATTCGCCTTCAGCCCTTTTATGAACAGCACATCTTTCAACAGAGGCAAACCGGGTATCTCGATGGTTCCTTTGCCTAGGACTTGAGCATGGCTTCCATCCCCAAAGGTCACATAGTCACCCACCTTTTCTTTGAGTGACTTAAACAAAGACTTATCCCCTGTCATATGGCGAGAACACCCACTATCAAGATACCACAAACATGCATTAAACACCTTTAATGAGGTATGCACAAATAGGTTCACATGAGACAGACAATCTTGACCTTCAAACACAAACTCATCATCAGGTTTCATGCTAATTTTAGATTGATTTTTCATTTTCAGATTCTCAATCATCTCACACAACATTCTATTCTTTCTTTTATATTTCTTAATCAATGATTTTGATTCAGATATGCTACTGTGTAAGGCAAGATTCTGATTCTCAAGAAATTTCAGCATGTGAGCAAAAACTCTAGCATGTTTCTTAGTTTTTAATAACTCTACAAGGTCATCAGTAAGACACCTTTCAGTCATATGCATAGAGACATTTTCACAAACACTTGAGCTACAATTCAGCATGGTATAAACCAAAAACAACAACCACAACTCAGGGGTCAAGGATCACACAAATGGTAATGAAACCAAACAGATGTGTACCTGCTCTGATACCAATTGAAAGTTCAATAACGTGTACAAAAACACTTTTGAACGTTTAGACCCCCAAAAACCAATTTAATCAACACAAGCAATATGTTAAACAACTAGTGTGCGGAAACTTAACATATGCTATAACATGGAATTGATTAAACAACTATCTAAGCCACATCAAAATAAACCACAGCAGATTAATGTAAAGGCAGAGATAGAGAGGAAGGAAGATGCAAACACAGCGATAACACCAGATATGTTATCGAAGAGGAAACCGAAGACCTCGGCGAAAAACCTCTCCGCCGCCCTCCAAGCGGTAATCAATCCACTAGAAAATACAGTTGGGATACAAGGACAGCAATAGACCCTCCAAGCCTAATCTACCCAATGCACCTAAGCCCTCCAAGCTTCTTGCTCCAACGAGGTTGCGCCGAACCTTTTTCTTTTCTAGCTTTCCGGATTCCGCTACTACACCGTAGCATCAACCAATAAAGATTGGCTCCTTCCTAACTGCTTCCCAGAACTCCAAACGTCTGTCTCACAGAGATGATAATGGTGAGAACCAGGTTTGGTATAATGGCCTCTCAAGGATTTGACAATGGAGAGGAAGAGAGTGAGGGATTTTGATGAGACTCTAAGGTAGAGATTGTGGGTAAAACAATCTGGTTTTTCTTTAGGGTTTCTCTCTCAAAATTCTCTCTGGAAGCTCTCTTTCAATCGTGGGTTAAAAGGGTATTTATACTGAAGAGGAGTGGAATGCGAAACGTCAGGTTTTTCCAAAACAGGGGTGACTCGCGGCTTGACCTCGCGGCTTGACTAAGTCGCGAGTTCCAGTCGCGAGTTAACCGTATGGCCAGTTGTCCTGTTTTGTCCTGTAGTGCTCCAGCTAGCATGACTGTTCATCTTCCAGCATGCTTGGCACGTGTGCATCTTCTGGCGGGTTGAAGCCGCGAGTCCAGTCGCGAGTCCCAGCCGCGACACTCTGTTTTCTTGCACACTCTTGAGCAATCTTCACACTATCCCACTCACTACCCTTACAACAATCCCACCTAAATACAGGGTTACTAAAAGCTGAATTACAAGCAAATTTGGCACGGAATAAAGCCAATTAGATGGTTGAATAAATTCAACCTTACAATCTCCCCCTTTGGCTATTCCGTGACAAAACCATAAACAGACTCTAGACTTAACATGTGAGTTGGGAACAGTTGATCAAAACTCACTCACACCTAATTCTAGAAGCTGTGAAGCACTTGAATCATATGAACATAAACTCCTGAAACACAACAATACACCATGATCATTGTAAGCAGAAAATTATAAATGCATATGAAACAGGCAATATGAGATCAAGCATAAGATGGAGTTAATGAACAAACCATGGCTTGATCAACCAAGTGAACACCACAAAGTAGTGATCACAGTGTTCATTCACACTTGGAATGAACACAAGGACATACAAGTTAACAAGCACAAGGCAAGACACTTGTATGTTCAACACTCAACCAATGCATAGCACACAAGGCATATGCATCTAGGAACAATCCTACAAGGGCACAAGAGTGACAGTACATAAACCACAATGCAGAACATTTAGATTAAAGTACTGATTTCAACATAGCATAAAGGCTGCACTTAAGCATGGTACAAACCACAAGGCCTACAAACTATGCATAAAACATAAACCCTCAAAGCTTACAAAAGCATATGGGTACAAACCAACAAATACCTGAATAACAGTTTTACAAAACATAATATATCAACTTAAAGAGAAGAAGGAAACAAAAAAAATAAAGACACTCCCCCTTAGATAGTGACACTCCCCCTTAGGGTAATATCCTCCCCCTCTGATTATGCCCCCTCTGATTATGCCTATCACTCCCCCTTTTTGTCATGGAATAGGCTAGTCATCCTCTTCTAGTTTCCTCTAAATTTGATCCAACTGAGTCTGAAGAGAAGTAAACTTCATATCCCATCGGTTGCTTTGATGGTGTAGAGAAGCAGTGAGTCCAGACATCTTTGTATTCAACTCGTGGACAGAGGAAACAATGCGATCAAGTTTCTCATCGAGGGAGAGATTGTTGAACTGAGAGTCACTGTGAGATGCAGAAGTTTCTGGTTTGGCTCTCTTCCGACTATGTCCAACACTTGCATTGTATGTACGCATGTTGATCGGACTCGGTTTGGGAATAGGAGACTCATCAGCCGTTGGATAGATCCCCTTAAGCTTCAAGATCCGTGAAATTAGACTGCAGAAAGGAATGCAGATCCGAGACTCACTGCGAAGAACCGTTTTGCGCAGAACATGAAAGATGTGAGCACAAATGTCGATTTCTTCATCAGAGACCAGATCATGAAGAAACAAAGCTCGTCCGAGATTCATATACCCAGTACTTGATAAAGGGTACAAATTATGAAACATCACAATTGTAAGCACTCGCAGTTTCGGAGAAAGGGAGGAAACACTGATGGATTTTCCATTGGGTGAGAACTCCAAGTCTTGACCAAGACTTTGTTTGAGAAGCTCCTCATCAGGACATAGATCATCATAGACTGGTGAATGACGAAAAATGGGTCTGTTGATGTGAAGAATTTCTGCCAGGTATGTAGGAGAAACAGAAAAGCTCTTTTGCCGAACCCAGCACTTAAGTTCATCTCCCTCCACAATTGCATTAGCATAAAATTCTTTAACCAACTCTTCATACACGATATCCGGATCCGAGAGAAGGTAATTCCAATCCTTGTGAGCAAAACATATCGGAATGTCAGTGTTATGAAGTGAAGGCATATCCACCGCTCTCTCTAGTAGTGGTGTGGCATGAAGAAAGAAGTTCTCATATGACTGATATGCTGAATAGGATCTGAACTTATTGGGATCGAATCGCTGTGATGAAGAGCGAGTCACTTTCGGGAGAGGTGTGTCTTCATCAACATCAATTACGGGTTCCTTCCCTTTGGAAGAACCTCCTTTCACAGCAGCCTTTTTGAATGGAGACATGACCAGTCTGTATTATAAACAAGGGAAATGACAAAAACACAATCCAACAGACTATATCAGCAGTGGGTTAGTGAAAATGTAGGAACAATGAAGAAACCCTAACAGCTGGATGAGTATGGTCAGAAAGTAACAATGAGGGACACCAAAGGCCCAAATTAGAACTACACAGTAGAGAGATCAAATATGCCCACAAAAACAGCTGTAAAGGGACCAAAATCCACACCACATCAACAAGATACCACACAAGATTAAAGTGAACTATGATAGCAACAACAGATCAGACAAAAATTAGCTAACCCTAGCTAAGCACATGATGAAGAACACAGCCAACAAAATAACTTAGCTCAAAACCAGAAATACAGGTTACCAGAAGCTAAGAAAGGACAACTAAGACAGCAAAAACCATCACAAAACCCACACTCAAAAGTGAATAATCCAGAGGAAAAACCATAACAACAGGAAAATTAGAGTGCAAGACAAGGAACCATACCTGTGAGTCGACGATTTTCAGCTGAGAAGAAGCAAACAATGGAGATCGACAATGGAGGCACGGTGAGAAAGGGAAAGTGCAGAAGAAAAAGACAATGAACAGTCACAAAAAGATCGAGGGAAAACAGAAAATTTTAAAAACGGCCCCTGTAAGTCCAAAACACGCGATTTTCGCGACTGAGACAAGTCGCCACACAGTCGCCAGATTAAGCCGCCAAAGAACACAAAAACAAAATTTTGAAAAAATTTTTCTAAGTGTTTTTCGCGACTGGAAGGTCTACCCGCGAGTGAGTCGCGAGCTGAGCCGCGAAAATCTCTGAGTGAATCTCGCGACTGGACCTTCCACTCGCGAACAAGTCGCCAAAACTGACCAGCGAAGATGCGACTGAGTCTCGCGACTTGACATACCCGCGACTGAGCCGCCAAAACAGGGCAAAAACAGGATTTTTGAAATTTTCAGATTTTTCAACAAAATACTTTCCAAAAACACCTAAAACACTCAAAAATCTTTTTGTGCTTGAATTAACAAAGATTGACCATGTGAAAACACATTTTATCAAGTACAATCACACAAATGAATATGGCATTTATCGAACATAAACTTGTGTGTTGTGTGTGGATATCAACAATGAGATAGTCCTTTGTCTAATGTAAAGCTTCAATGATCAATTCAACCAAGGCATACACAATTAGCACTAGATCATGTGACCAATCTCAATTATAGAAATATGAATATATGACTTCCCACACAACTTGATAACATAACTAGGAGCCTTTCATTTGACTCTACTTTCAGCCATAACAATTGATCTTTTGAGGCAATCATCTCTCATTGTGAGAGGTATAGACAACATTTTTCTTTGAAGAACAGGCCTTTGGCCTTTTTGAAAGAAATTTCACTTTTGATATAAGGTCGCTTACCCTTTTTCCTAGTCAAATACTAGAATGTGCGACAGGCTTTTGCAGCTCAATATCTCTTTTCATTTGGAGATTTACATTTAGTGAGCTCTTTTTAGCAAAAAAATAAAAAGTGGGAAGAGATATAGACACAAGTCTATGCATGTTTCAAGATCAACATAACCATTCACTAATCATTCATGACAAGTTTGAAGATCTATTTACAACAATCACATAGATTTCAAGATTTTTCCCAAAGTGATATGAGTGCATGAAAACAAGCAATGCTCGACAATGCACAAAGCCATTAGCACAAAGGTACAAGGCAAAACGAGTTTTAAGACAAAACTCAACAAAGTCAATCAAGCGTTTTGATTTTCAAATTTTTATGTGATTTTTGGATTTTTGACTCAAGAAACAAAAAGGAATGAATCAAACACAAACATAACCAGCAGCAAACACAAAAGAACAAGCAAGCAAGAAACAAGTTGCAAAAAAAAAAAATGTGTGCTTCAACACATACAGATATATAAACAATGAAGCACACAACACACAAGAGAGTCAAGGAATTGTACCGACACCAATGGTCTTACGGAGTGATTCAAACCGTGGACCATCGAGAGGCTTGGTGAAGATATCCGCCTTTTGATTGTCAGTGTGTATGAACTCAAGACACACAACTCTTTCCTCTACCAAATCCCGAATGAAATGGTACCGTATCTCTATGTGTTTGGATTTTGAATGCTGAACAGGATTTTTGGAAAGATTGATGGCACTGGTGTTGTCACAGAAGACACACATCGTTTCTTGAGGAATTCCATAGTCATGAAGTAATTTCTTCATCCAAAGAAGCTGAGTGCAGCAACTTCCAGCAGCTATGTACTCTGCTTCTGCAGTAGATAGAGACACTGAATTCTGCTTCTTGCTCATCCACGAAACAAGATTGTTACCAAGATAAAAACAGCCGCCTGAAGTGCTTTTCCGATCGTCTACACTTCCAGCCCAGTCAGCATCCGAATACCCAGCAAGACACGCATTTGAGTCTTTTGAATACCACAGACCATAGTTTGCAGTACCACTCACATATCGAATGATTCGCTTAGCAGCAGTCAGATGAGATTCCTTCGGATTAGCTTGGTACCTGGCACAAACGCCCACACTGAAAGCAATGTCCGGTCTACTTGCTGTAAGGTAGAGCAAACTTCCAATGATGCTCCTATACAATGTGGGACTTACTTCAACTCCTGATGAATCCACATTCAGTTTAGTGGCAGAGCTCATGGGAGTGGAGGCATGTTTTTTGGAGTCTAGGCCAAACTTCTTGACAATATTTCTGGCATACTTCTCTTGAGATACAAATATACCCTCCTTCTGTTGTTTGACTTGAAGACCCAAAAAGAATGTGAGCTCCCCCACCATGCTCATCTCAAACTCCTTCTTCATCTCCTCAGAAAATTCAGTAGCACGATCTTCGATAGTTGCTCCAAACACTATGTCATCAACATAGACTTGTGCCACAAGGAGATAATCTTCATCATTTTTGACAAATAGAGTTCGATCAGCATACCCTCTCTTGAAACCTCTATCTAGAAGATAATGTGTAAGACGATCGTACCAGGCTCTAGGCGCTTGTTTTAAACCATACAGTGCTTTCTTCAATCTTAATACATGATCTGGAAAATGAGGATCCTCAAATCCTTTTGGTTGCTCAACAAAAACCTCTTCATTTAGATATCCATTCAGAAAAGCACACTTAACATCCATTTGATAAAGTTTGAACTTCAAAGTGCACGCAATGGACATGAGGATTCGAATGGATTCGAGTCTTGCCACCGGAGCAAATGATTCATCAAAATCCACCCCTTCTACTTGTGTGTAGCCTTGAGCCACCAACCGAGACTTGTTTCGAATTATCTCTCCATCTTCATCAGTTTTGTTTTTGAAAATCCACTTTGTGCCTATAACATGAACGTTCTCAGGCCGTGGAGCAAGTTCCCACACGTCATTCCTCACAAACTGATTCAACTCGTCATGCATTGATTCAACCCAATTCTCATCTAGAAGAGCCTCTTCAACCCTCTTTGGTTCAAACTGTGCAAGATAACAGTGATATGTTACATGATTGGCTAGCAGAATATTTCCTTTCCTGAGGCGAAGACCGTCATCAAGTGATCCTATGATATTACTTTCCGGATGATTCTTGAGAATTCTTGAGGAAGGCCTTTTTGAAGTGGAAACTTCATCACTACGAGAGATAGGAGGATGAACTTCTGGAGGAGTAAGAGGACTTGAAGTTCTAGACATCGATCTCGTTTCCCTTCTTGGGTTGATGGGAGTCGATTCTACTTCTGGTATAGGTTCTTCACCTTCTATATCCAAAGCTTCTACCTCAACATCAGGCTCTTCGGTGCTCGGCCCTTCTACATCCTCAATCATTTCCACCTTAGGTAAGGCATCATCAATCTTGACATTTATGGATTCCATCACAGTCCTTGTTCTCTTGTTGAACACTCTATATGCTCGACTTGTAGTAGAGTAGCCAAGAAAAATACCCTCATCACTTCTTGCATCAAACTTCCCAAGATTCTCTCGATCATTTAAGATATAACATTTACTTCCAAATACCCGGAAATACTTCACTTTAGGCTTCTTCTCATTCCATATCTCATATGCAGTCTTCTCTGTACCAGCTCGAAAGAAAATCCTATTTCCAATATGACACGAGGTGTTGACAGCTTCTCCCCAAAAATTTTGAGGTATTTGCTTATTAAGCAACATGACTCTTGCCATCTCCTGAATCACACGATTTTTTCTCTCTACCACTCCATTTTGTTGTGGAGTTTTAGGAGCTGAAAACTCTCTTTTAATACCATTCTTCTCACAGAAGGACTCGAATCTTGCATTCTCAAATTCTCTCCCATGATCACTTCTAACTTTGGCTATAGGAATCCCCTTTTCATTTTGTAGTTTCTTGCACAGAATCTCCAGCCTCTCACAAGCTTCTGATTTTTCTCTAAGGAATTCAACCCAAGTGTATCTTGAGTAGTCGTCCACAATGACCATAATATATCTTTTTCCCCCTAGGCTTTCAGTTCTGGTGGGCCCCATCAGATCAACATGAAGTAACTCCAAACAACGAGAGGTGGCTATCACATTTACCTTGTGATGACTTGCCTTAGTTTGCTTCCCCATTTGACATGCACCACAAATGGTCTTCTTTACTTTTCCAAACTTAGGAAGTCCCTCGACTGCTTCAAGTTTGGAGACTTTGGCTACTTGTTTGAAGTTGACATGCCCAAATCTGTGATGCCACAACTCCAACATATCCACCCGAGCACTTCTACATGATATTGGTGCCGTGGGAACTATTCCATAACAGTTGTCCGTAGTCCGATTTCCTTCCAAAACCTGAATCCCCTCTTTATTGATGATCAAACATCCTTTCTTGGAGAATTGTACCAGGAAGTCGTCATCACAAATTTGAGTGATGCTCAGCAAATTCGCCTTCAGCCCTTTTATGAACAGCACATCTTTCAACAGAGGCAAACCGGGTATCTCGATGGTTCCTTTGCCTAGGACTTGAGCATGGCTTCCATCCCCAAAGGTCACATAGTCACCCACCTTTTCTTTGAGTGACTTAAACAAAGACTTATCCCCTGTCATATGGCGAGAACACCCACTATCAAGATACCACAAACATGCATTAAACACCTTTAATGAGGTATGCACAAATAGGTTCACATGAGACAGACAATCTTGACCTTCAAACACAAACTCATCATCAGGTTTCATGCTAATTTTAGATTGATTTTTCATTTTCAGATTCTCAATCATCTCACACAACATTCTATTCTTTCTTTTATATTTCTTAATCAATGATTTTGATTCAGATATGCTACTGTGTAAGGCAAGATTCTGATTCTCAAGAAATTTCAGCATGTGAGCAAAAACTCTAGCATGTTTCTTAGTTTTTAATAACTCTACAAGGTCATCAGTAAGACACCTTTCAGTCATATGCATAGAGACATTTTCACAAACACTTGAGCTACAATTCAGCATGGTATAAACCAAAAACAACAACCACAACTCAGGGGTCAAGGATCACACAAATGGTAATGAAACCAAACAGATGTGTACCTGCTCTGATACCAATTGAAAGTTCAATAACGTGTACAAAAACACTTTTGAACGTTTAGACCCCCAAAAACCAATTTAATCAACACAAGCAATATGTTAAACAACTAGTGTGCGGAAACTTAACATATGCTATAACATGGAATTGATTAAACAACTATCTAAGCCACATCAAAATAAACCACAGCAGATTAATGTAAAGGCAGAGATAAAGAGGAAGGAAGATGCAAACACAGCGATAACACCAGATATGTTATCGAAGAGGAAACCGAAGACCTCGGCGAAAAACCTCTCCGCCGCCCTCCAAGCGGTAATCAATCCACTAGAAAATACAGTTGGGATACAAGGACAGCAATAGACCCTCCAAGCCTAATCTACCCAATGCACCTAAGCCCTCCAAGCTTCTTGCTCCAACGAGGTTGCGCCGAACCTTTTTCTTTTCTAGCTTTCCGGATTCCGCTACTACACCGTAGCATCAACCAATAAAGATTGGCTCCTTCCTAACTGCTTCCCAGAACTCCAAACGTCTGTCTCACAGAGATGATAATGGTGAGAACCAGGTTTGGTATAATGGCCTCTCAAGGATTTGACAATGGAGAGGAAGAGAGTGAGGGATTTTGATGAGACTCTAAGGTAGAGATTGTGGGTAAAACAATCTGGTTTTTCTTTAGGGTTTCTCTCTCAAAATTCTCTCTGGAAGCTCTCTTTCAATCGTGGGTTAAAAGGGTATTTATACTGAAGAGGAGTGGAATGCGAAACGTCAGGTTTTTCCAAAACAGGGGTGACTCGCGGCTTGACCTCGCGGCTTGACTAAGTCGCGAGTTCCAGTCGCGAGTTAACCGTATGGCCAGTTGTCCTGTTTTGTCCTGTAGTGCTCCAGCTAGCATGACTGTTCATCTTCCAGCATGCTTGGCACGTGTGCATCTTCTGGCGGGTTGAAGCCGCGAGTCCAGTCGCGAGTCCCAGCCGCGACACTCTGTTTTCTTGCACACTCTTGAGCAATCTTCACACTATCCCACTCACTACCCTTACAACAATCCCACCTAAATACAGGGTTACTAAAAGCTGAATTACAAGCAAATTTGGCACGGAATAAAGCCAATTAGATGGTTGAATAAATTCAACCTTACAGCCGCCAAATAGAGTGGTCTTCTATGGTCTGTGTATCCTACCTCCATGTCTTCATCGCTGAAGGTAATCTCGTTGGTGCCTTCAAGGAATGCTCTGACAGACCGAGTTTCAGCGGCGAGGCATTCAAGTCTTGCTCTCGAGGCAATGCTCACCAAGGCTTCCATGGCCATTCTTCTCTCATTAACCGTGAACTCTAGTTGGTCGAACATGTTTTTGAATCGAGAACTCCTCTACAAAGTGGTGATGGCTCCTGCTAGTAATGAGAGCCTTTCTTCTTTTTCTTCACCTAGATCAGCACAAATAACCACCACCGCTACTCCCCTCCCCTTATAGTTAGGGAGTGGATTTCTCTGAATTTCTGGTGGGGTCAACTCGAGAGTCCCTTCCTTGATTCTGTAGTGAACTAGTCTACAAAATGCCCAGCATTTTGCGGTAGCATGCTGTGCATAGTTGTGTAACTAGCAAAAACATGGGTCTCTCCGTTCATCTTCAGTGGGCTATCTAGAAACATGATTGGGCTTGAAAAATCCATCTACAATCCATTTGTCTAAGAGTACGTCCAGCTCTTTGGGTGTGCATGGTATGGGCAAAGGGCTCTCGTATTCCCTTCCCTCTGATTTCTTCCTCTTCTCGCCGATGGACACCATCATGGCCTGCAGTATGGGATTTCACTCCTTGGGCTTGTCAAAATTGGGCCTAATTGATTGGGCCATCTTTCTAGCCTTCTACAATAGTTAAGCGAATTGAGAAATCTCCAAGTTTTCAAGGATAGCCCAGTATGCCATAATCATATTTCCCATGCAAATCTCCACCAACGTTCTTTCTTCATAGTGATCATAGCAATCAAGAGCTGTGTCTCTGAACCTTTTGATGTATTCCATAAGGTCTTCTCTGCTCTTCTGCTTGGTGCCTTGTAGAGCTTTTCTAGAGCAATGAGCATATGCTGGTAAATTTCTCCAAAGGAAACTTGCTGCAAGGTTATTCTTTGGAGGTTCATCATGTGAAGAGTTTCATCTCCTAATGGATCTAGGGGGAAATTGAGGAGAGTACACTTGATATTGACATCATCCATGCCATTGATAGAATAAAATCATTTTGATATCCTATCAAAGTGCTTCTCCAGGTCTTTTCTTTCAAATGAGCAACACTTCAGGGGCAAGAATTCTTATCGTGCTACTTCTGAATAGTGTACCAACGAGCCAAGAAATTCATTATAAAGAATTGTGAAGAAATCTTCTAATGTTTGGCATTGGGTTGCTTGTCTTTGCCGAACTTCTCCTAAATTGATCCACCATTCCATTATTCTTCCTATGAGTCTTACAATAAACTTAGCAATAACCTGGGCAACAGTAGAATTTGGGGCTTAGAGTTCAGCAATGCACCATGAAAACATGTTAAAAAATTCATCATGCCATCTGGAGTGAGGAATATTATCCATGGTAAACAGATGTTTTGAATTTGTGCTTGATGAGTAGGTTAAATGGGTTGGTTGTCGGGGACAAAAGGTGGTGGAGGAAAAATTGGAAGTGGTAGTGGAGGCGGTTTAGGTCGGAGGACATCACCTTCTTCTATAGTTGACTGGTCATCTGTCATAAGTCAGTAGCATCAATTACTGGGAGCATATAAGGATCTCTTGGATTTTCAAGGGTAAGGTTTTTTAGGAATGATGAAATTGGATTAGGAGGGTTAGGATCTACAGCCAACATATTCATGTCTAGAGGTTTTGAAGAAGCACCAGTGGTTGGATCTGAAGGATGGTTTAATGGTTCTTTGTCCCTTTTCTTAGGAGGGGGTTCATTCTGTGATCTAACTGGGACTTTGGTTTAAGTGGAGATGAATAGTCTTGAAAGGGTTATAATCAGGATATGTCATGGCTAGTGGTTGGAGATTTTTTCCAAGGGAGGTTGATGAAAATGGAGAGGTTAAAGGTAAGGACAGATCATTATATAATGATTGTCGAGGTTGGAAAGGAGTAAACTTTGATTAGTATAGTTTCCATCTCCTTTGATTAGTATACTTGATTATTGTCCTAATTAGTATGCTCTATGATTTACAGTTACCACAATACATGGATCCTCTATATTTGTCACATCTGAACACTGGACTTGATAATCAAGTAGAACACTAAGGAGTTTGTTTTCAAAAGTCCCAAAGAATCTAGTTTCCCATTGTCACCTTGTGGACATTTGAGCCTAGAGTTGGCGTTCTAGTCCTATTAGGGTTTTGGGTAAACAATTCTTTCTTGAAGAAACTATCACGGCCAGTTCATCTTCTGCAGTCATTGATACCCCTAAACCCGCTTTTGACCTTTCCCTTGGTACATCTACTGCAAATAGGTTAGATTATTTGTATGAAATCTCTAATGTACCCGAAGATAGTAAAATTCCTATTACTAACTTCCCTATTGTAAATCCTTATACTATGTTTAATAAACCCCAACCTTCATTCAAAAAAACCATAAAAAAAATTATGGTCATTCTCACCCTTCTATTATAAAAGAATATGTCCAAGCTTCCAAGTTTGATCAATTCAATATCCCAGCAAGTGAAAATGAAAACTTCATCACCCTTGCTCTTCCTAGAGAGTTTGTAATTCCATGGAAAAAACAAGGGTACACACATCTTCATTATGGTGTGGTAAGATTGGCACTAACTTTCCACGGAAGAAAGGGACTCCTTGTAGCCTTTAGAATTTCACTCCTTGACTCCAAATTTTGTCATAGGAACTATTCAGACCACTCTAAATGTGGGAACAGTTTTTGTCACACTCTTTCCAAACTTAAATATGCCCCTCAAAGATCCTCTCCTTTGTGATGCTCTCAAGGTGCAAGTTCATATTACAAGAGCTTCTCATGTACAAGACACATGTGCTACTGCACTTCACTATTAGCTTACTTACAGGCTTCAAAATCATGCATTTGATATGGTAGTTCCAGACATGGCTCAATCTAATGATGCTTTGTTGATCCAAGTTGATCCAAGAATGACCACTATGTGTATGTTTGTCCCAAGACAACTTACCAGAGACAAGATTACTTCTCTTTTCCCAAAATCTTGGATTACAAAATATGAGACACTTCACCAAGCAATCAAGCCAGTCTAGTCACATAATCCTTTCTTTATCAGGAAGGAAAATGGCAAAGTTGAGACAAGGTTTAGTGGCCCCACCAGAAAAGAAAGATGTGACATTTTTTCCAACTCAGATTACTATGCTTAACCTATGTCATATGTTCGTGAAGATGGCCTTAAGATGCATTTTGTGAAGATGAAAAGCCTTGTTATGAAGGCAAATCACCTTCTAGCCACATATGGTGGGATATTTGTGACTGTGCTGAATGTAGAAAAGAAGAAACTCTTGAAGAAGATCATTCAAGAAGAAGAAAGAAAAAATCCACTCAAAAAATCCTCAAAGAAAGATATGAAGCAAGTGATCCAAAAATTGATCGATTAGGAGAACCCTCTGGAAAATTTGACTATTATGTTCTTTATCCTAGAACCAGAAAGCAAAAAATGCTTCATTCTCCTCCATATAAAGAAACCAAGTCAAAAGAAGATCATGATCAAAACCCTAAACCTCCACTAATCCCATACTACCAGAAAGTTCTTCCCCAAATACCTAAATCCCAACCTTTTCCTACTAGTCAAACCCATCCACAAAAACCATTATCTTGTTACATGTTTGATCATGCTTCAACTTCGTACTCACAGGATTTTCCTCCTCTTGAAAGTTTTAAACATCCTCAAACTAGCACAAAGCATGTTTGGAAAATCAAAAACCATGTTAGAACCAACCCAGATGGAACCAGAAGACGTGTTTCGTTAGTAGAAGCAGCTCTAAATTGGCAAGCAGAAAATGTTGTGGCATAAAACCAAGCCCTTTCAAAAATCCTTGATAACCAATAGAAGTTAGTTGAGGTAGTTACCCGCACCTTCTCATCCTCATGTTCTCTTATTGATGATTTGAAGAAAAAAATCAAGATGGTTGAACAAGAGTTTGCAACAATTGTATCTATGGTAAAAGATATTGTCTATTTCTTTCCCTCTCATAGGGCTGTAAGAAAAAGAATGAAAGCTATTGCTGACACAACTTCAATCCATAGAAAGATCACAAAAGATAGCTACCCAACCTTCCTCGATGCTTGTCTATACTCCTTTCCAACATCAACAATCATTATATAAAGATCTATCCATACCTTTAACCTCTCCATTTTCATCAACCTCTCCTGGACAAAATGTCCAACCATTAGCCATGAAACATCCTAATTATAACCCTTTCAAGACAAGTGAAATTTTCCCAGCCATAACATATCCATCTCCACCTAAACCAAATCCTAAACCAGGTCACAAAATGAACCCCCTCCTAAGAAAAGGGATAAAGAACCATTATACCATCCTTCACATCCAACCATTGGTGCTTCTTCAAAACCTTTAGACATGAATATGTTGGTTGTAGATCTTGACCCTTCAAATCCAATTTCATCATTCCTAAAAAACCTTACCCTTAAAAATCCAAGGAATCCTTTTGTGCTCCTAATAATTGATGCTACTGACTTAGACTTGTCTGAACTTGGTCTAGAAGGAGTGCTTATGACAGATGACCGGCCAACTGTAGAAGAAGATGATGTCATTTGTCCTAAACCGCCTCCATCGCCGCCTCCAATTTTTCCTCCACCACCTTTTGTCCCCGACAACTAAACCTGTTGAACCTACTCATCAAGCACAAATTCAAAACATCTGTTTACCATTGATAATATTCCTCCCTCCAGATGGCATGATGAATTTTTTAACATGTTTTCATGGTACACTGTTGAACTCCAAGCTCCTAATTCTACTGTTGCCCAAGTTATTGCTTAGTTTGTTGCAAGACTCATAGGAAGAATAAGGGAATGGTGGATCAATTTAGGAGAATTTCGGCAAAGACAAGCAACCCAATGCCAAACATTAGAAGATTTCTTCACAATTCTTCATAATGAATTTCTTGGCTCGCTGGTACACTATACAAAAGTAGCATGAGAAGAATTCTTGGCCATGAAGTGTTGCTCATTTGAAAGAAAAGACCTAGAGAAGCACTTTGATAGGATGTCAAAACGATTTTATTCTATCAATGGCATGGATGATGTCAATATCAAGCGTACTTTCCTCAATTCCCTCCCGGATCCATTGGGAGATGAAACTCTTCGCATGATGAACCTCCAAAGAATAACCTTACAATAAGCTTCCTTGGGAGAAATTTACCAGAATATGCTCATTGCTCTAGAAAAGCTCTACAACCAAAGAAAATTTCTTTTAGAAATTGAAAAAATTCATAATTAGCTCAAAGACAGTTGCAAAAGGAGAGATTTGCAGATATAGTGCTATGAGAAAAACTATGACTGCTCAACAAAAAGAAGGGATCATTTCAAGAAACATCCCTTGAAAAGGAGACACCATGCAGGACCAAGAAAGAAATTTTTTAGGAAGAAAAATGGAAGTTTCTCAGAAGAAAACAATTCAAAGGAAAAACTTCAAAAGTCTATTTTGTGTGTAGAAGACCAGGCCATTTTGCAAAGAATTTTCCAAAAAAAGGAGAAAGCAGCAAAGCTTCTTGAACAAGCCCAGATTCATGCAAATGACACTCCCTTCTCAGATGTAGAATCACTTTTTTCACTTGATGATGACTACTCTCCTTAAGCTCTAGTAGTCATGGCTTATTCCACATCAAAAGAAGATTCAGACTCAGACAGTTATGATGCCTCAGACCTAGAAATCCAAATCATTTATACATCCCAGCCCATTATAACTCCTCTAACTAGCCCCACTCCCATAGCCCAAGTACATATCCTCCTAGAAAATTACTCTAGACCCATTCCAGTTATAGCCCTTTTTTATACTAGAGCTGTACCAACAATTCTCCATCCTAAAATTCTACCTGCAGAATTCTGATTGCCCCATAACCAGATGTTTCGTGTAGCAAATGGAGAGACATTCTTAATTACCCAGAAAAGTAAGTCTATCCTTACAAAATTTTCCCAACCCTCACCACAAAACACCAAGTCCTTGGATCCCCTCTTATTGGCAGAGACCTTCTTATAGGGTTTGATCTCCTTCACGAAATACCTAGCCTTAAATGGTCTTCAAAAGGACTTTTGCACAATAACTTGGACCCAGGTCCCTTATCTATTTACTGTTAACCCTTTTGACTCTTTGAGAATCCAGATCATTAACAATTGTTGTGCAAATAGCCACTCTGAATTCCTCCTTAAAAATTCAAATCCCTTATGAAAGAACCCAAACTTTTTCATACACCTTCCTTTCAAAAAGAATGAAGATGTAAACCCTACAAAAGTTAGCCACAGAGGAGTGAACCCAGAACATTTAGCCTTAGCTAAACAGGAGTTATCTACCGTCCTCTTAGAAGGCCTTATTGAACCCACAGCCTCCTCGTGGGCATGTGAAGCTTTTTATGTCAACAAGCATGCTAAGAAAATCCAAGGAAAACTCATATTGGTAATCAATTACCAGAATCTTAATCATTTTCTTACAGATGACAAGTTCCCTTTGCCAAAAAAGAGTGCTCTCTTCCTGCATCTTTCAAATGCAAAGTGTTTTCAAAATTTGATCTTAAAGCAGGATTTTGGTAGTTTGGAATCCACCTAGAAGAAAGGTACAAGACAGTATTTTGCATTCTAGATCACCATTACCAATGGACGGTCATGCCCTTTGGCCTCAAAAATGCCCTATCCCAATTCCAAAAAGCAATGGTAATGTTGTTCTAGCCACTCTTAGCCAATGCATTAATTTATGTGGATGACATCCTTCTATTCTCAAAAGATGAAGATTCTCATGAAAGTTTGCTCACTAAATTTTATAATTTAATAAAATCTCAAGGAATAATGCTTTCTGAAAAGAAAATGGTCATTGGATAGTCTTCTATAGATTTCTAGGGAGTAAGCATTTTAGATGGAAAGTATACTTTGCAGCCTCACATTGCCGTCTCCCTTGGCGAATTTCTTGATAAGCTTACAAGTGCCAAACGGATACAACAGTTTCTTGAAATTGTTAATTACATGTCTGACTTCATCTCAAAGATGTCTAGCTACAGGAACTGTCTAGCTTAACTCTTGAAGAAAACCCCTCCAGAATGGAATTCTGTTCACACAAAAGCAGTCCAACAATTGAAAAGATTAGCAAAAAAGCTTCTTGCGCTACAGATTCCAGGGCCAAGCAAACAAGTTTTGCAGACAGATGTAAGTGACGAGTAATGGGCAACAACCCTTTTTGAAGAAATTGATGGAAAAATAAATATTTGCAGATATAAAAGTGGTGCATTCAAACCATCAAAATTTCATTATCATTCCACTTTCAAGGAAATACTTGTAGTAAAACATAGAATTGAAAAATTCCAATTTCACCTTCTTGTGCATAATTTTCTAGTCAAAATGGACATTTTCTCTTTTCCAAAAATGCTTCAATTCAAATGAAAAATGCTTCCTCATCCTACTTAGGTGGTCAAATTGGTTTTCACAATGGTCTTTCCAAGTGAAGCACATTAAAGGAAAAGATAACCTGATCACTGATTATCTTTCCAGAAATCCTCTAGCCATTAACACCACAATTGTTCCTCTACCCCTGTGTGTATATCCTATTACAGATCCATCCTCATCCTCAGGCTCTTCCCCTGTAGCCCCTGATGATATCCTTAATATGATAGAGAACCTCCCTCTAGACATAAAAACCCAAATAAAGACCTTGACCCTTGAAGCTAGATCTAAAAAAATCATCAAAGTCCTCCATAATTACCTTAAGGAACACCACAATCACTTTCTTGCTATTTACCCTAACTAGGACCAACAACGGAAAACCCCCTTTGCATTTTGGATAACCAATTGGGCAGTTATACATTATCTTTACATGTGGTACCTACTCAATGAGTATTATTTGTGTCTTCATTTTGAATCAGAATTTTATAAACTTGTTTTTCCCCGAGAAAATATATTTTTTCAAAAATTCTAATTTGAAATCCTGAAAAGTGATGCTCATAATGGAGATTGGAAAAAGTATCCCATCACAAAACATCCAAGATATTTGGTCACAAAATTACTACAGGGTGTTTAATTGCTAAGCTCAATTCAAAAAAAGATATCCGAGCAAAAGGTATCTTTCACCTGTCAGAAATGCATTGGGTCACTAAACTAGATGACACCCTCCACTTACACATGGACACCACTTAGGTATCTTGTCACCATGCTCTTACAAAGAAAGAATCCCTTAATAAGTTAACCTAATCTGAAATAGGACCAAGTATCCCAGAAGCTTACAGACAACAGTGGCAACATGAAGACCATTGGGAAATGCCCAATCCTTTTATTGGTTACGATGACCCCTATTATGATAACCATGACCCAGATGTTGACACTGACATCGATGAAGAATGGTTCCAAGGAAGAGATGGATGGGACCAAACAGTTCAGACACTTAAAAAAAAAAAAAAAAAAAGGTCCTAGAATCATCCTAAAGCAGCTTAGCCTTATCCACGCATTTCAGGAACACTTAGGGGCTGTTTGGTTTTAAAAAAACCATCACTCATCACTCCTTACTCAATTTTTGTCACTTATAACTCATCACTTAAAATACCCCAATTCCCTAAATCCCACATGTTTGCCACCCATCACTCAGTTTTGTTTTCAACCAAAAAACTAAAAAAATTGGGACCCACACACTAACCCAATGTCATAAGACTTTTCTCTCTCCTTTTTTTTTTCTTTTTCCCCTAACTCTCATCTTTCTATGCCTCTCCCCTTCATTTTTCTCTGCCTCTCCTCTTCATTTTTCCCCTTATTATTCTCCTAAACCCCTCCATGAACCCAGCAACGGAAATCAAGGTTTGAACCTACAGCACCGATCTCCACCATCACCCAGCGCCACCTACCTCATGGGCATCATCACCCAGCGCCGTAAGATCTCCTCTGTCGTGCCATCGCGGCGCAGATCTATGATTATAGACATGGCTGATGACAAGGTACTCTCCGTCGTTTTCCCTACCGTGCCGAGTTGGACATGGCTGACGACAATATGCCTCATCCACTGCCATGCCGTGCCGAGATCCCTTTTACTTCTTTTTTTTTTTTTTTTTTGGGATTTTGGTTTGGATTGATCAGAGATCGGAGTCAGTGACTTCGATGCTTGAATCTTCATTCTTCTGCTTCTTATATCTAAGAAGCCTCTGATCTCTCTCTAGGATTAACAATCTTTTTTTTTTTTTTTAATTTTCCAAATTTTGGAGCTTAATTAAGCTATTTCCGAGACCAAATTTGTGTTTCTGAGCTAGATTTTTCTTTAGATTACTGTAATTATCTTGAATAGGTTTTGTTTTGATAAACAATGGATTCTTTGAAGAAATTGGGTTTGATTCATGTGTGTTTGAAGAGGAAAAAAAAAAGATAAGAGAGAGAAAGAGGGGGAGAGCACGAGTGCATGAAGTCAGATTGATGAGACAAGGCATAAGGTGGGTCCCATCTGGTTGAGTAAAATTAAAAAAATGCCACATAACTCTGTTTCCATAACTTGAAAACACCCAAAATGTGTTTTCAGTTTCTATAACTCATCACTCAAAAATCAGAGAATTGGGTGATGGAAACAAAAACTGAAAACACATCCAAACAAACTGCTCAGCCGTAGGACCCACCAGTTTTGAGTTATAGATGATGGAAACAGAGTTATGGGTGATGGAAAACTACAAATCCAAACAGCCCTTTATTACCCCTGCAAAAGCTTATCTAGAAGCAACTTTGTCTCCAAGTAGGCCCCTATGTCTTTTAACACTTGTCAATCACAAGCTAGGCCCCTACCATCTTATGCAAAGCTGATTGTAAATTGGATCTAAATATGGTTTGAATTCCGTTGTCTATAAATAACTTCTTTGTATCATTGTAATGGTAGAACATAGCCTCCTTCAGAAATCCTTATGACTTATGTAAAGAGTTTGTTGAATCTAATAATATCAATGAGTTTGTTGTATCTTGTTCTCTGTTTTATTCCATGCTTTCAAGTAATTTTCTATATTTCTTTAGCATCATATTTCCTTAACTAGTTCCCATAATCTTCTTACACCCTCTATCCCTCTATCTCTTTCACATATTCAATGGCACTCCCTTTTCTGCCATCATATTATGTGAAATTTTGCGCCTCGTATCTATTAGGATATAGCTTGCTAAGTATCCTCAGGGGATATGGTGTTTTCCATGGATAAAATCTCTCTTTGGGTGCCTTAGCCTTCTCTTGCTCTAGCAATGCTGCTATGTCAACCATTGTGTCAAAGCATTGCTCTGTATTTTGTGGGCGACCTCCAACAAGGGTCTTTTCCTTGTCTGTCACATGCTCAGGGTCATGTTGACTCTCCTTCTTTTTAGCCTTATCCGCCTTCAACTGGCGGATCTCCTCCATTATCTATTGCTGGGAATGCTACACTAATTGCAACACTAAGCACTAGCCACATCTGCGCTATACCTCAAAAGAACTAGTCACAATTGAGACTCCTTACAATTGTTAATAAAACCTAATTCAACCTAGTAAATACCCAATGTGGGACTCATCACACACCTACACACATCACACAGTCAATCAAATTGGGGCATCACAATCTCCCCCACTTAAATCCCTAAAGTCCTCGTTAGGGCCCACTTTGTAGAGTAGTGTGTTCGAGCCCACATAGGGTTACTGGGCCGGCTTTGATACCATATGTAATGACCCA
Organism: Quercus robur; assembly: GCF_932294415.1. Taxonomy (NCBI): domain Eukaryota; kingdom Viridiplantae; phylum Streptophyta; class Magnoliopsida; order Fagales; family Fagaceae; genus Quercus; species Quercus robur. The sequence continues at coordinate 32,033,546 of NC_065544.1, forward strand.
AGAAAAAGCACTAGCCACATCTGCGCTATACCTCAAGGTTAGTGTTGTCACCAAGATTTCTTTACTGTTGTTGTAGCTCAGGCCCTGCTTTGTTGGCGCCTTCTGCTTGGTTGGGCTGTGCAAAGTGGCTGGCCGTGATTCTACCTATGACAGTACTGCACTCATATTCTACGTGGTCTTCGATCTTGATGGCATAACTCGCGAGGGATTGTCTGTACTTCCCTAACTATTTCCCAACTCCCCAGTGAAGTTACCAATTTAAATGTGGGGGCCTTTTGCTTGTTTGGGCCTTGGACCTTCTGCCATACTAAGGCCTATGACTCTGGCATAAGGGAGTTAAGACTAGCCTAGTTTGAGTTGCATCGTAGGTCAGCTTGTGCACGAGTCAGGCTCACCCCATGTTAAGACAAGCCGTTGAGTGCACCGTAAGCTAAATGCAAAGCATGGTTGCGGCTGGATAGCTATTACAGCAAAAAATATACTACAACAGAATGTTATGGTAAAACGAGCTAAATGGAGTCACAATAGACAACTTGCACCATAAGTAAAAATAAACAAAGTTACAGCAGAACAATTGATGCAGCAAATAGAAAAGAAAGGGAAATACTATAGCAGGACATGTAATACTAAAGCAAAACCAGTAATGTTAATACTATCAATATAAACAAAAAAGGGACTATCACAAGATGTCCAGTGATGCAATGAAGATAACCTCATCTTCCCCAACCTTAGGTTAGGCTGTTTGGCAGGAAAAGGTCCAAAAAGGGAGCCAATCCCCAATGCATGTAACCTCAATGCAGGTTTCTGCAATAGAAATTACTTGTGCTAGGAAGAGAGCCTAAATGGCTTTATGTTCCAGATTATGGATTCAAGAGAGTGGGATTGTCTAGGGAAAAGAAAAGTCAATCTATTGATGCATGCCCCAATTTCTTATTCTCTTTCTGTTAAGTTTCTTTTCTGTTTTCTCTATGTGTATTTTTTTTTCTTCGTCTACCTCTTGCCACTCTTCCCTCATGTCCTTGCTCATGGTTGCTTCCATCCTTTTTATACTTGCTTAAATTTATGGGATTTCTCCCTTTTGTCCCTAAGGCTGTACCAACCACTTTTGGTTTCTTGTAGGCATCTTTTCAGGACTACCCACTAACCTGTTGGTCGCCTGACTATTACCTCTGCTCAAAGGGTGCTTGCCACACCACTCTCCATTTCTAGATGAAAATTCTTGTTTTGTCTCTCCCCCTCACTACCTTGTCTCCCCTCATCAAATAAGGGTTAAGGGTTCTCTATACCTACCCCTATGGCATGCATCAAGTGATCCTAACCTGGATTTACCTCTTTTGGGAGAAATGCCATCCTAGCAAAGTATTTCCCAAAAAGAGTCTCGGTAGGAACCCCAGAATAGACCTCCTTTCTCCCCACCTTCAAACCACACTCCTTGAATCCCTTGACCGAGGGCCCACCTCCCATGTATTGGCTGGGTACATGTAGGTGGTGCCTTGGACCTTGTGCGAGTGCCACTACCGTCTGGGTTTGTCTTCTTTCATTCCCATGCTATTTCTGCCGCTCCTATGCCATATTCATCTGCCACGTGTACTGGGTAGTGTTTGTCTTCTGCAGTGTGAGGCATGTGTGTGCTTTTAGGCTTGCATTACCTTTTTCATCCCTCTGTGGAATGGGCTTGCTACTTCTTTTCTTGGGCTTCCTTGGTCCATTTACTTCATCTTTACATCTTATTCTTCCCATGGGCCTGTTGGCTATTATTCCTGCCATGTTGGCCCATTGGGCTTGCTACCCCTTTTCTTGGGCTTCCTCAGCCCACTTACTTCATCTTTACCTCTTATCCTTCCCATGAGCCTACTGGCTGTTATTCCTGCCATGTTGGCCTATTGGGTTTACTAACTTGCTTTTACCATTCATATTTCTTTTTCTTTCCATTTCCCTTATTGTTGGGCTTCTTCTACTATTGGGCCTTTCATAAAAAAAGGCCATCAACAACAACAAAACTTGTAAACCCCAAAGATGAGGCCAATGCGAGACCATCCCCTGATGCCCAAAGTGCAATGATAAAACTAATGGTCAATGGCAAAGCTAGGATTTGAGTTTAGAAAGAGGGAAATTTATAACTATCAAATATATGTTTTCATATGCCTAAGAACATATGTAGAATTTTAAGAATTATGGACAAGCAAAAACCCACATTACATATATACATAAAATACTTCAACCAAACTGCACAATAAAAATAATATTCACTATACTGTAATTTTTGGCTAGGTTTGTTATATCTAAATAAATTATTTTGTAATTTTATTATAATCAAAATTCAATTTTATAATTCTAACATAATGATTATTAGTAATCGGATAAACATCAAGTAATAATTCATATCAATTTTTGTTAAACTTATGAAATGATTAAACTATAATAATTTAAACTGTATGATAATTAACAAAGCATATTACGTATGAGTAGTGTTTATTACATAAATTGTTTTACACACGCCCCCAAAATTAAGTGACAATTTCAGTTATTTAGAATGTGTGTAAAACAATTTGTGTGCAATGAGTTTAACCCATTAAAGAGGGGAGTTTTGGTGGGCGAGGGAGCAAGCTCCCCAAATCTTCTGATCAGAGATCCTCAAAGACCTTACTACCAACTGGTCTCAAATTCCCTGAAAATGATACATCCGCAATTACCTTCACCCCCGACCCCTTTGACTAGGAGCTCACCACTAAATATCGTAGGTTCCAAGAATCGAGAACAGCTAGATAGTCCTAAGATAGAAATTAAATGGCCTTGTACGTGGAAGCAAGGATCAAACTAGCTAGCCTAATTATTAGTCTAGAAAATGGTACCCCATCTGGGTTAAAGACCTTGTTTGGCATATTGAGCATCCATATTTTTTTTCCACCACTTTTGTAATTCATATGCACTGAAACTTTTACTTCGTTACTATCTTTTTATACACTCCATTGCAATGTGATATGCACTTGCCTAGGGGCAATTGAGGATTCAACGGTATACGTTATATGTCCTCAGCCTAATGGAGCAAAAAGTAAAAATCATACATCTATCAACACATCCTTCCACCTTCTTGTGTGGCTATTATAAATTATAATAAGGATTTCTAACTTGGCCTCTTTTTAATTTATCTTTCTTGTGGATACAACTTTGTATGTGGAATGTACTTGCCATTAAACACATGGTTCACAAGGGAATCAGTATTCTACAGTAATTTTCACCCTAGTTTTGCTAGAAGTATCATGTTGAAGGCTTAGAGAATTTTGCATTCCAATCTGCCTTCCATTTTTGGTTCACATAGTTCTTATTTTACCCAATGAATTTCGTGCCCTTTTCTATTTGTCCTCACCAAAATTTACTCCTCAAGTTGTTTATCCAATATACCATTCATTATGCTCTTTTTATTTTATTTTTTAAAATTGATAATTGGGAGAGAGAATTTAAACTTTGGACATCTGTATTGAAAACACTAAAAATTGCAAAATATTAATTGAGTTACAAGGCCCTTTAACATCATGCCTCTCAGGATTCTGCCCTTGAACTGTGGTAGGTATATCAACTAAGAGTTTTCACTTGGTGAACAAATTTATGTCTAGATATATGATTGTGCTTAATTATGCTTTTGTTTATGTTAACGCATGTTCAACCATGAATTTAATCAGGTATTAAATAACTACCTTGGCCAATATATAATTGAATCAATTAACTATAATGGGTAGTTAAATCAACTGCATCTAAATTTGCAATTTCACAATTAATGAAAAAACACATTTCAATGGTAGAGAAATATTTGGCAAGTCTTCTACAATGAGCTCTAGCTTGATAGCGAATTAGCGAGTGAGGTTGCCAATTCAATAACGTGTACTTCACGAATAAGAGAATAAAAAATTTTCACCATTTTCTGGAAGCAATCATAACCAATAACTTGTGATAATCATGTAAAAAACCAAAAGGGAAGAAAAATCTATTTGCACTAATGGCACTTTACGTATCAACTTCATGTATTGAGAATTAAAAAGAGAGTTGGGTACATTAAAATACAGTTTCTAGCTAGTTAATGTTTGTCAAATCTCCTTCCAGGAAGGAAGGGATTTCATTGCTAGTAAATCTTCAATCTTCAGCTACTAAATTCATATTTTCAAAAGCCATGGCAGTTCTCTCAGCATTCTTCAAGAGGACCGCATATATTTTGTCCCTCACCCTCCCATAAGCTTCTAATTCAAAATCATCCACTGAGGGATTTGGAGATTTGACCTCTTTGTTAACCACCACATCTAACCAGTCACTTACCTTCTTAATCTGATACATCATCTCACCTACCTCACTATCTGATTCTATGGAAATGGTTTTGCTATTTATTTCATCTAAATAAGTCTCAACAAAAGCCAAGAACCATTTTCTAAATTCATCATGCAGGGAATTTGTCAGGTGAACAGTTGCATCCAGAGCACTTCCCTTAACCCAACTTCTTGTACCGTCTTTCTCAGCTGCCAATCCAATATGGATTTCACCATTATTTCTCTGCTTTCTAACTCTACGCATGCCATTCAGTTCACTGTCATTAGGAAGACTCGATTTTCTCACTAAGTTGGTAGCCTTAGGGGCACTAGGGGCAGACAACAAGGTAAGGTCAGATACCAAAGCCGTTTCAATCCAGATTGTTGCATTTTTCTTTCTGTCCATGGCAAGTTTCAGAGATTCTCTGATGGAACCATGGAAGTTTGGATCATGGTCTTTTCCTCTTAGTGGACTAATGTTTGTCAATGACTGGACAATTGATTGAGTATTCATCAAGTCATCTTGAAGGCTTAAGAACTTATCAACTGATGGCTTCTTAGCATCCCTCTCGGCAGCCTGAAACTCTGAGTATGTACTGGAAAGACAAACAGAAGTTAGTGACTCTTGTAGAAAGATATCGACATGGCAGTTGAAGCATATGACAAGTTAAAAAATGAAATAGACCAATAATTGGATGTTTGCAGCACTGCTTGCAAAAATCAGAAAGAGACAATAAGTGTAATAAGTTCAAGTATTGATGGCAGAAAGAAGGGAAAAAGAAAAATGTTTTGACATCAGTTGAGAAAAGTCGTGGAATATGAATGGGGATGCGCAGGATAGATATACTTTCATTACAAAAGTTTTACTGATATCATCTATGCCTGAGTTATCTGTAATAAAAAGGAAAATGGGGTTCAATTTCAAGCAGGTATGCATATTGTTCTAGAAACCAAGTTAATGGCAAGGATGTTATAGAGCCAGTTAGAAGCTGCCTACAAGCGCAGCCATCTAAGGTTCTCTAGCTATCAGAATAAATCAACAACCATAATTCCATTCAATTAGAGCTATATTTCTTCTTTCACAACTTCAACCCACATTTCTAGTTTTTCATCCTTGCAGCACTTGTAACATGATTGATATAGCTTGGCCACCCCTCACAGGTCTTTGGCTTCATTTGACATGGAAAACTACCTAATTTAATTCATTTTTGTTAAATTACAGCGCTATATATATACACACACACACACCTTGTATCTAGTATATCTCTCATCCTTACAACACATCCAACATGATCTGTATTGCTTGGTCACTCCTCCAGGTAGTCTTTGGCTTTATTGCAAATGACAAATCACCTTGACTGATCGACTCCCTCTCCATCTCCATCTTATCCCTTTCAAACATAAAGTTCTTTTGGCAAGGGTGAGTCACTTACATTCTGCAGGTGGACATTCTTATTTTCAACTCAATCTTTTCAACACATCTGGGGTGTATACACCAGTCCTTGAATCCAAGTGCCACCTCTCCCCTTTAAAAGGATGAGGTCTTACTTATGGGTGGGGAGCACTAAGAAGAGAGAAAGGAAACTCTACATTGTGGCCTACTCAATATTTTGTTTGTTTTGTTTTGTTTTTTTATTATAGGCTTGGACTGTATCCTATCATGTCCTTGAAAGTATGCACTACGCTAATTTAAGGGCAGCATCTCTCCAAGCTTGCACATTAACTCAGTACCACTCATGAGAAAAATATAAAGAAGAGCTGACCCAAAGCTAAACACATGACGAATATGCCTCAAATTTAACATGGAGCATCATGGTATGACTCAAACATAGAAAATTTAAAGCCCAATTGAACTTTGAACAGTGGATAAAATAAATTAAGCACAATGAGTTAGAAGTTGAAATTTTGTTACTGAAGTGCATATATTTATATAGATAATAGCCTGAGTTCATCCTTGTATGCATGAAACTCCCACCAAAAAGTGCAATGCATCCTGCTTATAGTTGTTCAGATCACTACATGATAGGAATACTGGAATTTATAAAATTCCTTTCATTAATTTTTATAATTCATTGATCACAGTTCCCATTCCATGTTAAAATCTGGATGACACCACAAGACAAACAATGGCATATAAAGTCCTCAAGGAATTTATGAACTCAGTTCATTAGAATCTTTAGAACTTTGCATTAGTGGACATTTGTGCACCTCAGACATTTGAGCAATCTTTCAGCAGCAGAAGCCTCTTGCAATGCCTCCACAGCAGCAAGAATAGCCACATCTCTGTGCCTCAACACCTCCTGCAGCATTAAAAAGAGAATTACATGACCACTAATTTCTCTCTCTCTCTCTCTCTCTCTCTCTCTCTTTTACATATAAAGGTCAGAATAGATTTCATAAAGACAAATTTAAGTGAAACACTGTACCTTGCCTAGATCCACTAAGGCTGGGGGGAGGGAATTCCACGAAATTTTAGTTTCTGTCATTTTTTCATCATCAGCCCAACTGAACACCCCAGGAGGATCTAAGGGCTGCTCATGACATTTCACTGACATAGGGATCCTACACTTGTCGGAACTTTTGACTGACTTTAGATCTATACTAATATCTTTTCTTTTTGATTTAGAGTTAGAATTGTCATCAGAGCTATCATACCCAACAGACCAAGTTGGAGAAACCTGTTCATAAAGTATGAGAAGGCATATAAATATAATTAGATAACAATTATGCAACTTCAAAATTTAATGACACAATCCAATAAAAATTACAGCTACACTCATACAAAGCAAAGCCAAAAGTTATGTTTATATTTATATCACTGATTCAACACTGAAGAGTGCAATCAATGAGGGAGGTCAGGCTTGGTACAATCTGTCAAGACTTAAAAGAAAGGCGGTGTATATTGTTGTTGAATCTAAATGAGAAACATGTGTGCATTTCTGACTAACTTAGCTTAAGTCAAGATTAATAATTTACATATGTCTTATAAATAAACTTAACTAATCATTCTATCAATTTCTTAAGCCAGATAGGCCCAAAAATAAAATAGCTGAACCGTTTTTTTTTACAAATTTCAAACCAACGTTTCTCTACCTATTCATCTAAGCCCAAATTTTACTTGACGAATTGTTGATAAAAGATATGAGTACAAAAGGCACAACAAGACACTCACAGAAGCACTTCGCCTACGAGCACTTGGTTTTATCCCACGCTTGGCAAATGGGGAGTCTGAAATTTCTACTCCATTCCAGCTTCTTCTCTTTACTGGTATCGCAGATGAGCCAGATGATATTGTACTCTCAGAATCACACTCTTTTTCAACATAAGCTGATCTATTTTTTCGAGTTGCCTTCATTTCATCACAATTTTCGCTTTCAATACTAGTAGTTCTAGACCTCCGGAATATTCTAACTGCTTCCTCATCTCGCCTAAGTTTCGAAGTACTCAAAGAACGATATGGCTTCTTCTGCCCATCATTATCCTTTTCTTCTGAAGACACAAAATCAGACACCCCACGAACATTTGCCAAATTATTTATGACAACAAGATTTTTGGGACTTCCAACACAGGGTTGCCTACATTGGATAGGATTTACCCCATTAAGCACGGGAACTGGATATGCCATCTCCAACTTTTCAACATATATTAACTGCCCAAGTCGCAATTTATTACAAAGAACCAGGTCATCCTGCTCGTGAGGCAAAGACACATACATAGCATGTGAAGAATCTGAAACCTTCAAATAGAACCCCTGGTTTGGCCAAAGATCACCCTCTGCCATTGCAGGAATTATGCTTCTAATTTGTAACAAAACAGGTTTTCGATCCACTTCATCAACCCCCATCTCCCCAAGAAGCTTGATAAGAATCCCAGGACTCAAATTTGCCATCCTTTGAAACATACCAAAAATGAGAAAAGAATTAAAATTTTCTTTAAGCCAATATATGGTGGTTGTGAAAAAAAAAACAGGCTGTGTTTGAATCATTTCAAAGAACCCATTGGAACAACCTGATTAAATATGTGACAATGTCAATATGAAATGGGTCAAAGAGGAATTGGTTGCAGTTGGTGATGAAAATCTAGAAATGGGGTTTCTTTTGAATCATTCCAAAGAAACCATTGGAAAAATCCGATTGAAAACGCGACCATGTGAAATGGGTCAAACAGAATCGGTTCCAACTGGTGCTGAATATCTAGAAAAGTGAGGGAGTTGGTGTAAACCTGTGAAACAGCGTGGATCAGAAAGAAGGGTTGTTGAGGAAATCGCTAAATGTGTGGTTCCTAGTAAGATTGGTTGAATAGGATTTCGACACTTCCGATTTGTTCCCTGTAATAACGGTTGTGGTGTGTGTTATAAGGAAGCTTTGTCAGTCAAAGGTTTTTGATAGAAACTCTACAAAATCTCCATGGAAAGTGGGGAATACGGAAGAGTTTGTTAAAAAAAAAAAAAAACCGTTAGGATTGGAGCTGGCAGCGTGTTGACTAGAAATGGGCCAGGTTTGGATTGGCTTAGATTGGGCTGGAGATGACAATGTACTTGAGATGGAGCAATTTCCCTCAAATTGGATAAGGGCCAATGGGCCCAATACCCAGTAGGCCTAAGTACCATTATAGTTTGTGCTAGAGTTTCCTCAACCAAAAATATATATATATATATATATAGAGTTACAAACAATTTTATAATAATTTTTTTCCCCCCAAATTATTGATATAGTAAGTGGTTACTGGTAAGTGAAAAGTGATGTTTATGATGGCTCATATGAGAACTAGAAAAAATTAGTCACATCAATAATTTGTAAAAAAGTTATAAAATAATTTGTAGTTATAGCGTTAACCATTCAATTAATATTCTAAGGGTTTTTTTTTTTTTTTAAACAATTTATCTTGCTAAGATAAAAACATAATTAATTATTTCAAATTGTATTTCTACCTAAGGGTATATACCTTTCTTTTAACATACAATCCTTACAATATAGTCCAAAACAAGTCAAACCAAAATTAGGCAAAACAAATTAACATATATATATATATATATATATATAGAGAGAGAGAGAGAGAGAGAGAGTATTTAAGTGCTGTTCCTTAGATTCCCTTCGTAAGATTCTGCCATGTGGATTTTTTTTTTCATGAGATGAAAGTATATTTTTTAGTTAAATAGCCACATAACTGAATCTTAATATAAGAACCAAAGGAATAGAACCTAAGGTACTTGTTAGGACATATGTGGATCATGTTAAGAACATATGTCATTTAGAATTGGCTAATCATTTGACAAAACGCACTTTACTTGTAATTGGGTAGATCTAGGATGTGTTTAATACTTCAAGGAGCAAGAGTTCAAGTTCAAGTATTAAAGTCATGCAAATTTGTCCAAGAATCAAGTGAAGAAGTGCTGTTTTTTAGAACTCGACAAATAGTTCGACAAATGTATCTATCGAGAATTACAAAATCAGTTTTTCAGATCAGTTTTTCACGTCTATCCAAGCTATGTGTTTAGGTTTTCTTTTTTCACAACCCTAGACATATTTTAGGATTATTTTAAGGACCGTCTCACTAGATGCAAAGGTTTTATGCAAGCATATTGTAACCGAAGACAATTTGCCCTAGTTCATCTTTCTCTTGAAGAAGTTACTGCATTTGTATGCAGTAGGGTTTTATGAGCAATGAGTTTCTTAATCTTCATCGTGTGGATGAACTGAAGAACTTTGCAGCCAACATCCTTCTCAAGTTGGTGTGTTAGTTACGTACTGGGATTTATGCATTGATTGACTAGTAACATACTTGGAGTCGTGCATTGAAAGGAGAGATTGTCACTACATTACAAGTCTAATTGTGTATTGGGGTAAGGGTTCAACTGTAGGTTGGTATAAGGTATTGGGATTTCTTTACTTGTAACCGCTTGTTTTGATAATAGTAGATTCTCGGGAGTGATGACCTTAAATTCACCCAGTGTGGCTTTTGCCTTGAAGATCTTCCCCATTCGTAAACAAATCATCATGTCAAATTTATTTTCCACTGCATTTAGTCATTTGGTGATTTGTTTGTGCTACCACGCGTATTGCATGCTAATTGACTTAATTAATTAACTCGGCTAATTAATTGGTTAATTTACCATAAAGGGTCAATACATTCTTAGCTTATCAGTACTGTACTTAAATTTTGTCCATATATATATAGTTGTGTCATGTGGTACATTTCTTAGATTTCCTTTATTTAGATACAAATCAATAAAATTTGCATTTACATCATAGTATTTGTATATTGAATTAGCTAATGGAGTAAATGTATATATTAGTTATGATGGGGGTCAAGTCTAACAGGATTCGTCCATAGTGATCGTCCAGGCAATCAAATCACAACCATAGCCTGATAACATCCAGAAAACCTTGAGAGGAGAAAAGCCCAACTGTGGCATCATGTATATGACCTATACTCGTCCATAAAATAACAAGACTATTTAATGATGGTCGTCCAGGATTGACACAAGGGTATGGACGACTAGGAAATACTTGGTGAATTCTACAAGAAAACCTCTCATAATGCTCCATGTAATCAAGCCATAATGCACTACTCCTAAAACGTGGAGAGAATTCCCCATAGTCTACTCCACGTTCCCCATTTCATCCATTAACCACCCACATCATCCATGATTGTGGTGGCTCCGAACAAGTAGACCCATTTCCAACTCTCTATAAAAGGAACAAGCCCTATTCACCCAAGATAAGTTTTTGACCATCTACTATTTTCCCATCCTAGTGTTCTAGAGAGGAAACTGACTTAACCGTCGGAGGGTACTTGGCCAGGTTACACCGGCCACCCTAAACATTTTTTTCTTTCTTTTCAGGACTTACAACCATTATCATAGCTCAAAGTATTTCAGCCTACTGATTTTTGTGCATCATCAGTTGGCATCGTCTGTGGGAAGAGGTGTAAGTAAAAAGTTTCTATTCACTTCTTTGTCTTCCAAAGACAAAAAAGGCTATATGGTTCGCATTAGGTCAATGGCCACCAGTCCAAGGCACCAGGAGAGTGGGAGCACTTCCAATGACCGTCCAACAACAGTTACAGTCCATGGTGACTGCGATGGCAGAATTAACACAACAAAACCAGGAGTTAACTAGAGAAGTCAATAGATAGCGTCAGCATCGATGTGGTGAAGAATAGGGGCAAAATTCAAAAAATGAAAGGGCTAAGAATAATGCTAAAGGAGATCAATCTAGAGGTACTGTTACTCATAGGGTACCACATTTGGAAAGGGAGATGGACTAGATGAAAAGAGCTATGGAAGAGATGAAGGATTCCATAAGGAGAGCAAATCACGTAGATGACCTCGTCCACAGGACTGATTCCCCCTTCATTGCATGCATCATAAGTCATCCCCTGCCTTCCAAGTTCAAAATGTATACCTTGGACTCATATGATGGGATGCGTGATCCTTGTGATCACATTGCCACGTTTAAGACAACCATGCATCTCCAAGGTGTTCCAGACGAAATCATGTGTAGGGCATTTCCTACCACGTTGAAAGGCCTAGCCAGAATATGATTTGGTAAGTTACCACCAAACAGCATAACCTCGTTCCAGGAGTTAAGTTGTTCGTCAACAACCTTGTAGGGGGACAAAGGCAGAAGCGTTCCTCGTCTAGCCTGTTAAACATAGAACAAGGAGAAAACAATAGTTTGCGTACCTTCATTAGCCATTTTAACAGAAAAGCCTTATTAGTGGACGAAATGGATGACAAGATTCTTTTAGCAACTTTCTACAATGGAGTCAGTTCAAACTTGTTCATCCATAAGCTATATGACCAGGATCCACAGACAATGGCTGAGTTGATACATTCAGCCCAATTTTTCATGAACGCAGAAGATGCGATTATTGCCAAGAAAAAGAAGAAAGGTGAATGACTGGAAAATAGTTATATACACTATTTGGAGCAAGGTCCACGTCTAAAGAAAGCCAAAGTAGGAGAGAAAAGGGACCACGTTGGCAAGAAAGTAGGAGAGAAAAGGGACCATAACGACAAGAAAGAGGGTCGTCCTTGGGACGATACTTCAATTACACTCCCTTGAATACTCTGCTTGACCAAGTGTTGATGCAGATCAAAGACGATCCATCCTTGAAGTGGCTCGAAAGGATGAAAGGAGATCCTAGCAAGCAAAACAAAAGCAAGTACTATCATTTTCACTGTGACAATGGACATGATACAGATGAATTGAAGCAGTAGGTTGAAACTCTCATTAAGCAGGGAAAGTTAAAAAATCTTGGGCGAGACCACAAGGACGAGAAACAGGCAATGAAAGGTAAAGCAGATGAACCAGCGTCAACTGCTTGGAGAAATAAGGATCATTGTAGGGGGTACATCAACAGGAAGCTCGTCCAAAGCAAGAAGACCTACCTACAAGAAGTTCAGAATGTTCAAATATCAGGATGACTACCATGGATGATCAAAGAAGATGAGCTGGCCATTATTTTCACAGATGAAGATGCAAGACGACTACACCATTCTCATGACAATGCGAATGTCATTACTTTGGCTATTGCAAATTATACAACTAGAAGGGTGTTAACAGACAGTGGGAGTTCAGCAGACATCCTCTACTATCCAGCCTTCCAGCAATAAGGATTAACGAGGAATTACTTCATCCAGTGAATGTGCCATTGATTGGGTTTAGAGGAATGAAGGTTCTACCAGTAGGCATCACCTCCTAGCCAGTTGTGGTTGGCTCATACCCACAACAAATCAATAAGGAAGTGAATTTCCTTGTTGTAGACTGTTTGTCCTCGTACAATGCCATTATTGGATGACCAACTTTGAACAGTTAGAGAGCTGCAACATCCACCTACCACTTGTTTGTCAAGTTCCTAGTGAAGTATGGCATTGGAGAAGTACAATGAGATCAATTAGCTGCTAGAGAATGTTACTTAGCAATGTTGGCCATGGACGAGCAGATGCAGACAATGAACATTGAAGAAAGAAGAATATTGGCTGAACCAATTGTGGTATTGGGAGATGTACTTTTGGACGAGTCCAACCCAAAGAAGTTTACCAAGATTGGGACAAGTATGGGGGAGAAGACGAAGCAAGATCTCATTGGATTCCTCAAAAAGAGCACAGATGTTTTTGCTTGGAGCCATGAAGACATGCCTGGGATTGACCCAAGTGTGATTACTCATCGATTAAACGTGTCCCCGTCTTACAAGCCTGTTCGTCAGAAGAAAAGACTGTTCGCCCCAGAATGAGATAATGCCATCAAAGAAGAAGTTCATAAGTTAGTCACGATAGAGTTTATCAATGAAGTTTACTATCCTGATTGGCTGGCTAATGTAGTGATAGTCAAAAGGCTAATGGCAAATGAGGGATGTGCGTGAGATTCACAAATTTAAACAAGGCATGCACAAAGGATAGCTACCCTCTTCCATGCATTGATCAGTTGGTGGATTCAACAGCTAGACACCAGCTGCTAAGTTTCATGGATGCATTCTCAAGGTACAACCAGATTAAGATGGATGAGGCAGACCAAGAGAAAACATCCTTCATCACAAGTTAAGGTTTGTTTTCTTACAAAGTGATGCCATTTGGTCTAAAAAATGCAGGAGCTACCTACCAGAAACTAGTCAACCATATGTTTCGTCCACAGATTGGGAGAAACGTTGAAGTATACATGGATGACATGTTGGTCAAGAGCGAGAGGGAGACACAGCATCTGGATGACCTTCAAGAAACTTTTGATACACTTAGGCGATATAAGAGGAAGCTAAATCCAAGTTGAATCCACCAACTGATCAATGCATGGAAGAGGGTAGCTATCTTTTGGGCATGCCTTGTTTAAATCTGTGAATTCCACGCACATCCTTCATTTGCCATTATCCTTTTTTACCATCACTACATTAGCCAATCAGGGTAGTAAACTTCGCTGACGAACTCTATTGTGACTAACTTATGAACATCTTCTTTGATGGCATTATCTTGTTCTAGGGCGAACACTCTCTTCTTCTAATGAACGGGCTTATAAGACGAGGACACATTTAATCGATGAGTAATCACACTTGGGTCAATCCCAGGCATGTCTTAATGGCTCCAAGCAAAAACATCTGTGCTCTTTTTGAGGAATCCAATGAGATCTTGCTTCGTCTTCTCCCCCATACTCATCCCAATCTTGGTAAACTTCTTTAGGTTGGACTCATCCAATAGTACATCTTCCAATACCTCAATTGGTTCAACCAATATTCTTCTTTCTTCAATGTTCATTGTCTGCATCTGCTCGTCCATGGCCGACATTGCTAAGTAACATTCTCTAGCAGCTAATTGATCTCATTGTACTTCTCCAATGCCATACTTCATTGGAAACTTGACAAACAAGTGGTAGGTAGATGTTGCAGCTCTCTAACTATTCAAACAAGTGGTAGGTGGATGTTGTAGCTCTCTAGGTGGATGCATTGATTAGTTGGAGGATTCAATAGCTGGACACCAGCTGCTAAGTTTCATGGATGCATTCTCGGGGTACAACCAGATTAAGATGGATGAGGCAGACCAAGAGAAAACATCCTTCATCACAAGCCAAGGTTTGTTTTGTTACAAAGTGATGCCATTTGGTCTGAAAAATGTAGGAGCTACCTACCAAAGGCCAATCAACCATATGTTTCATCCACAGATTAGGCAAAACGTTGAAGTATACATGGACAACATGCTGGTCAAGAGCGAGAGGGAGATGCAGCATCTGGATGACCTTCAAGAAACTTTTAATACACTTAGGCGATATAAGATGAAGCTAAATCCAAGCAAATGTGCCTTTGGAGTTGCATCAGGGTAATTCCTTGGTTTTATGGTTTCATAAAGAGGGATTGAAACAAACCCTGATAAAATCCAAGTGATTCTGAACATGGAGCCCTCAAAGAATATCAAGGACGTCCAGAGCCTAACTAGACAAGTAACTGCCCTTAACAGGTTTGTTTCGAAAGCTACTGATAAGTGTTTACCATTTTTCAAAGTATTAAGGAAAGCATTTGAATGGACGAACAAGTGCCAACAAGCATTTAAAGACTTGAAGGCTTATCTTACTTCAACTCCGTTGTTAAGCCTGTCTAAACCAGGAGAAGAGTTATATCTCTACCAAGCAGTGTCCCCTCATGCAGTGAGTTAGGCCTTGATCAGAGAAAAGGGAAACGTACAAAAGCCCGTCTACTATACCAGCAAAGCTTTAAGAGGAGCAGAAGGACGATATCCACTAATGGAAAAGTTAGCATTTTCATTGGTGACAGCAACAAGAAAACTCAGGCCTTATTTTCAAGCTCATATAATCAACGTCCTGACAAATCACCCGCTAAAGAAGGCCATGAACAAGTTGGAGGCCGCCGGACGACTAATCCAGTGGGTAGTAGAACTTAGTGAGTTCGACGTACAGTATAGACCAAAAGAAGCAATAAAAGCTCAAGTCCTAGGGGACTTCATTGCTAAATTCACTCCTGCCAATAGTTAGCAAAATGAAGACTAGGGGGCAAAGCAGTGGGTCTTCCATGTGGATGGCTCATCCACACTACATGTAGGAAGAATTGGGATAGTTTTATACTCACCAGAAGGGGATCATCTAGAGTATGCAGTCCATCTACAATTCCAAACAACCAATAATGAGCCAGAATATGAAGCCCTACTTTAGGGCTTGGAGTTAGCAAAATCACTTGGAGCAAATTCAGTCCTCGTCGAAGGAGACTTACAGTTGGTGATAGGCTAAGTGAATGGAATGTGTGAAGTTAAAGAGGAATGGATGAAGAAATACTTGAATAAAGTTAGACCATGAATTAAAGGCTTCACAACGGTGCAGTTTCAACAAATACGAAGGGAGGAAAATACGGAATCCGAGTCCTTAGCCAAGACGGTATCTACATACGAGATAGCAGGAGATCAAGTTAAAATCTAGTATATTCCAAGTATAGACATTCCAAAAGTAAATCAGATAGATGGAGTCACCAACTGGACCTCCCACATTGTGTCTTATCTCAAGGACGGGGCTCTTCCCGAAGATAAAGAAGAAGTAAGGAAGCTAAGGGTAAGAGCAGCAAGATTTGTACTTATAGATGAGGTGTTTTATAAAAGAGCAGCCAGGTCCCTCATTTATAAGATAGTCAGCAGAAGATATTACTAGTCATCCATGTAAGCGGATGCTAAATCTTACATCAAAGCATGTGACAAGTGTCAGTGCTACAGCAACATACCTAGGCAACCATCAAAGTATCTCACTCCAATGGTGGCCTCTTGGCCCTTTGCCTAGTGGGGACTTAAAATCCTTGGTCCCTTTCCCATGGGGACAAGACAAATGAAGTTCTTGGTAGTGGGGATTGATTATTTAACCAAATGGGTGGAAGCAAAGCTCGTGGCAAGAATCATTGAGTAGAATGTAAAAAGCTTCGTCTAGAAGAACATAGTCTGCCATTTTGGAATCCCTAGGGTACTCATCTCAGACAACGAATGTCAATTTGACAATACACCCTTCAAAGAATTTTACGAGCAGTTAGGAATCAGGAATCACTACACCTCTCCCTCTTACCCATAGGCCAACGAACAAGATGAAGTTGCAAACCAATCCTTGCTGAAAATTATCAAGACTCGGCTTGAAAAGGCAAAAGGGATATGGCTACATGAGTCACCCAGCGTCCTTCGGGCATATAGGACAACAGTGAGGACTCCGACTGGAGAAACTCCTTTTAAGTTAGCATATGGAAGTGATGCAGTGATACTCGCAGTGGTTGGTCTAACTAGCTACAGGGTGGCCCATTATAACCATGACGAGAATGAGAAACAACTTTATCTAATCCTCGATCTTATTGACAAGGTAAGGATGGACGTTGAAACAGAGGGTGGCACGTTACAAGAGCCTGATGACTAAGCACCATGATGCATTGGTGAAGCCTAGACAATTCAACATTGGAGATCTCATCCTAAAAAGGGTATCCTTGGCCACTAAGGACCTCGTTCATGGAAAGTTGGGACCTAATTAAGAAGGACTATATAGAGTTATTAATTCCAAAAGACGAGGTTCATACTACTTGGAGACCTTGGATGGACAAAAGTTGGAGCACCTGTGAAATGTGGTGTTGGAAAAACATAGTTTGTATCGCATGCAAAACATGCGCAACGGAAAAATTTAACAGATCTACTTCATTTGCAATTGATAGCATGTACTATATAAATTTCAGAATATAAGAACAAGATAGTGTACCCTAGTTCGATGAAATTCAAAACCAAAGATTAGAAGCACTTGGGAACACTTTTAATCTTCACTCCAATTCCACTTGATACCCAAGAAGTGTGGTCTCTCAATCAGTTTATATGTACGTGTTCAAGGGAGAACAAGAGAGTGTCCAACACTCACATACAAACCATTTCATTCTCTTATAAAATTCTGTATGTATCTCTCCTTATAACTAATTCTCTAATTGGGCTAGCCTTTTGGGCCATTCCAATTGTGCTTTAGTTTGTGGCTTGAAATGGGACCAAAAGGGAATAAATAAGACACTAGCTCCAATGGGTCTTAGGCTTTTCTATCAACTCTTGACAAGTTCAAAGTTACCATTAATTATATTTAATACCACTATATAAATATAATTGCACTCTAAGCCTTATTAATAAATTATATCCCAAGACTTTATTATACATGCCCTTCATAAAATATTCATAGTAATACAAAGTCATGTTGGTTGACTGCCACTTTGAAGATTACTATATCTTAATTCTTGAGTACTCAATTTAATCCTTTAAGTTATTCATCATATATTTATAAAATCCAATTTCATAAATATATACTTTAATAACTCCTTACTAAAGTAGCTAGGCCTAACATTCTAAATAACCAAACCCATTAAACTTATCTCAAGGGAATATTTTATATCTCCGTTAAGAGATTATGAATTTCATCTTGAGAATATATGTTCCATCAACACTAAATGTGGCTCCCAACATACTGAGGTTTTGACCGTGACTTTAGATCTTACTCTTGATATATCAAAGCAATCTACAGTTCATGATCAGGTCCATTATTCTCTTAGGATTAAGAGTTAATGTAAATAGAAGTCGTGACATTTATTATTCATTTGACAGTCGTTAGGAGAATAATAAATCTCATAGCGGTCTAGTTCAATATATCTTAACTCTTAAAACATATCAACATATCAAATAGAAGTCTCCACTTCCATGATCAAGATGAACCATCTTAGTTAATATGTTATAGTCTTCGCAAATGAAGTGCCCAATTTCATCACCGACTACGAACTAAAATTATGAGTTTACAAAAAACTTGTAACTTATATCTTCTGTGACTAAATCACATACTATGAATCTCATGGACTATATAATAATGTCCAAATATTCATGTTACCATTATTTTAGATAATAATAAAATAACTTTATTAATCACAACATTAAGTCATACATAATGTCATACATAATATCATACAATAGGATTTAAGGGCACTAATCCTAACAATCTTCCACTTGCCCTAAAGATTATCGTGCACTAATCTAACTCCCATTCCCTCCAAATGTGACTCAAAAGTCCTTTGGGGCAAGGCTTTGGTAAAGGGATCTGCTAGATTATTTGCACTATCAATCTTTGCTACTACTACATCTCCTTGAGCAACAATGTCTCGAATGATGTGGTACTTTCTTGTGATTCCTTGGATCTTTGGATTGTGCAACCGCTCCACTATTGTCGCAAAACAATGTGATAGAACTTGCTCCATTCTCACAACACCAATATCAAAAAGAAATTTCTTGAGTCAAACAGCTTCCTTTGCCGCTTCACAAGTAGCCACATATTCAGCTTCCATGGTGGAGTTAGCAATACAAGATTGCTTAACACTCCTCCAACTTATGTCTCCACCTCCCAAGGTGAATATATAACCTAAAGTGGACTTTGTGAAATCAAGATTTGATTGAAAATCTGAATCTATATAACCAATGGGAATCAAATCCTCACACTGGTAAACAAGCATATAATCTCTTATTCTCCGTAAATACTTGAGAATATGCTTTACAGCTTGCCAATGTTTTGGTCCTGAATTTGATTGATATCGGCTAACCATGCCAACTGAATAACAGATATCTGGTCTAGTACAAAGCATGGCATACATGGGACTTCCTAAAATAGAAGCATAAGGAACTTGTCTCATCATAATTTCTTCCTCAAGAGTCTTAGGCCTTTGGTCATCAGACAGAGGAACTCCATGTCTGAAAGGAAGCAATCCTTTGTTGGAATTTTGCATGCTAAACTGTTCTAAAACCTTATCTATATACCTAGCTTGTGACAAACCTAACATTCTATTCTTGCAATCTCACCAAAGCTTGATCCCTAGAATAAAGTTAGCTTCACCCAAGCCCTTCATATCAAATTGGCTTGACAACCAAACCTTTACTGATGACATTACCCCTACATCATTTCCAATGAGTAGAATAACATCAACATGAAGTACTAGGAACATTACTACTTTATCTCGATGTCTTTTGTACAAACATGGTTCATCAAGATTTAGTTCAAAACCAAATGACTTGATTGCTTGATCAAATTTGATGTTCTATGACCTAGATGTTTGCTTAAGCCCATAAATGGATCTTTTCAACTTGCATACCATATGCTCTTGGTTCTTTACTATGAAACCTTTCAGTTGCAACATATTGATTTCTTCTTCAAGATTGCCATTTAGAAATGCAGTCTTGACATCCATTTTTCAAATCTCATAATCATAATAAGCAGTAATGTATAAGAGAATTTTGATAGATTTAAGCATTGCTACTAGTGAAAAGGTTTCTTTATAATCAATACCTTCTTTTTGTGTATACCCTTTCGCCACTAGCCTTGCTTTAAAGGTTTCAACCTTTCCGTCTATCCCTCTCTTCCTCTTGTAAACCCATTTGCAACCAACAGGTTTAATGCCGTTAGAATCTAATTTAGATTTCATAGGTTTGATCCAATTATGTGCATCTATATCATTCATTGCCTCTTCATAAATGTTAGGATCAGTTTTAGCCTCTTCTGAGATAGCTTCATAAGTTTCTCTCAAGCCTATAAATCTTATAGGTAGCCTAACAATCCTCCCACTACAATGATGCTCCTGTGTACTAGTCATCTTATAAGTAATATCTTGTAGTGTATCCGATACAACCACATCATCCCTACTTTCATCCATTGATTGTTCAATTGCAGGTTCATTCATTTCAGCCAAAACAACTCTACTTTTAGGAGTATAATCATTCATATAGTCATTTTCTAAAAATTTGGCATTTGTACTAATAAACACTTTATTATCTTAATGACAATAGAATAAACCTCTAACAGTTCCTTTTGGATACCCTACAAAGAAAACCAATTCTATTTTAGATTGTAACTTGTCAAACTTTCCTTTTAACACATGTGCTAGACAACCCTAAATATGGAGATGTCTCATACTAGGCTTACACCTAATCCACAACTCTACAGGTGTTTTAGGAACAGACTTCGAAGGTACTAAATTTAGAAGATACATTGCAATATTTAAGGCATATCTCCAAAAAGAAATTGGTAGAGTCGAATAACTATTTATGGATCTAACCATATCTAAAAGAGTCCTATTCCTTCTTTCTGCTACACCATTTTTAGTTAAGTAATCAGTTAATTGGGATATAATCCCATTTTTAGTTAAGTAATCCCTGAAATCCCCAAAAAGGTATTCGCTACCTTGATCAGATCGAATGGCCTTTATGCGTTTACCTAACTGATTTTCAACTTCAACCTTAAACTCTTTGAACTTTTCAAAGGCTTCGAACTTCCGTTTCATTAGGTACACATAACCAAATCTAGAGTAATCATCAATGAAAGTAATGAAATACTCATAGCCACCTCTTGCTTAGGTTGACATAGTACCACATACATCTGAATGTACTAGTTCTAGCAAATCTTAGGTCTTCTACCTTTTGTGTTAAAAGGTCTATTGGTCATTTTTCCCTCCAAAACAAGATTCATAAACTGGAAATTCATCAAAGTCTAATGGCTCTAAAAGACCATCTTTGATCATGTTAGGACATATGTGATTCACTTGTTAGGAATATATGTCACTATTTCATGTAATTAGCTAATCCTTTAACAAAACGCACTTTACTTATATTTGGATAGATTTAGGATGTGTTTAATACTTCAAGAAACTGTGTTTCAAGATCAAGTGTTGAAGCCATGCAAGTCTATCCAAGATTTAAGCTGAAAAGTGCCTGTCATTAAATCTTGACAACTAGCTCGACGGTTAGCCATCTATCGAGCTTAAAAGAGCTGTTCAGCCCCGTGCCTCTCAACAACAGCTCGACAGATAGGGTATCTGTTGAGATTTATGAAAAACATAATTTCAGATCTATTTTGAATCTAATCTATGATTATGTGTGTGGGCTTTCTTTTCTCACAACCCTAGACATATAAAAGGATTATTTTAAGGGTCGTCAAAGGTGACACAAGTTGCACAAGTGTTGAGAAAAGTTTGTTCAAGCAAATTGTGACTGGAGACACAGTTTTGCCCTAGTTCATCATTCTTGTGAAGAAGTTGCTGTGTTTGTGCACCGTACGGTTTTGTGACCAAGCATCTTCTTGTTCTTCATCGTTGGGATGAACTGAAAAACTTTGCAGCCAACAAACATCCTATAGTTGGTGATTGAAGTCCTGTACTGGGATTCGCGCAGTTGGTTAGTCACGTACTTGGGAGCCGTGCATTAAAAGGAGAAATTGTCACTACAGAACAAGTCTAATTGGGTATTGAGATAAGGGTTCAACTGTAGGTTGGTATAAGGTACTGGAATTCCTTTACTTGTAACCGCTTGTTGTGATAATAGTAGAATTTCGGGAGTGGTGACCTCAAAATCACCCAATGGAATTTTTGCTGTGTTAGTTTTCCCCATTCGTAAACAAATCACTGTGTCAAATTTATTTTCTATTGCATACTTAGTTTATTAGTGATTTGTTTGTGCTACCACGCATTTGCATGTTAATTAACTTAATTAATTCAGTTGGCTAAATTAATTGGTTAATTTATCACAAGGGGTCAATTCTTTTTGGCCTATCAAGTGGTATCAAAGCAGGTACACTCTGATTAGGGTTTGATCTTTGCTGTGTTGATCTATTGACCCTTGTTTGTCATTGATAGAGGACAGTCATTAATTATACCTCCTTTATTTGATGGCACTAACTAAGCATACTAGAAAGTACAGATGAGAGCTTTCTTGCAGTCTTTAGATGAGAAAGTGTAGCAGGCTGTGGAGATAGGCTAGACTAAGCCTATAGAAGTGCCGGTTGATTGGGATGATGCCAAGATCAAGGCGGCAAACCTCAACAGCAGGGCATTAAATGCTTTCTTTAGTGCAGTCACTAATGAGGAGTTCAAGAAGATATCCTCCACTGAAACTGCGAAGGAAGCATGGACTATCCTCCAAACAACCTATGAGGGAACCAAGGCTATTAAGGATTCGAAAATACAGAGGCTCACTACAAGCTTCAAAGAGATTAATATGGAGAAGGATGAGTTGTTCGATGAGTTTTATGCCAAGCTCAAAGACATAGTGAACTCAATGTTCAATCTTGGGGAAACCATTCCTGAACCCAAGATTGTGAGAAAGGTGCTCAAATCTTTGCCCAAGAGATTCCATGCCAAGATTACGACAATCGAGAAATCAAAGGATATTGACAAGATTCCTTTGACAGAGCTGGTTGGTAATCTATAGACTTACAAGCTAAGGTTAACAAGGATTGGTAAGTCGGGTAAGAGCAAGAGTATGACCTTGGAGGCCAAGAGCAGTGACACGGATGAGTCTTCAGAAAATGAAGATTCTAAGATGAAGTCCTACATCACCAGGCAATTCAAGAATTTCATGAAGAATGCCAATGGGAAGGGCTTCGACAAGGACCATAGGCAATCCAATTCTTCTTAGTTTAAGAGCTAGGACAAAGGGAAGAAGGATGCTAAGGATGGCGGTCAGTACACTGTTCCCGCAGGACCTAAGTGCTTTAGGTGTCAAGGCTTCGGTCATATGAAATAAGAGTGTCCTACATATCTCAAAAGCATTGGGAAGAGCAAGGCACTTGTTGCTACTTTGAGCAACATCGAGCCTGAGGATGATTCCGACAATAAGGATGACGGAATCCTGAATGCCTTCACTGCCACTGTCAATCCTACTAAGGGGATTGTTGATGATGTGGATGAAGAAGAGGAATTAGTGTGGAGTCCAAGTTTGAGAAGATGGGTGATCAAGATGATATCTATATAGCCTATGAGAAATTATACAAGCTTTCTGAGAAACATGAGAAACTTTATAGGCTGACCTCTAAGAAGCTCAATGATGTGGAACTTGATCGTGAAGAGCTTTCCACAAAATTTGATGAAACTAATTAGACTATTGGAGCATTGAGGTTCAAGAACAATTTCTTGACTAAGAAGACTAAGAAGCTTGAAGCGGAGCTGAGTTAGAGCTCAATTGGAGAGGACTTCAAGTGCAAAGCTTGATGTGATACTCAGTCTTCAGAAATCTGCTTCTGATCAAACAAGTTTAGGGTATGGTCTCTCTTCTTCTAATACTGCTTCTACTAGTACTACTATTTTTGTTCCTCCTAGTAATAATGTTGAAATTGAGAACAATGATGTTAAAACTGATTTAGCTAGTGAGAACATAAAAAAGGGTAAATCTATCTTAGGAGCACCCCTTAAACAAGATAAGAAGGAAGCTAAAACCCTAGGGCTAAGAAGGCTAACTCTTAAAACCTTAAACAGAAGAAGCAGCATCTCTGTTATCATTATGGAGTTGCCGGTTATACTAGACCAAATTGGTATAAGTGGTTAGCCACTCAACAGAGCAATAGCATGATCACATCTAGAAGCCAGAATCAGCTTCAATCCTCTCTTGCTCCCCTTGGAGATCTTATCAAAGCCTTTATGTTCCTTTTGAACTTGTACGGTTACCGCCGGTTCAAGGGTTCACTCAAAGGAAAGGTTCTTCCAAGGTGTGGAAGGAAAAGGGCTCCAAGTGATTCTATCACTTTTCTCTTTCTCTCTTCTTGTTTTTGTGTGTGCATTACTTGTGTGTTTTACTTTCAAGTTTAAGACAGCCTAGTTTTATGCTTTGCTTTGTTTAACATGTTTTTGTTTGTTTTCAGTTTTTTTTTATTTTGTTTTTCATATAAAAAAATTGAAAAATCAGAAAAATACAAAAACAGTGTGTTTTGTGTACTTTGGTACTTGTGTACCTTGGATGGCCATTGAAACAAATTTTTCTAAACTTTGTATCTCTTATAGCTTAGATGAGCATCCCTATGCACAATTAAGCAAGTGAGCTTTGTGGCTCGTGTTTGTGATAAGTAAGGTTAAGTGATCTCTTGTACTTAACACTCGTATCACTCTTTTTGACGAGCCGAAAGGACTAAAATATCCTAAAAGAAAGGCATAAATAACCATCTCACCACTGTTGCCCACCAATCATATGACATCTGTATGTTTCAGCATAGCAAAAGTGCAATGCCTATGATATTTGTGTGCTTCGGCATAGCAAAATTGGAATGTCAAATACTTAACATCATTAGATATTTCTTTTCCCTCTCTTATATGCCCATGCATGATTTGCTTAAAATGAAAAATATGCAAAGAAAAATAAAACCAAAAAGATCAAAATGCTTTATATATGATTGCAAGCGTGTATTCTAGGAGATATGGGAGTTATAGGATGTACCTTGAAGGTGATATACCCCATCAAACAGTTATGATTGTGTGTGAGTTAAAGTGATTTTCTTATATCTCAGATTGTCAAAACATGTATACTTATGCAATTTTGCGATATTTTTCACACACAACATTATATGATTTGGCCATCACAAGGTTTACATGTGTTAATGTATGCTCACTAAACTGTCTTGACTTGTTTTTGAAATATAAAATTAGTTAGACTTATTTAGTGTGTGTGTGTGTGTGTGTGTGTGTGTGTTTTTGGGATCTATGTGCTTAAAATTGTTGTTGAGAGATGATTTTGAGAGCTCAAAATGCTGTTTGAATCCTTGGTTGAGTTGTATGCTTGATTGCATTCATATTTGTGTTTTTCCCTTCTTGAAAAACTAATTTTTAAGTAATCTCGACACCACCTCGACACTTGCCTATCTTTCGAGCTCTTAAGCTATTTCTTATCGCAATCTCGACACTTCCTTGATAGCTAGGTGGATCAATCGAGAAAGTTCCTAAATCTTCGATAGCTTCTCGACAGCTAGTGGATCAATCGAGATTCTTCTCTTGTGTCTTAGCTTTGTTCCTCGACAACTACATCAGTCGACGATGTTTTTCTCGACACCTTCCTCCACAGATGCCTCGACACCTCTCGACACCTCTATCTGTCAAGAATTACTGAGGATCTATATATAGGCTTCAGCGTGATCCAATCCTCATTTTCTTGATCTCTCTCGATCTATCCGCACCTATTCACCTCCCAAACACTTTCTTCTCTCTCAAAACCTTCAACCCATGTGATTTTCGGCCTTCCCTTGCTTCAAATCACTTTGTATGACTTCTTTTTCTCTCATTTACATGCATTTTCATGTTTTGAAACCTAGGTTTTGGGGTTTTTGTAAAATTTTGGGGTTTTTCAAAATTGATGAGTTATTATTGAAATTTTGGGATGGGTTTTTGCTTAAATGAGTTTAAAAGCTCATGCATTACATCACACATTCATTATAACTATATTTTCAAGCATTTAGATGTGTGTTATATATGTTAAACTGATTGTGTGCTGGTAGGATTGGATTGTGCTGAGCCCATGATGCAATTTCTTTTGCATGTCACATGTTCATGCATTTCCCATGCATACGTACTATCTTTTCAGTATACTTGTTATATTTTAATTGCTTTGGGACTTTTCTGATTGTCTCTTTCTCTCCTTCTCTTTTCTGTTTACGTAAGTCATGTCTATGGCACCTAAGCATAAGTCAGCTCCATCCCAGAACCTTTTGCATTCTAGGGCATCGTCTTTGTCTTCTGAGCCTACTCCTTCTCATATTCGGTTCCATGATGAGGATGCTTGAAAGGTTTTCTTGGAGAACTTTTCTCGATGAGGTGTTCATTCGGAACATCGAGTCATTTTGGCAGACTTTGCTGACACTGACCTTCCCGATGTCATTCACAATTGAGGTTAGGAGTCGCTATGTGACGTCCCAGTCACATGTCCATCCGTGCTGATTCAGGAGTTTCACTCCAACATGCATGGATTCGATTATTCAGTATCTCTTTTCTACTCGCATTCGAGATGCACGCATTGTTGTCACACCATAGCTTGTTGTGGATATGCTTCATGTTTCGAGGGTAGAGCATCCTGACTACCCTAGATGTGAGCGTCTAAGGACTGTGTCTAAAGACGAGATGATTTCTACATTCTGCGAGCGCCCTTCTGATTAGGGTGATTGTCAATTTACACCATATAAGGCCTTTGCTAAAGGTCCTAAATTCATAAACATGGTGATGATTTTTTGTTTTACACCCACTCTCTCACTACAACTCTATCACAGAGCCTCGTGCTCAATTTTTGTTGTCTCTTCTTGAGCATTTCACTATAAATTTTCCTTCACATTTTATTCTTTCTCTTATAGATATGTATAGGGATACGGCTACCCATGATAAGCTCATTTTCCTTTCGACTATCACGTGGATTTAATGCCATTTTTCTGTTCCTTTCCCTCTTCCGACCATTTTTCTATCATGTGTGCCATAGACGCCGCTACCGTTAAACGTAGCGAGGCACAGTTTAGGTCACAGCAGTTAGATCCAGCAACTCCTTCCTCCCGTTCGGCTCCATCTCATTCTTCTTCATCCACATCTGCTCCTTCCTCTTCTACGAGCGATGTGCCACTCAGAGACATCATGGCGTAGCTGCAACGCATGGATGCTCACCTTGATACACTTTCTACAGAGCTGTATCGGGTGAACGTTTGTGTACGTTGTATTGCACAGCGATAGGAGATCATGGGTGGCTTTGCCCCTAAGGCTTCTCCTCCACCACCTCCTTCAGTGGCTTCTAATTCTGAGGATGAGGATGAGGACGAGGATGATGGTGATGATGATGATGCTTCTGATGATGATAATGATGATGATGATGATGGAAATACTAGCTCTACCGATGAGATGTCTACTTGACACTCTTACCCTTTATCACTCGTGACAAAAAGGGGGAGTAGTTTTGGATATGAGAGTAGTCATTCTTAGGGGAAGAGTTAGTGTAGGACATTTTTGTTAGGGGGAGTGTTGATATTTTTGAGGGATGTAGTGAGGATTACATGTATCTTTTTCTTTTCTCTATTTTAGATACATTTATTCTTGTACGTGGGTCTTGTGACCATTTTTGACATACATTGTACTTATTTTCTTTATATATGATGATGTATGTTTTTTTCACCTACCCTTGCATGTGTTGTTTCTTTTCTTTCTTTATACCCATGGTTTTTATTACTTATATGCAATCTATTATTTTTGTTTCACACAAAGATGCCTTGATGAGTTTTTGTTAAAGTGTTTCAGATATACAGGTAGTCAAAGTCTACTTGCCATAAACTCTCTTCTTGCAAAATTTTTCAAGAGCTTGTGTTAGGATAGATTTTATTGTATTCAACAAGTGAATATGAGTTGAGTGATTTATGACTTCTCTCATATCTCATTTGTTTGTTATGGTTTTGTCACGGATTGCCAAAGGGGAAGATTGTTAGGACATATGTGATTCACTTGTTAGGACTATATGTTACTATTTTATGTAATTGGTTAATCCTTTGACAAAACGCACTTTACTTGTATTTGAGTAGATCTAGGATGTGTTTAATACTTTAAGAAATTATGTTTCAAGATCAAGTGTTGAAGTCATGCAAGTCTATCCAAGATTCAAGCTGAAAAGTGCCTGTCATTAAATCTCGACAGCTAGCCATCTATCGAGCTTAAAAGAGCTATTCAGCCCCGTGGCTCGACAGCAGCTCGACAGATAGGGTATCTGTCAAGGTTTACAAAAAACAAAATTTTAGATCTGTTTTGGCTCTAATCTGTGATTATGTGTTTGGGCTTTCTTTTCTCACAACCCTAGACATATAAAAGGATTATTTTAAGGGTCATCAAAAGTGACACAAGTTGCACAAGTGTTGAGAAAAGTTTGTTCAAGCAAATTATGACCAGAGACACAGTTTTGCCTTAGTTCATCATTCTTATAAAGAAGTTGCTGTGTTTGTGCACCGTAAGGTTTTATGACTAAGCATCTTCTTGTTCTTCATCGTTGGGATGAACTGAAAAACTTTGCAGCCAACAAACTTCTCTAGTTGGTGATTGAAGTTGCGTACTAGGATCCACACAATTGGTTAGTCACGTACTTGGAAGCCGTGCATCAAAAGGAGAAATTTTCATTACAGAACAAGTCCAATTGGGTATTAGGGTAAGGGTTCAATTATAGGTTGGTATAGGTTACTGGGATTCCTTTACTTGTAACTGCTTGTTGTGATAATAGTGAAATTTCAAGAGTGGTAACCTTAAAATCACTCGATGGAGTTTTTGCCGTGTTGGTTTTCCCCATTCGTAAACAAATCACCATGTCAAATTTATTTTCCGCTGCATACTTAGTTTATTGGTGATTTGTTTGTACTACCACGCGTTTGCATGTTAATTAACTTAAGTAATTCACTTGGCTAAATTAATTAGTTAATTTATCACAAGCGGTCAATTCGTTTTTAGCCTATCAGATCACTCTTTGAATTCTATTTGAATTAATATGACCTAAACGTAAATGCCAAAGATATGCATCACTAATTGAAGGAAACTTTCTCTTTAATGATTTCACATTTGAATTATTATCTAATTCAAAATTATATAATTCATACTTATCAGGAGTTAAAATATAAAGACCATCAACAATATTGCCTGAACAAATAAACAATTTATCCTTCTTTATAATAACATTGCCTTTCAGGATAACACAATATCTATGTTTACCTAAATAAGTTGCAAAAATGAAATTCCTACGAACATTAGGTACATATAGACAATCTTCCAACATTAAAACCCTAGAATCAAAGCATAAATTAAACACTCCAACAGCTACAACTAGAATTCTGCTCCCATCAGCCAATGTAAGAAACAATTCCCCTTCACTCAACTTTCTAGTCTCTTGGAACCCCCGCAAAGAATTGCAGATATGATTAGTACAACCTGAATCCACACACCAGGAATCTGTGGGATTTTGTACTAAACATATTTCAAGAAGGAATGAACTTTTCATACCCTTATTCTTGGCGGCTCTAAATATTGGACAATTCCTATTCCAATGACCTTTCTCACCACAATGGAAACACTTTCCTTTGGCATAATTCTTTTTTTCCTTGTTGGCAACTCCTAAGGCAATTTTTTTACCATCTTGCTTGGTAAAGTCCTTCTTCTTCTTCTTCTTCTTCTTCTTACCCTTGCCTTTTGACTTAGGTTGAGTAGTAGAAGCTTCAGTCATATTGGCATCAACACTGTATGTGCCAAGAATGCCTTTCGTCGCTACCAATTCATTCATTAATTCAGACAGTGAATAAATCTTTTTGCTTATATTATAATTAAGTTTGAATTTCTTGAATGATTCTGGTAGTGAATGGAGTATCATATCCACTTGGGATGCTCCATCATCATCAGCACCTAGAACTTCCAGTGTATTCAGATTAGAGATCATCCTAAGACAATGCTCCCTCACTAAAGTACCTTTAGCCGTTTTGGTATTATAAATTTGCCTCATAGTTTCTTGCCTAGTAGAACAACCTTGCTTAGCAAACATCTCCTTCAAACTTAACATTATGTCTGAAGCTAGTCCTACATCCTGCATTTGATGCTATAGAACATTTGAGATAGATGCTAGGATATAGCACTTGGCCATCTCATTAGATTTTTGCCAACGATCATATTATGTTTTTCCTTTAAAGGAGCATCTAATGATGGAAATTTAGGACATGGTTATGTAAGCACATATTTATGCTCTTCAGTAGTAAGAACAATGTCCAAATTTCTTTTCCAATCAACATAGTCGGATCCAGTTAGTTTGTTTTGATTAAGAATAGCAACAAGTAGGCTAAATGATGCCATGATTAAATCTGAAAATAATAAACATGAATATAATAAGTAAACTGGACATTATCAATTTAGCATATAAACATATAGTATGGAACCTTAATAAAACCATAAAATAAAATATGCATCGACAACCCAATCTCATATTTAATATCCCTCAGCGTAGAGTGAACATTAAATACTATGATTGATTGAGAACTATTCTCATTATTAGTTCTATCATGATAACTCTTATCAAACACTAATAATATGCCGTTATACATTTAGCCTCTAAATAATAATAGTACGAATTCAGCATAGAGGATACCATAATATTTAGTCTAGTATATACCATTGTCTAGAATCATGTGTAGCCACATTTCATCTCCCTTAACAGGTTTATCTTGTAGTACCATGATACAAAACACCCTCCATATGGAATGCAAAGCTCAAGGCTAAGACAAGGTGTTTGATCAAACCACTATAAACTAGGAAGTTCAATCTTGTAGTACCATGAAATAAATACTCTCCGCATGGAATGCTAAGCTCAAAGCAAAGACAAAGTATATATTTCATACTACTATGAACCGACAATGGAGGCCGTGAGATCCAACCCTTGTATCTCTCTCCCACTAGATATTTTAAAAGAAAGGTTTTTAATTAAAAAACAACATGTGTAATCTCATTAAACATAGCCTAGATCGATCGAAACTCGTAAAACTCGAATTTTCCAAAATTAATCTGGAGCAGTTTTCAATGGTTTTTCATGAACAAACAACCATCATATGAACATAATAGATAGAAT
This sequence comes from Quercus robur, assembly GCF_932294415.1. NCBI lineage: Eukaryota > Viridiplantae > Streptophyta > Magnoliopsida > Fagales > Fagaceae > Quercus > Quercus robur. Next base: position 32,064,722 of record NC_065544.1, read on the forward strand.
TTGATATCAAAACTAAATTCCATTGATGCTAGCCTTAAAGTTCAATTTAACATACTTAACATCAAACTTAAACAACATCATAACATCAATATCAGTTTTTATAAAAGATAATTTCAATCACGAAGCAAAAAATTAATTGCAAAATCTTCTGACATCATGAAACTATTATCTTGATTCCAAAACTCACATAACATGTCATACAAATTTGAAATTAAAGACTGCTCTGATACTAATTGTTAGAAAAACAAAGTTTGTATCGCATACAAAACATGCACAGCAGAAAAATTTAATGGATCTACTTCATTTGCAATGGATAACATGTACTATGTAAATTTTAGAATATAAGATCTAAAGAGTGTACCTTGGTGTGGTGAAATTCAAAACCAAAGATTAGAAGGACTTGGGAACACTTTTAATCTTCACTCCAATTCCACTTGATACCCAAGAAGTGTGGTCTCTCAATCAGTTTATATGCATGTGTTCAAGGGAAAATAAGAGAGTGTCCAACACTCACATACAAATCATTTCATTCTCTTACAAAATTATGTATGTTTCTCTCCTTATAACTGATTATCTAATTGGGCTAGCCTTTTGGACCATTCCAATTGGGCTTTAGTATATGACTTGGAGTGGGACCAAAAGGGAACAAATAAGACACTAGCTCCAATGGACCTTGGGCTTTTCTATCAACGCTTGACAAGTCCAAAGTTACCATTAATTATATTTACTACCACTATATAAATATAATTGCATTCTAGGCCTTATTTATAAATTATATCTCAAGACTTTATTATACATGTAACCCCTTCATAAAATATTCGTAGTAATATAAAGTCATGTAGGTTGACTGCCACTTTGAAGATTACTACATCTTAATTCTTGATTACCCAATTTAATCCTTTAAGTTATTCACCATATATTTATGAAATCCAATTTCATAAATATATACTTTAGTATCTTCTTACTAAAGTAGTTAGGCCTAACATTCTGAATAACCAAACCCATTAAACTTATCTCAAGGGAATATTTTATATCTCCGTTAAGAGATTATGAATTCCATCTTGAGAATATATGTTCCATCAACACTAAATGTGACTCCCAACATACTGAGGTTTTGACTGTGACTTTAGATCTTACTCCTGATATATCAAAGCAACCTACAGTTCATGATCAAGTCTATTCTCTCAAGATTAAGAGTCGATGTAAATAGAAGTCATGAGATTTATTATTCATTTGATAGTCATTAGGAGAATAATAAATCTCACAGTGGTCCAATTCAATATGTCTTAACCCTTAAAACATATCAACATATCAAATTGAAGTCTCCACTTTCATGATCAAGACAAATCATCTTAGTTGATATGCTATAGTCTTCGCAGATGAAATTCTCATTCTCATCACCGACTACAAACTAAAATTCTAAGTTTACAAAGAACTTATGACTTATATCTGCTGTGACTAAATCACATACTATGCATCTCATGGACTATATGATAATGTCCAAATATTCATGTTACCATTATTTTAGATAATAATAAAACAAATTTATTAATCACAATATTAAGTCATACATAATGTCATACATAATATCATACAATAGGATTTACGGGCACTAATCCTAACATGTGGAGCATTTTAGAAAATACTACTAGTGAGGAGAACTCATCAGGAAGGTTAGCATGGACGGGACTAAAGATTTCTAGTGATCACTAGTAGTGTATTTATGTTATCTTTCAATACTTATGTTTTCTAGTAGTATGTTATGTTTCTTAGTATTTGAATTCCCTAAAAAGCACTACCTAATAGCATGTGCTACGGACGATGTCACAACCAAAGTCCTTTTGTATATAAAGTAATTTGAATTCCCTAAAAAAAGGACTAAGTACTAGCATGGATGATGTCTTTGGATGATGGTATGTACTAAGTTCTCTGATATTTATGGATGATGTTATGTACAGTTATTGTATATAAAGTAGCTTGAATTCTCTAATTTAAGTGTTGATGATTCTGTGAAATTAACGTCCATATGAAATTAAAGACGTTTGAAATCTGATGTATTGTCGTGAGCCATCCTTAGACAAGGAAAAGGCAAATTGCCATAAAACTTAAGGCAAATAACGTTAAATACAAAGGGAAGGAACAAACACCTCCAAGTACCCTTGTCTAAAAATAAAAGACGAAGAAAAGTATGCATGCAAAATTTTATATGGATGACATGTCCAATTTACTAGGCAATTTAAGCTATGGATGAAAAGGAAAATAGCAAAGCAAAATTCCAAGAATAAGTCTAAGGATGAGCAAAATAGTCATACTCCAAAATAAAGTCCTATCTATGGACGAAGAACACTTGTAATTAAAATTGGCAATAAAAATAAGTATGGACAAAAACATGTTTGTAAATAAAAGGGTAGACGGCCATCGTCCAAAAACCCTCAAATGTGTCAAGCCTAAAAAAGGCAATTGTATCAATACTTGTCCTTAAACTTGGATGAGCTAAATGTACTTGCATAAATCCAAATGGTCCAAAACAACGAACCTCTTCAAAAAACAAAACAAAACAAAACAAAAACAAAAACAAAACAAAGGAAATAAATAAAGGTGATTACAAATTCTTTTATAAACCACTGGGGGCATTATCCCCAAACTTTGTGTTGTCCATGGCAGGCTGGGTGGAGGCGTCATCTTTAACATTTATCTCCTCAAAACTCATCTGTAGAAGAAAGCTCTCAACAGCGACGCAAAGCTTAATGGTGTTGAAATCCTTTCGAGGGAAGTGTTCAAGGATGTCCATGCGGAAGTCCTCGAAACTGGTAGCATAGTTCCTATCCGAGAGGACGGTGAACTCATTAGAAGCCTTAAATTCCTTAATGGCTGCTTCCTTAGCTTCGCCCAGAAGAGTGCAGAGCTCATCGCTTCTCTTTTGAAGATGGTCAAGACGAGTATCCTTCTCGATGGCATTTGCTTTAAGCTCTTCGATGAGGTTCTTTAACTCCTTCACCTCGTCCTCCAACTTAGCCTTCACCTCAACTCGACGACTGGATTCTCTCTCCATTTCATGAACTTTTACGTCCAGCCTAACCCTTTGTTAGTCCAATTCATAAGCTTGTCTAGACGCCGCCATAAACTTAGTCTTTGCCTCTATGAAGAAATATGTACATGAGACACAGTTCAAACTCCTTCACTGACATATCATAGCATATGGCAACATCCTCCTCAAACACAGCTTGTTGAAACCTTTCCCAGGCAAGGCCTTCACTCTTGAGAAGAGTCATAGGGCTGCCACTGGGAGGTTTGGACGGGGTGGCTTTAGAAGGGCTAGACAAATCTAGGTCAATCTAAACTGAGGCTGGCTACTTGACAGGAGTAGAAGGGACGACGGAGCAAGGCTTGACAATCCCTAATTTGGATGACCCATGCCTTGCCTTTTTATGGCCTCGATAACTAGGAAAAGACTCCAAATCTACCGTCCTAAATAGAGTCTTTTGTATCTCTACACCAGATGGACGAGGTTGAGAGTGGACCTCCTCCTGAATAGCTTCCTCGTTTGCCAAACCCTTTCCCTTATTCTCCTTCATGGTTGCCATTTCTACAAGGAGAAAAATGTGTTAGAGTTTAGACGAAATAAACAACTAAAATGAACAACTCACATCTACACGTGGTATGTTCATGGGCAAGTGCCTCCTCAGTTGGTTCAGGTCCAATTCTCCAAGCAATAAGATGATGTAGAGTGACCAAAGAGTGAAAAATCCTGTCTATGAACAAGCATGCCTGTTGGATGCAATCAAGATAGAACTTGCTCAAAGAAGGTCGTCTTACAACTGTAAAAAAGAAAGCAAATAGAGTTAGATAAATGTAACAAAAGAAATAAAACAAGTAGTGAAAAGCAACATACCTTCTGGACGAAGATTCCCCATCTCACCAACATTGGGAGGAAATGGGTCCCTCCCTACCTCAACAGGGTTTCCAGCCCAAAATCTAGAGACGAAGACAAAACTCCATCTTCCATCTCCTATCTAACATGGGGAGGGACTTGACCAACCTACAGTTTGAACCCCTAGCAGAAAACTAGTAAAAGCCTAGGGATTGATTAATATCTAAAGGTTTATGACAATAAAGGAACTTGTCCACTGTGAAAGGACGGTTCCCATCAAAGACTTCCCTCTACCAAACTTGCATGGATATGATAAGCCTGTATGCATTGGGGTTAAGCTAGTTAATGTCTATGCCTAACCTATGGAGTATTCCCTAGCAAAGGCATTAAAAGGCAGCCTAAGCCCCCCAAGAAGGTAAGCCTCATATATACCTACCCCAAAATAAGGGTTACAGCACCATTCACCATGGACGGCCAAACGAGGGTTAAGGTTGTCAGGGATCTGGTACCAACTCCTAAGGGAATTAAGCTTTTTCTCGTTTGTTCTAGAAGGAATACCTACAGCGCAACAATATAAGGTCTCATCTTCACTTGAAAAGGCGTCAAGGGGGCACTAGTGGATGTACTGAAAAGGAACCCAAAAGCCATCCTCATTCTCATCTCTTCTTAGAGGACCTCTAGGGGAACTCCAAGAACCCCAGACAAGTATTGCTCATCTTTTGTGTTCCCCTCGCTACTACTAGTACTAGTACTACTACCACTAAAGCCACTATCATAATACTTGTCTATCTCCCTCTCGTCACTATTACTAGACGAAAACACTATGATTTCAGACATTTTGAAAAAGCTCTAACCTAGCTCTAAATGAGGATAACTAAGGATGGGAGAAAACTCCTAGACAAGGTGCTAGACGATAGAAGTCAGAGGAGAAAATATGAGAAATGTGAGAGAGTAGGAGAGGAATTCCACTATTTATAGACGATAGACCTGGTCAATAAAACGACCTGAACCAATCAAAAGGGGCCACGTGGCACTTTTCTTGAAGAACGAAATGACGTGACAAATGAATCCCAAGGTCACACCACGTGTCAACATCAACAACAAGGTCCAGGTCACACCAATAGAAAACCACCATAAGTCAGACCAACAATAACAGAGATGACACAAGGACAAAAGAGGGCAACTGATGGGGATCAAATCTAATAAGATTTGTCTATGCAGTCAAATCACAACCTTAGCTTGATTGCATCTAGAAAACCTCAAGAGGAGAAAAGCCCAACAGTGGCATCATGTATATGACCTGTACTCATCCATAAAATAACAAGACCATTTAATGATGGTCGTCCAGGATTGGCACAAGGGCATGGACGACCAAGAAATACTTAATGAATTCTACAAGAAAACGTCTCATAAGGCTCCACGTAATCAAGCCATAATGCATTACTCCTAAAACGTGGAAAGAATTCCCTATAGTTCGCTCCACGTTCCCCATTTCATCCATCAACCACCCACATCATCCATGATTGTGGTGGATCTGAACAAGTAGACCCACTTCCAACTCTCTATAAAAGGAACAAGCCCTATTCACCCAAGGTAAGTTTTTAACCATCTCCTATTTTCTCATCCTAGTGTTCTAGAGAGGAAACTGACTTAACCGTCGGAGAGTACTTGACCGGGTTACACCGGTCACCTTTGACATTTCTTTCTTTCTTTTCAAGACTAACAGCCATTATCATAGCCCGAAGTATTTCAGTCTACTGATCTTTGTGCATCATCAAGTTATATATAATTGTGCATTAATTATTTATATTATAGGAATTTAAATGATTGTTTTCATAAATAAGAAAATATTTTTATTTATTTAGAATATGGAATTCTTCCTTATATAAGAAAATATTATTATTTATAATAATAATAATAATAATAATTGATTTAAAATATTACATTTTTCATCATGTTTAGTTACTTTTATGACAACTGACACAAAAGGTATAAAAAATTAAATATTTGTGAATTCAATAAAATTAGTCATAACCATATAGATTTCCTAACTTCTTTTAGTGCGTGTATGTATGTGTGTCTATATATATAACCGGCATTGTAGTAATTATTCTATATAATTAAAAAGATTACTAATATGATAAATACATATATACTTTTATATTAACTATTTTAAATGGTGCATTAAATAATTAAGTATAATGAAATTTTGATGTTAGTTTTTTAAGATTGAACTGAGAAACAATTGATTAGAAATATGGTATTTTTGCAAAAATATTCTTACTTAATAACACACAATCAAGAATGTAAAAACAATTATTGAAGGATACTTGCATTTTTATTTATCAAAATGATATTTGCATTTTTTTTTTTAATAGGCATGAAACAAACTTATCTATATCAATCACAATATCATGCCATTTTTAAATTTTAAACACATATAATATGATCAAATTATTGCACTAGTTTGTTAGGAACCCAATGGTTCCTAATGGGAATGGGTAGGAATTGTAGGGAAATTGACTTAATTCGAGATAGTCACCCTCCATAGAGAAATATTAATAGAGAGAAAGGAAATGCACTAAGCAATGAGTTGGTTTATTCTTCAATGATGGAAATGTGATTACAAGTAGGTATTTATAGAACCATAAAACTACTCTATTGGCTCAAATCTCCTTATCCTAATGGTCCCATTATACCCCATATGCATTAATAATTCCAAGATGTGTTAAATGTGATTAACATGCTTGGAATTGTAACTAACTAACCGACCAACTAACTAACTAAATGCAACATTACAACAATTATTATCTATATACCTATAAGGTTCCTAACATTTCCCTCCCCTTTAAAACACCTTGCCCCAAGGTGTTGTTGTGCATCTTAATGAAAGTTTGGTCTCTTACCATGACCCAAATGCTTGCTAGAGCTATTATACGCCACTCTTGGACACCTTATTGTTACTTTGCAAAGTCCCATTGTTGTCCACTTGTAGTCTTCAATTAAAGACACTTCAAAAGCATGTTCCGTTATAAGACTTTTCACCGTTGCTTGTCCACTTGTAGTCTTCAATTAATGCCACCTAGTAATTCTATGCATGAAGTTCGTACAACATTGTAAATAAACCACTTTGTGTCTTGCTTGGTGTTGAGGTACAATTTTTCTGACATGCCACATGTCCTAATTTCATTGCCCACTATAGACACCCCATTTTGTACCTAGTTAATAAACTTTAGTTCCCAGTCCCAATGATGAGCTTGACATGTCTACAAAAGGTAATTGAAGTTATTTTGATAGTTTAGAAGTAATCATAACTCAAAAGTGCTCAAATCGCTTTGAAAACAATGTTGAAAAATGACCTTTACTCATTGTTTTGGCCATACTTTTGTTCCACAAAGAAATTTTGAGCAAGGTTTGTCTCATTGGAAAATAGACATCCTAGGCTTCAATTTGAACATAAATTTTGCCTAATTTAGGTTTAAATTGAGTGAGTTATGACTGTTTGAATTTGGGCCAACTAGGCAGTCAGATTTTCTGGGTTTTAAAACTTCATTTTAAGGGTCCAAAACATAATGTTTTGATGTGGGCTGGCCCATGGACCCTTGAGAAAGTCCAAAGATCATTAAAAAGTCTAAAAACTAACTTATAAATACTCATTTTATGCCTCCAATCAAAACCCTAACTAGAGAGAGCCACTTTTTAGCCCCCATATTCTCTAAAACCCTAATTCTCTTTTCTAAATCACACACACAACACCTTTGCACGTTTTTTACAAATTAAAAACCTCTCTTTAGTTAGTTCTAAAACAGAAACTATTTTCCCAATTTGATTTCTCAAAACCCTTTTCAAAACTAATCTTTTTTTTGAGTTATAATTACTTATAAACTATTGAAATCTTCTTTTACCTTGATATCTAATTGAATCTTGTTGTGTAGGCACTGAGGTGCCTGTTAAATATCAATCAAGTTTGTATTCCATAGCAAGGTGATTCTCTTTCCATGGCTTTTCCTTGATTTGGTTCTTTTATAATTTGTGTTTTTGTTGTTCTTAGTTAATTTACATGTTATTCATGCTTAGAAATGTGTTTTGTTTTGTTTGATTTTATTTTGTTTTGTCTCATCATGTTTTGATTGCAAAGTTGATATGATTTAATATATTGATGAATATGTTTTGATGTGTTAAGTATTGCTCTTGTTTGTTATTAGATCCAATGCATGTTTAGGAATAGATTTTGTTTTGTTTATCTTTGATATCATTGTTGTTAGTTTAGGTTGTTTAGTTTTATTTTAGAAGTATGTTAGGTTTAGTTTGATTGTTATTTTGTTGCTTGCTTTAAAACTGTGTTTCTGGGCTTGTATGCGTGCGCATACTTATGTATGCATACGCATACTAAAGGCATACGCACGCATACTCATGTATGCGTATGCATACTCATGCCCAAAAATGCAGATTTGGTTCTTGCAATTTTGATTGTTTTGCTTAGTTCTAAATCCTTTGTTTAAGTCTCATTGAGTCTAATTTTCACATTTTTAGGCCTAGGGCTAGTAGAATAACATGTTTCACATGCTTTGATTGTTGAATTGATAATTAGGGTTTATTATATCTTAGTTGAATCACATGAACATGCATATGAACATGAACATGAACATGCATACTCATGTATGCATATGCATACTTGTGCCCAGAAATGCAGATTTGGTTCTTACAATTTTGATTGTTTTGCCTAGTTCTAAATCCTTTTTTTAAGTCTCGTTGAGTTTAATTTTCACATGTTTAATCCTAAGGTTAGTAGAATAACATGTTTAACATGCTTTGATTGTTGAATTGATAATTAGGGTTTATATCTTGGTTGAATCAGATGAACACGCATATGAACACACATATGAACATGAACATGCATTGATGCATAGGTGCTATGGTGCTATGAGGTAAGTAAGGTAAGTCATGCGTAATTACATGAACATGCATTTGATTGGGATGATAAACATGATATGGATTATGAACATGATGAATATGCTTGGCTAATACCATGACGCTATGCTTGGATGTTTGGGATATGCTTGATGTTAATGCCTTGTTTATGCTACCATATTGTGATATGCTTGCTACCTTGGATGAGATAAGATAGATGTATGCTTGGATTGTGATATGCCATGATAGATGAGTGATTAGGTTTTGGGATGATTGATGTCATGTTGATTGGTAGTGATAGGCTAAAAACGTATTGACCCCTTGTAATAAATTAATTGATTAATTAGCCATGTTTATTAATTAATCAAATTAACATACAAATCGCATGGTAGCACAAAAAAATCACCAATTAAACTAAGTATGCAGCAGAAATTAAATTGACACGGTGATTTGTTTACGAATAGGGAAAACCTACATGACAAAAACCCCACCGAGTGATCTTAAGGTTGTCGGGGGCGGTTTTTTACGCGTAGCCACGTGTCTTTGGAGGTGTGACTTTGCTAGGTCCGGATTTGTTTTGGGTTCAACCAAAACTCGACATTAGGCCATATAGACCAATGGCTTCTGGTGTATTTTTTAAGTTTACAAAATAGATAAAACCCAAAGTCTTAGAATCATGATAATGTTGGAAATAAATAAATAATATGCTTAGCATGATAGCTTTGATTAAATGGTGAGTTGATACGTTATTATTATGTATATTAAGTGATGTCCAATATTAGAAAATAATTAATTAGATATCAAATGTCCAATAATGGGATGAGTCCAATAGTCCATGTCTAATTGCGGTTCATGATTCATGTTCAACATAATAAGGTATGTCTGGCAATGGTCCATGTCCAAACAATATATGTTCAATGGTAGTTCATTTCCAAAAAAATGTGTCCAATGGCGGTTCATGTCCAAATAATATATGTGTGTCGGTGGTAGATCGATTTATTAATATGTATGTTAACTAAGGAAGTGTTAGTGAGATCATGTTCATCAAACAGTGAGATGATATTAAAATAACTTGCATCCAGCAGTAAAATGGTAATGAATAAAATATACTTAATAATGTAAAGTTGAGGATAAAATATAATGACTTATCTTCATATTTTGCAACTCCAGCCATAACATCAATGACTTAGCATTTCAGCAACATGGTGAAGTGAATCCTTTCATGGTGACTTCATGTTTGAAAGGGAAAAATGGGTGCAACTGGAGGGAGAGAGAGCATGTCCAGCCATGTGCATTGGTTCGTTAAGTTTGTCCCCTTAATCATGCACTTAAATGAATTTCCCCATGTAATGCTCTTTTAGTTTTTAACCAAACATGAGTGATATTGTCCTTCATAAGATGGGCTTTTAATTTCATAAGTATTAGAAATGTATGTCTTCAATGAGAATGACTTTAATATGAAGTCTTTGTGCCTTTAAAGAGAAAGGCCTTAGTATTGATGTTCATATGCCTTCTATGAGAAAGAGCTTTTGTAATGTGTTCTTGGAAGAGTGCTTGATGTGTTTTAAGATGTGTGTAGATGGTAAGAAATATATATATATATATATATATATTTTGTGAGATATGGTGTTTGTGATATGTATAGGAATTATATGTAGATACTTTGTTGGACATGAATCTTGTATATGTATACTTTGTGAGACATGGAGTTTAAAGATATATGAGAAGTGTGTATGGGTATTTTGTGAGGAATGTGTTTATAAAACATATGGAAGTGTGAGATAGATAATATAAAGGTTAAATATAGTAAATACATGAGATTATTTATGTTATGGGTTACGTTGCTTTCTAAGAATGGAGATTTTGTATGAGAAATAAAGAATGAGATGGAGATGTGTTTTGGACAGCAAAAATGATGAAGTTTCAGCATAATGAAGTGTGGGAAAGATGGGTAATGGATAATGGTGTGGTGTGATAGGTGTAGTGTAATGGTGTTATCTAAGAAGAGATATCTTTGTAAGGGAGATGGAGAAGTATGGAGGAGTTCAGAGGTATATGCAGCAAGGTGAATGAAATTTCAGAATATTGAAGATGAGAGAGGGATGGATGGTGCCCCCTTTAATGTGTAGCTTAGTCCTCTTTATATAAAGCCAAGTATGTAACTAGATCAGAACTTAGTTGAAGGGAAAATTAGCAAATAAGGAAAAATCCTTGGCAAAGTAAGTGGTTTCATTAGAGGGATTTTGTTTTTTAGCCAAAAGAAGAAAGCTAGAAAATTTAAGGCTAATGTTATAGCTGTAATAGTTGTCAATCACAGCTGTTACAACTAAATGATGTCATCCAAATGACATCTTGCTTGGAGAAAAAAATATTTGGCATTAAGTTCATGGTTTGGCTAAAAATGGCAAAATAATATTTATGGGATCCTCTTGTTTCTGGTACAACAGTTGGAGCTACTACAGAATGTGCTGAAACTGTGCAGCTTCTGCAGAAGTTATTTCTACTTTTGCTGGAGCTATTTGCAGCTTTTACTAGAGTTATTTTTGCAAAACAGCTTCTACTGGAGTAGCTGTTAGTGTTTTTGGCTAAGTTTCCTCTCTTAGAAAAATTATATGTTTAGTCCATATATAATTTTGGTAAGTAATAGACTAGTTGGTTGATATTTGATGAAGTTTTAAAGGTGTAATTATGGTCTTTTTGTATTTTAACCAAATCTTGGAGAGTAAGGAGAGCATTTAATGCTAGATATGAGATACTAATACATATTTAGCCATATGCTTGGAATTGATTTATATGAAAATAATAATATAATTAATATGAAATGATATAATTATATTTTAAAACTTATATTATATGATGGATATTAATTTTTATGTAAAGAGCATGGGGAGTTTTATCATTTTAAGTGTTATGTAATATAAGAAGCTTACCAAATATTCCCTATTACACACTAACCCGCCAGAGTTCAGAGAATTGGGGAACACATGCCAAGCAACATGCTTTCCTTTATCAACTTTGAACCACTGGAATTTTAATGAACATACTTCTTGGCCCTCCAAACCACGACTCCCAAAATTCCCCCGATGAGACTCATGAGCTTGGGATCATGAGCCAAAAATAAGATGATGTGCTATGAGCTTGAACCATGGGCTTTGATGATATTATATCGCCATGAGTTTTGGACCATGGGCTTTGGCATCATTTTGTGAATATGGACTCTTTTGGGCTTTAAAATAGATTTTCTCAAAATCCATGATAGTGTTGACGTGGTGCGGGTTGCCAATGAAATGAAGCTATGTGGTCTGAAAATTCACTATTATCAAAACAAGCGGTTACAAGTAAAGGAATCTGAGTACCTTATACCAACCTATAGTTGAACTCTTACCCCAATACCCAATTGGACTTGTTCTGTAGTGAAAATCTCTTATTTTCAATGCATGGCTCCCAGTACATGACTAATTAACTGCGCGATCCCAGTACACAACTTCAATCACCAACTAGAAAAAGTTGTTGGCTAAAAAGTTCTTCTATTCATCCCATGATGAAGATTATGAAGTTGCTTGGTCACAAAACCCTATGGTGTAAAAACACAGTAGCATCTTCAAGAATTAGGGCAAACTAGGTTTTCGGTCACACTTCTTCACTCTTATGAAATTTGCTCTTGTGCAATTGTGCGTAACCTTTTACAGCGTTTAAAATAATCCTTATATATGTTTAGGGTTGTGAGAAAAGAAAGCCCAAAGACATACTCATGAATTAGATGAAAACAGAATTGAGAAATCCATTTTTCATAAACCTCGACAGATACCTGTCTGTCTAGCAGCTGTAGAGCCACGGGTTGGAACAGCTTCTTCAAGGCTCGATAGATACTAGTTGTCGAGTTTTAATAAACAGCACTTTTCACACTTGAATCTTGGACAGACTTGCATGGCTTTAACACTTGAACTTAAAACCTTGTTTCTTGAAGCATTAAACACATTCTAGATCTACCCAATTACAAGTAAAGTATGTTTTGTCAAAGGATTAGCCAATTACATAAAATAGTGACATATATTCCTAACATGTGAAACACATATGTTCTAACAATCTCCCTCTTTGGCAATCCATGACAAAACCACAACAAACAAATGAACATATGAGAGAAGTCATAAATTACTCAACTCATATTCACTTGTTGAATACAATAAAATCTATCCTAACATAAACTCTTGAAAAATTTTGCAAGAAAAGAGTTTATGGCAAGTAGACTTTGACAACCTGTATTTCTGAAATACTTTAAACAAAACTCATCAAGGCATCTTAATGTGAAACAAAAATAATAGATTGCATGCAAGTTATAAGAAGCATGTGCATAAAAAGAAAAAAGAAACAACACATGAAATGGTAGGTGAAAAACATACATCAATATGTAAAGAATATAAGTACAATGTATGTCAAAATGGTCACAAGACCCATGTACAAGAGATAAATGTATCTAAAGTAGACAGAAAAGAAAAAGATACTTAATATCCTCACTACATCTGTCAATGTACACATTCCTCCTAACAAAAATCTCTTAAACTAACTCTCCCTCTAACTATGACTACTCTCATAACTACTCCCCCTTTTTGTCACGAGTGATAAAGGATAAGAGTGTCCAGTAGACATCTCGTCAGCACTGGAAGAGCTAGCATCACCATCATCCTCATCATCATCAACACTACCAGAGCCATCACTCTTATCCGCAGATGCCACGGGAGAGGAAGCCACCGTGTAACCACCCATCTCAGCTTGGCGTCGTGCAATACGACCAAGACGGGTGTTCACCTGACACAACTCATCACTAAAAGTGTCGAGGCGAGCATCCATGCGTTGAAGCTATGCCATGATGTCCTCAAGAGTCACACCACTCGTAGAAGAAGAGGGAGCGGATGTGGATGAAGCAGAAGGAATGGGAAGAACTACCGTACCAAGCCTCCTTGAATGAAATTGCACCTCGCTCTGTTTAACGGTAGCAGCGTCAATGGCACACATAACGTGAAAGTGGTCGGACACGGGAAAGGGAATAGAAAAATGGCGTAAAATCCTTGTGATAGCTAAAGGGAAGATGAGCTTATCATTGGTCATCAAATCCCTATATACATCTATAATAGAAAGAATGAAATGAGAGGGAAAATCAATAGTGAAATGCTCTAACAAAGAAAGCAAAAATTGAGCACGGGGCTCAGTAATAGAGTTTTAATGGGAAAGAGGATGCAAAACAAAGGTCACAACCATGTTAAGGAAATGAGGGCCTTTAGCAAAGGCCGAACAAGAAGTGAACTGATGATCACCCCAATTGGATGGATGCTCACAAAAAACAAAAATAAGCTCATCTTTAGATACAGTCTTAAGATAATCATAGCCGGGGTAGTCAGGATGCGCTACCCTTGGGACATAGAGCACAATACAATATCCGGTGTGACCACAATATGCGTACCTCAAACACGAGTAACAAAAAGAGGTTCTGGATAATCAAATCCATGCATGTTAGAGTAGAACTCTTGGATCAGTATGGATGGACATGTGACCGGGATGCACATAGTGACTCCCAACCCCTACTGTGAATGACAGTGGGTAGGTCAGTGTCAGAGAAGTCCAATAGAATGACTTGGTGCTCTGAATGAACGCCTCATCTAGAAAAGCTCTCAAAGAAGTCTGTTTTGGCCTTCTCATCACGGAACCGGACGTGTGAGGGAGTCGGATCAAACAAAGTAGATGCCCCAGAATGAAAAGGGTTCCGAGACAGAGTAGATTTACGCTTAGGTGCCATGACTCACTAATATAAACTAGAGAGTGGGGGGGGGGGCGGAGAAAGAAGCACTCAGAAAAGTCCCAAAACAGTTCAAATATATAAAAATATATAGAATGTAAAGACGTATACATGAAAATGCATGAGCATGTGATATACAATAGTAAAAACATCATGAGCTCAACCCAATCCAACCCTACCAGCACACATTCAATTTAACATAAATAACACACATCTAAATGCATGAAAATATAGTTATAATGCACATGAGATGCAATGCATGAAGATTTTAAAATAGTTTCACAAAAACCAACCCAAAAATCTTATAAAAAGCTCAACAGTTTTGAAAAACCCCAAATTTTCAACAAAAACCCAAAAAGTTAGGTAAAAAACATGTAATGCATGATGGATGAGTGAAAAAGAGACATACCAAAAGCAGAGAAAGCACACAAAGGCCAAAGAACACGTGGGTTGAAGGAAGGTTTGGAAAGAGAGATAGAGATTTTGGGAGGTGAAGAGACCAAATAGATCAAGAGAGATCGAGCAAAATGAAGTCCGAATCACGCTGAACAAATATATAGAAGTTCAATAATTCTTGACAAATAAAGGTGTCAAGGGGTGTCGAGAATTAAAAAGTTTCGACAGATTCAGTTATCGAGAAGGTGTCCAGAGGTGTTCACAGCAAAACAAGCTCGATGGATTGAGGTAGCTGTCAATGAACTATCGAAGGGATGGAAAGTTTCTCGATCAATCCACCTAGCTATCGAGAGGTGTCGAGATTGCAATAAAAAGCAACTAAAGAGCTCAATAGAAAGGTTAGGTATCGAGAGGTGTCGAGAAGCTGTCGAGATTGCTTTAAAAACTCAAGAAGGGAAAAACACAGGTATAAATGCAATCAATCATGCAACTCAACCAAAGACTTAATCAACATTTTGATCTCTCAAAATCATCTCTAATTAATAAAATTGATAGGCATTTAGATCCCAAAACACACACACACACACTAAACAAGTCTAACCAATTTTATTTTTCAAAAACAAGTTAAGAAAGTTTAGTGATCATACATTAACACATGTAAACCTTGTAATCACATTGTACCTTCGCATGTATTAAAAATAGCAAAGAATTTTGCGTGTTATGTGTGAAAAACATCGCAAGATTGCACAAGCATCTACATGTTATGATGATTTGAGATATGAAAAAATTACTTTAACGCACACACAATCATAACTGTTTGTTAGGACATATGTGATTCACTTGTTAGGAACATATGTCACTACTTTATGTAATTGGCTAATCCTTCGACAAAACACATTTTACTTGTAATTGGGTAGATCTAGGATATGTTTAATACTTCAAGAAACCTTATTTCAAGTCAAGTGTTAAAGCCATATAAGTCTGTCCAAGATTCAAGTGCAGAAAGTGTTGTTTATTAAAACTTGACAGCTAGCCATCTATCAAGCTATGAAGAGCTGTTGAAACCCGTAGCTCGACAGTAGCTTGATAGATAGGCATCTGACGAAGTTTATGAAAAACAAAATTTTAGTTCTATTTTGACTTCAATCCGTGATTATATGTTTGAGCTTTCTTTTCTCACAATTCTAGACATATAAAATGATTATTTTAAGGCCGTCAAAGTGGACACAAGTTGCACAAGTGTTGAGCAAAGTTTGTTCAAGCAAATTATGACCAAAGACAGAATTTGCCATAGTTCATCTTTCTTGTGAAGAATTTGATGTGCTTCTGCACTGTTGGGTTTTGTGACCAAGCATCTTCTTGATCTTCATCGTTTGGATGAACTAAAAAACTTTGTAGCCAATAACCTTCTCTAGTTGGTGATTGAGGTCGTGTACTAGGATCCGCAGTAATGGTTAGTCACGTACTGGGAGCCGTGCATTTCAAAGAGAGATTGTCACTACAAAACAAGTCCAATTGGGTATTAGGGTAAGGGTTCAACTGTAAGTTGGTATAAGGTACTGGGATTCCTTTACTTGTAACCGCTTGTGATATTAGTAAGTTCTTGGGAGTGGTGACCTTAAAATCACCCAGTGGGGTTTTTGCTGTATTGGTTTTCTCCATTCGTAAACAAATCACCGTGTCAATTTATTTTCCGCTGCATACTTAGTTTAATTGGTGATTTGTTTGTACTACCACGCGTTTGCATGTTAATTTGATTAATTATTAAACTTGGTTAATTAGTCAATTAATTCATCACAAGGGATCGATATATTTTTGGCCTATCATTGTTTGATGGGAACTATCACCTTTGAGGTACATCCTATAACTCCCACATCTCCTAGAATACATGCTTGCAATCATATATAAAGCATTTTGTATTCTTTTTGCTTTTTATTTTTTTTTGCATATTTTTCATTTTAAGCAAACCATGCATAGGCATATAAGAGAAAGAAAAGAAATACCAAATGATTTTGAGCTTTTGACATTTCACTTTTACTATGCTGAAGCATACATGATTAGTGGGCAACAATGGTGAGATAATTATTTATGCCTTTCTCTTAGGATTTTCTAGTCCTTCCCGTCAAAAAAAGTGATACGATTGTTAAGTATAAAAGATTACTTAATCTTACTCATCACAAACACAAGTCATAAAGCTCACTTGCTTAGTTGTGCATAAAGATGCTCTTCTAAGCTACAAGAGATACAAAGTTTAGAAAACTCTGTTTCAATGGCCATTCAAGGTACACAAGTACCAATGTACACAAAACACACACTGTTTTTGTATTTTTCAATTTTTTAATTTTTTTATTTTATATGAAAAATAAAATAAACCAAAACTGAAAAGAAAACAAACAAAAACAAATTAAAAAAAAAAAAAAAACAAAGCAATGCATAAAACTAGACTAACTCAAAATAATAAAACAAAACATACAAGTAATGCAAACCAAAACAAGAAGAGGAGAGAGAAAAAGTGACAGAATCACTTGGAGTCATTTTCCTTCCATACTTTGGAAGAACCTTTCCTTTGAGTGAATCCTTGAACCGGAGGTGAGGGAGAAGAATTGAAACTGTTCAAATTCGAAAAGAACATAAGGGTTTTGAAAAGATCTCTAAGGGGAGCAAAAGAGGATGGAAACTGATTCTAGTTTCCTGATGCGATCATGCTGTTGCTCTGTTGGGTGGCTAACCACTTATAGCAATTTGGTCAAGTATGACCGGCTGCTCCACTGTGATGACAGAGATGCTGCTTCTTTTGTTTAGGCTTTTAAGAGTTAGCCTTCTTAGCCCTAAGGTTTTTAACTTCTTTCTTATCCTGCTTAGAGGGTGCTCCTAAGATAGATTTACCCTTGTCTATGTTCTTACTAGCTAAGTCATTTTTAACAACATTGTTCTCAGTTTCAATATTATTACCAGGAGGAACAAAAACAGTAGTACTAGTAGAAGCAATACTAGGAAGAGAGAAATCACACCATAAACCGGTTCGATCGGAAGCAAATTTCTGAAGACTTAGTATCTCATCGAGCTTAGTGCTTGAAGTTTTTTCCAACTGAGCTCTGACTTGGAACAGTTCTGCCTCAAGCTTCTTGATCTTCTCAGCCAAGAAGTTATTCTCAAATCTCAATGCTCCAATAGTTTAATTGGCTTCATCAAACTTTGTAGTGATTTCTTCTCGCTCCAAATCCACATCACTAAGCTTCTTGGTGGTCAACCTATACAACTTCTCATACTTTTCTGAGACCTTGAATAACTTTGCATAGGCTGTATGGATGTCATCTTGTTCATCCATCTTCTCAAACTTGGACTCCACCAATTCCTCTTTTTCATCTAGATCTTCAATAATCCCCTTAATAGGATTGACAGTGGCAATGAAGGCATTCAAGATTCCGTCATCCTCATTGTCATAATCATCCTTAGGCTTAGTGTTACTCAATGTAGTAGTGCCTTCCTTTTCCCAATGGTCTTGAGATATGTGGGGCACTCTTGTTTCATGTGACCGAAACATTGACACCCAAAACATTTTGGTCTTGAGGGAACAGTATACTGACCGCCATCCCTAGCATCCTTCTTCCCTTTGTCTTCGCTCTTGAACTGTGAGGAGCTAGATTGCCTACAGTCCTTGTTGAAGCCCTTCCCATTTGCATTCTTCATGAATATCTTGAATTGCCTGGTGATGTAGGACTTCATCTTAGAATCTTCATCGTCAAAAGACTCATCTGTGTCACTGCTCTTAGCCTTTAGTGTCATGCTCTTGCTCTTACCCAACTTACCAATTCTTGTTAAACCTAACTCATAGGTCTATAGATTACCAACCAGCTCTGTTAGAGGAATTTTGTCAATGTCCTTTGATTCCTCGATTGCGGTGATCTTGGCATGGAATCTCTCAGGTAGAGATCTGTGCACCTTTCTCACAATCTTGGGTTCAGGAATGGTTTCCCCAAGATTAAAAGATGAGTTCACTATGTCTTTGAACTTGACATAGAACTCATCGAATGACCCATCCTCCTCCATCTTAATCTCTTGAAAGCTAGTAGTGAGCCTCTAACGCTTTGAATCTTTGACAACCTTAGTTCGCTCATAGGTTGTCTGGAGGATGGTCTATGCTTCCTTTGTAGTTTCAGTGGAGGATATCTTCTTGAATTCCTCATTAGTGACTGCACTGAACAAAGCATTCAATGCCCTGTTGTTAAAGTTTGCCGCCTTGATCTTAGCATCATCCCAATCAGCCGACGCTTCCTTCGACTTAGTCCAACCTATCTCCACAGCTTGCCACACTTTCTCATCTAGAGACTACAAGTTCTCATGCGTACTTTCCAGTATGCATAGCTAGTGTCATCAAATAAATGAGGTATAATAAGAAACTGTCCTCTACCCATGACAAACAGGGGTCCATGGAACACACAGCAAAGATTAAAACCTAATCAGAATGTGCCTGCTCTAATACCACTTGATAGGCCAAAAACGTATTAACCCCTTATGATAAATTAATTGATTAACTAACCAAGTTTATTAATTAATCAAATTGATAGGCCACAAACTGAATGACCTCTTGTGATAGAAATTAATTAATTAATTTATCACGCAAACGCGTGGTAGTACAAACAAATCACCAATAAACTAATTATGCAGTGAAAAATAAATAATACAGTGATTTATTTATGAATGGGGAAAAACCTAACGGTAAAAACCCCACCGGGCGATTTTCAAGTCACCACTCCCGAAACTCCACTATTATCACAATAAGCAGTTACAAGTAAAGGAATCCCAAGTACCTTACCAACCTACAATTGAACCCTTACCTCAATTCCTAATTAGACTTGTTCTGTAGTGACAATTCCCCTTTCTGATACACGACTCCCAAGTACGTGACTAACCAATTATGCAAATCCCAGTACGCGACTTCAATCACCAACTAAGAAGGTTGTTGGCTGCAAAATTCTTCAGTTTATCCACACGATGAAGATCAAGAAAATGCTTGCTCATAAAACCCTACGATGCACATACACAGCAATTTCTTCAAGAGAAAGAGATAAATTAGGGCAAGAACTTCGTCTCCGGTTACAATTTGCTTGAAAAGAGTTTTCTCAATGCTTGTAAAGAGTTTTCTCAATGCTTGTGCAACTTGTGAACTGTTTGACGGCCCTTAAAACAATCTTTTTATATGTCTAGGGTTAGGTAGGGTTAGGAGAAAAGAAAGCCCAAAGACATATTCACGAATCCCAAGAAAATCATATCAGAATTTTGAAATTCTTAAACCTCGACAGATAAAAGCTGTCGAGCAGGTGTTGAGCACACGGGGCTTGAACAACTTTCTTAAGCTTGATAGATGCAGCTGTCAAGATAGTTGTCGAGCTTTAATGAATTTGCATTATCAGCTTGTTTTCTTGGATAGACTTGAAGGCTTCAACACTTGATCTTAAAACATGGTTTCTTGAAGTATTTAAACACATCCTAAATCTACCCAAATACAAGTAAAGTGCGTTTTGTCAAAGGATAAGCCAATTACATAAAATAGTGACATATGTTCCTACCAAGTGAAACACATATGTCCTAACACAAATTAACATGCAAATCGCGTGGCAGCACAAACAAATCACCAATTAAACTAAGTATGTAGCAAAAATTAAATTGAAATGGTGATTTGTTTACGAATGGGAAAAACCTACATGGCAAAAACTCTACCAGGTGATTTTGAGGTCACCACTCCCAAGAATCCACTATTATCAAAACAAGCGGTTACAAGTAAAGGAATCCCAATACCTTATACCAACTTATAGTTAAACCCTTACCCCAATACACAATGGGAATTGTTCTATAGTGATAATCTCTCATTTTCAATGCACAGCTCCCAGTACGTGACTAACCAATTGCACGGATCCCAATACACAACTTTAATCACCAACTAGAGAAGGTTATTGGCTGTAAAGTTCTTCTTCTATTCATTCCATGATGAAGATCATGAAGTTGCTTGGTCACAAAACCCTATGGTGTAAAAACACATCAGCTTCTTCAAGAACTAGGGCAAACTAGGTTTCCGATCGCACTTCTTCACTCTTGTGCAATTGTGTATAACATTTTACGGCCCTTAAAATAATCGTTATATATGTTTAGGGTTGTGAGAAAAGAAAGCACAAACACATACTCACAGATTGGATGAAAATAGAACTGAGAAATCGGTTTTTCATAAACCTCAATAGATACCTGTCTGTCGAGCAGCTATCGGGCCATTAGTTGGAACAGTTTTTTCAAGGCTCAATAGATGCTAGCTATCAAGCTAGCTGTCAAGCTTTAATGAACAGCACTTTTCACACTTGAATCTTAGACAGACTTGCATGGCTTTAACACTTGAACTTGAAACCTTATTTCTTGAAATATTAAACATATCCTAGATCTACCTAATTACAAGTAAAATGCGTTTTGTCAAAAGATTAGCCAATTACATAAAATAGTGACATATGTTCCTAACATATGAAACACATATGTCCTAACAGGTAAATGTATGCTAGCGTAAGTGTGAGTATAGATGCAATGTTGACTATGCCTTTAATAGGGTTAAGATATAAAACAATGAGAGAAAGCCAACCTTAGAGTTAGGCAGTTTTAGGTGCCTAACACCTTCCCAAGACCGTACCTTAACTCTAAACCCATATATCTGATAGTAAGATCAATGGTCCTTCCTCAAGAGGATGCAATATATATGGTTCCTAGACCATTGTAAAAAACTAGGTGGCGACTCCCCCTTATATCTACAGTGGTGACTCCACTAGGGAATGTAAGTTTAATTCTCATGTGTCCTATGTCTTAACCTTAATAAAGGCTTATTCAGTACTTGTTTGCACACACTTCACATGGTTCATTTGTCCCTTAACTGCAGTTGGTGATGAGTGGGAAGATGGACGGCTCCATTCGGGCCCAAATCTTTCAAAGTTCATCCCACCAACTCACAATCAGTGCCATCACCTATAATGGGCTTTGAGTACGTTAAAATTTGCTACCAATCCACTATGGGGTCCACCTAGGCCCTCGGTTGAAATCATAACCCACCAAGTTGTGAGTGACCTACTTATCTATCCCTTTAGCCTTAGGGAGCCTACCTACACTTAGACAAATCCTAGATCCTATCAATAAGAGGGTACCCTTTAAATATTCCTTGTTATTCAACCATATATCTTGTGATCATCTAATTCTAAAGGACAAATAAAAGATGTAAGGAATTGGAGGATGACCCAAAAGTTATGGCATACCCTAAGCTATTGAGATGAAAAGAAAAGAAGTTCTCACATTTGAGAAGCTTATCCCAAAGTTCAAAAGTATATCTTAACTTAAAAGGTTCATAAGACCATAGCCTAATTACTATCATAAGCCCAAATCCAAAGGCCTTTTTGAAAAGAGGATCTTGGGCCTAAGGTAACAAGTATGCTATAGACTTAGCATCCAACATCTTTTAAAGCCCAAAATGAAACTCCTTAATCTTAGGTCTCTTTGTTGCATGCCTAGGCCCAAAATGATGAGAATTTCATGGACTTTGAGAGGAAGGCTAGAATATATCCTAACTAGAGGACTAATTCAAAAAAAAAAAAAAAAAGTTTTTTGGAAAGAAGAAAAGTTTTCAAAAAAAAAATCTTTTGTAAATAATTTTTTAAGAAGTGAAATTTTCAAAAAACAAAAAGGAAAAGTTTTCAAAAAAAAATGATAAAAGAAATTTTTGAAAAGAAAAATTTTAAAAGAAGATGAAGGATGATCCATAAAGCCATGATATACCCAAAATTTTGGGCCCATTAAAAAAAATTCAAATCAAGAGGGCCCAAGATCATGAGTATACCATAGACTTTAGAGGAAGGCATTGGGTCATAAAGTTATAACATACCCTAGCTTTTGGGTCAAAATCCAAAAATCTTTTTCAATAGTAAGAGAGCCCAAGATCATGAGTATGTTATTGACTTTATTGAAAAGTTGTGAACCAATCCATGCTTTGGGAAAGTTTTGAAACCCTAAAGCCCAAAGACATGGGTAGGCTCACCAAGAGCCCAATAAGGATTAAAAAGGGAAATCTTTTTAAACCAATTGACCAAACTCTTCAAACTAGGGGCAAGGCCCATTTGAGAATGAAAGATAAAAGTGGAACAAACTTTTGAAACTAAGGGCAAGGCCCTTATAAGGGGAGAGAGTGAACATTCAAGATTGGCTTTGTAATGGGACAAGTAAAAGATTTTGATGTGTTATGATAAAACTTGGTCACTTTTTTTTCTCTAAAAAAAATTTAAAAAGAAAGAAAATATGTGGACTTCTAATTGTCATGGTTCATTTTAAGTACAAGTTCAAACAAGTTTTTCATAAGAAAAGAAATTTTCCAAAGCATGATGGACTTGCATAATAAATGGGGCATAGATTTTTATGTTTGAATTTATTGATGAGACCATTTTCATAAATCCTAATAGAGCACAAGATGTGGATTAATCTTGCAAAATTCATGAGCAACCTATGCTTTAGCCCAAATAAGGATGAGAGGGCAAGATGAGTGACTTGTAATTGGATTCAAAGCCCAAAGTAAAAAAGCCTAGAAAAAAAGAAAAAGAAAAAAAAAATGTTGGGCCTGGATCTAAGTGAGGAAAGATGAGAGAGTGAGAAGTGTGAATGATGTAATTGGGCTTTAAGCATAGGGGAAAAAAGGGAAAACATGAATTTTGAAAGATTGGTGTAGCTCATTCTATTTCTAAGTCCAAGATAATGAAATAATGCAAGACTTAGAATACGAATGAGGCATAATATTGTCCACAAGTTGATGCAAGCAAGAAAAGTTGATTAAGACATATGGTCCAAAACTTTAAAAGACATTGAAAGCACATATTTATTTGATCAAATTTTGTTTTAGGCACAATAATACTCTCTACTCAAAAGAACTTCCTAAGTTCACTTGGTTTTGATCACCTATCCCTAGTCGCCTAAAGGAAGTTGACACTGTTGTACTAGAAAGCATGGCTGGAGTTACTAATGAGGCAATTATCCAAATGTTGGCTAAGCAAGCAGAAATGCTAGCACAATTTGGAAATCGCCTAGATTTTTTGGAAGTAGAAAGAAGGGAGAAACCCCAACAAGATAAGGAAGGTGAGGAAGATGAAGTTAATCATGGCAAGAATGGGAAGATAAACAAGATAGCTGTTAAGATTGCCATGATAAAGGAAAAGATGGAAAAGATGCAACAAGCCTTTCACAAGGCCCAAGGGATGGATGACTTCTTGTATACTATGGGTGGATTGGTCTCAACCCCATTGATGCCATTGCCTCCCAAGTTCAAGATTTCTGATGCTGAAAAGTTTGATGGAAATGGTGATCCAAGGCAACATATTCGGCAATATTTGAGCTTGGTTGGAATGAAGGGATGAGAATCAAGTTTAGTGTGCCTTCCCTATGTTTCTCACGGGAAATGCCTCAAGATGGTACTACAACTTGGATCCAAGCAAGAGTAAGATGTGGAATGAGCTAGTGGATTTGTTTGTGGACTAATTCATCTTCAACACCGTGATTGATGTGACTTTGAGAGACTTGGAGACTACTAAGCAAGGGTTCTACGAGACATTTTCTGAGTATATGATGAGGTGGAAGAACAAAATTTCAAGGATGGTTAATAGACCCAATGAAAAGGATCAAATTAACATGATTATTAAGAACTTGCTTCCAACATACAATAATAGGCTTCTGTCATCGTCTATCAATTCCTTTTCGGAGTTATGTGATTGCGGTACTAGAATTGAAGATGACATTAATACTGGATAGTTAGAACTAAGTGAATCCAAGTTTCAAGCCAAGAAAATGTTCAATGGAGGAGAAAAGGGGGTGCTCTCAACAATGTGAATGTTGATTTTACTTGACTGCAAAAGAGGGTGTTTGATGATCTCCAAATGCCTTTGTCAAAAGTACTAGTAGTCTTGACTGAGGAGGGGCACCTCAAGCCACTTGATCCTACTCCTCTTCCAAATCCAATCCCACCAAATTGGAATAGGAATGATCATTGTGCCTTCCACCAAAGCATAGGACACAAGAAAATAGTTGTCTAGGGATGAAGCATGAAGTTCAAGATCTAATTGATCAAGGGGTGATCGCCAAGTCAAAACCTCAAGAAATGGGTGAGTGATAAACAAGAAATAATGAATAAAGGGATGTGCCTAAGAGATTTGATCCATGTGAACACCTTTGCTACAGGATGAGCCATTTCAATTTTGTTGAGTCTTTTTCAATTGTCATGTCTCCAATTTGTTGAGTCTATTTAAGTCTTTCCCTTGTTGTGTTGTCGAGTCTTTCTTCTTATCATGTTGAGCCGTGTTCTTTTGAAATTTCAATTAGTGTTGTTTCACTTTCAAGAAAGATGGCCATTCAAATACGATGTGTATCATGTGATCTTTTTTTGCTAGCTTTGAAATGAATGAATCCTTAAACCTAACACATTGGTTAATCCAAATAAGGGAATTGTCTTAGTTCATTCAATCATAAAGAGCAAGCATGAAAGTGAGAAAGAGGGCAAGAGATAAAGAGGAAAAAAAAAAACTTAGATCAGGTGAGAGACTACAAAGAATGAGAATAATAAGTGATAAGAGATTCCTTAAAGCACAAGACAAGAATGAGTCCAAAGGTGGGAAAGAGAAATTGAATAACTTGTTGTTTCACATGGATGACACTACAATGATGGGAGCTTGATGAGATGAAAGGGCTAACCTAGGTTTGGAAAGGCTAAGCAATCAAGGTTGAAGGGATGAGAGGCCATTTTTTTGCTACCTTTTTTGCAATGAAAGATTATTTCCACTTGCTAACCCCATTGAGCCTAGATGAATTCCTTCTTTATACCTATGCCATGAGATTACCCCCTACACTGGGGGCATGTTCTTAAGAGATGGTGATTTGAAAGGTTTACCCTTAACACTAAGGGCATAGTCTAATATTGGAAATGATCAACCTTATACTAGGGGCAAATTTTGTGGATGAATGATGGAGGGATGTGAGAATGATTTATAAGTGAAAGGATACCCCTTTTCCTAAAAAGGGACTTGGAAAAAGGAAAAAAGAAAAAAGAAAAGAAAAGAAGAAAAGAAAAAAAAAAGGAAAGTAAGAGATAGAAGAAAACAAGAAAGGAAAAGGAAATGGAAGTGAGAATCAAAAGGGACAAGGAAAAATGGATGAAAAAGAAGAAAACAATGCAAGCACGAGATGAGTAGTAATCTTTGGCAATTAGGATACCTAAAGAATAAAATTGAATTTGAGCCTCGAATACCCTTCATTTCTTAATTCTTAGAATCCTAGCCTCATTACGATCCATAAACAAGTCCTCTCTGATCAATTGAGATTGTTTAGCCCTACAAAGTTTGGAAAGCTTAGCCTTAGTTGTGAAGAGAAAAAAGAAAAAGAAATAAAGAAAAGAAAGAAGAAAGGCCTGCTAGGTTGAAACCCTGAAAAGGCTGTTTAGGCAAAAGTTAGGGCACCTTGAAAAGAAGTAAAGAGGAGTAATAATGAAAATGGTGAACTTACTCCAAGCTAGGGAAAATCATGAATGGAATGGATAAAGGAATGAACATACAAGGAAAGATGAGACTAGCTCCAAGCTAAAGCAACCATGATGAGGAGAAAAGTGGCCATACATGAGAGATGAGTTGATTTAGGAGAATGCAAGTAGAGAGAAGTAAGAAAAATGAGGTGTGCATTTTCAAACAAGGATAATGATTGAGTTACTAGAGATGATCAAATTCCAAATTCATATTTAGACTAATCAATGAAGATGGTAGTTAATTCATGCAAAACTAGCTTAAAGAGAATATGCAATGATATGCAAAATCATCTGGATCCATGATCCCCTGTTTCGTTACCTCCTTTCTTCAACTCCTCCAACTTTCCTTCAAGGTCCTCTTTGTTGTGCTCTACTATCTCTAAACTCTCATCGTGCTTGAAACTTCTTTTCCCTAGAGTCTTTTCCAACTTGTTGTGCTCATAAATACTCATTTGTCTCAAACTTGTGTCATGTATAGAACTTCATTGATCTAGAGTCTCTTTCAACTATCTTTGATCTTCATCTAGAGGTGTTAGAAATTCTAGGAAATTGATGGTCATCCAAAGGTAAAAGGTGCATAATAATAACAATGAAGTGAATAATTGATGTGTTGAGTAAATATGTGCCCCCATAAAAAGAAAAGAATGCAATGAACTCATGGCCTAATCAACTCTTCTTTGCTAATGCTCTTAAGGGAAAATACTTTTCTTAGAAGTTCAAAAAAAAATGGGAAAGAAAATTTATTAAAAAAAAAATGTGAGATGTTGAAAATAAAGAAAAGATGAAAAAATGAAAGATGAAGATTCACAAAATGAGGAATTGGAAAATGAGAGAAGACAAAGAAAGGATGGAGATGAAGATGAGAAGAGAGAGAATTGATGATGCACAGAAAATCAATAGGCTAAATGCTCCGGGCTTCAATGATCTAATAATTGCTTGAAAGGCCTGAAAAGAAAAACAAACTATCAAAGGAGACCGGGGCTAACCGGCCAAGAACCCTCCGATGCTTAAATTAATTTCTCTCTTAAATTCTGGAGTTCCAACTTTTTGGGAGTTGTCTAAAACTTACCTTCATTTGATGTGAATGAGTGTTTATATAGTGTGCTCTTGAAACGGTTACTTGTCTTGTAACTTCCCATATATTTGAGGAGTCAGAAGGTTCAAGGATAACTTCTACAACCGCTATAGGAGTTAAAATATTTTTTTCTATAACTGTCGTTGGAAGTTAAGTACTAAGTAGGAAGTTATAGCAATGAACCAAGATTTTTCTCATGCCTTGAAATAATAACATGTGGTTCAATTTTACTGGCTCTTGTAGATAAATCTCTATGGAATTTTCCAAGTGTCAAAGGTCGTCCAAGCGCTTGCCTCATGGATGACCCATATGCTCTTGGACGACCGTTTTGCTAGGTACAGCCATTCTTGCCTTCTTGGCTTGGACAACCCTCATGGACGAATTGGAGTTCAATTTTCAGTTCACCATCAGTTGCCCCCTTGTCCAAAGGTCGTCCAGAGCACTTTAAAATTTACAGCTATTATTTGAACATGCCTTTACATTAGTTGTTAAACGTCGTGCCACGTGTCATGACCTCATTGGTGATTGGTCGCGTCGATTTACCTTTTTGAGGAATATGTCACATGTCATTTTCTGGTTGGTTATGTCATTTTAAATGCCAAAATTTGCTACCTATAAATAGCAGAATTCCTCTCCTACCCTTCACATTTCTTAAATTCTCTCCCTTGACATTCCTCGTCCAGTGCCTAGTCTAGGGGTATTTTGGTTATTTTTTAAGTTTTAGAGGTATTTCAGTCATTTTCTAGAAATTTTAGATTTTATGTCATTTATTTAAAATTTAGATAGGTTTTATTAGGCATTAGTGAGTTTATTTATTACGGCTCAATAGATTTTACACTAACTTAATTCTAAGTGCGGAATAGTGTAAATACGAGCGGATAATCAAACAAGCTACTCTAACACATATTCATATAAACACAGCAGTAAAATGAAATGTAAAAGAGTAAGGAAGAAGAATGCAAACATAGATAACACACCGATGTGTTATCGAAGAGGAAATCGAAGAACTTGGCGAAAAACCTCTTCGCCATCCTCCAAGCGGTAATCGATCTACTACATAATTAGTTGGGATACATGGGTTAGCGAGAGACCCTCCAAGCCTAATCTACCCACTGTACCTAAGCCTTCCAAGCTCCTACTCCAACAAGACTTCTCGGAACCGTGTCTTGTCTAGCTCTCTAGATCCCGTAACAAGCTCCATGTTGCATCTGCCATCCTTGGCTTCTTCCAATGCTTCCCAGTAGCACCAAAACCTCACTTGACACTCTGAAAGGTTGTGGTAAGTGTTTGAGCTATCAACCTCTCAATGGTATGAAAATGGAGAAGTAAGAGTTGAGGAAATCCACAAGCATGTGTAGAGATATATAGGTATGATAATCTCTAACTCTCAAGGTGTTTGGTTAGGGTTTTCTCTCAAAAGCACTTCTTAACATTTGTGGGTAATGTGGGTATATATAGTGTGGGTACAGAAAGTGTGTATCAGATAGTACGGTCTGGCAAAACAGAATGTTTCGCGGGTGTCTCGCAGGAAGGCCTTACTTACGAGATACTCGCGAAACACAGCTGTCTCCAGCTGTACTGACTCTTTGCACTCTAGTCGTATGCAAGGCACATGCTTTACTTTGCGGGATGCTTAGTCGCGAGTTACTCGCAAGAAATCTTCTGGCTTCAATTGCATGAGTCTTCACACACACTCTCTCTCTCTCTATCACACAACCCTTACAATTAAATCCCACAACAAATACAGGGTACAAAAGATTGAATTTAATTACAATCAAATTTGGCACGGAATAAAAGCCAACAGAATACATAATGTAAAATCACAACTTTACAAATAACCTAATTGGTCTTTACACATTTAACCTAAATATTTAAATCGGTTGGGTTAAGACTTATCCAAATGAGGTGGGTAATGGATGGTTTCATAGATATGGATAAAAATTGTCATTCTTCTTTCCGCATATAAAGTTCTTGGGGCTTAGGAGGGAAAGGATTCAATCTGTGCATCTAACCGTGTTATTATGAGACAACAAAGAGAGAAATTTTCCCCACCTCCAATATAGTAGTAATTGAAATGTTTTGGAACAAGTTATTATTGGTTTGGATTTAGTTTTAAACTTGTTTTGTGGAGGGAATTTGGGAACTAGCATAGTAAGGGGGTTCTATATAGTAAGCTAACCCACGTTTCAAAGGAATAAGCAAAATAGCATCTCAAGTTTTAGAAACTCGCTTTGCATTTGCTGACTTGGATAGATTGCACCACATAGATCTCAAGTCTTGAAGACTCGATTTCTACAAAGCAAAAACCGAGTCTTTAAAACTCGATTTGCTTCGAGAAAAATAACGCATAGATCTTGAGTCTTATAGACTCGAGTTTTGCTAGGTAAAAATTTTAAAAACACAATGCATTAGTCACTAACGCAGCCCTCACTCTCTCAACCATAACACTCTACCTCACACTCTCACTGCCTCAGCCTCACTCACCCATAACTCTCACACTTCTCACACCACATTGCCTCTTACTCTCACTCACCACATTGCCTCTCTCACTGCTCCTCCCTCTTAACAAATTCATATCTCAAGTAAAGGTTTTTTGATTTGATTGTCATTGTAGTTAGGTATTATTTGTTGTTGTGTGTAGGTTAAAGAGTTTGACTATTTATTTCGTAGATAGTTAACATAATTTAGTTAAGATACCAATATTGTGAATTATAGAAATTTGTTTTGTTAGTGTTAATTTTTTGAGTAATTTATTTGCATGGTTTTTGTTATCAAAATTTTATTCATCATTTTTAGGCTCTTATTTTTATCATGATCTTATAAGTTTTTTACTTTATTCATCATTTTTTTGGGTACGAACTGAGTGGTGAATGAATTGTAATGAATGGGTATGTAATCATGCCCTTTGAATGGGTATGAAATAGGTATGTAATGAAATGAGTGACTTACTCCCTTTGAATGAATTGTAATGAAATGGGTATGTAATTCATGCCCTTTGAATGTGTAATGAAATGACTTTTTTGTATTGGGTATGAAATGGGTATGTAAATGTTATGGGTATTTAATTAGATAAAATGTTGTATACTTTTACAAGGATTTTGGCTTTTTTTTTTTTTGTGTTGGGTATGAAATGGGTAGTCTTAGCATGACAGAAAAAGGATTCGGGTATGAAATGCGTAACGAATGTGTAATGAAATTCATACCTTTTGAATGAATTGGAATTTGTACTTTGTGTAGTTTGACTAGATAAAATGTTTTTTAACAAACATAGTAACTTGACTCTAACAGATTCACAATGACTATAATTGATATAATCCTTTACCACGGTGGTCCGCTTAAGAAGGCCAATGTGAACAACAGATTGCCATTTGAAGGGCCAAGTATAAAGTGCTATTATACCCAAATTAATCGTAGGTTGAAGACCATTGATGAATTGAAGATGATAGTTATGGAAGAATTGTGTGTGAATCTTGTTGTTCACAACATACAAATTACTTATGTATACCACATGAACTCCTAAAGCACCGAATTAATTAAAAGTGTATGGCGATAGAAGCAAACAAACATGTAAAGATCATGTTTGACAAGTTGGAAAGAATACCCAAAGTAGATGGTATTGAGTTGTACATACAGTTGGAGCCACATGCAGAAGTTGGTATTGAGAAAATCCAACAAACAACCACAAGTTTATAGGTTACAGTTCCGGATGCTCAATATGAGTATTCTACACATGTAGAGGATGATGATGTTCATGTTGATGATGATGACAACGATGATGATGACGATGATGTGATGAGATTACTGGCATTAACGGTGAAGATTTTGTCAATATAGATGAGTATGAAGAAAGGATTGAACGAAAGGACTTTGGGGACTTTGAGAGAGACATTGATGACGATGAGACATTGGACGGTAGTGAACCTAATGCAGACAATGTTATTAGTGTCCAAAATATTACGAACACAATCCCTACCTATACACCTCCTACCTTGTCATTTTCTGCAAATACTTGGGAAAATATGATTGATCCTTCAAATATTGAGATACCATTTGTGTCTACTTGGAGAGAAGGGATGAATTTGTGCAAAGGGTTGACTTTTGCCAATAAAGTGGAGGTGAAGCACGCATTAACAATTTGTGCTCTCAAGGAAAACGAACATTTTATGATCAATAGGTCGACGAAGATTAAACTTTGTGCAAAATGCATGGATAAGTCATGCAAGTGGTATGTCTGCGCAGTCATGAAGCTCAATCTCCACGAACTATGGATGGTCACCGTATATGTGGGTCCTCATACATGTATATCGATTGGGGTGCGAAATGATGGTAGAATAATGAATTGTAATTTTATTGCATCAGACATCATTAAGAAGTTATATGAGGATCACACTACCTCAATTAAGCATCTCAGATCTATGATAGAGTCAAAATATGAGGGCCATAAGCCTTCTTACTACAAGGTATGGGATGCGAAACAAAAGGCGATTGGGAAGATGTTTGGGAATTGGGAAGAATCTTACCAAAGGTTGCAAAAGTTGCTAATGGCATATATTGATCAGGATCCGAATACCCAGGTGTTCTATCATCCCACACCCATTGGTGAAGATGACACCGTATTTTTGCATTATGTGTTTGGTCTTTCGGTCCATACATTGATGAGTTCAAATATTGCAAGCCGGTTATCAATATTGATAGGACCCATCTGTATGGTAAATATCAAGGAAAGTTGTTGGTCGCAATGGCAACCAATGCTAACAACAAGGTATTCCCTCTCGCCTTTGCTGTTGTGAATTATAAGTTAGGGTCCAGTTGGAGGTGATTTTTACAATGCCTCAAAAATACGATTGGCGATGTGATACCTAACGAAGGCATTTGCATAATTTCTGACCAATATCTTGGTATCAAAAACGCCATTGCAAATTGGCCTAGAGGGGATGATGGAAGAGCATGGGTATATCATGGATATTACCTTCGACATGTTACTAGCAACTTTAACACACATTTTCAGAACTTGACTCTAAATTCAGCAGCGTTGAAAGCGGGACATGCTACTCAGGTAGTTAAATTTGATACCATAATGGAATAAGAAGAAGGTGACGGGGAAGGATGGCAAGGAAAAAGGAAAAGATTATCTTCCATGCACATACCTAATGAGCGAGTCTGTGGATATATGGACCCAGTCACATGATGGTGGGAAATGTTTTGGGGCAATGACAACCAATATATCAGAGTGCTTCAATGGTGTACTGAAAGGTGCACGGGGCCTTCTTATTGCCGCAATGGTTGAGTTCACTTGGTCCAAACTTGTTGAATATTTTCACGACCGGCACAAAGAAATTACTCATGAGTTGTTGGAGGGTAAGAAATGGAGTACATATGCCTTCTCCACGTGGGAGGAAAATAGGCATAAATCTGAGAAACACTATCTCAAGGCATTTAGCAATCAACATATGATATATCAAATAGTTACTTCACTCAACATGTGTAGCACAGAAAGGGAGACCACAATTATAAAGTTCGGTTACTGGAAAGAACATGCAATTGTGGGAAATGGCAAAACATTAAAATCCTGTGTTCACATGCATTAGAGTATGTGATGCACTAAAGATTGATTCGACCACACATATTCACCCATGTTATACTTTGGACTATGCCCTTAACACAAACTCACATGCATTTGCGGTTCCTAAGTCAGAGTCATTATGGAAGGATCCCATGGGGCCAAAATGGTTGCCTAATCCAGCATTGTTGTAGGCCAAAGGTCGACCAATAAAGTCGAGAATAAGGAATGAGATGGATGGAGTAAGGAATATAGATCGAGAACCGAGATGGCAGAGGGAGGACGCAAATTTGATTGAGAGTCAACCCAAGCAGACATGTGGACTGTGTCATGCTTCCGCGCATAACCGCAAAAGATGTCCGCAGTCCCATGGCACTTCCACAAGTGGTCATGTTCCAAACTAGGTAGGTGAAAGATGGCAAAAAGTTCTGGATTGGTTAAATAATTGCTGTTCATTCTATGTTTACCTAATGTTTACTATCTTGTCTCCTAACGTAATTAGTCTACGTTTTTCAGGCATGCTTCCCTGGATGATGTTTTTCTTGCGCTAATCGCTGATTTTAGGAAAATTGACTACGTTGTATCGGCACAATTAATTTTTTAGTTTTTGCTGAATGTACTTGTAATTCTCTATCCAATGTACCTGATTGAACTTTGTGCTTTGAGTAGTACGATTAGATCTACAAATTAGGCCTGATTGCACATGTTTAGAATATTAATATATTGAGAATGCCTTTTGCTGTAATTTAAGTGCATTTACATTGTAAAGCTATGTCTATGTAGAAAGCGTAACAATTTTTGTAGTTTGGTGCTATTGACGGTTGTTTTGGGGAAGCCAAATAGAAAGAAGCCCAGCAACATGGGCAGAAAAGAATTGGTAAATGGATAGAAAAAATCATTAAGCCCAAGCGATAAGAATAATGGATTACAGGTCCATGAAATAACAAATGTGCCTTGAGGAAGCAAACGGGCTTAAAGAAGCCCAGAAAGCGAGGAATAACAAACTCATGGGCAGTATATGATGTGAAAAGAAGTTAGTAAAGAGCCCATGGAAATGCAGAGTAGGAAATGGGCCAAGGAAGCCTAAGGAAAGCAAATGGGCCAAGGATACCCAAGAGAAAACAAATGGGACGCAGGAGCCCGCAAGCAGTACAACCAAAAAGGCCCAAATGACTGTACTGAGTCATAAGTAACAAGCCCAAAGAGGCCCAGCAGGCTTGGACCAAGTAACATCATAGCAGGAATAGCAGAGTGATATGGCAGGAAACAATGGCAAGGCTACGGAAAGAGTAAAAGGATAGGCTAGAGAAAAGGAAGCCCACAATCTGGCAAAGCCCAGCCCCAAAGGAAGCAAGGGTGTAGAAAATATGAGATCAGAAAACAGCCCACACCATAAGAAGCCAAGAATGATCAGCAGAATGTGCAAACAGGTCTCCAGATCATGGCAAGCACGTAAGCAGTAGGCAAGCTTTGAAGGAACATAAAAGTAAAGCAAGCGCAAGGCCCAGGCATCACCAGCCTGTACCCAGCCAATACGGGACGTGGTGAAGTCATGGGTCAGAGGTAAGAGGGCATGGTCTGGCAGTGGGGAGAGGGGAAAAACTTATTCTGAGGTTCCTGCTCAGGCTTTTTTAGGGGAAATGTCTTACTGGGATGACATACCGCCCAAAAGAAGTAAAGGTAAGTGGGAACCACTAGGTGCATGCCATGAGGGATACAGAGAGAGAGCACCCACACCGTAGCAGGTAAGGATGCCACGGCAGACAAACAAACAAAATAGTCCTCTTTGTCTGGTGGTAGGAATGGCACAGCCAACACAGATGAACCAATGGTGGTTGGCAAGTACACCCTGACCAGACAAAGGTGGTTAAGAGCAAAAATAGTAAAATCCGGTCACAGCAGGCACTATAAAAAAAGGGACCCTAGCCATGCACAAGGATCACGAACGGAGGGTAATAGGAACTTAAAAGAAAACCACGAAATAGAAAACAAGCATTGAGAAAAGAGAGGAAAAAGAAAGATAAAAGAAAAATTAGAAAAGAAGGAAAGAAAAACAGTGAGTTAGATTGGCAGGTATGCACCAATAGGTTGATTCCCTCTCTCCCTCTCAAAGTCCTACTCTCTATCAAAGGAAAAAAACCTCTATTGAACATAAACCATTTAGGCCCATTCCCTCAAAGCAATTAATTTTACTCCCTGAGGAGATTATTTGCATTGAGGAAGTGGTTTCCTTTCTCAGTTTCAAGCTCCGTAGTGTCACTCGGTGTGGCAGACTGACTTTCCCCTCTTCTTAATCCAAGAAACCTATTGCTATTATTTTTTGTTATTTTTTGTATATGGAGGGTACTTCTTGCCGCTCCCTTTTTTATTTATTTTGTCTAGGTTTCCTCTTGTGTTACCTTTATTATACCTGTCTGCCATAACTCCCTGTAATAGCTCTACTTGCCATGAGTATGTGATCAAAACCTGGCAAAAAGGGGCATAGTTTGTGCACAAGCCGGATCAAAGTGAGTTGCAATTGGACCGGTCTCAACTCCCTTACTCAGAATACTTAGGCCCAATACCACAGGAGGCAGCCCAGCCCAATATTGTAAAAAAGGCCCACAACAGGTGCCTATTAAGAACGCTTTTTGATGTAATTTAAGTGCATTTACATTCTCAGCTTCTCTACCTCTCAATGAGTGTTTGTGGATTACATTCTTAGCTTCTCTATCTCTGTTTCTCAGCTTCTCAGCAAGTGTATGCACACATTTCAATTTCAGGTTTGCCTGCATGTCCAGGAAAAAAAAATTCCCAGTGAAACTCGAGTTTCATAGACTCGAGTTCCATTGGTGTGAACACTCAAAAAACAGAGCATGCCCTCTGCCCGAAACAAAGCATGCCCGCTATATAGAACTCGAGTTTTAAAGGCTCAAGTTCCTCTCATATATATATTTTTAAATCTCGCTTTTTTTTTTTTTTGGAATTTTGTACATATCAGCTTTTTTTCTTAGCTAATGCTTGCTGGAACTCGAGTTTCAAAGGCTCGAGTTCCTTTCATTTTTTTTTTTTTTAAATCTCACTTTTTTTTCTTTTGTACATATAAGCATTTTTTCTTAGCTAATGCTTTTTTTTTTTTTCCTTTTTTGTTGCTTATTGTTATTTATGGTGGGGTATATGTTTTCACAGTGGCGGAGTCATAAATTTTGAGGTGGGGAGGCCGAACTATTGTGTCAAGATAAACTCAAATCACAAATAGACACTACTCTAAAAATGAGAGGAATATATATGTGTGTGTATGAAAATATAAATTTTAATTTGCTTATTCTAAAGTAAGTTATATACATATACACAAATTATCAACTTTAATATGTACATATATACACCTAGACACAAGATCTTCTTTATAAAAGAAATTTATAATCTTCTTAAACTCTAATAAGTATACAAATATTGTATAATTGGGTATACAACATACAAATATAAAGCCCAGTAACAACAACAACAACAACAACAACCAAGAAAAAAAAAAACCCGAATATAGTATCTTCCATCAAAGTCATGCTTTTCAATAATACTTCACGTAATAAACTTCATAAATTATTATTTTTATAACAAAATTATACATAATTTTTTTTTAATACATAAACTGTTCACAAAACTTCATCCATGTTTGACAAATCAAAATCATATTGTAATAACTGAAGTCTCATATGAGTTTTTTTTCTTGATAAAATCTTAAGAATAGAAAATTTCAACCAAATTGCATATATTATCAATGTTGAATGATTTGAATGCATTAATAGGATTTGAAATTGAGCTAAAAATTAGGGGTCCCACTATTTACTCACAAAACTTACTATGTAATTATTTCATTCTATTGCAATTGTATATTAATACTAAACGTTTTTTGGAAAGGATTACTAGATTAGTTAATCAATGCTTCCTTTTAGGGGGCCAACTTCTAATTTTTTTTTTTTTCATATAAACTTTAAATATTTATAATAAAAAATACCTATATTGTAAAAAAAATTAAAAAAATATATAGGGGCCAAGGCCCCCCCAAGGATGCATGTGGCTCCGCCACTGTGCTTTCGAAAATAAAAATAAAAACACTGGGGAAGGCAGCTTTATATAGAAAAGAAGGTAGCACATTAAGTAAAATCAAAACTTCAAGAGCTCTCCACATGCTTGTTCATAGCAAATCGTACAGCATTCCACAATTTATTACACCACTAACGATACCCCATCCTCTAGCCTCTTATGAAGACCTTCCAAGGATATCCCATGTATTACTTCAAGCAAATCAATGACATTTCCCAAGGACCTAGACATCTTGCGCCCATGTGCATCATGAATCATGGGATGCAAATAAACCTGCATAGAGTTTAAGTTGCTTCAATTAGATCACACTGGCATAAGCTACCAAACCATGACCACAAATTCATTACCTTTGCAAGATAACAAACACATTGGCTCTAAAGTCAAACACAAGTATGCATGCACCACAATGAGTGAAGTAGCATAGTCTTCTATTTCCTTAATGACTCTTGCTCAACCCATGATATGCTTCCTTCCTTCTTGTCCATGAGTTTCTCTGTGGTTGGTATGGAAGGAAGGTGCCACACATGTAATCACCCCTCTCAAGGATCAAGGGCCTAACACTGAGAAATTGCTTTGACACCCCCATCATGCTCATTCAGATTAAAAACATGGCTTGCTTTGTGTACATGAGTTTGACATCAATTTTAAGCTTCAGTTTTTAACTTTTATATACAACTTTTTAAAACTTCATTTTTGTTTCCCCTTTTTTCTCATTTTTTTCAATTTTTTCCTAAGTACAAAGTATACTGTAGCCCACTTTCATAAATAAATTTTTAGCAAAAAGCCTAGATAAAACGGTTCCCAAACAGACATGAATATAAATGGAGGAGCCTTGTGTGGGATAACTGACATCAGTTCTATCGCCTTTGTAATTAGCAACTTTTTTTTTTTTTTTTGAGTTGAAGAGCCTCCCATTTTTAGAGTATCATATGGCATTTTAGCCCATAAACCAACAATTTTCACTCTACTATTCCTCTCAAGACAGGCAAAATATGCAAATTTTGACTTGATAGCTAGCTGCATTGAGTTTAAATTTAACACAGCCAATCAATTGGAGAGGTGAACAAGTGGTTTATGAAGGGTCTTTATAGCTTAGATTATGTGACTGAGGTCATACAACTTTGTTCATTTGCCATTGGTGGGAAGAAACTTAATCATAAATAGGAACAAACACAAAAAACAAACTTCTTAATGAGACATACAGTAAAAAAATGCACTTTTCAGCCAATGCCAAATGCAATGTTACTCTAATAAATTTAGTAG
Organism: Quercus robur; assembly: GCF_932294415.1. Lineage (NCBI taxonomy): Eukaryota > Viridiplantae > Streptophyta > Magnoliopsida > Fagales > Fagaceae > Quercus > Quercus robur. The sequence continues at coordinate 32,103,244 of NC_065544.1, forward strand.
AGATACATATGGGTTGTCACGACATGAGTATTAGAAACTCATATTCTGCTTTTACCTCAAAGACAGTAATTATAGAGAAGCATAAAAACACAGTTGAAAAGCTCACATCCATGCCATACAACCTCCAATCCAAAAAGTATGCCAAAACAAGGGGGAGGGGGGGGGGGGGGGAGGATGGGGGAGTGCAAGAGAAGTCAAGATTCTTCTCTTGCCAAAACCACTAAGAAAGCAAGGGAAAGCAAGATGCTTTAGGTTAGCATTAGAAATTCTAAAACACTCAATTTTACTTCCCTTCATACTTTCCATTAACAAAATGGACAGAATGAAATTTCTAGTGGAAATATTACAAACAGGGAAGCAATTAGGAATGAAATTGCAATATTTTTTCTATAAACAAAATTTAAGTAAGTACATCTTGTAAGTTGAGTTCCTCTAATTGTGCTGATGGAAGTACATCTTGTACCATAGTAAACAATGAGAATACCATTATTTAACTTACAAAAAGGGTGTTCCCCTTGCTCTTCCCTGACTAGTAAAGTTAGTTTATTTTATTTTATTTTGAGGAAGCTTTGTTAAAGACAAGTAAACTGTATGAAGTGAGAATTTTAAGATATGCTAAATTGAAATAAGAATATTGCATCAAAACTGAGCTTAGTGTGGAAATCAGAGCTAATAAATGGTGCAGTGAACTCATCCAAACAACCCATCCGGATGCGTTCGCGTGTTGTAGGATTATCCAGAAGAAACCAGTCATTACAACCCACTTCTGCTCTTGCAACTGTAATGGCATCTTTGATGGCAAAAAAGACAGCTGAGGCTAGAAAAAATGGAGGCTCACCAACAGCTTTAGATGATGGATGGCCTTCACATTTGGTTGACCCTGTCAATTGACAGAGAAACACACGAGCTAGGGAAGTAAAATGTAAGTTGGTATAGATTTAAGTGAATACCAACAGCAAACTCTAGAAAAGCAAGGGAAGACAATAATTTACTCCTGACATAAAAATAACAATACAAAAATTTTAATCCCTAATAAGTTATAGCCAAAGTTAATAGCTTAATATTATATACTTAATTTACCAAATGGGAGTCATCATTATAATGGAGGCAATGCAAACATGGTTTGAAGGCTAGGTAACAAGCAATCTAGCTTTCACTTGGTTTATTGGATTATGCTCTTTGGTTTAAGAATATAGTCTTCTATAGTCTATCTAGGGTACCAATAAAACATAACTTATAGAGAGGAAACAATAGACAAATCCATAATCCTATATTAAGGCTTAGATAGTAGTACCAAAAAAAAAAAAAAAAAACTCTTCTTTGTTGCAGCTTAGAGAGAGAGAGAGATAGAGAGAGAGAGAGAGAGAGAAACCTCTTCTTCTTCTTCTTCTTTTTTGGCTTTCTCAGCAACCAAACAAAATAGGGAAGTAAAATTAGACAAATACAACAATGAAAAAAGCAAGACAAGTTGAAACTCATGAAACCTATATTCCAAAAAGTGATTTTTGTTGCTTTCAGTGAGATGAACTTAACACCCAAAATTGAAAATCATGAAACCCATTTTCCAAAATGTAAATTAGTTGCTTTTAAAGAGCTGAACTAAACGCCCCAAAATTGAGTTTTGAAAACAAAAGGCAAAGCAGTTCCAAATAACAAAGTGGGGAAAGAGAGAATAGTAACCTTCTAGTTCTGAGAATGGCTCAGTGAGTTTGGGTTTAGGGCGCTTGAGTGCGCTCTTGAGGACTGGAATCAAAGGTGGAAATGGCAAAGAAAAAGAAGTAGAAGAATTGAGAGTGAGGAGTGACTGAGAGTGAGAGTGTCTGAGAGTGTTTGATGAAAGCTTGAGAGTGAGAGTGTCCGAGAGTGAGTGTATGAAAGCAAGAGTGACGAGTGAGGCTAGATTTTAGGTTTTAAGTGGTTAGAAAACGTGTTTCTTAAACTCGATTTTAGAAGGGAGTTTAACAAAAACATGGATTAGAAATCGAGTATTAGAAACTCGAGTTTGTAAAGCAAGTTTTATAAACTCAATATTCACGTGGAAAACTTTGTCCACGTCATTTTATGAAAAACCCCAAAACCGAGCATTAGAAACTCGAGTTTTAGACTGATTTCGAGTTTCTAAAACTCGAGATGTTAATTTCCCACTTTCTTTCAAAATCGGGCAACTAACGAAATTGTTAGTAGAGTAAGGTTATTTGAAAAAAAAAAAAAAAAAAAAAAAAAAAAAATTATTTTTTGTGGATGTAAATCCAGTCACCAAAACGAAGACCCAAGCCCATTAACCCATGGGTTGTCGTGGACAACTTCTATTCTATGCCACACGGTGTCACGAAAGCATACCCATCCATTCCTCTGCACCAAACAAACCCTCAACTCTCTCTATGGCTACATCGTTTCTCTCTCCACTCTCAGCTCCACCCTCGTCCACCATCGATGATTTTCGAGCATTCGGCCAAGTGGGTCCCTCCCCTTTCCTTCAAGGCACAAAGCTCTTCTCTGCTTTCCCTTCTCCTTCTTCTTTCAGAAGGACCATAACTAGAAGGTGCTTCAGGTCCCCATTTGCCCAGTCTCTGGACCACATTCCCAAGAAGTTCAGGGAAGAAAATCTCAAAGATGGATGTGAGTTTCTTTCTCTCTCTTTTTCAATCTTCAAACACACCCACCCTTCTTAGCTATACTATTTTGCCACTGTTCATTTCAATTTACATTTTTTTTTTTTTGGTTTTGGGATTGATTAAAGGTCATTTTAATGGAAGATTAGTGGGCTTTTTTGTTTTGGGTTTGGGAGAGAAAAGCTGTGGAAGGAAATGAGAATCTTAGACTCTTGATTGATTGCTTGAGATGTGAAACTACAAAATGGGTTTTGTAATTCATTTTATTTGGCTTTATTTCTTAGAAACATAGATGTGAAAAAGCTTTCCTCAGTAACCAATAGAGGGGTTAGTTTTCTTGCTGATTGTTTCTGTTATAACTAACAAAATATGCATATGTACTGTCATATTTAGATAGCATTAGGATAATTGAATAGCCTAACAACTTCAGGTTTTGTTTTAAGTTAAAAGAGATAAATTGGAGTGCTTATAATTAGAATGAAAGGTTTCATAAAATAGTATGAAATAATTGGACTTACAATTATGTTTTAGTTATCCAGCTGTTCGATTGGAGGAAATGTTAACAGCCTAGATGTATGTACGTTTCATGCATTTATTAGAAACTTTTGGTGGCTTTATGAGTGGCACTTACATCATTTCCACAGGTGATTTGGAGAGGGGAGGGAATGATGGATCTTAGGGGAGTTTATTTAATGTGTCGCTGTAGAGTGAAAGTTTTATTCTTTGTTTTAAGACCCCCACGATAATTGGACAGGGTACATGACCCTTTGACATTTTTTATATGCAACAAGAAAGTAAGCCACATATGACAGCTCTCTGAAGAGTGCCTTAAATTTTGGGGATTCATTCAACAGCTTGGAATCAAAAGCATTAGGAAAATGCATAGCGATTTGTCTGTTTATATTAAAATAGGACTCCATATTTGAGACACGGAATGGTGATGCTAAATGCATGCTTAGTGTTCACGAGAGTAAAATACTTGGTTATATTGGTATAATTGTATTTTCATTTCTTGCTGGTGTGTTCATCTGTATCATGTCAAATCTATGTTCATTGTTACCTAGTGCTAGGGTGTTCCTTTTTTATATCAATAAAACTTATTACTTATGAATATATATATTCATTGTCATTGTTTGCAACATATATTGTAAGAGATTGCTTACTGAAGTGAAAAGGCTACACTTTCTGAAAAGCTGCTTTTTAAATTTGAGTTTCAGCCCAAAACAAAATAATTTTACTTACCTTTACCTCCATATTTCCTTTGACAGTGATGGACAATTACAAGAATATACCCAAACAGTTTTATGGTCTTACTGCTTCACAAATGGAAATTTTCATGACAGAAGATAATCCTATCCGACGGCAGTCAGAAAGAGTTACAGAGGTTCTTCTCACTTACCTACTCCTTGATATTGTCTAGGGTGTTATAATAGTAAAGAAAACCCATTACTTATTATTCTTGTTGGAAGTTGGTTTCCTTAGAATTTAAATCTTGTTGCTGCCAATTCAGTTATCCCAGTGGGTTCTTATCTTTTGACATCTCCTGACAGGAAAGCATCTCGTCAGCCAGGAACTATTTGGATCATGGGGGCATGTGGAGTACATCAGGCATGGGCGAAAAGGGTCCTCCAAAATATAGTATGAGCGCGGGCACTTATCGTGGAGGAGCCAGAGGATATGGCAGACCTAGAAGTGCTCCTCCTGATTTGCCTTCTTTGCTCTTAGATGCTCGTATATGCTATCTGGGCATGCCAGTAAGCCACTATACTAAATCTCATTGGGCTGACATGTTCTTTCCATTTGATCTGACCCATCTTGATCGTTTCCTGTCTGCTTTTTGCAGATTGTACCATCAGTAACTGAGCTCCTTGTTGCTCAATTTATGTGGTTGGATTATGATAACCCTTCAAAGCCTATATATCTATACATAAACTCATCCGGAACACAGGTTGGCAGTGGAATCTTATGTTTTATTTGTCCTGCTTTTTCCTGATTTTGAAATTTTTTATTGTTAAATAATATTTATAAGGTCTGAAACTTTGAATCACATTTGTTATCAAAACTAGTGTATCTAATTCATCTTGTTTCCTTTTGCCATTTAGAATGAGAAGAATGAGACTGTCGGATCTGAAACTGAGGCATATGCCATAGCTGACATGATGGCTGTAAGTATTATCATCAACTTCATGTGATTGTTTGCATAAATGACTATTGTGATGCAATATAATGGTGGTCAAACAGGCCCACAGTGATGGCCAGATTTTCTTCATATGTTATTTGGTTTGGTTATCATTTTTTATTTATTTGCCTACCTAACCTACTTTCTTTAACTTGTTCATGTCTTTCTTTATCCTCCTGAAGTATGTCAAATCAGAAGTCTATACCATAAATTGTGGCATGGCATATGGTCAAGCAGCAATGCTTCTATCACTTGGAGCAAAGGGTTATCGTGCTATGCAGCCAAATTCCTCCAGTACGATTCACTTCCCTCTAAAATTCAAAAGATTAGAATAACTGCTTTTTGCAATTGTTCTGCACCTCTGTAAGCTATAAGGAGGATGCTGTGTTTGTATCACTGCACTATATTCACAGTCAAAAAAGAAATAACTTAGGAATCAACTTTAACTGAAGCATAGTGTAGAGCTAGCCATTTCACAATTTTCCAGCTGTGTCTTTTACAATTTACAAAATGACTTTCAGTTTTTCTTTTAAGTCTGTTTTCCTTTGGTTGGGAGAACTTCCAGAAAACCTAGGATCTCTGCTTTCAATGTTATAGAAGGGGGTTCTTTATTACAGTGGTTTACCACTCAGTTGTTAACTTGTAATATACTGTACTTTGAAGCAGTAGGTTCGGCCACCAAATAGCCATTCAGGACAAATCCCAAAAAACTAAAAGGGTCCATTTTGCAGTAAAAATTTAAGGTTTTTTTTTATTTTTAAAAAAAAAATCAATAGTCGGGGAGGGGGGATTTGAACCTTAAAGTCTCCATTGGAAACACCAAAAGGTGTCAATTGAGCTACAAGCCTCTTGGCATGTCATTTAAAATCAACTATCATTCTTTATATGGTGAGATTTTAAATGACATGGCACTATGCACACTTTAAGATTCTTGAAAAGAAGATCTTGATCATGAAATGGATCCTTTGAAATGGGAGGATCCTAATCCATGTTGTTGAGCTGATTTACAATTCGTTTGGTTTTAAAAGGCTTATTTCTTTTTAGACAAAAATCACTTTTTGGTCCTCAACTTTTAGGACTGACTTCATTTTGTTCCTAAAAAAATTGTGTCAACTCAATTCTTGTTTGAACACGATTCAATGTTACTCTTACCATTATCTAACTCACAAAATTCTTGGCAGGTATTACAAAATGCTTGTGTCACTCAATTTTAATATTAAAAAAAAAAAAAACAATTACAACAATCAAGCTTTAATCTCAAAATTTAAGGGTTGGGTGTGGATTCTCAACATGACTAATTAACGTTGGCCACATATTATTATCCGCCACTCTATTTTAATTGAAGTCATATCCTCCATTACCTGCTTAACTGACATGTCCTTTTTTACTGCTTCTATTAATGATTTTACATCTCCTTTACCTTTTTTCATTCCCCTCGACTTGAATCAACTCACCCATGCTCAATGTTGCAATAATCACTCTCTTTTGTACATGACCTAGCCATCTCAAACGTCTCTCCCTACTCTTTTCATCAATAGGGGGTCATCTCTATCTTTAACTAAATTTCCTCATTTCAAATCCTATTTTTCCTTGCATTTTCACTTAGTCATCTTAACATTCTAAATTCAGCTACACTTATTTTCATTTTATGAACATGTTTCTTAACAGCCTTAACATTTGTTATCATAGAGGATAGTTAGTCTTATGGAAATCTTAGGAATATTTTCCTTTAACTTGATTGTTATCTATGGTCACACAATACTCCCAACGTGCTTGTCTACTTCATACACCCTACTCTTATCCTATGATTCAAATCCTCTTCAATCTCTCTATCCTTCTGAATTATTGATCTGAGATATCAAAAATTGTCACTTGTTGGTATCTCTTAACCATCAAATTTTACAACCCTTGCATCTTTGTTTCTACTCTTACCATACTTTCATTCCTTTTTGAACTATTTTGTTTTACTAAGCTGAAAGCTTTTAGACTTTAGAGACTCTCTCCAAATTTTTAATTTGAGATTAAATCCATGTCTAGGGGGGTATATATTGATAAAACTCCATGTCTAGTTTCATTCATCAAAACTATATCATCTACAAAAAAGCATACACCAAAGTAATTCATCTTGAATCGAACTATATCTCTTCTAATGGTAGTGCAAAGAGATATGGATGTAATGTTGATCCTCAATGCAAGCTTATAATGCCAGAAAACCCGCTTATAAGCTTGAAAACCCGCCTGTGATGCTTCCATTTGTTCTCACAATAGCTATAGCTTTGTCATATATATCTTTAATCAACTTAATATAATTTAGAGGGTTTTTCCCCCCTCTAACACCTATCATATAAAATTTTAGGTACCTTGTCGTATGTTTTTGCTAGGTCAATAAAACCATTTGGAGATCTTACATGTCTAAGAAAATAGCTTCCATGTTTGGTCAACTCAGCATAAAACCAAATTGATTCCCCGATGTTGTTGTTTCATGTCTTAACCTATATGCAGCCACTCTCTCCCAAAGTGTCATAGTGTGACTCATAAGCTTAATTCCATGGTAATTGCATAGTTTTGAATATCTCCCTTAAATAGATATTAGAGTGCTTCTTACACACACACACACACATATATATAAAGATTAATCTAGTGCTTCTCTATTCCTATGCATTTTGTTAACACAATGATGCGAACCTCAATAGACACGCTTTGAGACCCAACAAAAATATTGGAATACTTGCCCAAGAAAGCTAAAATTCAGATTTTGATAGAAAACCCTGACCCAACGTTTATAAGTGAAACACGAACCAAAGGTATAAGTAACACCTTGACTCAATGATTATAATTGAATTACGAACCTAAGGTATAAAGTTTGAACGCCACAAGGAAGAATCCCTGATAAGTTCACAGTTCTTGAAGAATCAAAAGAAAAGCAAAGCCTCACATTTTCTGATTTTTATTCAATAATTCTCTATTACAATGAGTGCATGCTACTTATAAGGCATGACTGAAAAATAGAAAATATGAAAAACGTAGTAAATAATAAAACCCTAAATAAAAGTTGATTTGGTTTGAAATTAGCATATTCAAAATAGGAAAAAAGCTAAAAAACGTTCTAAATAATAAAAACCTAAAATTAAGGTAGATTTGGTCTAAAATAATAAGTTCCAGAATAGGAAATATGGCTATTAACTAATATGAGGCTGGAAAGTCAATCAGCCATTAATCCACGCCATAAATCACGCCCAATCAAAGCAGATCAGCCCTCAATAGCTTGGATTAAATTTATTACACCTTCATCTTCCTTTGGGCCAAGCTTGGAATGTCCTGCGTTAGAATCAACCCATTAAGTGCTTCTTTGATCTTCTTGGATCTTGCTTTAGTAATAGGCCCAACTGGAACATGCAATGGATCCTTGAATGCTTTGTGATTCTCATCACACAATCTTATTGTAAACGTTTGTCAACCAACATACACCCAAATAAGAATGAAAAGTAACTGAGATAGTTGATTGGATTCTTTGATTGGTAATGTGGGGCTCCAATAACCACTTATAAAAAGAAATTGGGGGACTCTTGTGACCTTTACAAAGCTGGAAGCAGTCTCTTCTTTCCAATTGCAGAAGTATATCTGGTGCTGTTTAGTGAATTGGAAAGTGCATTTGTCCTATTAATCCCCCTTTTATGTCTATGATGCATTGCCAAGGAATCTAGAGCTCGTGAAGCTTAAACTAATAGGAAAGCCATTTTCTGGTTCCTCTGAGGCCCGGCTACCTCAAATTAGCCAGATTACAGTTTTCTTCTCTCTATCTTTCTGTTATGGGTGGTTCTCGCTGTTTTTGTATTGAATCCAAATTTTTTCAACTGTGGTGGTAGAGGAAGGGGGACGGTATTTTTCTGTCAAGATTTTTGAACGGAGTAGGTACTTCATGAAGTCGGTCTTCATGGGTAAGAATGCAGCACAGTGGCTGCTGAAGAGTACAGAACAGATTGTTGTTGGGATTAGTCCGAAGTTTTTTTATACGTTTAGGGAAGGGGATGTGGCCTACACCCTCCAACGGAGCTCCAACTCCTTTGGCTTGTTCCTTCTTTTGTCTGAACTTAAAGTTGGCGGGTCTCGGAGGTCCATTATTATTCCAAAAGGCAGAGCTAAGAATGGATGGAGGGCTTTTGGGTTAGAGTTAAGGAAGATGTTGGAACCTGAAAACTATGTGAATGGTGGATTTGGTCAGTCAAAATTTGTAGCTCAGTCTCATAAGGTTAAATCAGGGGTTCAACCTTTTAAAACTTTTGCTGATACGGTGCGTGGGCATCAAGTGCAGGACAGGGGCAGAAATAATATGGGGGAGAAGCAGAACCCAGTCATTGATCAGAGGAGGTTGAGCAAAACGCCGGTGAACTTAATAGGTCCGATGACTCTAGGAGGAAGAGTTTTGGGCCCTCAGCACAATGATGTGGAATTTAATTTAGGGGAAACAAATCCGGTAGGTAATAAAAGGAGCTTTCCGTTGAAATTCAAATCAAAGGTGAATGATTCTGTTTTTGGAAAAGATTGTGAACTGAGGAATGCTCACTGGACAAGAGAAGGCCTGACAATAGAGGTGAATGAGGAAGGTAAGAGACGTGTAGCATGGAATTCTTATAAAGATATACTGAGGCCTTCTAAATGGGTCATAAGGAGTCAGAAGGAACACATGGTGGGTCCTCCTAGTGGGTCACGGGTGCATAAAAATCCTGTGATAGGCTCAGCCCATTTTAGGTGTGATGTAGGGATTTCTAATAAAGGTAGTTGGAGGTATTCTAAATGGGGCTTTAGGAATCTGAGTAAGGCTGTGGTGGGTCCTTCCAGTGGGTCAGGAGATCAATGTTTGTGTCCCACGGTGACCCAAACTGGTCTGGGCTCTTTTCAGTCTAATAAATTCTGCTTCTCGGGCCCAAGTGTTTATGAATTGGGTGAGTCCTCTTCTTTGACTAGCCCAACACCCCTGGCCCACTTGAAGTTACCTTTATTACCTCCTTCAGACAAGCCCATGGCATTAAGGTCCATTCTCAAGGTGCCTAAGCGACAAGTAGAGCTTCCATTGCTCGTTGGTTGTAGCAGGTGTGATGGTATCAGCTCCAACAGCCTCACGGTGGCCGGGATTGGGGCTGGGTACAACTCTGATGGTCTCATGGCGAGGCCGACGGTGGGTTTTAACAGCGGGCTTGAGAGGAAAAGCTCCAACATCACCACGGTGGATGGGTTGGAGCTTGGAACCAGCTACGACGGTCGTGTGGTGGCTCCAATGGCCGTTAATCACTTTTTCTCTGCTGGGTTTTTCTCTAACAGTCACGAGGTGGCTCAGATGGGAGCAAATGGGTGCTCTACAGATGGGTTCAACTCAGTTGACTTCACGCAGGGTCTGGGCAAGACCGTCATGGTCAATTCACAACTCTTGAAAGGTATTTTCTTAGCAAATATCCTTAAGAGACTATTGGCTGCGGGTTTTGTGGAGTTTGGTGTCAATAGAGGGGTTAATGTTGGTAGTGAGTGTGGCCTATCTGTTTTGGATACCTCAACAATGGAGGGAGTGGCTCTCCCAGTAGTGGTTTTGGATGAGGAGGAGAGTCTGGCAATTTGTGATCCACTGTTGACTGTTATTCCTCCGGGGATGGCTTTGTCAATGGATGTGCACAATGATTCTGAGGTGCTAGATATTGGTGGCACGTTGGATGTCTCTAAATGGGTGAAGAACAAAATCCCAGGTTTTAGTAGAGTGATTGGGCTTTCTGTTAATCGTCATGAAAAGTTGTGTATTGCTTATCTTCAAAGGCTAGAAAGGGCGATGGAGGTTATTAACCAGCAGCGGAAGAAAGCAGCTGCTAACCAAAAAGTAGCATCTTCCATGGGTAAAGGGATAAGAGAGTTGAGAAATTTAATTTCAACGGTTAACTATGATGGGAGATAGTGTGGTGGAAGTGTGGTAGAGACAGTAGTGGGGCCATAAAAGTCTTTATGAAGCTAAAAATGGTTTCATAGAATGTTAGAGGTTTGAATGATTCCCAGAAACGATTGGTTGTGAGGAACTTATTACGTGAGTGGAAGTGTGATGTTGTATGGCTTCAAGAAACAAAGCTTGCTGGCATAGATAGGCAGCTGATTTGCAGTATTTGGGGTTGTGTTTGTATGTGGATTTGGTGGCTTTAGATGCTGATCAGACGGCTGGTGGGGTCTTGATTATGTGGGATAGGAGGGTTTTAGAAAAGTTGGAAGTTCTGGTGGGCTCGTTTTCGGTGTCAGTTCAGTGGAAAGGTGTGGAGGATGGTTTTAGTTGGGCATGCTCTGGGGTGTATGGCCCAAATGATAACAATTTGAGGGGCGATTTGTGGGATGAGTTGGTGGGTATTCAGCAGTATTGGAATGTTCCCTAGTGTTGTTTTGGGGATTTTAATATTGTTTGTTTTCCTAGTGAACGAAGGGATGGGTCTAGGCTTACTTCGGCTATGGAAAAATTTTCTGAGTTTATTGAAGATTTAAACTTGATAGATTTGCCGTTGGAGGGAGGGAGTTATACATGGTCTAATGGTACTGACCAACCATCCATGTCTAGGATCGATAGGGCTCTAGTGTCACATGACTGGGAGCATCACTTTCCGGATGTGACCTAACGGATTCTACCACGACCAGTTTCAAATCATTTCCCAATTCTCCTGGAGGCAGGGGGTATGGCGAGGGGAAAAAGTCCCTTCCGGTTTGAAAATATGTGGTTGAAGTCAAACGGGTTTGTTGATAGAGTGGACTCATGGTGGAATCGCCATTCTTTTTCGGGTACACCCAATTATGTGTTTGCTAAAAAATTGAAAGCTTTGAAAGAAGACATTATTCAGTGGAATCACCAAGAGTTTGGCAATGTTGGGCATAGGAAGAAAGACTTATTGGGGGCTTTAGAGTTGTTAGATGCTAAGGAGGGGGTTCTTGGACTCACTGAGACGGAGAGAAATGAGAAAAATGAAGTGAGATCGCCGTTAGAGCATCTTATTTCTCTAGAGGAGATCTCCTGGAGACAAAAATCGAGGTTGTTATGCATTAAGGAGGGTGATAATAATACTAAGTTTTTTCACAAGATGGCCAATTCTCATAGAAGGTACAACCATCTGAATTTCTTAGAAGTGGATGGCGTGATTTATGAGGAAGGAGCAGCAGTGGTTGCTCAGGTAGCTCAATTTTACAAAACTCTGTATCAGGAGTCTGAGGAGTGGAGACCTTTTGTGGAAGAACTGGAGTTTGATCAAATAGGGGAGTTGGAAAGGGGCTGGTTGGAGAGGAGATTTGAAAAGGAAGAAATTTTATCAATGGTCAGAGGTATGGAAGGGGATAAAGCTCCAGGTCCAGATGGCTTCTCTATGGCCTTTTTCCATCATTGCTGGAGAGTAGTAGAAAGAGATGTTTTAGCAGTCTTTGAAGAGTTCTATCAACACTGTAAGTTTGAGAAATCTCTTAATGCTACCTTTATAGTTTTGATTCCCAAGAAGAATGATGCCTCTAACATTCATGATTTCAGACCTATCAGTTTGGTGGGGAGTTTATATAAAATCTTGGCCAAGGTTTTGGCCAATAGATTGAAAGTGGTGTTAGATCAACTGATATCTGAATCTCAGAATAGTTTTGTGGGAGGTAAGCAGATCCTTGATTCAGTTCTCATTGCCAATGAGTGTGTTGATAGCAGAATGAAGAGTAAGATTCCAGGAGTGATTTGTAAGTTAGATATTGAGAAAGCTTATGACAATGCGAATTGGGAGGCACTTCTGATGTTGTTGAAGAAAATGGGCTTTGGGGAGAAATGGTTTAGCTGGATTCGAACCTGTATCTCTACAGTGCAGTTTTCTGTGTTGGTAAATGGGACCCCAGCTGACTTCTTTGGTAGCTCTAGAGGTTTGAGACAAGGGGATCCGTTGTCTCCCTTATTATTTTTAGTTATTATGGAGGTGTTTAGTAGGATGGTGAAGAGAATGGAGAGGGTAGGTTTGCTTAGTGGTTTTAGGGCGGATGGCAGGAGGGGCAGAGGGGAAAATGTTTCACATTTGTTGTTTGCAGATGATACTATATTGTTTTGTGATGCAGAGGTGGAGCAAGTCCTTTATGTTTGATTGCTGTTACTTTGTTTTCAGGCTGTGACTGGTTTAAAGGTTAATGTAGTTAAAAGTGAAATGGTTCCTATAGGGGAGGTAAATAATGTGCATGCTTTGGCAGAGATATTGGGTTGTAGGGTTGGGGCTTTGCCAATGACTTATCTTCGTATGCCGCTGGGGGCGTCCCATAAGTCCCCCTCTATTTGGAACCCTATTTTGGAAAAAGTCGATCAGAGGCTAGCTGGGTGGAAGAAGTTGTATTTGTCGAAAGGAGGTAGGTTGACATTGCTTAAAAGCACACTATCTAGCCTTACCACATATTTTTTATCTCTATTCATCATCCCTACACATGTGGCAAACAAAATTGAGAAGCTCCAAAGGGATTTCCTGTGGGGAGACCCTAAGACTCATTTATTGGGATGGGATAAGGTATTTTTGCCTATTGCTTATGGTGGCCTGGGTATTAGAAAATTAACCACTTTCAATAAAGCCTTGCTAGGAAAGTGGCTCTGGCGTTTTGGGATCGAGGAGAATAGGCTTTGGAGGAGGGTAGTACCTTTGAAATTTGGGGAAGATTGGGGGGGGGGGGGGGGGTGGACCTCTAAGTTGGGAAGGGGTGCTCATGGTTGCGGTTTGTGGAGAAGTATCAGGAAAGGTTGGGAAATTTTCAACAAAAATGTCCAGTATAAGGTTGGGGTGGGGGATAGAGTGAAATTTTGGACAGATAGGTGGTGTGGAGATCTTTCTCTCCAACTGGCTTTTCCAATCTTGTACAATCTTGCTACAAATAGAGAGGCTTCTATAGAATCATCTTTGATATGTCAAGGAGCAGGGGATGGGAGAACTAGGGATGTTCGTTTCAATCGAGGTCCTAATGATTGGGAGGTAGATGTGGTGGTTGATTTCCTCCGGCTCTTGGCAGCCAATTTACCTTCAAGGACTGATGGTGATCAGTTGAGATGGAAGTTGACAAAAAATGGGGATTTTGATATCCACTCATTTTATCATAAGTTACATGGCTCTTCTTCCGTCGTTTTTCCATGGAAAGGTATTTGGAAGGTTAAGGCTCCCTGGCGTGTCTCTTTTTTTGTTTGGACAGCCGCATGGGATAGGATCCTCACGGGTGATAACTTACGGTTTAGAGGCTTTGATTTTGTTGACTGGTGTATTATGTGTCGTTGCTGTGGTGAGACAGTGGATCATTTGTTGTTACATTGTGGAAAGGCTTATCGGCTGTGGTGTTTTGTTTTTTGGATTTTTGGGATTTCATGGGTCCTCTCATGTACGGTGTCAGATTTTCTTTTTAGTTGGTGGAATTGGTTGGGAAAGCATTCATCTTACATTTGGAACTTAGTTCCGTTGTGTTTGATGTGGTGTATTTGGAAGGAACGCAATCGGCGGACGTTTGAGGATTTGGATAGATCTGAGGACCAAATGCTTGCTCTCTTTTCTAGTTCCCTGTTTGACTGGGCTAGGGCTTGGGGACTCACATCTAGTGACTCTCTTCCTCTTTTCCTTAGCTCTCTTTCTTTGTAATTATTGTTTTTTGTTTTTGTTTTCTGCTTTTCTTTTTTTGTACTTTTGTTATGCTGGTGCTATTTGGCATCTAGCAGTTTTTTGAATATATTTTTTCTTACCTATCAAAAAAAAAAAAACATACACCCAAGCATTTCCAAACTTCAATAAAAAATTTATCAGGTCCCACGACTTTTCTTGTTTCCATCCTCCTCAACAGTGCATCCTCTATATCGGTTATTCTAATACTTTGAAGAAGAAAAATGGTTTCTAGGGCTGTCCAACAATTCAACTTGACCTGCTCACCTTCCTGACCTGCTGTGACTCATGCGGGTTTATTATGTGAGTTGGTGCAGGTTAGGTGGTTCTAACCTTCAAATTAGCGAGTCAGTTTGATCTGTGGGTTAGAATTTTTTAACCCGTTAAGAAACGACCCCCACCTACAACAATTTTTTTTCTTTCCCTTTAATTTGAGAGAACGAAGAGTTATTATAAATAATAATTAATTTTTTTTTAAGAAGAGAAATAATACCTATTAAAAGGACAACTAAAATGCTTTATTTTATGGCACAATTAGAGAAGGCCTAATTTAAGTAGATGCATTTTGTATAAATTTGCAAACCCACCCAACTCGACGAGTCAGTAGCAAATTGGTTAGATATACAGGCCTCAACCCACCCAACCTGTGCACAATCCTAATGGGCAACGGTTTCTATCCTCAGTTGATTTACTCAATTCACTCCAATCTCATGTATCACTTTCATTATAAAATCCATCAAAATAATTTTCTCATTTCTCTGTAATCTCCTCTTCCTTTATTAACATTACGTGATCTTCATCTTTGATGCACTTGACACAATTTATTTATTGTCTTAACAAGTTTTTATATATATTCTTTGCTCCATCCTTCATCCCCAATTTGCTATATAATATATCATAAGCCTTGAATTTAGCTTCTTGGATACCCTTTTTTCTTCACTCTCTGCCACATTATGCTTTGAAACCATGTTATCACTGGGAAGTGTGTTACTAGAGTTAAAATGAATTACCTTCACTCAAATATTTTTTGTATGTGAGGGTAATTGCAATGAAAATTGTATTTTGTCCCTATCAATAATGCATATGCATAACAAAAGCAGCAATGAAATCCTTAAAAGTGTGTAAAATAATCCCGTTTGATCCTTATAGTTTGCTCCATTTTCCAATTTGGTCCCTAGGGATTTAAAAGTTTGTAAAATGACTGCTCAAATATTTTTCCACCCTTTCTTTGTACTTTCCTAACATTATTTCTTCAAGCCAAACATGGAATAGGGAAAAAAAAATTGTAAATTCATGTTTAGTAATTGGAAAATCTTATTTTGTATTTTTTTTTTTTTTTTAAATTCCTCGTCAATGCCACGTGGAGATGGTGAGCAATCATGGTGGTCACATGCACTTTTAAACTACCTGGACTGCCTGCGAGCAATTTTTAAGGCACATAGACCTTTTTATTATAAATGTCCCTAATTATGTAACGCATTAGTATCCAAATTAACAAAATTGATCATTTTATGAACTTGAATGATTTGATTTATGCTTTTGAAACTTTAAGAATCAATTTCGAAAATAGGACAAACTTTAAGGGCCAAAAGTGGTGTTTATGTTGTGAATCAACTAATGTAAGGCTTCATAATATTTCTGCCTAAACTATGAACAAGATTTTTCACTTACAAGTGAAGGAAATCTGATTTTTGCTTGAATTAGAAATTGCAATCCTGGAAACCGAAGGGTTACTCTAAAAAAAAAAAAAAGAATCTTAGCGCAGTGCCCCCCCCCCCCCCCCCCCCCCCCAAAAAAAAAAAAGGAGATGATGAGAAAATAAAAATTCCCCCACATCCTATCTTACTCAAGATTCACATACCATTTTGCACAAATGGGGTTTAATTAATTAAGATTGCTACTGTACACCTCTATCTAGCTAATGATGGATATGTCATTATCACCCTTTTTTCAAAAAATACAAAGTTGATTATTCCATTCATTCTTGAAAAATTAGATTCTGTTCTTATTATTTTTAGTGTTATTGCTATTATCAATTTGACATTATCATCATCAGAAACAAGGAAACCAGAATTCAGATAGAACAATCCTTACTTAATCTGTCATGTATTTATCTCTTGAATACTTCCTATGTACTTGAGTTGCACTCCTTTGCGATTTTATGAATTTTATTCTTACAGAAATAAAGAGTCACGTATTTGGTTGCTTCACATCCATTTTGTAAAATATATCTGCTTTGCTCAGATTAAGTTACTACATGTTTGAGGCCTTTTCCAAACCTGTTTCCCTCCAGAAGAATCTTTTTACCATTTTTCAATTTTATTTATTTATTTTAAATCTTGTAATGTCTCACCAGTTTCAATTTATGTTAAAATCCATTATGAGATGAGAACTTCTTGTGTCAAATTGTAGTTTGTATGGAGGGTGAGGTTATGAGTTCAAGACCCATTGGGTACATATGTAAATTACCAATAAAAAGGACTATGGTTTGTTTGTTATTATGTACAACTTTGCAGCCTGCTGATTGACTTATGTACTTGAAACTGTTGCCCTTATGTTTGGTATGTGCCCACAATATAGTATACATTTAAGCTCCAATTCTTCTTTTGAATGTCCCTCTCACTTCTTTATTACAGCAAAATTATATCTGCCAAAAGTCAACAGATCAAGCGGGGCTGCCGTAGATATGTGGATCAAGGTACTTGCTCTTGCCCTCTCTCTCTCTCTCTCTCTCTCTCTATATATATATATATATATGCACTTCAGTGACAAACTTCTTTCAGGCCAAAGAACTAGATGCAAATACTGAAACCTACATTGAGCTATTAGCAAAAGGAACTGGGAAACCCAAAGAAGAAATTGCTAAAGACACCCAGCGACCCAAATATCTCCAAGCACAGGAAGCCATAGAGTACGGCCTTGCAGACAAGATAATCAATAAAGAGGATAGTGCATTTGAGAAAAGGGTAATGTTCCATTCTTCTTTGTTTCTGCGTTCTTTTAAAGATTCAAGCCCCATGTCAGTTCTAATTATAATTTCTCTGCTCAGAATTATGATGAGTTGCTTGCTAAATCAAGAGCTATGAGAGGATCACCAGGAGCTGGTCCACTAGCAGCTCCAGGATTTAGGTAATTAGAGCGCAATTGCAGTAGCATAAACGTCCGACAAGATAGATTTATGCTGGTATCCAAAGCCTTGGAGGTGGTTATGTTGGGGATTCAGTTGAACATATAGTCATGGCGTGGGAATGATATAAATCCCCTTTTGTGACTGTAGGGAGCTTCTTCAGTACCTATTCATACATGGTATCTTGGAGAATGTATAATGTTTAATCACCTGCCTAACCTAAAGACATTAAGAATAAATTTTGGCTTTTTGTTTTTGTATATATGCTACGTATGTTATAGTGACTTCTGCAGTTGCCAAATTTTTTAGGTGCTATTTTTAATATTCTTGGACATAGAATTTGTTGTTGTTGGCTTTATAAAACAGACAGGCGAGGATAACAAAACAGCAGGGAAGAACTATCTGCCTTTAATTAAAACCTAACAACATAAACCAAAGCATCTTAAGCTTGCTGATACGGAACTCTCAAGTCTCACTATTGCAACATCAGAGAAAACAAATAGAGCACGCAAGCAGTCTAAAATTAGAAACACTTTAGAATTAGAAACAGCAATCCTCCAAAAACTACAAAGAACTCTATTTTAAATGGAATTTTTGAAAGCTCTTACCTTCGGCTTCAAGGTCCTCAAAAGTCCAATCAAGTTCAGCATTCCAGTTTCTAACCCGTCAATGCATCAGACATCTTAAAAT
Organism: Quercus robur; assembly: GCF_932294415.1. Taxonomy (NCBI): domain Eukaryota; kingdom Viridiplantae; phylum Streptophyta; class Magnoliopsida; order Fagales; family Fagaceae; genus Quercus; species Quercus robur. The sequence goes on from NC_065544.1 coordinate 32,121,505, forward strand.
ATCTTCGTAGTCAATGTGTTAGATGGCATTCAAAAGATAAATAGTCTTTCACCTCAATTTGACTTCTACAAAATAGACACAATAAGCTATCCTTGTAGCCGTAAGTCCTAAGCAACTATACTCCCTTATGGTTAATTAAATTTGAAGAGCTAACGAACAAATAAAAGCATGCTTAGGAGTAATGATATCTTGCTTTTGTTTCTTATAGCCAGAAATAGTAACGCAATAGTGGAAAATGTATATAGAGTTCAAACATGTACATTTCTTACTATTGGAAATTGGAATCCTCTATTCATTCGTACCGTGTAGGATTCCTCCCTTCATTCGTACCGTGTAGGATTGGTAAACAAAAACTGTGGCTCGGTGATTAGAGGATGATCTTTACAAAACTAAGATCCAGAATTGGGAGGAAGAGTGATTGGTTTGTCTCATGTTATTCTTACTCCATCCCTCATCCCCAATTCACTATTGAGGCCTCAGAAACTGATTTTTGTTTCAGATTAAAAAAAAAAAAAAAACCTGAGACCTTTTGGAGTCGCACATACCCTGCTTCTTAACAAGGCTGAATTGGCACTTTAACCCTTTGAGACTAGGTTGAAGAGAGCTTTGAATGGGGTGCTGCTGAAGAATATACTACTCATATTCCTAGTGTATGTTAGACAAGCTTGTGATGTGGTGTCAGTGTTGCTTTGTAGTCTCGGCATCTATATGTTTTTCCACTTCTATTGTGAAATTCTTTTCTTTTCTTTTCTTTTTTGGCTGAGCATGAGTTAATGAATTTCAATTTGGTTGTTTGCCAGTTGTAATTTCAAAATATCCGACAAGTCTCGGCATTTTCTTGATTTCAGAACTTGGTAAGAATATGAAGTTAAAAGATAGCTCATCTCCTTAAGACATCAGTTTCTGAATCAAGTTTTCACAAGCTTCATTAGGAAGAACTGAAGCATCACAGAATACTAAAAAATAAAAATAAAAATATGTCCAGACTACTATGTAACAAGGAGATTCTACACAGCAAGTTATGCGGGAGTATTAGGGTACACTTTTGGCTTAGGCTTGACCTCTATTTCATTCACGCTGCGAACGTAGATAGCATCTGGTTCATGACTGCAAATTGATAAGACAATACATTAGAGCTAATATGTGAGAGAGAGAGAGAGAGAGAGAGAGAGAGTTGATCTTACGGTTTATCTCCCTCTTCAAATGTGTAACTCGATGCCACTGCCAACAGGCGGCCATCCCTGCTAAATGACAGTGCTGCAACACTTGTCGGATATTTTGAGTACTGAATAAGAAGAGAAAATAGCAATTACAAAAAATTCAAGCTTGCCACAATATAAACAAGATATTACTATCACATGAGCAAAATTTTACCTGATACAGCCTCTTCTTGTTATTCCCATCCCACACATTCACATAACCATCACAACCTCCAGTTGCAAATGTACCATATCTGCAGATCAAATTTGCAAGAATGGACCAGTAACTATGTGAGTACTGACTAGTACAGAAAGAAGCTGCTACATTTAATCTCAGGGTGTGAAGTTTACCCCAGTGCAAAGATAGTTTATTAATTGCAAATTTACAATAGTCTTCACATCAGCCAATCAAGTGCAAGAACATATGAAAATCTGTAAATTCCCTTTATTTATAAATTTGCTTAATGTATTTTTTTTTTTTTTAATTATATCATCTATCAACTCAAGTTCCCAAGTTGATTTACTCAGATCTCTTTCAGCTCAACAATTTCTTTATTAATCCCTAAATGATGACTATATTATACTATGAGCCATCACTTTCTCAGTTATTATGAGACCAGATTCTTGCTTTTATGTGCAACAATCTGAGCATGTTCTTCTTGTATCCAATTGAGCAATAAACCATGGGACAGTTATACCTAGGAAACTTTTTTTTTTCTTTTTCTTTTTTGAGAATACTTAGTATTTTAACACACACACACACACGGAGAAAGAGAAGGTCTTAAAGAAACTGACAGTGCTTAATATCCAAAAGGGCCTAGCTCTTAGATACACAACACAAACTTTAAACCTCTTTAACTCACTTATTTTCTAACGTGGGATTAACCTATTGTTTTTTTTTTTAAGAATAAATTTTAACACACACACACGAGGAGAGGGGAGAATATTATACCTAGGAAACTAAATTGACAAGAATGAACAATTCTTTAAATCATAAAGATTACTCTTTTGATATAGAATATTGGACTTTTGGCCTATCCTTTATGCGTTCCAATAATTACAAGACTTAGAATTCAACTCACAAAGAACAAAAATAAGTAAAAACTTACACAGGGTGGAATGCTATGGCATTTACTGGGTAGACAATGTCCCTTCCAGCCTCTGATTTTCTATGACATTTAAATGCATACCTGCAAAAAGCTGATATATTAAATTACTAAAATGATAGCTGAATGGCATGCAGCAGAATAAAATAAACATATAGGCATGCCTGCATTTCATACAATACTGCCCCTAAGAGGACCATCCACAGATGATGGCACACAACATGACCATGCTTGTCATTTAACCAAGACTGTTTAATAAGTGATACCATGCACCCAGTAATTGTAGAAAACCAACAGTACACTCCACAATTATGACACTCTTAACTGTAAATAGATAGACACAGGCAGAGCCATAGGGAAGATTTAAAATGCCTCAATTATTTTGCACCTCTTATGTATATGTATAAATATTCATTTCTGGAAACATTCAAGGGTATGCAAGAAACATCATAATTGATAATGCATCAGCAGAAGTGCTCCATTTCAGGAATACCTTGCATATTTAACAGAAACACAAAGGAACCAGGACAAACTACAAAAGTTGATGAATAGAAGGCACATTATTCAAGTAATTTTCTGCTTCTCAATGGTGCATCAATAGCTCAACACATACTTTTTGGCTTGACTAGACTCTGAAGGATCAAAAAATTCCATTGCTACTCGGCCTTCAACAGAACTAAGCGCATATCCTGCATATAATATTCAAATGAGTCGGAATTAAATCCTAGAAACAGAGATCAAGAGTGCATCACATAGACAAACTGTGGACTATTTTTAGCCAATTGCTATAAACCCTTCTGTGATTAAACAGCCTGTTGGCCAAATACAATCTTATAGCTAACTGTCCACTTTGGGCAATCTGAATCAGAGAATTTATCACACTAGCAAATAGGTATGCTACAAATTTCTAGGTAAGTTTACCAATAGTAGTCAACTGGAATTCAAAATACAGCATAAGAAAGTATAGCAAATTCAAGTAAATAGTTGACTTATTTCTTAAATATGGAGAGAATAAATGAATTAAGAGAGAGAGAGAGACAGAGAGAGGAAAAGGGGGATGGTGTTTAAGCACAAAGCCATATGATTTTACTAGTATTTTTTACTGCAAACTGACATAAGGAAAAGACTGTCAGTGCACCAGAACACTAGAAGGTCAGAAAATTACCTGTTCCATTGGGATAACAGCGCACACATCTAGTTTGGTATTTTAATGAAGATTCCCTTCGCTGTTCAGGTTGAGACATGTTTCTCAAATCATAGACATTTACATGTCTTCCAGCAGTTGCTACAACTAAACGATGTCCAACAAGAGAAAGCGAGTAAACACGCTCCGGCTGTGGGTATGTCCCAACAAGAGTGCGCTCCTGCCCGCTTGCTCCTCTAGGATCCCAACACTTCAGAGTTTTGTCCCAACTACCCGTGATTAGTTGCCCTGAGATGATTATCAGAAGAGAAAATATTAAATGCTGTAAATTGAAACAAAAATGGCTCTGTTTGACTGGTATATATTTGACTACTAAGTGATGCCAATCATAGAATCAACACTGCTAAGATAGAAAGGGAAGTTGATACCCTGTATGTAGGAGAATCTTATATGATGAATTGGCAACTGCATCTATTTGTAATGACTTGGGTTCATAATTAATAAGTCAATACCATTTAACATTGAACAGCACCCAGAAAATCAATGCAACTAATCCAACAAAGCATCCCTAACTCTAATTTTAAAACTGACTAAAGGACCTCAAAACCGTGTAAAAGAACTTTTTGTCAAATTATCATAAATTAATAATCACATTGGCTTTCCTTTATAGTAATCATTGCAGAAGATAAAACCATACAATAGTTTAGACGTATCACAGTTACCAGGCATAATTGATTTCTTACACTGTAACCAACTATTTAAAATCATTATCTTATACTATAATTACTATGTGCCACCAACCCACATATTTGTTTTGATGCCAAGAACAGAATTTAGCCAGGACACTTCTTAACTCCCCTTCCCTATAAGTCCTCAAGATGGATACAAATACAGGCACTTAAGAAATGAGTGTGAGTGTAACTTTAATACCTAGCAATGTTTCTTTTCTTTTTCTCTTTTTCAAATTACACACACACCCTGTAAGACTTGAACCCACAACCTTACCCTCCATAGCCCATCTCATTATAAAGGGAGGTGGAAATACCATTTATGCAACCATGAACAGAGGAACAGAACCAACCCAATCTAGAAATTACTGGCTTGGTTCAATTTTCTTTGAATTTTTGTCACATTTGGGTGGTTGTTGTCGTTCTTGTGTTTTTTTTTTTTTCTTTTTTCAACGGTGGGTTGTGGCTACCACGGTGGTGGTGGTGGTGAACATGGCTAGCTGCTATGAATTTCTGTGGGATAAGTTTTATTTTATTTTAATAAGTTGTTTATATTGTTTTAATGGGATGAATGTAAAAATAGAACCTTTGATGTTAGGTGTATTATTATAAAGTGAGTTATTAAAATAGATAAAGTGACTTTTTGAGTTGCTAAATACTAAAGCATATTGAAACTGTTAAACCTTCACTTTTAATTAAAACACCTACAGTAGAGAGGGTAAATAACAATGATGCCTTAAGTGACATTTTTCAGCAATAATTTCACACACCTGTGGTTGAAAAGTCTTATATTTTTGAAAATACTAGAATGTATATATATTCAGGTTCGTTTAAGATTTGAAAGGGTTTGTAATAAAAACCGTTATTAATTCATCAAACACAGAAGCTGCAACGGCCTCCAAATCATCACATACCAGCAAAACAACTACAAGAAAATTTAGATGGGCAAAGGTGAATATGAGCACTATGAAAACAAACCTGCTGCATAAGAGTATTCAATACAACGCACAGGTGCATCATGCCTTCCCAAAATATCTTCCTTATTGTAGCTGAAAACAAGCCTGAAACATTGACCCATAATCTTAAGCAGCGAAAAATTATGTCTCCAAAATCATAATCAACATCAGAAACAGGCCATAAAAACTAGATAGAAGTAATGAACTCAAACTCAAAGACAACAATGCAAAGCTTCAGCTAAATTCAGAATGACAGAGATAGTCACAAGCTCATTATATATTTTTTAGTCATACACGCAAATGGTTAAATCAACTAGCAAAATGTATGCTGATTTTTTTTAACATAACTCTAAATAAGAAAAAACACATCAATTTATGAACATCGAAAGTGAAAACTCAACTCCAAAGCTATTAAATTATATTAAAAATCTTAATTCAACAAAAACCATAATAATTGACTAATTTCACTAAGCTCAACTCAGTGAAGCCTATTTCATTCTCTCCCTTTCCCTCATTACCTCAGCAACTAAACATCAAATTAGGGCAGAGAACAAAAACCTCACTAACTCTCAACTAATTTGTACTAAGCTCAGTTAAGTGAATGTACTTGTATTTTATATTAGTACCGTATAATAGAATAAATCGGCTTCAATATTATCTAATTTTCCATTTCGTTTCCCGCACTTTCTCAGCTACCAAACAGAAAATTAGGGCCAAATGTTTATAAAATAAAATAAATAAATAAATAAAGACTAACCGCCTAACAGTGTTATCGGCGCCGGCACTGAAACCAGAAGAGTCGTCGTGGAAGCAACAGTCGAGCACGGGACCGCCGTGCATGAACTCGCCGCGGAGCGCGTTGGCGCTCGCGTCGTAGAGTCGAACGCTCTGCCCAATCGGAACAATACGAAATGTTAGTGAGAGAGAGAGAGGGAGAGAGAGAGAGAGAGAGAAGCAATACCTTATCCCAGGAGGAGACGAGGAGATGATCGCTGTGGTTGGAGAAGCGGAGGTTGGAAATGCCGTCGGACGGCGGATTCGAGAGCTCGCGCCCCGGCGTCGGCGCTGGGACAGCTGTCATCGGCGATATTGCCTACTTCACAAGTCTATCACTCACTGTGTGTGTGTGAGAGTGTGAGTTTTAGGGTTTTGGAAGAGAGAGAGAGGGAAGGTGGTTTTGAAAATATAAGAGTAACAATAAAAACAGTGAGATGGGATTTTGATTTGTATGATTTCGGATCTCAATCAGTACGTTTGAGAAAAAGATATATATTTTAAATTTGGTAGGGTGAGGAATTTGAATTCAAACGAGAGACATGGGACACTGGCGGTGACATTTTTAATTTTTTGGACCTCTCTGCCTTCGTTTTCATTACATTTTTTTTTTTTTTTAATTTAACTACAAAATTATTTTTTTAGGTTAATCTATATATATTATTATCTATATATATATATAAAACCGAAGTTTTTGAAACTTCCACAATTTTCCATATCAGTATTTAATTTTTTTCTTCTATTTTTTAAATTTGATTTAAAATTAAATCTAATTTTTGCCTCCACCAAATACACATTAAAGCCTCTTTAAAACCAAAAAACGAAAACTTCTCTCCTCTTCTCACTCACTAACATCTCCTTCCCCTAAACCTAAAACTCACCCTTATCTTCAAAACTCAGATTCTCTCACAGTCGCTGCCGCCGTCATAGATTGCCGCCACCACAGATCGCTGCCCTCCAAGTCTCTCGCAACTTTCAATGTCAGATGAGGCTCATCAACATGAGGACTCCACAACCCAAACCATGGAGGATTTTTTTGGCTACCCAATTCACGAGCCTCACTCTTTCATCCAAAACTTTGCTTCTTCTTCACTGTCTGTTGACGCTGAAAGTTTACAGAACTAGGTACGGAACGGAAATTTATATATGGGTTCATTGTTATGGGTTTTCATTTGCTTTACAGTTTAACTTGCTGGGTTTTCTTCTGAGGGGTTTTATATGACCATGAGTGTGAGTGACACTCATAGTGTGTGTGTGTGTGTGTTGTTGATTAGTCTTTAGAGTTATTAATGATGCAAAATATGTTCATTAGATCGATGAACTTGCGACTTTCTCGGATAATCCTGCCCCATCAGTGCCTGTTGTTAATACCCATTTTCGCGACACATTTTTACATACCTAATTCATGTATTATGTTTTATTTTATTCTTTTAAGTATGGCCCAAGCCCATGCAACTTTTTGGGGAAATTGAGGAAGTGTGGTTTGGAGGGTATGGTTCGGTTCCTTTCGGACCTTTTGCATGAACCCAGCCCATGCGTGCTACCAAGTGGGTAAGGGACACTGGTAGCACCTTAAGCTCATGGAGGAGGTCTTGTATCCAAAATTTCCACCCCAAAACAGCTTTTATGCTCTGTGTGACTGTGGCTCAAAGTTTCTGTCCGAACCTTTTTTTTCCTTTAAAAATGGTTGACTCTCATTGGCCAACTTCAGCTGCTAGCTCTCATCTAGTTAAGCCTCCCAATGGTCTGAAACAACTGAAAATGAGGAGCCAATGAGGGTTTAGTCAAGCATTTCCATTAATGATGATAAAAGTAATCCTTCCTTTTATCCAAACAAAAGCAAACCTGAAAATTACTACTTGCTTAACACCTTGGGGTCCAAAGCCTTTTCTATTAACCAAAAACCAGTCATTTAGAGCACCCCAAACTCAATATAAATTCCACAATCAGATTCAAAACAAAGGAGGGAGGTTTTACTCTAAGAGCAACACCCCAAGCTCAATACAAGAGTCTTTCTTCAACTAAAAAAAAACCATAAGCCACGTTCTAGCTAAGGAGCTGAAACTTCAGAGCAAAAACTCATTTAGCCAGTCAACAATCTCACAATTCCGAAGCTTGGGGGTGGAAATATGGGTACAGGGAAACCTTCCCTTTCTTCCTCACGACCTCCCTTAATTTCCTCTTTTGTGTGACTGCGGGTCGAAGTTTCAGACCTGTTAAACCACGTTTTTCCTATAAAGCTGAAACTTGAGAGCAAAAACCCACTGAACCAAGAGATATTCTCACAATTCTGAACCTTAGGGGTGGAAATATGGGTACAGGGGAACCTTCCCTCTCTTCCTCACGACCTTCCTCAATTTCTTCTTCTGTGTGACTGTGGGTCGAAGTTTCAGACCTGTTATGTTTCTATGCTTTTTCTGCATTTCTATTGTTAGCATTTTGATTGTCTCTTGTCAAAGCACCATTAGCCTTTGGCTTTTATACATTGTGAATTTTGGGCTTGATTCTCCATAAACAAACACTTCTAAAGAACCCAAGGGGAGATTTGGGCCTTTCTCACGTTTTCGCGCCCTTGTCGCAAAAACGTCCTCGACATTTTGGCAACTCCACTGGGGAGTCAAGCAGCTGAAACAAGAGAAGTCATGTATTCGAAGATGCAAAACCAGCAAAAAGATGATGTTTCTCACACCAACTTATCGTTCCAAGAGAAACCGTATAATGCTTTGCCGCGCAAGAAGAGCATGGTGAAGTGGGGCTGAAAAAGTTCTATCCTTAGCTCTTTGAGCTACTGGAGGTGCTCCAAATCATGTGACGAAATCGCTACAACCTCCAGAAGCCATCCAAGAAGTGAAGGATGGAGGGAGAACCAACTTTCTTATTCAAGGGAAAAATTTTCTTCCACTCGTCTATATTATTTTTTAGCTATCATTCTTATGGAGGAATTATCCCATATCTCTTGCTTTATATGATATTCATGAACGTTTTTGTTGTAGCTTGAAAATGCAAAAAATGGTGAGCTGCAAGTCTGACCGCAAAGGGAAGGAAGGATGCAACTAATAATCAACAAAGCGAAGTTTTAAACATCAATTCCAACCCAAGAACCCCCAACGACAACACTAAAAGTTCATTGTCAACATCTCCTCAGCATATTTTATTGTTGAGTTTGTATCGTTGTCGGGGTTAGTGCTAAAGCATATGGAGGCTGTCGCGGATGATTAACTCGTTTTGGGACGAGTATAGTGGACGCTGTGTGTGACCCTTCGCAGCTAAATATTTTTTTGGCGTCACCGCTAAACGAAGTCTTCACCAAATAGCCAAGGGCCATAACTAAATAGCCCACCACAAGGCGCTAGACATTCCATACACCAAGCCTTGAGGTAGCGACATACCATACATCAAGTTGTGTGGCTGCTAAGTCAACCCCGAGCATATGGGGGCTGCCGCAGCTAAAGGCTATAGCTAAATAGCCCACCGCAAGGCGCTAGACATTCCGTACACCAAGCCTTGAGGTAGCGACATACCATACATTAAGTTGTATTGTTGCCGTGTCAGCGCTGAGCATATGGGGGCTGCCGCAGCTAAAGGCTATAGCTAAATGGCCCACCATAAGTCGCTAGATATTTTATATACCAAGCCATGAGGTAGCGGCATTCCATGTGCCAAGTCTTGAAGTCATACGAGCGATATGCTATTATCAAAGTACGCTTAAGCTAAGACTCTCAAACTTTCTCCTTACTAATTCATCTTTTTTATATATCGCTTGAACCATTTCAATCCTTCAAGTTTTTTTTGTCAAAATATTTTCTACAAGTTGTTTGTGCTAATGCTTGGCCATGACTATCACTTACTAATATAAATCACATTTGCACTTAGGGTGAAACGGAAACCTTCTCGAATCACCCAACGACAAAGAAAATTCGAACTCAATTCCATTTCACCGAAGCTGTAACACGCTTATGAACGCTAAGCTATGATGAGCTCACGCATCCAAAATCTTGGTCGATTCGTGCACGCCAAGCCATGGCATGTTCATATATCTCAAGTCGCAACAAGCGCATGCATTCCAAGCCATGCCAACACCTTAATCATTATTGAATTCAAGATTATGCTTGAAGAGGGAAGCGCCAATGTTGTCATCCTCAAGAAAATTATTATTGTCACTCAACTCTTGCAAATGAAATCCGCAACTAAGCCAACTAATAAGAAGGGTTTGTGCGCGTGCCTTTGAAGAATTCTTTGCTAGACCTCGCTTTAGATATTGAAGTCAAAAAGCTCAAAAATCACATGCTAGTTGCTGGAAATCCACTCAATAAAAGCAATGGCAATGGTCGTAGCCAAACTCATCAAGAAACATATCATTTGTCACTTTGTCGTCTTGTTCATAAGCGACAATAATAAATCTCACTTATACCAATTTTCGAAGGCAAGCCCTATGAAATACTAGGAAGCCGACAAACTATCATGTTATCCAAGCATGGTGAGACCCCTACATGCGAAGGTGCAATGCCTTCAATAAGGTAGGGAAAGCCAACACTTTCTTCTAACGAGAAACCTTGCAAAGTGGCAAGAAAACTAACAAATTACTCCTACGGCAAAGCCTATACATGCGAGGGTAAAAAATACTCTCAATAAGTAAGGAAAGCCAAAGCTTTCTTCTAATGAGAAACCTTGTGAAGCGCAAGAAAACTAACTAATTACTCTTACGGCAAAGCCTCTACATGCGAGGGTAAAAAATACTCTTAATAAAGTAGGGAAAGCCAAACACATACTCTCTCAATGGTAAGCCTTATCAAATGGCTAGGAAGCCAATGAGACGTTTTATTATGGCGATACCCCTACTTGTGAGGGACGACTAGCCCTCAACAAGGTAGGGAAGCCAATACGTCCTCAAAAGGAAATTCCTACCGAATGATTAGGAAGCCGGCGAGATGTCATATCATTCATATGTGGCAAGACCCCTACTTGCAAGGATGCAATGCCCTCGACAAAGTAGGGAAAGCCAACATTTTCTTAACGGCAAACCTTACAAAGCAGTAGGGAAGCCAACATAATGTCTTATAATTCAAGCGCGATGATCCACTATATGTGAGGACATAACCATCCCTTGAAAATATGGGAAAGTTGATGCAACGGATCACTACCTCATTGCCACATGGTAATTTGCTATGCGCGAGGATAAAATTATTCCTCAAGAAATTAGCAAGCCTATGCATTGTATGTGAGAATGCGATAGCCCTATGAAACGGTGACAAAAAAATGCACCATGAGCCACAATGCGCAAAAACGGAGCCCATATGTGGGGGCTTCTTGAAACTAATGAAATAGCAACCTAATACATGACGAGAATAAGTCGACTACCAAGTGGCGAGCCAAGCTTCAATATATATGAGCTGCTGTATGTGAAACCAAATCTGTCCGTCAATAGAGCATTGAAAAATGGTGCACAGACAGCGAGAAGTGCACTTAGCCAAAGCTTGTTCGCAAAGACATGGCAAGCAAGCAACATGTCTCCTGACTTGCTATTGCAAAGGCAAAGCCATATTCACAAATTTTCCAATCAACCACAAGTTATTCTCAAGAGACTAAGTGCATATAATCTATCAAAATTATGCTACTTCATCGCAAGGTGCACTCGACCCTTCCAAGCAAGCTTTTCTCAACATATTCAAATGGTCACAGCCATACAAGAGTTGTTTTCGCAACAAGAACATACTTATAGCCTATTGAAGAAAGGTAGAAACTCATTCTCAAAGTACAAAATACAAACTATTAACATCCTTGAGGTACAAATCATTCTTTTCATTCCAAAATTCAAATTACATGTTGAGACATCGTATATGTGTTTCTTTGTACAAAATATAAATTGTGTCTACTAACCATGACAGTACAAACTCAAAGTTTCACCAATATAACTAGACACGAGCTGCTCTATACATAAGTGGGTTGTCCACAAGGGTGAAATACAAGAGAAAATGTTTCCAAGGCAGCAGCCCATATTACACACTTCAACTAGTTCGAAATTTCAAAGCTTGGGGCTCAATACAAGACAATCGAAAAAAAAAGGGAAAGCAAGAAAGGAGGCGAAGGAAAAAGTTGAAGCAATGTCGTAGTCCCTATCCAACATCACCATCTTTGGGACATTGGCTTACAATCGCTTTCTTCTTTACTTCGAAGCCGCAAGTGAGAAACGGGCTAAAAATGGCCCAAAGTTATTAGCAGCAGCCATGGTACCATCTATTGCAGCTCTATGTTGTTGTTCACAACGTCTTTAACCTCAGAAAATGATGCATTGGCAATGGGATTGGCCTCGGGAATGAAAGTCCCAACAACGGCATCATGATTGTCTATGCCAAGGTCATTTTACAAGAAACCATTGCCACAAACATAAGCGTCTTTGTATCAGATGGACAGTACCATGATCAAACAATAGACGCTCTGTGAAGTCACCAATCTCGACACCGACACTCTCTAGCAACAAAGCTATGGAACACCTTCTTTACTCAATGGTCTCAACACTTGATGCTTTACAATTATCAAGCGGCCAAACAAGTAACGATAATACTCTAAGCATGAAATTTCTTGCATATGAGTAAACGCCTATGCTTCTCCAACACTCAACAACCTTCTTCGGCCTTAAAGATGTCACGTCTTAATGCATACTGCTTGGAGCTAGGAAAGGGAAAGCCGCTGAGAGCGCCCCTCCTATATATAGTCATTGGCAATTTTGGCTTCAATGCTGCACAATCAGTAGCACCTTTGAGTGTCTTAATTTTACCGCCCATCCCAATGGTCTCAACCAACTATCTCCTCATCATTACAACAAGCACAAAGCAACAACTTGTGGTCGTATCTTCTGCTTGCATTTGTCACAAGGACGCGATACAGGGGGCTACCATGCCCACATAGTGGCTATGCCTTATCTCTATACTACATCGGCAAGTGATATCTTCGCTCCATTCCACCTCAAATATGCTATCCCAAGGCAGGCAGCAATATCGCTCATCGCTCATGATTGCGGATTCATCAAAACTAATCTTGGCAAACACAATCTCGCCAAATTGACCAACGATCAAGCAACTCAAGAGTTGAAGCATCCCCAATGTGGTCCAATTATTCAAGATAGCCTCTCATTTATCATCATCTTCTCACATGGACCCAAGCTAAGAATTGGCTTTGCTTTTTCAAATCTACAATCAAGTATGCTACTCATTCTACTTACAACACAACACAATGGCCATCTCAATATCAGGCAAGGCTGCGCTACAAACTATTTTACATCCCTGGTGACTATCAAAATCATTGGGGAATCGACTTCGACATGAGCTTCTACTTCAATGAGAGCAATGGCTTAACCTCATAAGTTGGTACCTTACGATGGGTTTGTGATTTCCTAAAGAAGATCCATCCTACGCAATCAACGACACAATTTAATTAACACATCACAGAGTATATCCAGGAGATCAGCCAAAAAAAAAAAAAAAAAAAAGCTAACCAAGGTGAGCTTCGCATCCTATCCCAACTATTAGAACAACGAATGGTGCCAAGCTGATCTTCAGATTATTTCTGATTTCTCGTCACCAACAAAGATCCCCTCTTCCATTGACATCAAAACCTCACCCACGCTGCTCTACATATTATGTTTAAGATGGCATTTTGAAAGAAGCAAAATGGAAGAAATGGGCAAATGGCGCAAATAAAGCTTACAACTGAAGGAGTGACAACAACAAACAAAAAGAAAAAGAGAAATGAAAAGCAAAGTGATGAGATGGGTCTAAAGCAAAGTGGCGTGATATGGTGTATTGGCAATTGGCGTGATAAGTGAAAGGAGGACAACTTGATGCAAATGGTAAAAGAAAAGAAGCAAGTTGAAAATGAAAACTAAAGTAAGGCCAAGTTAGGGATGCACCTTATATTGGTCATCAAATACATGGGCCAAGACTCAAAGGCCTTAATTATTTCTCACGGGCTTTGGTTTATATTAGCCCACATGCTACAAACCTGCCAATATTATTTCCTTTGACATCCAAGTTATTCAAATGATAACACTCAGCAACCATCTTTGGTCCATGCCATGTTCGAGATTTTTTCTACAAGCAGGTGTCGCGACTAGCGACATTTCTACAAACAGGCTTCATCGACCAATATCTTCTTAACAAAAAAAGAAAAGGGGAGCTTTCGAGTGAACTAATTCCCAAACCCGCAACATCTACAAGCAATGGGAAACATCAACTACTCACACACATGCCGCAAGCACCAGCGTGCTCGGGGGGCTAATGTTAATACCCATTTTCACGACACATTTTTACATACCCAATTCATGTATTATGTTTTATTTTATTCTTTTAAGCATGGCCCAAGCCCATGCAACTTTTTGGGGAAATTGAGGAAGTGTGGTTTGGAGGGTATGGTTCGGTTCCTTTCGGACCTTTTGCATGAGCCCAGCCCATGCGTGCTACCAAGTGGGTAAGGGACACTGGTAGCACCTTAAGCTCATGGAGGAGGTCTTGTATCCAAAATTTCCACCCCAAAACAGCTTTTATGCTCTGTGTGACTGTGGCCCAAAGTTTCTGTCCGAACCTTTTTTTTCCTTTAAAAATGGTTGACTCTCATTTGGCCAACTTCAGCTGCTAGCTCTCATCTAGTTAAGCCTCCCAATGGTCTGAAACAACTGAAAATGAGGAGTCAATGAGGGTTTAGTCAAGCATTTCCATTAATGATGATAAAAGTAATCCTTCCTTTTATCCAAACAAAAGCAAACCTGAAAATTACTACTTGCTTAACACCTTGGGGTCCAAAGCCTTTTCTATTAACCAAAAACCAGTCATTTAGAGCACCCCAAACTCAATATAAATTCCACAATCAGATTCAAAACAAAGGAGGGAGGTTTTACTCTGAGAGCAACACCCCAAGCTCAATACAAGAGTCTTTCTTCAACTAAAAAAAAAACCATAAGCCACGTTCTAGCTAAGGAGCTGAAACTTCAGAGCAAAAACTCATTTAGCCAGTCAACAATCTCACAATTCCGAAGCTTGGGGGTGGAAATATGGGTACAAGGGAACCTTCCCTTTCTTCCTCACGACCTCCCTTAATTTCCTCTTTTGTGTGACTGCGGGTCGAAGTTTCAGACCTGTTAAACCACGTTTTCCCTATAAAGCTGAAACTTGAGAGCAAAAACCCACTAAGCCAAGAGATATTCTCACAATTCTGAACCTTAGGGGTGGAAATATGGGTACAGGGGAACCTTCCCTCTCTTCCTCACGACCTTCCTCAATTTCTTCTTCTGTGTGACTGTGGGTCGAAGTTTCAGACCTGTTATGTTTCTATGCTTTTTCTGCATTTCTATTGTTAGCATTTTGATTGTCTCTTGTCAAAGCACCATTAGCCTTTGTTTTTTATACATTGTGAATTTTGGGCTTGATTCTCCATAAACAAACACTTCTAAAGAACCCAAGGGGAGATTTGGGCCTTTCTCACGTTTTCGCGCCCTTGTCGCAAAAACGTCCCCGACACCTGTACACTGAGAAGGATGTTTTGACACAACAAGGCCTTGATATACAAGGAGTCAAATGCGTGAATAAGAAATTCATTTTCTGATTTTGATTTTAACAAATGAATTTCACTTTAAATGACACTAATAAGTTTGTTTGTCTAAACATATACTAGAAAGTCTGGTGATTCTTGCAGGTTGATTATTAAGCTGATCCTTACTAATCCTTTTTATGGCATTTGTAGGTTTTTTTAATGGTTAACCTTAATTCTATCACTAATTTAAAACTTGTGCATATATTCTTTATGCAGTGACCACAGAGCTTTTCTTAAACTTGGTAAGGATGAAAATATGCAAAGCATAATGGAAAGGAAGGAGCGTTCTATTGGGAAAACTTTTTAATTATATCCAATTAACTTGCAGAAGATGGAGGATATGAGAATGCAATATGTAGATCTATTATCAAGCATTGAATTTGTAGATTTTCAATTTTTCTATTTTCAAGTGTAAGTATTCCTAATTCCTTTCTCAAAATTTTTTTTTTCATTTTTTAACACTTTATAACACCATTTTATTCAAGAGAAATCTAATTGAGTTTGTGGCTACTGCAACTTTTCTTCTTTATTTCCTGTTTAATTTAACCATTTAAATAATTGTATAATATATCTATCCAAAGTAGGATTTACTCTTTATGATATGTGCATAGGTTTACAACCAAAACATCTATGATTACGAGAAGTTTTGCACAATCCTTTGTGCTGAACACTACCCAAATGTAGTGCAGTGCAAAAAAAGAGGAAAGAGAACATCATTTTACACTAAACAAGTTGGGAAAGTTGACATTCATCATGCATCCTGCAATTGAACAGTTTATCTCTTTCCTCTATCATAAATTGTTTTATTAAAAAGATGAAAACAACCTGTTTGTTATGCAAACAAATGTGCAAGATAACATAGATTATATTAGTGATGAATAGTAGATTTAATTGCAATTGAGCATTGTGTGAAATCATCACCATAACATTTTTTTATAGCCAAGTTATAATAGCAAAATAATTTTTTTATTTTTTATTTAACTATCCCGTGCATCGCACGGGTTAGTGACTAGTTATTATTATATATATATAACCGAAACTTTTGGAGCTCTCACAATTTTCCACATCAACATTAATTAAATTAAAAAAGTAATAATAATAAGCAGCCCAAAATTTTTTCCACAATCGTGGAAAGCAAACCCAATACCCTCTTTAACCGTAGTCAATTTTTTCCACAAAGCCAACTTTGAATCCTTTCTCTCTAGTTTTCTACCATTCTCCCCAAAACCCAACTCTGAAAAGAACACCAAATGCCATATTCTTCTCCTCTCTCTTCTCTAAAACCAATACTTCCCTAAAACCTTCTCTTCTCACCTCCCTTGGAACCCAAATTTAATCATCAATCTTCTCTCTAGGCTGCCTCACAATACCTCTTTAAGAACAAACCATCCTGGATCCATGGGAAAGTCACTCTCCAGTTTCCGCACATCCAAGTGAGTATTGCCCTAAAATTTCTCAGTTCGATTTCTGATAGTGGTTTTTGTTGTTATATTATTGCAATTTTAATGTGGTTTCCTTCCCTTTGTAAATTTGGATTCCTTTTTTTTTTTTTTTTTAGGTTTATGTGTAGGCACTGATTTGTGAGCCTTTGATTTACAGATAAATTCAAAATTCGATAGGAAGTTTTAGATAATAATTTTTATGATTCATTTATGGTGGGTTTGTGCATTAACATTAGAGTTTGGGAATTTCTCTGCAAATTTAAAATTTTTCATTGAGAATGAATTTGGGTCTAATTTCTTTGCAATTTTACTGATTTTGATTTTCGTATTTGTGAAGGGTTTTTGCTCATCGGACCTCACCTCGACCCAAAGCCCTAAACCAAAGGTTTCTCTCTCTCTCTCTCTCTGTTTGTTTTTCTATTTTCTTTGTTTAAGTTTTGTTTGGTTCGAAAGTAGTGTTTTACACGCTTTGATTTTATTTGATTTTATTTTTCTCGAAGAAGATCGGAGTGAAAAGTGAAAGAGTGGTTCCTCGATTGAGCTAACCAGGTCAGTTTTTCGATTGTGCTTTCTCTATTGAGTTGCTGAGAAACAAACAAATAAGAAGGATTGTTGTTTTTCCTTTTTGACGTAAGAAATAAGAATGAGCTGAATACAGATGTTTGGTTTAGTTTACTGTAGTCTCTAGGCTCTCACTTTTATTATTTTTTGTTTTTTTGTTTGGGGAGGAAGAAGCAAAAAAAAAAAAATGGTTGATGTGGTACAAAGATGCAGAGACAATAGAGTGTGCAACTGAATGGCCTATCTTAATTGATTCCCTTATTCCCTGCAGTATACTCCTAGGGTTGGCCACAACCTTCACTTGCAATGTTGAGGCTGAATTACTTGAAATAGAGATCATGTCTATTGATGAAATAAAGAAGCAGAAACAAAGCAAAAAAAAAGCACTATTATAACAGTTAGCCTTTTCTGTTGTGCACCGCCACTGTTGTATAAGCATATAAATCTCCTTGAAGCCAACATTTTATGGCTTTTCATGCTTAGCAATTCTTCTTTTGATGTAAATAATGAAGATCTCAGCCTAAAATTATCTTTCATTCATTCTTTGTTTTCAACATAATTGCTAATGAATCCTCATCCTTCGATGATAATGAATTGGAGATAATTATACGATTTGCTATAGAATGTTGAACACCCATATATCTTCTAAATGTATTTTGAAAGGGTTTAGAACAAGTCACACTTTTTTACTTCACATTGTATTTGAGCTAAAAAGTGATCAAGCCATACTTGGTCCAATGAAGAAATAATGTTGGAAGGCTTGCTTCTAATAGGAAGCATCAATATGTTTCTAATTTGTATATTCCATTATTCTAAATATTCTTTAGGTACTGGAAATATTGATTCCCTCTATTATAGCACCTCTAGAATAACCAAGTTCTATTTCTTTAAAAGGAATATAAAAAAAAAAAATTATAATTAAAATCCTTCAAAGATATTCAACTTTACTTCAAAAATTAATCATAAATTTTAAATGTTTTCATGGTTTTTATTTTATTTTATTAACTTTCTTATTTAATTTGTAAATATATGCTTGAAAATCATTAAATTTCCCTCACATATATATATTAGTCAATTTTGCTAGTTTTATAAATTTAATATCTATATTTGGGATTTAATTAATTATTAAAGTAATTATGACGTCATCGTGGTTCAACCTTGGTTGAACCTCGGTCCAACCTTGGTTGAACCTCGGTCCAACCTTAAAAATCTTGAACATCTCCCTTTACCAGTTCTTTGAACGGTTCAAATCTGAAAACCATGTTGTTAAGTACATATTAACTTATTATTACTATAGTGCTGGAAGCAAATTACTTTGATATTATATTTCTATTTAATAAACATGATTTCACTTGTATTTCACTAATAAACATATACATTAATCAATTGATTCCTCACTATTGGACATATATTATTTGAACATAAACCATTACTAGACATATTGTAGACAACTCATTTCATACCCAGTTAATAACTTTTGGTCTCCAGCCCCAATGATGAGTTTGGTATGTCAAAAATGGGTAATTGAAGTTATTTTGATAGTTTGGAAGTAATCACAACTCAAAAGTGCTCCAAATCATTTTAGAGAGTTCAGGACTATTTTAGTCATTTTAGAGATTTTGAGACTATATTAGTCATTTTGAGATTTCAAGAGTATTTTGGTCATTTTTATTGGATTTAGTGTAATTTTGGTAATTTTAGAGGTTACATTGGTATTTTGATATATTTTTTTTTAAAATTTCAAGTGTATTTTTAAGGTTTTAGGTAATTTGGTCATTTTGGGTCATCCAAGGGTATTTTGTGGTTCAAGGGTAATCTTGGCTTTTTTTGGTGTTGAGGTTATTTCCAATCAATTTGTTATTATAATAATTTTAATTATTTCTAAAAATGTTTATGAAAAAATTATATGAATATTTCATTTTTGAATTACGATTGGAATATAACCATCTTGGTGTAACATTAAGCGAACCAAACGCCCCATAAGCAGTCTTGAAAATCCAAACATCAACTTATTATACCTCTGCTAGTGGCTCTTACACATTGTTTCAAATTCCTCTGCTAACTGTAAAATGAATACTCATTAACTTGCTTCCAAAACAATATTGAAAAAGATGTATTAGTTGTTAAATTCTTCTGCTAACTGTTAAATGATAACTAAACCAGTCGCCTCCCAAAACGATTTTTTGAAATAAATTTTTTAGTGTTTTAGTGATGAGAGTGAGATATTTAAAGGAGTCCTTTCTGTAAGACTACAACTCAATGATCTAGTACTAAACTTAAGATCAGATCATCACATTTTGTACTACAGAAAAGCATGCAGCGAAACCTAGAGGTTAGCTAGATCCTTTCCAAAAAATATTTTTAACAGTAACATTTAGCAAGCTGAACTTAAATGAATCATAAATTAATTACACGTTTTTAGGAAAAGAATAATTTGGGTTCAAATCCCCTCTCCTTTGTAAAGGAAAAAGAAGAAGAACGCAGAGTTTTAATACATGGTGAGCATGGTCTCCTAATGGTGATTAACTAGCCCCTAAGCTAATATGATATTTAGGTACAGTCCAAATTACATCTGCTGTGACATAGTAAAAGTATTATACAAATAAACTGCCACAGTCCAAAAACTATGTGTCGGATTGAAAATTGCAGTAAACCCTTGACTTGCATGGCAAACAAAATTTCAAAATCTAAAAAGAGAAGCAATGACTGCACACATGCTCCTCCAACTCTAATTTCCCACATCCATTATAACGGTACAATTCCAAAATCCAACGAATCCAAAAAATAATACAAGTCTAGAACTCTCAGAAATAGAAAGAGACTTTACAAAAAGGGACCTAGCAGTAAGTCGTCCAGCCAAGAACTCTGCGCTTGAAAGAAATCCGGCAATTTTAGTGTGTCCAATGGCTAAACCTTCATGCAATAGTTGGTGAGCTTCTGCTTTGGAATATTTTACTTTAAACATATTACATAATAATTTAAATCTCCACCGTCCTGGAACTGTTTCATGGAGTTTATGCGATTTTGGCATTTTGCACTCTAGATATGTAAATAACAGTGGTCATGGGAGGAGCAGGCAGATGTAATTATAACGGAGGAACGATATATTCAAATCAAGTAACGTCAGCTAAAAAGCTGATTACAGATCAAGTTCTAAACACAGTAAAATTTTAACTAGGGAACTGAAATGACTGCAACCATTCTGAACAATAATGCTTTATTAAATGCATAACTTGGTACATCAAAGTAGATAAGAAAAAGATAAATTCATTGAAAAATGGTGTTACACTCTTCAAACAATGAGGTTCTTAATTGTATCTAGAAGTTTACATTTTACCGTATGAACAACTCCCTCTCCCCAACAATCATCAATGCCTACATCTAAATGTAACCTAATCAACTTTATCCACGACTTAACCTAAAATCCAGAGCTTATTCCCTTTGGCAGTGCTTGTAAAATTCCATATTAGGTGTGTCAAAATTGTATAAGAACTAATAATCAATGCAAAGATTGAATTTTCAAACTAAATGTGGACATCAACCCATGCCATGATCTCATCCACTGCTGAATTTCTAATCAATGTGCTAATACAGCTTTGTTCATTCTTCAGAATCATGCAAGCAAATCTTCTCAAGCTGTATGGTCCAATCTTCTCCAAGTATTTGGGGATTCAATTCCATAGCAGCACGAAAATCAGACATGGATGCGTAAGCAGATCTTTCTTCTCTTTGCATGTATCTACCAGGTAACATCTGACTAAAACCTGGAAGGAATTGATGGTTTTGTTGTTTATAGTGATTATTTCCACCCCTTGACACTGCTAAACCCATACATGGCTCAATCAATCTCTTCAAATACACATCTAATGCATTATTCAACAGGTTAACATAATCCACTGAGACGTTCATGCCCTCCATCTCCAACTTGCGCTGCAAACGACTTCTTAATGATCTTGTATCAGGTAGCTCACCACTGTTCTGACAGGTCTCTGGATGATAATCATTACATACAGATACATTACAAAGAGATTTACGAGCACCAGCCAAATTCATGGATATACCAAATGGAGCTGTTACAGGGCTTCTACTTTGAACACCTGGGCTCCCTGCCATTTGTTCAACCTCTTCACCATCTTCAACAGATGCAACTTCAACCGGAGGTCTGCTACCAAGAGAAATCAATTCAGTCGCACTTTGCTGCTCTTGTGCTTTAGAAACCAATTCCTCACACACAACACTTTGGGGTTTCCCATGTGGGCCAAGAGGACTAGGGCGGTCCTTAAACTTGCGATCCCTATTAACCGGTGACCTTCCCTTGCGAGGAGAAGGAGGAAAGGCATCCCCATAAAGCGATTGGAGACAATTTCTCTGATACCCATTTGAAGCTTTTACGTCAAGGGCACTTCCCACTTTCCTAATACCTCTCGTTGGTGGAACTTTGGCCACACAAGCATTCTTGAGAATTGCTTTTACAAGCCGGTTGTGAAGAGGGATATTTTCCCTCCCAATCGTCCGAATGCAGAATTTATCAAATTGACTCTTGCTAACCTTGGAACTGAATAAACTTCCAAGCTGATCAAAGTACTTCTCAGCTCTCTCATGCCCAACCTTTCTAAATATCAAAGCTTTAAGCTCTGCGGTGTCAATTCTGGAAAAGTTTTGATTGGGCAACATTTTTCCCATAAAAAAACTCCTCAATTCCACACACAATTTTCAATTCTCCAGAAAAACCCAGATGACAAAACACACTATCTTCAATTCAAAACCTAAAACCCTAATTCCCCAACAAAGTTCCCATCTGTATATTCACAAATAAAATAAAATAAAAAACACATCAGAAAACAATTATAACCTATAATTCTGTGTTTCTTTTTTTTTTTTTTTTTTTTTTTTTTTTTAATATCTAAAACAAAAAAAGAACAAGACCCATAAAAAAAATTCAGCTCCTAACAAAATTAGCAACATTCTAGAGACAGAAAAAAACTTGTACACACAAACAAAACATTGTTACTTACAACAAAAAATAAAAATAAAAATAAAAAATACCCAAACAATCAAATTACTCTATGATTCAATCAAACTTATTCAATTGGCTGAAATTGAACAAATTTGATAAATTTAGCATCGATTTTTCAAAAGTAAAAGAAACCTATTTGATATTTCAATCAGAATTGAAAACCCACAAAGCGAATTGAGCATTGAAACAACGTAGATTGAGATACGCACCTGAACAAGGACGAGAACGTTGAATTGGCTCTGGACTCGAATTCGATTTTTCTTTTTTCTTTTTTTAAATTGGGTTTTTTGTGGTTTTTCCCCAATAGGGAATAGTTTTCGTTTTTGGGTGATCGATGTTTTGTCTCTATATTTCTGAGTCTGCGAAAGGTAAACAGTGAAAGACCAAACAGAGATTAAGATCTAAGGGCTAGTTGGGCCTTTTGTGTTAGACCACACGTGCGCTTGGTGAAGCTTGTTATGCGAACTATTTAAGGGCCTGTTTGTTTGCTCCTTTTTATAACTGTCTTGTGTTCTAACTTTTGTTCCCTACAGAGAGAGACCATGAAATTTTATACTTGAATTTTATTTTATTTTTTCTCAAAGTAATTTTGTATATCTATTGTGTAATATACCCCGATGTAATTTGAATTTTTAAAAATTTTTTTAAATCTGAAATAGGGTTGCTAAGGAGGCAAATAAGAATAAATTTTGGCTCTATTTCAATTTCAAGCTCAAACCAAATTAGAATTTAGCTTAAAAACATATGTTTAAAATTTAAACTAGATAAATTCCCTTTTATGTGTTCTCCTTCAAAAATAAATGGATAATTTTAAACTATTAGTAGTATTTTACTATAAAAGGCTTATAAAGTGTATGCTCATTTTTAAAATTAAAAAAAAAAAAATATATATATATATATATATAAATATAAATATAAATATATATATATATATATATATATATGAAAGCGGGTATTATGATAACTAATGTGGTTGGTGTTTTTTTTTTTTTTTTTGATAGGTTTAAAAGAATAGCAATTAGTTAATGTGATTAATGTTATATCAATAATATAATAAATAAATGTTTTAGTCACTTTTTTTGTGTTGTATTTAAAAAAAAATTAATAAATCCTTTTGTAAAATTTATATAATAAAATTTGTAATATCATTTGAAATAATTCATGTTATATTAATGATTAACCATTAAGGCCTTGAATTTGGACGAGCATAAAAATAGTTTCTCCCCTCTTTGTTTTTTGTTTCCCTTAAATAATTGACAGATAAGAATTAAGAATTGGCAATTTCCTAATAGAGATCGGTACAAGTATCTCAAGAATAAGCATGAATGAAAAGATGATAATGTATAATTGAGGACACTCTATGGCCCTTTTCTAACTAAACATGTAGAAATTATTAAAGTGATGACTATTAGTTGAATTTTCTTTTTCTTTTTTTTTTTTTTTTTTGGGATACCCAGTAAAGAGTTACAAATGATCACAAGTCCACAAAGTTAATATAATTAGTTGATCATAAGAAGAGCAATAAAACCACAAAAATTTTATTTGAAGAAGTTCCCAAATGAAGAGGGGGCTTAAGGGTCAATTTGGAATCAACTTATTTTGCTGAAATTAAAAATTTTATGCTAAAAATACTGTATATAAAGGTAAAAGTTAGCTGAAATAGTACAGTGTGACCCATGAATAATACCAAATAGTGCAGTAAAACCCATGAATAGTAGTAAAAATAAGTTGAATAGTAAAATAAGTTAGCAAAAATATTTGCCAAACAGACACTAAATTGGTTTGCAATTTAGGACAACAAAAAATGAGATCGTGTTGCTCTTGAAAGCAAGACCTCATCCATATAGCTAGCCGTGTCTTACTGAATTTGACATGACCAGGGGATGCAGTTAACTGAACTCCAAAAGGATTTATTATAATTGAAAAATGTATAAACCAGATTAAACTAATCTATCACGATGTTTGAGGATAAGTTAGCCACATCTACGCTATACTTAAAAAGACTAGTAACAATTATAATCATCCACATAACCCAAATCGACCTAATACAGTTGATGTAAAACTCAATAAACAATTAAACATATATCCATGTCACAGAAGAACCTTTTAAAATTGTGCTTGAAAGGGCTGTGCCGAATGCAACAAACTTACAATTTTCTACATTTTTTAAGTTAAAAGATAATAATCATTACAAATCTACATATTAAGGCTTGAATCCATTCATGAATTTCTTCAATGAAAAAATATATATACAGGTTTTTAAACTTCACTTTTTTCAAGATACACAGCCTTATCAAACACCCATTTTCGAAAAGCTGAAAAATAAGTTGTAACAAATGGACAAACTAAAAACTAAAATTTAGATCATTCTATTTAAATACTTCCATCCAAATCCAAATGAACCATTATAGATTTGATTCCCTAAAAAATGCGGAAAGTTTGCCTAGATAGATTTATTTACCAAGACCACAAATACTTTTACAAATTGTTGCGTTTACTAGAATAATGAATAGTAAGCAACATGAACAATACATTCTTCTGTAAATCAGTGAACCTGTGAAAGTTAAGTTACCTATACCCATAGTACATAAGTACGCCAAGGTCGTCACCTCCTAGTCTGATTTCAAGTCTTCTTCCAATAAAATTTCAGATGATTCTTGTTTTGTCGTACTATTTGACAAGTTTGAAAGAAGACCAACCGAAGCCTCACCTTGAACTTCTCGATGCAGTTGTGAGTGTGACTCATCTAAATGGTCTTCCATAGAGTTATTAATAGGCAAGGGAGGTTGTTCTGCATCAAATTGTGTCCATTTCCTATCCTTTGCATGAACTAAAGTAGGATACAGTAAAAACCCTATGATTATTACTGCACCACTGACTAAAAATGTCTTCAAAGAGGCCAAGCACATAACAAGAACAAGCATCAATGCAGGAGGCAAGCAAAGCATTGTCACCCCAAATGTTCCCAATGGAACTTTATAAGGTCTATGAAGATCTGGCTTCTTTATTCTCAATTTTATAAAAGCAGCAAACTCAAGAAGCATTCCTATAGCATATAAGAAATTAAGAAATTCCAAGATTTCCTGAAAACTCATCCACGACAAGAAGATAACTCCAGTAGCAGAGCACAAAATGCTAATGGTGGGCGTCCCATACTTTGATCTACAAGGAAATTAAAAGAGGATTGTCATAAAATAGCTCATTACAGTGTGTTTTTTTTTCCTTCTTTTTCCTTTCCATCCAAACGATAGTTTCATGTACAGGACATTGGTAGCAAAAATATGGAAGAAGACTTCAAATCAGAATCATATGATTGTCTCATAGATTAAATTCATAGTTTAAGTCATGCCTTAAAGAATCATGAATCATATGATTGTTGGGCAGCGGTGGGGTAGAATAAGGTCCACTTTGGATTCTAAAATATAACTGATCACTTGAAAGGGCTAGGAGATAAGCAGTTAAGCACTATGCGGTTAGCTTTTACCTTTTATCTTAGAAGTAAATTAAATAGGCAGCAAGAGGTCATTTTTCCCAAAAGTTGCTTACAAAATTTTAAATTCCACATACAAAAAGGAAACAGCAAACAGTCTCAAAGAAAGCAAAGAAGACAAAATGGCTGACCTTGAAGCAAATATAGCTGGAAGCATTCCCATCTCGCTCATCCCAAGAAGTTGGAAGGCATCACCACTCATTTCTGCTTCAAATAAGCCCATGTTAGACATTGCAGCAGCTACTTGTATCCACCACTTGAGCCAGTAGCCACCTATCAACATCCCAACTTCTGCAAAATAACCATCACTCCACTCACTAGGTGCAGAATTTGTAGCACCTGTTCCTGCAAGTAGTGGAATCAAATACGATAAAACCACCAAAACCACAGCCCCAAAAAGCGCCTTTGGAAACGTCTTGCTCGGATTTTCCACCTCACCTGCAAGAGTACTTGCCTTATCCCAATAATTCAAATTCCAAAACATACTATTGAAGTATCCCCTCCAATCCAACTTTTTAAAATCTACAACTAGCCACTGCTTAGGCCTTATTCGGGGAATTGAAAGAATACCCATCACCACAAATGGGCAAAGAGAGAAAGCTGCAAGGGTAACTGCAGAAAACCCAACAATGTGCAGGCCTCTATAATTCAAATAAGTCAATGAAACTGTAATTCCTAATAGAGCTGGAATTCTGGCAGCCAATTGGTTGAAGATTGGAAATGAATGCTTCAAGTAATCGAGGAACAAAACTGGGTAAAGAGCATTGTCCATAACCCCACTAAACCATTTCCAAAATCCCTCTTGGAACCCCCAGAAAGGCCCAAAAGCTGATGATATCCAAATAACATATCCACCATTTTCAGGGAAGCTTGTGGAAAGCTCAGCTGTCACTAAAGCTTCAGGAATGCTCCAAATTAAAGGGAATATTAAGAAACCAAGCAAAGACAAAAGAGGGCCTCCTCCAGCCTTGACTGAATCCTCTACTCCAAAAGGACCCCCAGAAACCTCATAGAAAATTAGAGCTATAAGAGGCAGCACTGTAAGTTTTGGATTTTTTTTCACAGCAGTATTGTTGTCATCACTGACCATTCCCTCTTCACCCATCCACAGAGAGAGAGAGAGAGAGAGAGAGAGAGAGAGAGAGAGAGAACAGAACTTAGAACCACCAAAAAGTTTAACACGACTTTTAGTCAACTGGGTTATGCATAAAAATCAGATCTTTTGGGGTTATGAAGCTAATTCCTTAATACCCATCAACCAAATGATCAAAAATGAAGCACAAAATGGATTTCACTTTTCGGAAACTACCTGTTTTCAAAGTGGGTTTTCATGGTTCGTCTGTCGCTGAATCTTTGCTCCAAAAACTCTCTCCCTCTCTCTCTCTCTCTTCTATGATTCTATCCTATCCTTACTTCTCAGAGAACGTGGAATACAAGGACAAAGGCATTGATTCTGCGCACAAATGTGAGATCCATTGTTGTCACATTTGCGAGAAAAATCAAAGTTTTGACTTGTGTGTGATTACTTATTATTACATTTACACACCCCGTCACCGTCACGTGGGGATAGGTGGACACTGGAGACATTATTGTACAAAATAGGCGGCCAGCTTTTGTCATGAGATTGCGTGCAACATTAGATTCGCACGTACACTACACTAATCACGCATTTGTCATGGATATTTTAGAGCATTCACGCGTCTAAAAAATTTAGGACGTTAA
Organism: Quercus robur; assembly: GCF_932294415.1. Classification (NCBI taxonomy): domain Eukaryota; kingdom Viridiplantae; phylum Streptophyta; class Magnoliopsida; order Fagales; family Fagaceae; genus Quercus; species Quercus robur. The sequence continues at coordinate 32,149,226 of NC_065544.1, forward strand.
GTAAGAAACGTCTATTTGGAAATACATACAAATTAAAAAGTATACGAAAATTGTTTAAATACTGAAAATATTTTTTTTATAAGATTTAAATACTGAAAATTGATATTTAAACAACAATAATAAATGGGTCCTTAGCTTTTAACAACTCAAAACATTAGTTTATTTATTTTAAGTTTTAACAACTTACTTTATAATACATACTATAACAAAAGTTTTATATTAAACATTCAACACATTAAAATAATATAAACAACACAATAAAATAATATATCTAATATCAAAACCAACAACCACAACTATTAATATATTGTTACCCAAAAAAAAAAAAAAAACAACTATTAATATATTAAAATATTATTTTTTAACACTACATTAAAATATTATTTTTTTTAAGTTTAACCGCTTTGCTGCAGTCACAATTTTGGAGAATTGGTTGTTAAATTGATTTTTTTGTCAATTTAGCAACCTCACTGGGATGCTCTTTTTTTTTTTTTTTTGGTAAACTGGATACTTCATTAACTAAGAAACGGCAACAACATCAACAATAGCAGGGCAACGCTTGATACAAAAGTAGCCATAGAGGTCCGAAAGAAAACAATACAGCAAAGAGGGGGGAGGGGAGTTGTAAAACAAAATATCAGCATCTTGTTGAGTGCCTAATCTAGCTAAACCATCAGCACATTGATTGGCCTCCTGATAGCAGTGAGTCACTTTGGCTTGAGGAAGAAGAGAAATCAGGCGCTTGCAATCATTCACAATAGCAGAATTAGCAACATTAGAGTTTGCAGAACAGTTCATCAGATCAGCAACTACTCTAGCATCAAGCTCTACTTCTAAAGCATTAATACCCAAGTTTAGACACATAAGTAAGCCATCCCTAAGAGCCCAAATTTTAGTCATAAAGCTAGTCGTTGTTCCTATATTTCTGGAGAAAGCTTGAACCCAATTTCCTGAGGCATCCCGTAAGATTCCTCCTCCCCCTGCAGCACCTGGATTGCCTAGGGAGGAACCATCAGTGTTAAGTTTGAACCACCCTTGACATGGTCTTTCCCACCGAATCCTTCGCTTAACCTTAACTTTATACCTAGCATAGTTTTGAGCACAAAACACAAACTCTGAGACTCTTTGGATGACCTCTTTGTGTATAGTTTGGCAAAGGGGTTGGTTCTTGAAAAATACTCTGTTTCTGTGCTGCCAAATGGTCCAAATTCCGAATGCAAAGAGTGTACTCCAGGGAAGGGAGTTAGCTTGGAGTCTCCTTTGAGATTTCCAATTATCTTCTAGCCATCTTCGAAGATCCATGGAGAAAAAATCTGAGTTGAGTTTCCCATCACTAATGGACTGCCAACAATTAGAAGCTAAGTAGCAATCTCTTAACATATGGATGATGGACTCCGGAGCTTGTAAGCATAAAGGGCAGGATGTCTCAATTTGCATCCCTCTAGAAGCGAGGCACTCTCGAGTTGCTAAACTCTCATGGAAGCACATCCAAATGAAGGATTGGACCCTAGGAAGAGTATTGATTTTCCATATCCATTTTCCATTAAAGGTACTCACATAGTTATCAAGCTGGTCCGCTAGCAAGTAGGCACTATTGAGATTGAAATTGCCATTGGATGAGGCAGCCCAGATAAGGCGGTCCTCCTCGTTAGCAACCTAGGATCTAGGCATCGCTTGGATTTCCTTTTGGATGCCAGTGGGAAGAACCATAGAAATTTTTCTCCACTCCCACCCGTTAGCCGAGGCAACGTCTCTAATATTCAGATCATCCTCACCCCTCATTAACGGGCCATTCATGATTCCTCTAAGGGGTCCTTTTGAAGTCCAGGAATCATACCAAAATTTGAGATTACTGTCACGCCCAAGACTCCACCGTGTACCCTTTGTGAAGATGTCCATGCCTGCTTTCATTGCTTTCCAGGTCCTAGAACTAGGAAGAGCATTTACACTTCTAGAATTAATTCTTCTGGGCGACATGTATTTCTTTCTAAGGACTTGAGTCCACAGAACTTCCTTCTCTGCATTGAACCTCCAGTTAAGCTTGGCCAGGTAAGCTAAGTTTCTACCCTTGGCTGTTTGAATGCCAAGACCACCTTCCTCAACGGGTCGAGTCACTTTCTTCCACCCCACCCAATGAATTTTCCTCTTTGAATCTGAAGATCCCCATAGAAAGTTCCTATTCATTCTATCCAAATTATCCAAGATTCTTGTCGAAAGGAGGTAAGATTGCATAATGTATGATGGAATAGTACTAGTGGCTGCCTGTATAAGTACTTTCCTCCCAGCCAAGGAAAGTAAGGTAGCTTTCCAACCTGCAAGTCTTTGTTTAACCCGATTCAACACAAAATTCAAATCTTGGTTAGACGACCTAGCATGCCTAATAGGAAAGCCCAAATAAGAACCCAGATTAGGGGTAGAATGGAATCCAAGGATATCACATAATTCAGCTCTTCTATCTCTATCAACATTCGAAGAGAAATAAACTTTGGATTTGAGGGGATTGATTTTTTGGCCCGACCTCTTGTAGAATTCCTCAATGACTTCTTTCACACAGCAGCAATTAGAAAGGTTTGCCTTAGCAAACAGCAGGAGATCGTCTGCAAAACATAAATGGGAGAAGGCAGGCCCACTAGCAGAGGCTTTAATCAGTTTCCAGGTGCCCTTAGTACATTTATCCTCGATGATTCTGCCTAAAACTTCCATGCAAAGGATAAAAAGGTAAGGGGAAAGGGGGTCCCTTTGCCGGATACCTCTTGATGGAAGGAAAGGATCAAGGATGCCTCTATTAAAGAGAATAGATGTAGAAGTTGATGACACACAACTCATGATGATTTGGATAAGATCCGGAGGAAAATTTGCTGCATGCAAGACTTCCCTTATGAATGACCACTCCAACCTATCATAAGCTTTTTCCAGGTCGATCTTGATGACCATATAACCAATGTTTCCTTTCTTCCTACTGGCTATATGAATGATCTCTTGAGCAATTATGGCGTTGTCCACCCCTTTCCTTCCAGGAACAAAGGCAGCTTGATAAGGAGAAACTAACTTATCCAGATGAGGTCTGATTCTAGCAATTATTATTTTAGTTATGATCTTATAGACCGAGTTGCAAAGACTAATAGGTTGGAAATTCCCAATAGTCTCAGGCCCCTTAATTTTTGGGATTAGGGTAATAAGAGTTTTGTTGAGATCTGTCGGGATTTGCTTAACTTGGAATACTCTTTTAATCTCATCAACCACTGAATTCCCAACCACTAGCCAGAATCTTTGGAAGAAAGCAGCATGGAGACCATCAGGATCGGGGGATTTAAAAGGTTTCAGGGACTAGAGAGCCTGCTTGATTTCATCATCCTGAATCGGAAGGTTAAGGATCTGAGCTTCCTCGTTAGACAATAAGGGAAGACCTAGATCACTCACCGGAATAAGTTTGGGAGATGAGGTAAGTTCTGAGGTGTAAAGCTTACAAAAGCTACTACGAACAAAGTCCTTAACAGTAGCCAAGTCGTTAATCCATTCTCCTTGACCATTTTTTAAGTTGAGAATCATGTTATGCTTCCTTCTAACAAGAGTAGTCATATGATAGAAGGTTGTATTGCGATCGCCTTGAATCATCCAATTTAACCTCGATTTCAGAGACCATAACTCCTTTTGATTAAGAACCAAAGCTAGTTCAGATTGGAGATCCTTTTCCAAGGCAATAAGAGAAGCAGAAGGTCTGTCTGCCATGGCTTTTTGAATACCATTTAATCTAGCCATGATTCTTTTCTTCTTGGCAAAAATGTTTCCAAAATGCACTCAATCCCAGTAAGAAGCATCTCTTGAGAATTTGGAAATGGAACTGTACAGATATTCTGACCCGACCAGGCTTTTCTAACCACCTCAAGAAAAGAATCGTCAGACAACCAAAAACTCTGGAAGTGGAAAGGCCTGTTGAGACCAAGCACAGTTTGAGGTTGCAGCTCTAACAAGACTAGACAGTGATCAGAGGAGCATCTTGTGAGGTGGGTAACTTGAACTTCAGGATACATTACACACTAGGTAGGATTGGTGAAAAACCTATCCAACCTTTCTTGGATCAAAGAAGTGATGTCATTCTTATTAGTCCAAGTAAATCTGGGACTTGGAATCCAAGATCAGCCATATTGCAATCATCCAAGCATTCCTTGAACAATAAGGCTTTAGAGGGAATAATAGGCCTGCCACCAAACTTGTCATCGCTAGACAGCATGTCATTAAAGTCACCACCAATAATCCACGGTAAATTATGAGTTTGGGCAACATTGGATAGATTATTCCATAAAAGGCATCTCTCCCTAAACCTAGGGCTAGCATAAATAGCAGAAAAAAGCCAACTTAAGTTTGAGGAAATTACCTTGACAATGACGTGAATCTCCTGCTCAATACATGTAAGGTTAGACACTTCCACTTGGTCAGCATTCCACAACAACCACAAGCCTCCAGCATAACCAATCATATCTATGTGAATAGCTCCTTGAAAATGCAGCCTATCTGTAATCTCCTTGGCTCTGTCTCCACCTATATGGGTCTCCATAATCACCAAAATGGCTGGATCATACTTAGTAATCAATTCTCTGATATCAGATTGAAAGGAAGGCTTTAAAGCCCCCCTACAGTTCCAAATTATGATATTCATCATAATGGAGTAGAGGAAAGAGAAGGAATCATCAACTAGAGGGAGGTAAGGAGCCTCCTCTCTCAAATTCCATCTTGTCTAGCGCATCATCTCCCTAGAGAGCCCTCTCCCTAACATCAGTTGAATGAACTTCAACATACTCCTATTCCCCATCACTTATATCAAGATCGGAAGATGCTCTAGTCTCCTCCTCTCCCTCAGTGAGAGTCTTGGACTGAATTCGCATAAGCTTGGAGTTGGAGATAGCACTTGCATAATCTTCCACACTACCGCCTAGATCCTTCCTCTGACTTGAAGCTCCGACTTGAAGATCCACCAAAATTGCTCCATCATGAGAGTCAAGCTTGTTCAAATTACTTCGAAAATAATCTCTAGCATCTCTACTATTTTCCCTTTGGCTGTGATTGCCCACTTCTTTGACGGAGGAACTCGAGAATTGGAACTCACCATTGCTTCCATATGTAGGCACTGAAGCGAGAGGCTTAGTATTGAATACAGGGGTAGGCGTGACTTGAATGGGAACGACAAAATGACTTAAACTAGTGTTGGCCTTAGTAAACACCTTTACCAGCTTTACCCTTAGTGGCACATGGGGTCTTAATAGCGTTTGGGCTAGCTATAAGGTTCTTGGCTGGGCTGTTGCTAACACTTCCCAACTTAATGGGCTCCTCAGGCCCAACCTTAGGCTCACCCACTTTCCTTTTACCTTCTTTTGGTGTATGCATAACTGTTGGATCAATTTGTGGTGGAGCCCCTTGCGCCTGGAATTTGGCAGTATTAAAACTTGCTCTTGGAGATGTACCGCCACTGACTCTCTTGTTGTTTCTTGCTCCATGCTTTTTTCGTGTCACAACCATCTAAGGGCCATACACATCCTCATCTGGGTGCTTAGAGTGAATATTATCTTCAGTGCCAGGAGCGTGACTATCACCTGGATTTCTGTCGTGACCAATTCCACTATCTCTGTGGGACCCATTATCCATATCTGATGTGACAGCCATCGGCGGCTTAACCGTATACTGGCATTGATCTTGGCGGTGGCCCACTTGGCCACAGGAGAAGCAAAGTTTGCTAATACCTTCATAGACAACGGTCTGATGCAATTTCCCAATCAAAATAGTGTTTATTAGAGGCTTTGTAGTGTCCACCTGCACACAGAGCCTCGCAAATCGGCCTCTCGATTCGGTGGCTGTGTGAGTGTCAATGCGAAGAACAGAGCCAATAGCTTTGCCGATTACCTGTAAGGCTTCAGCATCATAATATTCAATCGGGAGTTTGGGAAGTCTAACCCAAACTGCTACTGAAGCAATGTTTGCAGAATCAGGATCAAAATTTGGCTCCCACGGTCTAATGGAGAGAAAGTGTTCTTTAATAAACCATGGACCTTTCTTAAGAACCAGATCATGATCTTCCTTGAGAGAGAACCTCATTAAGAAGAAATCACACCCCAAATCAACACAGTCCATTCTGCCTGCCTGCTTCCATAAGGCCATGAGTTTTGAGTGCAAATAATTGAATCCCACTGTCCTGCCGAAGACTTTAAAAATGAGAGCACCGAACCAGGGAGCTCTGATATGATTCTTGAACTCCTTTGAAAGTTTAACAGTTGCAAAACCCTCTTTGAGGTTTTCAACTTCAGAATCCGATTCCATTTCATCATCGAGGTGGTTAGAAAAATCAAAAGCCTGAACGTAAGCTCCTGGGATTTCACCGATGAGTTTATCCTTGAAAGACAGTTTGGGACCTTTAAGACTAGAGGGGGAGGAAAACCCCGAATCTATAGTGCTGTAGTATGTATATGGATTAGAAGGGTGGACTCCTTGACTTTTTTAGTGCTTCGGTGAAGTTCAGCTTCCTCTTCACGGGAAAGCTTTTGGGTGCTCCTTAGAGACATCCTGGTTGGAGACAATGAAAGGTTGAACTAAAGAGGCACTAGTTGAAGGAGATAAAATGTTGAACTAAAGAGTCAATAGTTAAAGAGGCCCCTTGCTGAATCCTAAGAGTTTAGGAAGAACTTAAAATCTCTCCCCATACTGGGATGCTCTTAGTCACACCATCACCACACGATTAATAGTTAAGAGACTTTTCTATCTTTTCACTCAAAAAAAAAAAAGTTAGAGACTTCTTTCTTTTTTTTTTTTTTTTTTTTTTTTTTTTTTGAGAAATGTTAGTTAGATAGAGACTTAGAGTATCGGTGCAAAAATTTTAGTCTATTTTAGTATAAGAATTTATATATTTTTTTTATATACAATTTTTTATTAAAAAAAAAAAAAAAAACACTACACATCAACTATCTATTTTATATTATATTTTATTGAAATACAAATTTTTCTTGATTTTTTAAATACCTAATTCTTCACACACAGTCACCACTATCATTTCTTCCTTTATTCTCATATATGTAAATAAAAAATAAAAAACGAAATACAAATGAATGGTGTCAGACTGCCTATATAAATTTATACGGATAATGTAAAATGAATACAAACAAAAGAATCATATTTTCTATATAAAAAAAATGAATAATAGTTTTTTTTTTTTTAATTTTATTAGGAGAGACTTTAACAGTGAATGTTGAAAACATTTGGATGTGTGAATTGAGCTAAGAATTATAATAAACACCAACAATTGGAAATTTACTTCCAAAATTATCCTCAATTGAATTTTATTTTAAACACAAAGAATAGTAATAATTTATTTAGTTTGACATATATCATATATTTTAATCATAAAGTTTTCCTTTTATTTTAGTCTACGCAATAAAAAATTAAAAAAAAAATCATATCAATCATATTTTAACATGACAAAATTTAATTCATCTTATTATCACAAAAAAAAAAAAAATCAATTCACTTTATTCATAATGAAGTTAAAGAATTTAGTCCTGAAGTTGCCATAAGAACTTCAAAGAATCCTAATATAGATGGTCCCCCCCCCCCCCCCCCCCCGCCCAAAAAAAAATTATATCTTGTTTAAAATTAATGACCATAAAATTAATCCTCAAAAAAATAAAAAAAAAGATTACCTTATAAATTGTACATGTATTTTTCCTTTCAAAAAAAAAAGACAATAGATTATTCCCTCCAGTATTTGAGAATGGTGAAATTATTCAAAAGGTGCGCTTCCTTCAACTTGTTATGTGAAGTTGTGAACTATCTAAGAGCCCGTTTATTTGCTCCTTTTTTTTATAACTGCCTATGTTTTAACTTTTGTTCCATACATAGAGACTAAATAAAAATAAAAATAAAAATAAAATAAATAAAGGAGAGAAAGTAAAAAAAAAAAAATTGGCAGCCAAAGAAATTTTTATTTTTAATCAATTCTAAATCTAGCTTTTGGTTATGAAATTTTATACTTGAATTTATTTAATTTTTTTCAAAGTAATTTTGTATTTCTATTGTGAATTGTAACCTCCATACTCCAAACTAGAATTTATCTTAAAACTCATATTTAAATTTTAATTAAACTAGATAAAATCTTTTCACTGTGTTCTCTTTTAAAAATAACTGAAATTTTTTAAAATTACTTTAATTATGTAATGTATTATAAACCCGGTTTAAAACACTATTATTATTTTTGTGTGTATTCTAATAAGTATTATTGTTTATTCAAAATAATAATAATTTGAAAAATATTTTTTTGTCACTTTTTTGTGTTGTATTTAAAATTTTAAAAATCAATTTATAAGATTTATGTAGTAAAATTTATAATATTACTTAAAATAATTCATACTAAGTTAATGATTAACCATTATAAGCTTCTAACTTGCATAAGCATAAAAATCATTTTTCCGGTCCTTGTAATTTTACCTAATCAAGGTCTTAAAACTTTCATTGCAAGTACAATTCTCATCAATTTATAAAAATTTTGTAATAAAATTTAGAGGTACAATTATATAATAAAATTGATACTAATTCATAGAATCACTTTTTTTTTTTTTTTTTGGGAATTCATATAATCATTTTAATTTGTAAAAATTTTGTAATAAAATTTAAAGGTACAGTTATGTAATAAAATATATATATATAATTTATAGTAATTCATAGTATCATTCAATTATTAATTGAAAAATAAATATAGCTATAAATTTTATTTTACTGCAAATTTACCTCCAACTTCCAAACCTTCCATCTTCCCGCTCGGTCAAGAATGTCCGAGAATCCATTGCAGGCTCTCTTCCAAACCTTTGAGAAAATCTCAAACTCCGTCCAAACCCATCTCTCCAATCTCATAGGCCAACCTCACCACCCATCACCCACTACCATAAACCCTCTCGTGTCTTTATCTTCCCCTTCCAAATCCAAAGTAAACCCATCAAACACTGACTCTGCTGCCTCTCTCCAACCCAAACACATTCTCGACAAGGTACCCATTTGTTTTCGTCTCCTCTACACTAACTTATACGCTTTGTGTTTGAATTTTATTCGAAACTTTGGTGCTTATGGTTTAATTATTTGTTTTTTTTCTGAACCATGGAGTTGAAGCTCAGTAACTGTTTGACGAAAGTCTGAGCTGAATATTTCATTGTGATTTTTGTATCTTATTGCATGTGGGTCTTTATTTTATAATTGTTGTAGCCATTTGTTGTATGAATTGTGAGTGCATTGATATTTACTGGGTTTGCTTAGCCAATGTTATCAATTACTTTAGACTTTTCAGCTGGGGATGTGGTTAGTGGGGAATATATGTATCCATTACATGCTACTATGCCAGTCTGTTGCCAAATGTTGAATTGACCCATTTAAATTGCAGGGAAGAGTTTCTTTTGGACTGATCGTTTCATCATTCTAACAGATCCTAATTGAATGGGTGAGAACATAGGATTTTTCATGGAGGGTTTTAAGTACTTCTGAAGTAACCATGTGTATAGAGGGTGATCCAGTGAGATCCATACTCTCCACTCATCAGTAGTATAGTAGTATGTGAGTTTCTATCCTGTTGGATAAATTTAAAAACGAAATACGGGTCTCTTCTTCGTAAGTTGCATTTCGACTGCATATTTTGTTGAGACTTTGGAATTTGGTTCTGTTGTGTTTGATGTGGATCATTGGACAAGAGAGGAAAAGGCAAATGTTTGACCTGGAGAAGACAAGGGACCGGCTCTTAGGTTATTTTGTTGTTACTTTTTTTGATTGGGCACATTCTTAGGGACTCAAGAAAAGAGATTCCATTCCTATGTGTATTGAGTCTCTATATCTTTGTACATGGTCTTTTGTATCTTTTGTAATTCTTTAGGCTACTTCATGCCTTTTTTGTATGAAGTAGTCTCTTTTTGATAAAATTTTTATTACCTATCAAAAAATATATATTTCTTGGGATTTATATCAACTTATTGAATTATAATTTATGTACCAATTGATTAACAAAAAAAATTTATGTACCAATTTATGTGATAAAACGGCATGATTGATTCAATTCTAAAACCTGTCTTTTTCAGGGAAAATCTGCTTCACCTGTAACTAAAGAAGATCTTGGAAGGGCCACATGGACTTTTCTTCACACCCTTGCTGCTCAGGTGTTCTCATTTCCATTGCTTGATGATTTTGCATCATCCCTTCCCCCTGGTTGGTTATGCACTTATGCTTCTTGAATTAACAACTCTAGAGGATATGTGTTTTTCATTTCTGAAAAAATTATTTATCTTTTGGGTTAATATGACCTGCTGGAAGAAAAATGAGTCTTCTTTTGGGTGAGAGAGACAATAGTCTATGTCAATTTATTACCTTATTTATTCCTCCCCATAGATTTCTAAAAAGCATTTTCCCAAATGCATCTTGCTTTCATTCTGGGGAAACTTTCTCTGAATCTTTCATTCTTTATTGACCAAGATTACAACCCCCCCCCCCCCCCCCCCCCCAAAAAAAAAAAAAAAGAACGAGATTGTTACTCTTTGGGATCACCTCACAGGAAACCTCAACATCCCATGTTTGCCTAAAGATTTGTCTCTAATATACAAAAAGTAAAGCATATGTGGAAGTTCATAATGCTTATTTACACTTTCTCATGCAGCCACAACAACAAAACTGTCTTTCTGTTATTAATAAAGAGCTTTTGATCTTCTCAGTATCCGGATAATCCAACAAGGCAACAGAAGAAGGATGTAAAAGAATTAGTATGTTACTCTGGCCCTCTTTGTGTGATCTGTTCTGATATTTTCATTCATTTGTCAATTGGCTGTTTACATTGATAATTGAAAGCTGCTATAATTTCTCTTCAACCTATGCCACTGTTTAGTTTACTGTTGATTTTCAATTATGTGGTTCATGATGGGAAGAAGCCTGGAAGAAACAATTTGCAGTGATTCTAGGTAATGATGTTTATTAGAACTTAATGGACTTTCTTGAAGGATTTCAGGAAAGTAATGTTCATGCAGAATATTTATTTGAATGATAAAGGTATGCTGACATTCTAAGTGACATTAAACAGTTTGTCAAGTCATAGGTGTGGTTTAAGTTGGATATCAGCTGGTTTAACCTGAATTTCATAGTAGACATGAAAAAGACTGATCTAGGTTTTTCGAAACGCTAGATTAGCCAAATATGACTATGGTTCCAATGGAAGGAAGTATCTGGATAGAACTGTTCTTTGTGTAAAGCTCAATTTTGTTGTCTATAAACCTGGGAAGCATGGGTGAGCCGATTTGGCCAGCACACCTGAGTCCGATTCGCACAGATGCACTGTGCGGCTGTGGACGCGGCTGCACGCATGTCCATGGACGATATATATATATATATTTTTGGATTCGGTCTGAAACAAGACCTGAATTGGTCCGATATGGGTCAAAATTCTTGTTAAAAAAAAAAGTAAAATATTAGATCAAAACACACTGTTTTGCCGGCAGACATTAAAGGAAAAACCCTAAAATCATCTCAATTCTCTTTATTATCTACTATTACTCTTAAATTAGTATATGTTTACCATTGTATGAAAAAAAAATGCTTAACAATATATGGAAAATAAAAATAAAAATATATTTAATAATTAATTAATAAACGTATCCCGTCGCACCGTGTCCTACTTTTTCAAAAATTGCCATGTCGTTGCACCGCACCAGCACCCAAACCCAAATCTGCATCCGTGCTTCCTAGCTATAAACTTATATACACCAAAAGGCAGGGCTGCAGCATGAGCAGCTCTGAGGATATAAAGGGCAATCATTGACTCAACTTAACCCAATATCAGCCTTAGGTGGCTGACCCTGAGGCTAATCACCAATATTTTCTGCTTCTTTTGGTTTAAAAAGAATTCTCCATTTCTTATGGAAATTAATATGCTAAGATTGTTGTCCTTGACAGAGAAAACGTTCAATGCAGTGTGGACATTTTGGTTGTTTCGTCTGTATGCTATCTTTATTAATTCTGGAAAAAATAAAATAAAATAAAATTAATTGATCCTGTACTGGTACATTGTCTTTCCAGAAGAAACATAGATGCCTACAGAAAATTAAGCAATATTTAAGGTCCTCAATAGGAGGCTGTAGATTAAGTGTGGCTTGAGTGAATGTGATTGATGACTGTGAACCGACTTCAGAAGAATTGTTTTACCTTTCATTTTGTTGATAAAGAAAAAAAAAATTCATACACCATATCTAAGAAGCTCATAATGTTACTCATTTTGGATTGAATCCATGTAGTTCAAGTATCTGTTTCTAGTTTGGGTCAATTTAGGTTCCCGTAGGTGGTTGGTTAATTGTAAGTGGGTGAATATGGTAGGTCTCTTACAAAAGAGGAGGATGGCTCCAGTGATTGCCTGCACACCAACAGATACCACAGTGATCATGGTGGCCCCTTGTTGTCACTAGTAAGCACTCTAATGATTAAGTTAGAATAATTGGACTTGGATTGTTGGTTAAAGTGTTTGCGGTGAGATTTCATATCTGTGTGAAATGGGGGATGGGGAATTTATAGTTTTATACATGTAATTCCCACGTTTTCTGGTCAGATGCTCATCTTGTTGTTGTGCACTGAAATGTGTGCCCACGTGGGCTTTTGGAATTCCCGCCTGGGGGACAAGTCACAACCCATTTAATGCTAGGCTGGATGGTTGGGGGTGCAAATAATGCGACCATGACCCTATCTCACTATCCAACCTGCCTTTTGAGGAGCATTTTTGGAGATCGGATTCCCTAATGGAGAGTGAGAGACTGGTTACTGGGTATGGTAATGCCACCTGTATCTGCACTTGGTATATTTATCCCCCTTTATCACTCTTCCATTCTTTCCTACTGTTTTAAATCTTTTGACCCCCCACAGTTCCGTTTATCTTTTATTTTTAAGGGTTATGAACCTAGAGGACTGTGCAGGATGTTTGTGGCATGTTGAAATGTGGTCTACTACTAAGATAATGGATGGGCCCACGAGTTGACATCCTAGTTAGTTAAGATAGTAAGAAGTTATGGCTTTTGGCCAAAATAGTTGGTATGGCTGAGCTGAAGTGAAGATAGTAGATAGACTGAGGTGATCACTATTCTGCATCAGAAAGTTTGGCGCATTAGTAGATACTGCACTGGAATTGTGATTGGCATACTAATGGAACCAGTAATCACATGTCTTTTAAAAATAAAAATAAAAAGTTTTTATTTTGTTATAAAAAAAAAAATTACATGTGTTTGACCCTAATTAGTCTATTGAGAATTCATAACCGACTCCAAAGTTTTGGAACTAAGGCTTAGTTGTTGTTGTTGTTGTAATAGTAGTATAACATATCCATATGTTAAGGTTCCTAAAAGGGTGGCTTTTTTTATGTGGACAACAGCCCATGGTCAGATTCTAACTTTGGATAATTTTATGCTTCATGGTCGCCCTTTGACGAATCATTGTTATTTGTGCTGTAGCAACGCGGAATCTGTGGACCACCTATTACTTTTCTATCCGATAGCTCATTCTTTGTGGATGTATATGCTTCGGTTGTTTGGGATCGGATGGGTCATGCCAGGTTCAGTTGTGGATTTATTATTTTGCTAGTATCATTGGCTTGGGAAGCATAGTTCTGATATTTGGGATTTGGTTCCAGGTCGTTTAATGTGGACTATTTGGACTGAACGGAATCGGCGGTCTTTTGAGGATGAGGGGAAAACTATGGTTTAGTTATTAGAGTATTGCCAGCGGACCCTCTTTGATTGGTCTCGATGTTGGGGTTATTCGAATTGTTCTACCCTTTTGGATTTTCTTTCATCTATTAGAATAGATTAGGGGCTGCTCCTGTCTTTTTGTTTCTTTTTTTCTCTTTTCCTTTGTTCACTACCATGAACTCTTTGTGTTTCTCTTGCTTCTCTTTTATTAATAATTCTCTTCTTACTTATCAAAAGAAAAAGAAAAAACATATCCATATTCTTTTAATTTATTTATGAAGTGTCATAGTTGTATTTGTTGTCCTTGTTGACTATCGTTAGCAACTAACAGGATCACATTTGTCAAGCAGATGACAATATTATCTCGAATGTACCCTTGCAAGGAGTGTGCAGATCACTTTAAAGAAGTTCTGAGGTACATTATTCTCTACGCCCTGCAGCTGTGTAATTTTTCATCTGAGCTATTTTTTTATTGTAATTTTGTGTGTTATACTTTCTGCATATCTGGATTGATAGTTTGTACATAGCAATTCAACTTCTTACCATTTATTTAATGCTTAATTTTTGCAAAAGAAAAAAAAAATGGAACAATAAAAACTGAGCTAAAGATTTTTAGTTAACCCATGGATATTTACTAATACACCCGTTTCAGATTCAATTATTAGCATGTTCATTGTCAACAATCCATCTTTTCTAACTAACTTGCCAATCCTTTCTGCAGCTGGGACTATATAATTTTAAACTGCTATCGCTTGTTAAGAGGAATGACATTATATTAGCAGCTTTTATAGCCTGTGGTCTACACTGTACTTAAGCTTAGACATCTGCTTTAAGCCAACTGAACATGAGTCTAAGGATGTGCTTTGGAGGGTCCATTTGAGTGATGTTCCTGTATGTTCCCCGATTGTATCTTAGGACACAAATGGTAATGCATCATTGCAAAACAACAACTGAGTTGTGAAAGGAGTTCTATATAGAGTAATAACCAAGCAACACATCATTAACCTGTCATTTCTTCAAATCTTAAAGTAATCGTTTGTGTATGCACGTGAATGCTTGTAGATATGTAAATGCTATGCACATCATAATGATCTATGTAACATAGAATGTCATTCATACTTGTGATGCTTTGGGTCAAATCAATGTCCTCAGGGGTGATCTCCATGACTACACCCTTTCAGTTTTTGCCATATCCAAGCTTTGTGGAAGTTTTGACCATTACTCCATTTTATGGAGTTAAAAAAAAGGGTAAATAGTAAATACAGAAGGGGGGGGGGGGGGGGGGGGAGGTGTGATAGGCAAGTTTCCCATTCCTATTTGGATCAAAGATTTTGGAATCCCTTGGGGACTAGTTGGAGTGAAATTAAGCCATTTCAATGCCAATGATCTCTAGCTGAAATGGCACCTCCTCCCCTTGTAAGAGCAATAGGAGAGTGAGGTCATGGGTTCAAGACCCACCAAGTAAGTGTGTAGTTTTTGACATCTTGTCTGCTGCATGCTGCTAAAAAAAATAACAAATCTCTCCTTTTATAATGGAACTTGGGAGGTCGTTTCACATTTGCTCATCATTTTTTTTTTATAAAGTTATGCTTATGCACTTATGCTCCATTCTAATAAACTATATGCTTATGCACGTACGCTCCATTTATATAATTACTAACTTGTGGGTGCATCTTTGGTACATATATGACAGAGCAAATCCTGTACAGGCTGGATCTCATGCTGAATTTTCCCAATGGCTATGTCATGTGCATAATGTTGTCAACAGAAGGTAATTGTTCAATTATTTAGTCAAATTCAAATTCCCTACTCCATTATTTATGACCAAATTGCTCATAGTTTTGACACTGGCTTG
The DNA here is from genome assembly GCF_932294415.1 of Quercus robur. Lineage (NCBI taxonomy): Eukaryota > Viridiplantae > Streptophyta > Magnoliopsida > Fagales > Fagaceae > Quercus > Quercus robur. The sequence continues at coordinate 32,164,808 of NC_065544.1, forward strand.
TCAGTGGGCCGCCTTGATTGATTGTATTCCTTTGCTGGGGATGTAGGTAGGTTTGAAACAATACCATAGATCATATATAGTTATGTTGGGAGTGGAAGTCCAGTTTGGATGTAGGAATTTGAATGAAACCATTTGCATCTTCTGTAGTATATAACAGATATGTTCGTCAACTTGAATGTGTTTTCATAAAATTTGGGAGTCATCATAATGATGAAATAGAATCCATGGGAAATTGCTAGAAATGCCATTGTTTCAGATTCTCTTAGGGTGATTGCCCCCTTTGTAGTGCTATATATGTACATATTAACAACAAATAGGACCCCTTCTCATTTTACATACAACCAAACTAGTACATTGCTAGATGAACAATCATATATTCCAAGTTGCCTAGCATGCAACAGATCATGCTAGTTTCTGAGAAGACACATGTTAGTATCTGAAATATCACTGCAGAACTTGCTGACTGTATGAACATTTCACCGGCCCTTGTCATCTGAAATGTAGATGCAATTTGACATTAGAAGCCTTGGAAACCAGAAAATTTAATTACATTGAATACCTTCTTAATCTTGTTTATTTTGGCTCCCTAGTAGAAATGTTTCTTCTTAAACTTGTTAGAGCTAATATAAGGGTGATTACTACAGCCTTGGCAAACTGGTATTCCCATGCGAACGAGTTGATGCAAGGTGGGGTAAGCTGGAGTGTGAGCAGCGTGCATGTGATCTACTGGGCAGTACAACAGAATTTGGGGAAGAAAAACATTAAAGTGTGTTGGTATTAAAAGCATTAGAATACAACTTTTCTTTTTTAAGAACTTGCAAATAATATTATTATTTTTTATTGTCAATGACACTATTCTAAATTAGCCAAACAGAATAAAAAAGATACTATCTAGATGTTTAATTTATTTGTAGTTATAGGATATTATGTTATTAAATGATTTAGTTCTCAGGGAAACAACACCAATTGATATTCTGGATCTTCATTCTTTGATGCACCAGTTGGTTGAAGCATATAAATTATGCATCAACAACAACAAAGTGTTAATCCCCAAACTTTTGGGGTCAATTATGGGTCTTCAATAGACTAATAAGATAGTTTTAACTGACCAATAGGGAAGCATGTAAATAATGCTCAAATGCAAGGACATAGCAAAGTCTCCTGTGTCTATGTCGGACACAGAATATGTCGCGGACACAATTGCATGTCTATGGCGTGTGAAGATGAAAAAGTATGTATATATGTATGTATTATTTTGGAAATGGCAGAGACACAGTTGTGACATGATCTCTCTGTCTCTCTTTCTCGATTGTCCAACAACTTATATGTTTTCATTAGTGTTTAGATCAACCTCTAGTCACTCCGTTGGCACTGTTTCGTCGATTGGTGCTTTTAGCTTGATATTCCGTTTACAATTAATGCCTCTAGTGGAGTTGGAACATACAAACACACCATCTCTTACATTTTATCATCTGTTATCTATTTGAATTTGAAAAGGAAGAAGCCTATACAGTGGATTTACTGTTATGAAAGGGGACATGAAATAAGTAGATTTGGTAGTTCATACTTCCTAGCAATGTGAATGAATAAGAGAAAAATAAAGATGTAATTTGAAAAGATGATATGCAAGATAAACTGATTAAGAGTAGATAAGAAATATGAACAATTGAGAGTTTAGGAGTAACTATAATTAGATTGTTGAGAGTAGCAACATGTACTAAATTTAAGAGATGTTGAAATATTAATTTAGTAGTGGGAGTGAGTCATAATTTTTGGCAGATTTCAGTCGCTCCTTTAACATATGTAACTTCATTTTTTTTAAATTGATAATGTGGTGGTTTGGCGCAAGACAACCCAAAACAATGCGAAGGGAAAATAAATGATAAACCTATGAGTCAGCATCAAGTGAAAGAAACCACTTGGAGTTAGTAGGGTTGGCTGGACTCGATATCAAACCATAAGACCAAATTTTTTTATTTTTTTTCAATCCCAAATCTATTTTACAAAACTGAAAGCATTCTTAAATAGAGAATAACAAGTACATAAGAAAAACTTAATTATTAAATGGTCGGGCTTGGCAAGTCTTTAAGTCCAATTATTACTTAGCCATCTTGGGTACGTTTGGTACATTGTAATGATTATTATATGGGAATAAGAATAAGTATTACAAGGAATATATTAAGTTGGAATGTAATAAGTATTACTATTCATTAGTTTGGTGACCATTTAGGAATAAAAACTTGAATATGCATCCACAATTTAGTAAAGTATAAAAAGAATGTGTAATTAAATCATTTTTGAGTCAAATTTCCTAAAATAAACTTATTTTAGGGTGTTCAAAATAGAGCTAATAATTAACAATAAGGAAAATTTATTTTCTTTCCTTTTGAAGATATGGCAACTAATAGCTTTTTAGGAAATTAGTTATTACATAAGGTGAAAGAATAGATATTCGGTACTTTTGATAAGGAATAGTTATTTCTCATTTTGAAGAATAGCTATTCATAAGGAATAACTATTCATTGTAATAAAAATATAACCAAACAACTGAATAGTTATGCCATAGGAATATCTATTATATTACAGTGTTTATTACAGTCTACCAAACGTGCCCCTTCTTTTTTGTGTCTACAATCATAAGTATGTATTACCCAAAGCCAACGTCTTGTGTCCGCAGTACTCGGATACATAATTAAAAAACTTGACTAAAGACAAGCCTTGAAGTCAAATTCAAAATTACAAGGTCAATAGTAACTAAAAGCAATTAAATTTCAGAGCAAAACCCTAAAATACATGGAAGCATATTTGGATCCTTGAAAACGATGTTATAAGGGAGGTCATTTAGGAAGACATCAATTTTTCAACACAAATCAATCCAATATAAGATAATATCATTGTCACATGTTAAAGATTTTAGATGAATTGATCTTCTAGTACTTTAGCCTCCTTCTGATTGCCCATAATTATGATTTTGAATCTTGAATCTTAACAAATGGGCAAAGGACTTGATCTCTACCTTGATCATATGAGTTTGCGATCGAAATTTGAGACAACTAAGAAACCATGATCTTTAGAAGGTATTTCTTTCTGTGATGACAATCTTTGGCCTTACTATTTGTCTTTTCCACAAATCAACATATTTTTTTATGGATAAAATTTAGGTATAGTATTTTAAATACAATACATTTAGGTTCTCAAATTGAATTTAAATACTTGATTGTTTTGAATTTATTTATTTTTGTGGAAAAAATAAAACTATTTATGTTTTAATAGTCAATGCAACCATGTGTTTGAATTTAATTGGGAAATCTAATGTTTAGTACATAAGGCAATGTGCTTAAATTTTACATTAAAAAAAAAAAAAAAATCTACATGTGTTACAAAGAAATGTAACAAATTATCTAAGTATAAAAGTTAACCCTCATATTCTATCCTTTATTATCCAATGAAACAAGCAAAATTTTTAATTTTCTACCTTTACTTTTTAAATAAGCCTTTTGATTTAAAAAAAAAAAAAAAAAAACTGTTTTAGTGAGTTTTTCTTATAAATAAATAGAAAAAAAATTTAAACTTTGGTTACCCTCTTTTATATTTGTTAGTATAAATGAGATTGTAGTAGAGTAGAGTATAGTATAAACTACAGTCTAGACAATGTGAGGTAGTTATTTCCTCCTATTAAATTCTTTTAGGGTAAAATACAATAACACCTCTAAGGTTCGAGCTAATACCAGCAAAATTTAAGTCTTTTCAAAACTGACCAACTTGGTCCCTAAATTGTTACTTATTTTCTCCTCTTTCTCACAATGATTAGGGAACAAGTTAGTCAGTTTTGAAAAGCCTTGGATCTAGCTGGCAATATCCAAAACCTCAGGGTTGTGAACTTTATTTTACCCATCCTTTTATTGGGAGTTAAGATTGATATTTAAGTGTCTGTTTATGAATAGTTTATCTAATTTTTTACTGAAAGTATTGTAGATAAAAGGTAAAAATAAAATAAAATAAGTAGGAAGGCGTCCCTTAGGATGTGACTTGATGAAGATATCTGCAAGTTGATCTTTAGAGGAGACTAAGAAGAGCTTGAGAGCACCTTGGACAAGATGATAACGGTTAAAATGACAATCGATCTCGATGTGTTTAGTTTGTTCATGGAAGACATCATTGTGAGCAATATGAATGGCATTTTGGTTGTCACAATAAAGAGAAGTAGCAAAGGATGTGGACACACCTAAGTCTTTGAAAAGCCATCGTAGCTAAAAGAGCTTAGATGTGGTATCAACAAGGGCACAATATTCTACTTCAGTACTGGAGCGGGCCATATGAGTTTGTTTTTTGCTTCGCCAAGAAATCAAAGAAGAACCAAGAAGATAGCAATAACCAGTGGTGGACCTACAATCAGTAAGATCTTCTACCCAATCAGCATCAAAAAATGCACGGAGAACAAAAGGAGACTGAGTAGAATAGAAAAGACCATGGAAGAGAGTGCACTTTAGGTATCGAAGAATGCGCAAAACAGTAGCATAGTGAGTTGATCGTGGAGTAGACAGATACTGGCTCACCTGGTGAACAACATAGGAAATGTCTAGATGAGTGACAGTAAGATAAACTAGGTTGCCAACCAAGCGTCCGTAAAGAGAGAAAATAGACAATGGTTTCCCTCTTGAGAGAGTTAGATGTGCATTAAACTCAACTGGAGTGTCAACAGTCTTGCTATCAGTAAGTCCAGCTCAAGACAAGAGTTCAAAGGCATACTTGACTTGAGTAATATAAAGTCCATCTGTAGAATGAGTGATTTCAAGACCTAAGAAGTAGCTGAGATGTCCAAGATCTTTCATCTCAAATTGTTGACTAAGAAAATCCTTGAGTTCTTGAATGCCACTGAGGTCATCACCAGTTATGATCATATCATCCACATACTGGAGAAGTAAAATAGTGCCTTTATTAGTGCGACGAAGAAATAAGGCAAATTCATAATGACTAGCCATGTAACCCAAGCGAGAGATGGTAGAGCTGAATTTGGCAATCCAAGCTCGTGGAGCTTGTTTAAGGCGATAAAGTACATGTCGAAGGTGACAAACCTTATTTGATTCAACAGAGAGACCAGGAGTAGGTTGCATATAAATTTCTTCATTTAAATCCCCATTAAGGAATGCATTTTTGACATCCATTTGAAAAAGGTCCTATTTACTGGTAACAGCAACAGCTAAGAGGGCACGAACAGATGAGATACGAGCAACCAAAGCAAAGGTCTCTTCATAATCAATCCCATACACCTGTGTAAAACCTTTTGCAATAAGACGAGTTTTGTAGTGCTCAATGGACCCATCAAAGCGAGTCTTAATCTTGTAGATCCACTTATAACCAACCCCAAATTTCCTAGGAAGAGAGTCACCAAATCCCAAGTATGGTTTTTAGATAATGCATCAAGTTCTTCTTTCATTGCAATCTGCCATAAAGGGTTAATAGAAGCCTCATGATAGGTGTGAGACTCGTGCAATGTAGTAAGGGTAATGTAACAATGATAGTCAAGTAAATGTGCAGGAATGGATCTTACTCGAGTTGAGTGATGAGGTGGAATGTCTTATGCAAGATCTTCAGGCGAAGCAGGAGCAAGGGACCTAAGCTTAGGGTTGGGTAGCTCGTCTTTGACCTGTTCATCTTCCACATGTTTATTAAAGGATGAACTAGGAAAGGGATCAAAGATATCTGGTGGTTGGACAAAGAAGTCTACAAGAGAATCAGGAGCAGCTATAGAAGAAATATGTGCCTCATCTGGAAAAAGATCTAAGATAGAGGAGAGAGATAAGGAGGCATGGAAGTGAGAGAGCTCGATAAAGGAGCGATGTTCCCAAAAGACAACATTGCAGGAGATACGAAGATGATGAGAGATAGGATCATAACACTGATACCCCTTTTGAGTTTCACCATAGCCAAGAAAACAACAAAGCCTTGACCAAGGCTTAAGTTTGTTATACTCATGTGGCTAAAGAAGAACAAAACAAGCAGAACTGAAGGAGCAAAGGTGGTAAGGTGACCCAAAAAGGCACTCATATGGAGTTTGATTTTGGATAACAAGACTTGGAATGCGATTAATAGCATGAACAACATGAAGAGCAGCTTCGTCCCAAAAAGGAGCAGGAACTTTGGCAGAGAGAAGGAGAGTACAAACAGTGTCAAGAATATGATGAAATTTTCGTTTGGCTCTACCATTTTGCTAAGAGGTACCTGGACAAGTTAGTTGATGAACAGTGCCATAGGAATGAAAAACAGTTTGGAAAGCATATTGAGTGTATTCAAGAGCATTATCAAATCAAAAAATTTTGATGAGTTTGGAAAACTGAGTTTCAACAATTTTTGCAAAATTAGAATATACTTGTAATAATTCAGAACGATGTTTCATTTTGAAAATCTAGCTATAGCGAGAGTAATCATCAACAAAGACAACAAAATATTGAGACCCACCAATACTAGAGACAAAGGAAGGCCCCCAAACATCAGAATTGAATGCTCGAAAATGTGTTAAAAACACAAGAGCTTATTTAGACCCCCAATTAAAAAAAATACGGCTAGATTGCTTTAAATCTAACTTATCTAAAAGAGTAGAGAAGAAGAATGCAAACACAAGATAACACGCCGATGTGTTATTGAAGAGGAAACTGAAGTACTTCACGAAAAACCTCTCCACCGCCCTCCAAGCAGAAGTCGATCCACTAGATAATTAGTTGGGATACATGGGTTAGTAAGAGACCCTCCAAGCCTAATTTACCCGATGCACCCGAGCCCTCCAAGCTCCTACTCTAACAAGGCTTCTCGAAACTGTGTCTTGTCTAGCTCTCCGGATCCCGCAATACGCCCGATTGCATCAGCCAAAGCCTGGCTTCTTCCAATGCTTCCCAACAACACTAAAACCTCACTAAACATTCTGAAAGACTGTGGTAAATGTTTGGGTACAAATCTCCTATCAAGGTATGACAATGGGAGAGGGAAGGAAAAAAGGCTACAATGATTTCTCACTAAGGATGTGTAGCTCTCTCTCTCAAAAAGATGAGTGTGTGTTGTAGAAAACTGAGGGTTTTTTTTTTTTTTTTTTTCTCTGAATGGCCTCCTTTACATTTGTGGGTAATGAAAGTATATATAGTATGGGTAAAAGGTAAGAAAATCACACTTAAAAATCCTCCAAGCAAAGAGTCTCGCGGGTATCTCACAGGAAGGCCTTACCTGCGAAATACTCGCGAAATTGACAGTCTAGCACGACTCTTCAGCTTCCAGTCATGTGCTTCTCATATGCCCTTTTCGCGGGAACACTTCTTGCGAACTTCTCGCAAGCTAGTTGCGAAATGCACTGATCTTCATTTAAGCTAGAGTCTTCACCAACTTAATACTAAATCCAATACAATAAAATCCCACAAAATACAAGAAATACAATTAAAGCAATTACAACAATTTTTGTAATGGAATAAAGCCAACATAAAACATAGTTGTAAATCACAACCTTACAATCTTCCTCTTTGGCTATTTCATGACAAAACACCCTATAATAGACTTTAGATTTAAACGTGAGTTTAGGAACAATGGAAAAACTCACTCACACCTAAATCTAAAAGCTGTGAAGCACTTGAAACATATATACCTATAACCTGAAACACTTACACAAAACACATTAGATCCTCAAGGTAAATCAGGTGATAAAAGGACAAGTATAATGTAACAAGTAAATTGCGATCAAGTAAACATTATATGAAACATGTGAGCAACTTGATTATACACCAAAACAGTCATATGTAAATGACTACAATGATCATATAGCAAAGCAAATGATCATTCGAATATGCAATTAATAAAGCACAATAGCATAAAGATGTATGCATGTCCAACACATAAACACAATGCGATGAGAACAACAAAGCATAGATACTAAAAGTAACTCAAAGCACCATAAAATAACAAGAAAACAAGCATAACGTAAAGCAAACAAAACAAGGTTTTCTCATAAAAAGAATGCCTTCTTCCCCTTGGTATATGCATCTCTCCTATGGTTTTCTCCTCCTACGAATGTGCACATGAGTCATATAGAAATGACAATACACTTTGGTATACTCTCCCCCTTTTTGTCACGAATAAACAAATGAATCAAGAGGAAAAAAGGAAAGAAAAGAAGATATGAACAAGGGTAAAAATGCATGAGAGGTGTAGGACAAATAAGAAAATGAAGCTCAGACAAAAGATAAAACATCTTAAAGACACAATACTACAAAGCATAAAGTAAATCTGACATGCTAAGAATGATGGAACAAGATATAGACCTAGGCATGACATAGACACAAAAACATGTTATATGTGCTAAAATGTCTAGAAAGACTTAACTAGCATGAGTGAATGTAAAACATGTCAAGTGTTAGAGTGTGTGCAGTAAGGTGCATCTAGTATGCATGTGAGATGCATGACCAATGCATGAATAAGCACTCATGGGACAAAGTGTATAAAACATACCACCAATGATCAAAACATGATAAACATGAATAATTATGGTGATCCCCACAAATTGGTACTCATCGGAGTCCAAAAAAAAGAGAAAATGTCATTTGGGCATTTTATCTAACACTTGGAGTGCACACACTGCACATGTATGTTAAACAATGCATGAACATATGAAAATCTTGCCTAAATACATGTTATTTTTGCCACAAGGGGCCAACAACCAAAGCATATGATCATTTTAAACAAAGCCCAATCAAAAAGACTAACAAAAAAAAAGTTTTCCAACTCCAATTTAAAAAAATCCCAATTATGAACATAAAACCCCCCCAAAAACATAATTTAAGGATCAAAATCAATGAAAAGTGTTAAAGATTACCTTAGAGGTGTTAATGGAATGAAAAACACTTGAATTTAGTTGGGTTTTGATGTAGAAACATTAAAATAGGGGTTTGGGAGAAGATGGGAGAAGTTTAAAACAAATGTCCCACAAAATGCCTTTTAAAAGCTGATCTGGAAATTTTTGCTGGTAATTTCGCTGGTTAGCTTCCCACGAAAATTTTGCTGGTATCTCGCTAGTAAGCCTTACTCGCAAAACAGTCATGATACAGTCGTGAAACTCTCTATCCAAAGCTGAAAAACTTAAGAATTGGATCCTTTAACTCGTGACTGAACTAACACATGAAATAAATCACGAAAACACCTAGAAAAACATGTTTTTCACACCAAAAAAAAAAATTTTGAAAAACTTTGAAAAACATGGGTAATACAAATCATTTCCAAAAGCAAACAAAAAGAACAAAAATCTTTTTTGTTTGATCCACATATGGTTGAGCATACACACATCACATTTGAACATATACAAACACACAAATGAAATAGGCATTTATTGAATATTAGACTTGTGTGTTATGTGTGAGTATCAAATGTGGAATAGTCCTTAGACCAGAGTGAAACTTCAATGATCAATTCAATCAAGTCATACACAACAAGTACTAAGTTAAGTGATTTATCTCAATTATAGGTTCATATATGACCTCCCACAAGAAAATAATTACAAATCTTTGAAACTTTTCATTTGGCTTCTGCACAAAACATAACATTTGATCTTTTTGAACAATACATCTCATTTTTGAGATTGGTGCTTGAAATTTGATATTTCAATATTGAGAATGAGCCTTTGGCTTTTTGAGCACCATACATTTCAATTTAAAATGTCACTTTCCCTTTTTCTTAGTCAAATACTAATATGTAAGACGGCTTTTACAACTCATAATCTCTTTTTCAATTTGAGATTTACATTTGGTGAGCTCTAATGCAAAAACATAAAAATAATGGTGAGAAGATATATAGGCACAAGTTTATGCAAGTATCAAGACCATCAAGACTATTGACCAATCATTTATGACAAGTTTGAAGATCTATTTACAACAATCGCATATAGTTTTCAAGATTTCTATCACAAAGATATATGTGCATACATAACAAGCTAAGCTCGTAAATGCACTACGCCATTAGTACGAAAGTACTAGGCCAAATTTACATGTGAAATGTGCTCAAACATATACGATCAAACTTTTTGAATTTTTCACTTTTTATGTGGTTTTGGATTTTTACTCACACAAAACAAAAGCAACAAAGTAAGATCAAAAACAAAAACAAAACAATGCATACAAAGAGATGCATGATGCACAAATGCATGATAATAAAGTATTTAATGCATGAAGAGTCCTACAAAGATTGAAAAAATTAGATCAAGGACCAAAAGAGCATTGTTTATTTACAACAATCACATATAGTTTTCAAAATTTCTCTCACAAAGATATATGTGCATATATAACAAGCTAAGCTCGTAAATGTACTACACCATTAGTACGAAAGTACTAGGTCAAACTCACAAGTAAAATGTGCTCAAATATATACGATCAAATTTTTTGAATTTTTCACTTTTTATGTGGTTTTGGATTTTTACTCACACAAAACAAAAGTAATAAAGTAAGATAAAAAACAAAAACAAAACAATGCATATAAAGAGATGCATGATGCACAAATGCATGACAATGAAGCATTTAATGCATGAAGGGTCCTACAAAGATAAAAAAAATTTAGATCAAGAACCAAAAGAGTATAAGCTCAACCATAGGATCTATTCCTCATCCAAATGGAACAATTGTTTAGAATGAGTGTCTTATGAGAAATGAGACGAGAGTTGGAAGAATGAGAACCGGAGATGCACATAGACAAGGAGTTAAGAGAATTAAACACTTTCTTTAACAACATGCTATTTTTACTCAAATCCGGTTTACCCTTTTTAGTACAGCTTCCAAGAAGCTTAAGTTTCTTTTTTCTTTTGATTCTTTTAAGAGCTTGAAACTTAAAGCAATGAGGTCTAAGATGACCATATGCACCACAATGGTGACAAACAATGTGTTTAGGTCCATTAGGCCTTTTAGGAAGAGATCTAGCAACATGAGTTTGTTCTCTCTTTAACTTGGGGCATTGGGGTTTTATGTGACCGATCACACCACAATAGTGGCAATTAGGAACAAACTTAGATCTACTCAATTCCTTAGGATGGGACCTAAATAGAGGCTTAGGCTTAAGAGCCTTTCTCTCCACCTTTTGATTTCTTTTGTGTGGAGGAATGTACATCGATTTGTCCTTTGAGGTAGAACACACAATAGGCATAAAATCGGGTACCACAACATGATTGCAACATATATTTTCTTCCTTTTTAGCAACAGGTTCAGTAATCAAACACTTGGCATGCATCTTAAGAGATTCATTTTCATATTTAAGATCATCAATAAGTTTGTTAAACAAAACAAGTTTAGCATCCAAGTCCATATTTAAACATTCAAACTCTTTTAACTTTTCAAGAGAATTTTCAACAAGCTTCTTATACTTTTCAACCAATTTATTGGATTCATTGAGCTTAGCAATCAAATCATCATTTTCACAACGATACTTGCTCAAATTCTTATGAAACTTCATACTCTTTTTCTTCAAGAGTTCGATGCTAGGAATATCAACAACACCCATAGATTCATGTAATGTGACATCACAATCATGAGGATAAACACTCATAGAAGCATTTTCACAAACACATGACATGTTACAATCAATAACATCCATAGTAGCATACAAAACATTATCCATGACAATATAAACAAGGGTCATGGATTACACTTAGGTAATGAAACCAAGACAAGTGTACCTGCTTTGATACCAAATGAATGCTCGAAAATGTGTTAAAAACACAAGAGCTTGTTTAGACCTCCAATTAGTAAAAATATGGCTAGATTACTTTCACTCTAACTTATCTAAAAGAGTATGGAAGAAGAATGCAAATACAAGATAACATGCCGATGTGTTATCGAAGAGGAAATCAAAGTACTCGGTGAAAAACCTCTCTGTCCCCCTCCAAGCGGTAATCGATCCACTAGACAATCAGTTGGGATATATGAGTTAGCAAAAGACCCTCCAAGCCTAATCTACCCGATGCACCTAAGCCCTCTAAGCTCCTACTCCAACAAGACTTCTCGGAATCGTATCTTGTCTAGCTCTCCGAATCCCACAATACACCCGATTGCATCCGCCAAAGCCTGGCTTCTTCCAATACTTCCCAATAGCACTAAAATCTCATTGAACACTCTGAAAGGGTGTGGTAAGTGTTTGGGTACAAATCTCCTCTCAAGGTATGAAAATGGGAGATGGAAGGAGAAGAGGTTACAATGATTTCTCACTAAGGATGTGTAGCTCTCTCAAAAAGATGGGTGTGTGTGTTGTAGAAAACCTTTCTAGGGTTTTTCTCTTTAAATGGCCTCCTTTACATTTGTGGGTAATGAGGGTATATATACTATGGGTGAAGGGTAAGAAAGTCACACTTAAAAATCCTCCAAGCAGAGAGTCTCGCTGGAAGGCCTTACCCGCGAAATACTCGCGAAATTGACAGCTTGGCACGACTCTTCAACTTCCAGTCATGTGCTTCTTACATGCCCTTTTCGCGGGAACCCTTCTCGCAAATTTCTTGCGAGCTAGTCGCGAAATGCACTGATCTTCATTTAAGCTTGAGTCTTCACTAATTTAATACTAAACCCAATACAATAAAATCCCACAAAATACAAGAAACAAAATTAAAACAATTACAACACTTTTTGTCATGGAATAAAGCCATCATAAAACATAGTTGTAAATCACAACTTTACAAGAATGAATAAGGTCAAAGATATCAGTGGATATTGATTCACTAGTATTGAAAGGCACAGCTGGTTGTTTTCCTAACTGACATGAAATACAATCAAAATTTCCTGTAGACACTAAACCTAACAAACCTCTAAAAGCCAATTGTTGTACCCGAGAGGAAGATGTGTAACCAAGTCGAGCATGTCAAATTGCAAGGGAAGAAATTGAAGAAACTATAGCAACTGCAGCAACATAAACATAAGCAACAAGTGGAAGATGAAGGTTGTCCATGGGAAACATATGCCTAACTCTAGGACCGATCCCAAGCTCCTATCTCATCCTCGAATCCTACACAATAAACCCAAAATAATCAAATATAATGCGATAACCCAACTCAACTAATTGTCCCACAGAAAATAAATTGTAAGAAAGGTTAGGAACATTAAAGACCCTAGGAACCGAGAGGTTGGAGGTCGAAACATAACCTATATTATGACCAGACATTGTGGAACCATTTGCTGTGCGAATATTAAGAGGGTGTGGTGTAGGTTTGAGTTTAGAAAATAAGGACAAGTGAGGTGTCATGTGATTGCAACAAGCGAAATCTATAAGTCAAGAGGAAGGAGACATACCAGATAAAGTTGAGAGAGAAGAGGAATAAGATCCATTACCAATCATACGAATGACATTGGTGATGATGTTTTTAAGGTCATCTGTGGACATGGTGAAAGTGCGTCCTGAAGATTTAGACTATGCAGAGATGGGAGTTAGACACTCTCAGTCTTAGTAACAGTAGTAGCAGAAATTGAAACAGCTAATTTGTTGCGATGATAAGTCTCAATACTGTGGCCAAAACGTTTGCTAGATTGTTGGCGACGATTATTGCAACAAGAAGATTACATGTCTTTTGTGGGGGCTATGGTCCAAAGTGACGAGTTGGGCCTTGGGCTTGCCCGAGGACACTAGCGAGTCCAAGGAGACAACATGACTTAGATGATCTATGTTACAAGCCTTATCATGGGAGACAAAGAAAGAAGGCCCGAGGAGGGACCTCTCCTTGGACGCTGAAAATCCGGAGCAAACGTACGTTCATATTGTTGAAGCACACTCCCTAAACACGTGAAAAGGAAGAAAACTCAAAATATCTAAAGAAAGGTTGCCACCACCACATTAAATACAATACAGCTGCTTTTCTGGCCGCATTAATATGGAGAAGACCCCTGAACAGTACTACCTTGACTGCCGCAACTCATAAAGGACTAAAAGGGGTGTCTGATGGGATAGATGCTCAGGTATGAGTCCAGGTGACCAACAGGTGTAAGGTCCAGATGATCAAAGATAGCCTATATAATGTAAGAAAGCTCCCACAAGAGGAAAGGAGGGTGAGAAAGAAGAAAGAAAAGGAGAGGGAGAGATTGAGAGCATGTAAAAATAACCCTAATACGGTGATTTGTAATCTTAAAAGTTCCAGTCTTCTCGGAAAAAGTCTTTTGACCGTGACAGATCTTACTTCATGTTCATTTACCTTTAAATCCCATGCAAGCCGTAGTTCAACTCATTTTAACCTAGTTCTTCGACCCATACTCTAAATAAATTCATTGTATTGGGCTCTTTGGGCCAAGATTCTAGGAAATCCAGAGTTGGGCTCCGATTCTAGGAAATCCGGAGTTGGGCTCCAAATCTAGTCCCTACAATTGGCGCCGCCTGTGGGGAAGAACTTGAGTGTTAGTGAATATGACGATTAAGCATGGCAGGATTAGGTCCACATCAAGAGAATCCACGCCAAGCCGATCCTCAGCGGACAGAACCCATTGGGCCTCAACAACAAAATAATCCTCCTAACCCTGAGCCAAACCTGGGCAATGGAAGAAACCGAAAGGGAAGTGTACATACTACTCAGACGAGCCAAAGCCACTCCCAAGTAGGTAGTCACATATCCCAAAGGCGGAACAACTATCAGGCCATGCAGCGAGAAATAGACGACCTGAAAAGAAGGTTGCGCCGTGCACAGCAAAGGCGGTCCCCTTCCAGCTCCGACATATCCTCTAATGAGGAAGAAGATGTCAGTTACAGGCGGAGATCAAGAACTCCCCCAAGTGAAACCTTTTCCTATGAAAAGGAGCAGTGTCATGAACGGAGACATAAAAGACCGTCTAGTAAGGGTTTGGGTAATGATAGAAGGGGCTAGACTACCACAGGGTTTCCATCAACCTACATTTACCATTTACAACGGCCAAATAGACCTTGTGGAGCATGTGAGCCAATTTAACCAAAGAATGGCTATCCATTCTCGAAATGAGGCATTGATGTGTAAAGTTTTTCCATCCAGTCTAGGACCCGTAGCGATGAGATGGTTCAACAGCTTGAAGACAAACTCCATAGATTCCTATAAATAGCTCACCCAAGCTTTTTGCTCTCGTTTTATCATGAACAATAGGGTTCCTCGGCCTTTGAGCTCGTTGTTAATATTATCCATGCACGAAGGGGAAACCTTAAAGGCATATTAGGATAGGTACTGGGAGATGTACAACGAGATGGATGATAACCACGACGACGTCGCCATCAGCACATTCAAAAGTGGTCTCCCCACTGAGCATGGTTTAAGGAAGTCTCTAACTGGAAAATCTGTTACCAGCTTTTGTCAACTAATGGATAGGATTGACAAATACAAAATAGTGGAAGAGGACCAGCTACAAGGGAAAGGAAAGGAGAAGATCATCCCTCACAAGGGGAATGATTACAGGTCGGAATGATACAACAGTAACCAGCTGAGAAGAGATTTTGTGAGACAAGCTGGACTAGCCAACATGCAAGCGGTTAATGCCGTATTCAGAGAGCCGGTGCAACAGGTTCTGGAGAAAGTAGAAAACGAGCCTTTCTTCAAATGGCCGAATAAAATAGCCAGAGACACCTCAGAGCGCAATCAGAGTCTGTATTATCAATACCACCGAGACCACGGACATACCACCGAGGACTGCAGGAATTTATGGAACCACTTGGATCAGTTGGTCCGAGAAGGAAAATTGCAGTACCTCCTACACCCTTCTAGCAGTCATCTGGGTCAGATAGTCCAAAAACCCTGGAAAGACGTATCTTTGAGACCTCTCATGGGTACGATACATGTTATCCTCACCGCTCTGGGGAGGACCGGCTCCTTTCCCT
Organism: Quercus robur; assembly: GCF_932294415.1. Lineage (NCBI taxonomy): Eukaryota > Viridiplantae > Streptophyta > Magnoliopsida > Fagales > Fagaceae > Quercus > Quercus robur. The sequence continues at coordinate 32,180,627 of NC_065544.1, forward strand.
CTAAGGTAATGTCTGTGGCTTGGCTCTCCACCGAGGACGGTGGGAAGGAGTCCAAAAGGTCTAAGAAGGGGAACTCACCTGTGCTGGGATTCTCGGACGAGGATAAGATTGGAACCATCTAACCTCACGACGATGCTTTGGTAGTTACGCTTAGGATTGGAGGGTTCGACGTGAAGAGAGTACTGGTAGACCCGGGCAGTGCTGTGGAGGTGATGTACCCCAACTTGTACAAGGGGTTGAACCTAAAGCCCGAGGACCTAATGGCGTACGATTCCCCTCTTGTAAGTTTTGAGGGGAAGACTGTCACACCAAAAGGGTAGATCAGACTGCCCATACAGACCAGATCAGAGGTGGTGGAGGTGGATTTTATCGTGGTCGACGCCTACTCACCGTACACTGCCATAGTAGCTAGACCTTGGCTCCACGCCATGGGAGCCGTTTCTTCTACGCTTCACTAGAAGGTAAAATACCCGTCAGGAAGCCAAGTGGAGGAGATTAGGGGAGATCAAGCCATGGTTAGGCAATGCATGGTGGCTGCCATCTCCCACCTATCCAGTACAGAACCCACTGCATCTATGAAAGAAGACTTATAGCAATCAGCCACCTCAGCAGTACCCGTTGGTAAACCAGCCGAGGAGGTAAAATGTGAAAGTCTAGAAAGGGTTATTGTTGACAATGACCCAGAGAGATTCTTCCAAATCGGCTCGGAACTACCTCTCCAAGAGAAAGGGGAATTAATTGGGTTTCTGAGAAGAAATGTTGACGTATTTACATGGGACACCTACGATGCCCTGGGGGTTGATCCAAATCTCATTTGTCACTACCTAAACGTTAACCCATCTTCTATTCCCAAAAAGCAACCACTCTGGCGCCCGTCGAAAGAGCATGCCGACGCTGTTAGGGATGAAGTGATGAAGCTAAAAAAGGCAGGGGCTATCAAAGAAGTCTTTTACCCAGAGTGGTTGGCAAATACAGTGGTGGTAAAAAAGAAAATCGGGAAGTCACTAGTCTGCGTAGACTTCACAGACTTGAACAAGGCGTGCCCGAAAGACTTGTTCCTGATGCCTCGGATAGACTGGTTAGTAGATGCAACTGTAGGCTACCCTCAAATGAGCTTCCTAGATGCCTTCTAGGGTTATCATCAAATACCATTGGCCCTAGAAGATCAAGAGAAAACAGCGTTCATGACACCCGTCGGAAACTACTACTATAAGGTGATGCCTTTCGGTTTAAAGAATGTAGGATCTACCTACCAAAGGATGATGACTAGAATGTTCGAACCACAACTAGGCAAGAGTATTGAAGTTTACATAGACGATATGGTAGTGAAAAGTAAAGTGGTATTCGAGCACGTGAGAGATCTTGAAGTCATTTTTGGCATCTTAAGAAAGCACAAGCTGCGCCTCAATGCTTCTAAGTGCTCATTTGGAGTCGGGTCTGGCAAATTTCTAGGCTATATGGTAACTCACAGGGGAATAGAGGTGAGCCCGGACCAAATCAAAGCAATTCATAACTTACAAGCTCCTCGGAACCCAAAAGAAGTCCAGAAACTCACTAGAATGCGCGGCATTAAATCGGTTTATTTCCCGATCTACAGACCGATGCCGACCTTTTTACCTCTTGATGACCAAGTGGAAAGTATTTGAATGGTCCGAGGACTGTGCCCTAGCCTTTCAGCAACTTAAAGAATACCTGTCGCGGCCACCCGTCATGTTTAGCCCTGAGGCTGATGAAGTTCTGTTCGCCTACATAGCGGTGGCCCCTCACACTGTGAGCTTGGTATTAATACGGATTGACAACGGCATACAATGGCCAGTTTACTACTTAAGTAAATCGTTACATGAGGCCGAGGTGCGTTACTTACCACTAGAAAAGTCAATTATTGCAGTTGTGCATGCCACACGGAAACTCCCCCACTACTTCCAGGCACACACGGTCATTGTTCTGACTCAACTTCCCCTCAGGTTGGTGCTTCGGAGCGCCGACTACACAGGAAGAATCGCCATGTGGAGTACACTCTTAGGGGCTTTCGATATTAAGTACATGCCCCGGACCTCTGTCAAGGGTCAAGTCCTTACTGATTTAATAGCCGAATTTACTGAGTCCCCAGTAGAAGCAGTAACGAATGAGGAGAACATGGATGGAAAATCGGTTGGCACAATCTCTGCACAAGGGGCCTCACGATGGAAAGTCTATGTTGATGGTGTGGCAAACCAAAGGGGATTTGGGATAGGGCTGGTTCTAATATCGCCCGAGAAGATTACTATTGAAAAATCATTAAGACTTGGGTTCTTGGCTACAAACAATGAGGCCGAGTATGAGGCTTTGCTGCAAGGAATGGTCATGGTACAAAAAATGGGCGGAAAGGCGATAGAAGCGTTCTCGGATTCCAGACTAGTTGTAGGCCAAGTGAAGGGCGAGTTGGAGACTAGGGATGTGAGAATGCAGGAATACCTTGGTCAAGTCAAACGCCTACAATCAGACTTTGAATTTTTCAACTTGACGCATGTCTCTAGAAGCAGGAACACACATGCGGATTCCTTGGCCACTCTTGCCACGTCCTCGGAGCAGGATCTACCTCGAATTATCCTCATCGAGGATTTGTGCAAGATAGATGCAATCAAAAAGGATATACCTTGAATCCATCAAGTCAGAGTGAGTCCCAGTTGGATGGATCCCATAGTGAGTTTCCTCAAAGATGATGTATTTCCCGAGGAGAAATTGGAAGCCAAGAAGGTACGAAGGAGGGCTTCTCGATTCTGGTTGTCAGAGGATCACAAGCTATACAAGCGCTCCTATTCTGGGCCATATTTATTATGCGTACACCTAGAAGCATCAGAGACATTGCTCGAAGAACTATATGAAGGAATTTGTGAGAGCCACATGGGAGGAAGATCGCTAGTACACAGAGCCCTTACTCAAGGGTACTGGTGGCCGGGCATGCAGAAAGAGGCCCAAGAATATGTCAAGAAATGCGACCAATGCCAGAGATTTGCCCCAAATATCTATCAATCGGGAGGAGTCCTTAACCTCCTTTCCAGTCCTTGGCTGTTCGCTCAATGGGGTCTGGATATTGTCAGCCCTTTCCTGAAAGCAGCAGGAAACAAGTGATACTTGATGGTTGGCACAGATTACTTCACCAAATGGGTTGAAGCTGAACCTTTAGCCAACATCAGGGACATGGATGCAAAGAAATTCATCTGGAAAAACATCATTACACACTTCAAAACTCCTCACATCCTCATCTCAGACAATGGCCTCTAGTTTGACAGTAAAACCTTCAGGAAATACTGCTGCGACTTTGGAATCACGAACCAATATTCCACTCCAGCCTATCCTCAAGGAAATGGGCAAGCCGAGGCTGTAAATAAGGTCATAATCAACGGGATGAAAAAGAGACTGGATGATGCAAAGGGAAGATGGGTGGAAGAACTACCACATGTCCTACGGACCTATCGAACCACGCCACGACGGTCAATGGGAGGGACTCCTTTTTCGATGACTTATGGGGCCGAGGCTGTGCTCCCCCTGGAAGCTAGCTTCCCAACGTTGAGAACTAGCACTTTTACCCCAAGTAACAACGACGAGTTGCTAGGGAGAAGTCTAGACTTAGCCGATGAGAGAAGAGAAAAGGCAATGATCCAATTAACCTATTACCACCAAAAGCTTAAGTAGGGGTACGATACTAATGTAAAACTAAGGCCACTAGGGCCAGGTGACCTCGTGATGAGAAAAATTTTGGGTAGTGCCAAGAACCCATCTTGGGGAAAGCTAGGACCCAACTGGGAAGGCCCATATCACATCACTTCAGTGGCAGGGATAGGTGCATATTATTTGGAAGACCTAGACGAAAAAGCTGTACCCCGTCCATGGAATGTAAATAACCTAAGAAGATATTATTATTAATGAAAGTGGTTTTACCTATACTATGTTTCGTGATAACTGTGCATCTTTCGGCTTGTTTCCATCTATCCAAGTTTTAAACAGAACCTAAGTCCTGCATGGCTCCTCAAACCACAAGCTTAGAAGAAATTAACAACTTATGGCATCTCTCCAAGTTGTAAACAGAACCTAAGTCCTGCATGGCTCCTCGGACCACAGGTTTAGGGGAAAATTAACAACTTATGGCGTCTCTCCAAGTTTTAAACAGAACCTAAGTCCTGCATGGCTCCTCGGACCACAGGCTTAGGGGAAATTAACAATTTATGGCGTCTCTCCAGGTTTTAAACAGAACCTAAGTCTTGTATGGCTCCTCAGACCACAGGCTTAGGAGAAATTAACAACTTATGGCGTCTCTCCAAGTTTTAAACAGAACCTAAGTCCTGCATGGCTCCTCGGACCACAGGCTTAGGGGAAATTAACAACTTATGGCCTCTATCCAAGTTTTAAACAGAACCTAAGTCCTGCATGGCTCCTCGGACCACATGCTTAGGGGAAATTAACAACTTATGGCCTCTATCCAAGTTTTAAACAGAACCTAAGTCCTGCATGGCTCCTCGGACCACAGGCTTAGGGGAAATTAACAACTTATGGCGTCTATCCAAGTTTTAAACAGAACCTCAGTCCTGCATGACTAGAATCTTGCATGGTTGCCTTTACTACTTAAAGTTCATTGCATAGTACTATTCTTCTCATTTGGTTATATTGACAAAATGTTATTGTCTAAATTCAACTAAAGAAATAGTCACATTAACTAGGAACAATACAATGAAATTCCATCAACATTAAGCAGAAAGATAAAAAATGAGAGAAAGAACATTTATATTAATATCCAGAAATAATACAGTGCTTTTAAATGAGAAGTCTTTGAAAAAGCACAAAAATGTAATACAACTTCTGTTCAAAAAAAAAAAAAAGGAGATAAGAACCCTAGGAGCTAAGCCTCAGCAGGGGGATCTTCTTTTTGTTCTAGCTGAAGAGGTGGAATATCCTTGACTTTGGGACTGGCCCCGTGACCCTCGGCCTCGGTGACTGTCTCCTCAGAGAGATCCTTGGCCTTGGAGGAAGGTTTCTTCCCCTTACCCTTGCCTTTGCCCTTCTCTCCCTCCGCATCCTCAACCTAGACGGTGATTTGACTAGAGCCCTCGGTAATTTCAGCTAAGGGGATGGCATCAGGAATAGCCGCAGGCTGCTCAGAAGCTTCAGGAGCATCAGTAGGGACCTCCTAGATCTCTGGAGGGTAGAAGACATTCTTGGGCAACCTCATAGTAGAATCTACAGGGACCCCGGTAGCATTAAGAGCCTGAGCCCATGAAATACTGCAGTAGTCCCTGCATACTTCTGGCAACTCTTCGGTAAGCCTCACTTCCGTCTCCTCCACTCCAAGTTGATAGGCAGCCCCCTTCTCGGTCTCGGTTGCTTCCTTGGCTAGCTGGACCTCATCCTTGGCTTTCTGCAATGCAGCTTTGAGATCTAGAACGGCTTGCTTTTCAGTAGCAAGGTTGATCTCAGTCACGTGCAGTAACTAGCGTTGGTCTTCAGCTTGTTTCTCGGAGGTCTTCAAGCCAGCCTCAGCACTCCTACGCCCTGTCTCTGCCTCATTGAGCTTCTCAGATAGCTCATGATGCTTCTGCTTAAGAGCTCCTAGAGCCTTCTTTACCTTGGCGCGAGAGAGGGCTTCGACGTCAGCCAAATTGCGGTTGTCGCGACACCACTCCTCGACCACAAAGACCTGCTGAGTAATCTGCCCAAGAATGACAAAATGACATGAGTTAGAATATAATATGACCCAGTGATCCTGCTGATAAGAAATGAGTTGCCTTACCATTGCAAGATCCCTCTTCAGGGATAGGAAGAGTTCACCCTGTGAAAATCGCCTGTAAGCTTCCATGTCCCTGGGAAGGAGCATGTGTTGCTCTAAGACTGCAGCAATGTACCCTGTTAGGCCCCTTTTGTATTCTCGGACTGAAGTGTTATAAGGAATTGCCGCTCCGTCCACTTCAAGCCGAGGGTTCCAAGTGCGTGGAGGCATGCGCACTTCAGGCCGGTCCAGCTCTTCTCGGCTCTCCACAGATGGAGCCCTTTTATCCCGATGCTCCCGAGTCACCTTTTGTTGTTTAGTGCCCTGGCGAGGACCCACCTCGCCTTCCTTGAGGGACTCAACTGGCCTTTTCTTCTTCAGGTCGGGATTAGCTTTCAAGCTGAGATCGGCAGGGATCTGTAGAGGAACGGGAGGAAGGTTGGAGGGGGTCTGGGACTTGGTGGGCGCCTTCGAGGTTTACCCCTTACCTCAGGTAGCCATCAGCTCCCGCAAACTTTTTCCTTTGATAGAGGCCATGTTGTCTACCTCTTCGTCGGAAGAATCGTCTAAATAGGTAATAACAAGAGGAGGGGTGCCGATCACGAAGTTCCTATCCGGCTCACCCTCAGCGTCCAAGAGCTCGATTAGAGGAGCTTTTGGAATATCCTCCTCAAAGTAGAACTCGTCTATCTCCCCCTCTAGAGAAAGACGAGATGATTCAGCCTCCCCTTCAATAAACATTGCAACTCCGGGATTGTCTTGTGGAGGTGGCTGTGCAGCTGGTTGAGGATTCTGAAGGACGGGCAAAACAACCTGCCGAAGATCCCTTTGAGCCAAAAATCTCGGCTGCGACACGTCGATCCTAGCCAATCTTGGGCTACCAACTCTTATGGATTGGCCGATATCCAAGAAAACGCGGGACAAGGGTTCGTAACCTAAGATCAAATGAGTAACACGCAGTTGCCCGTCCTCATTAACGAAGATCTCTGACCTCAGGAGGTAGTTCAAGGCATGAACGTTTGTATGGCTCAGCCAAGGAGCGATGTGCGCTCTATCTGCAAAATAGCTGAGAAGGAAATTGTAGCAAAAAAAAAAAAAAAAAAAAAAAATTTTTTTTTTTTTGAATCTTCAAGCGAAGGAAATAAAACTAAAGGGTTAAATCCCTTTCTCAAGGGATTGATCCTAAAAGTACCACACCTGGATCTCCTGCCCGAGTTGGACAATGAAGACCATCGCTCCACTCCCCCGAGGCAATAAGGTAGTCATCCTTCATAGTTTTATTGGACTTAGGAAGATAGGAGATTAGCCTAACGATCTTGGACCGAGATTTAATGTAGTACCCCGTTTTGGCAAGATGGTGGCACTCATACATGTGAACTACGTCGTGCCATGTAAGGCCTAAACGCATTTGCTTGTTCAAAACATCTACGCTGCCCAAGACCCTAAACAGGTTGGGGGCGCACTGATGTGGTGCCAACCTATGATTAAGTAAATAATCCCGGGTAATCCTATGCATGGGAAGCGTCATTCCTCCCTCTACAAAAGTAATCATGGGAATGACTACTTGACCCACGTCCCTATCAGTCAGTACTTGTTCCGAAGGACAATACTCCAAAACCACCTCCTGCGGGATGCGGTACTTTGCTCTAAAGGCCTCTATGGTGGCAGGAGTATCTACTAAATACTTGAATCTACCCATCTAGGCGAACTGACGGACCGAGAAGGAAGGCCGAGATGAAATGGGGGTAGTGTAGAGGAATGAGAACTTACGAGTATCCTTACAACAATCACTGAAGCCTTCAAAGATCTTCTCAAGGAAAGACTCCTCACGGAAATGGCTACGGAAATTCAAAGGTCTGGAACGTTTATGAAGACTGGGCGCTGAAATTCTCTGGAGTTCTTGTATGTTAGTAAAAAAGAAAAGCAAAAGGAGTTTCCTCGAAGCTTTATATAGCAAGAGAGGACATGGACGGTTACTCCCGCTCAAAATCCTAGGAGGAATGTCAGCCGTTAGATCTACGCTTCGCCGCTGGATGTAGGGAACACAAAGCCGCCTAGAACAATTAATAGCGCCTTGTAACCTACAAACGCATTAGAAGCAACTGCTCCCACAAGTGTGAACCAAAAGTTAACTGATCTTATCCCTTAAAAAGTCAAAACCCTGCTTTTCTCCTCGATGGAGATAAAAACCGGAGTTTTGAGGGGCTATTGTGGGGGCTATGGCCCAAAATGACGAGTTAGGCCTTGGGCTTGTCCGAGGACAATAGTGAGTCCGAGGAGACAACATGACTTAGATGATCTACGTTAGAAGCCTTATCATGGGAGACAAAGAAAGAAGGCCCAAGGAGGGACCTCTCCTCGAACGCTGAAAATCCGGAGCAAACGTACGTTCAAACTGTTGAGGCACACTCCCTAAACACGTGAGAAGGAAGAAAACTCAAAATATCTAAAGAAAGGCTGCCACCACCACATTAAATACAATACAGCTGCTTTTCTGGCCGCATTAATGTAGAGAAGACTCCTGAACAGTACTACCTTGGCTGCCACAACTCACAAAGGACTGAAATGGGTGTTTGATGGGATAGATGCTCAAGTATGAGTCCAAGTGACCAACATGTGTAAGGTCCAGATGATCAAAGATAGCCTATATAATGTAAGAAAGCTCCCACAAGAGGGGGGGGGGGGGGAAGAAGAAAGAAAAGGAGAGGGAGAAATCGAGAGCATGTAAAAATAACCCTAATACGGTGATTTGTAATCTTAAAAGTTCCAGTCATCTCGGAAAAAGTCTTTTGACCGTGATAGATCTTACTTCATGTTCATTTACCTTTAAATCCCATGCAAGCCGTAGTTCAACTCATTTTAACCTAGTTCTTCGACCCATACTCTAAATAAATTTATTGTATTGGGCTCTTTGGGCCAAGATTCTAGGAAATCCGAAGTTGGGCCCCAAATCCAGTCCCTACATCTTTATTCTTCATTTAGAAGCAAAATATGCAAAAATAGATTGTAAAAATGAAATCTACATGAAAAACTAGGTAAAGAACACCTAGATTGCAAAAAGTCAACTTTGGCCAAAAGTCAATAGTCAAACCTGGTTAAAGTCAATTGGACACTCTCAGTCTTAGCAACAGTAGTAGCAGAAATTGAAACAGCTGATTTGTTACGATGATAGCAAATCTCAATATTATGGCCAAAATGTTTGCAAAAATTGCAAAAACGTTTGCTAGATTGTTGGCGACGATTATTGCAACAAGAAGAAGACCTATCTTTATTCTTCATTTAGAAGCAAAATATGCAAAAATAGACTGCAAAAATGAAATCTATGTGAAAAACTAGATAAAGAGCACCTGGACTGCAAAAAGTCAACTCTGTCAAAAAGTCAACAGTCAAACCTAGTCAAAGTCAACGGTCAACAGATGACGTTAGCAGGCTGACTGGGCGATGATGTCAACATAAGGGAAGATGATGTCAGTAGATGATGTTAGCAGCAACTTGGAAGATGACGTTAGCTAAGGCTAACGTGGCAGAGTGACGTTAGCAGTAGTAGGGACGGCAGCGCGTGTAGCGCGTAAGGCGCGTAAAGACTACGTGACAGAATTCTTCAGCGGTGCGTGAGAGCGCGTGGGTAGTTTGATGAGGCCGATTCTTTTCCAATGATGTAGATCGGAGAAAGATGGTTCAGATAACGGTGACGATGAGATGATCAAAGCAATACTGAAGGCGCGTGAAACACGTGGAACAAACTACCAAGATCCTTGACCGGCACATGGTGGTGTGTGAAGGGTCAAATGATGATGATTCCAGCGACGTTGTGTACATCGATTGAAAATCTACACAGTGATATGTCTTATGTCCTAATCAGAGGTCCTATATGGAAGATCCAACGGAGGCAATGATCTTGGTGGCGGTGATCGAGTTTCTAGCGGTGAAGATTCAACCTTAGGCACCTCTAACAGTGGTGGAGCAATAAGGAGAGGGCACGGAAAAGGTTTACTGACTGAAGAAGTCAAGGCAACGAAAAATACCAACAAAGACAAGACTGTAGGACACAAGAAAGTTAGAGCAATGACTTTGATACCATATTAGAAATATTGAATAATTGTACTGTATTTCACTAATAATAGAATATACATGAGTGCCTTTATATAAGAGGTATATGTGTGCAGTACAAGTAAGAGTGTAGTACAAGAATGTGTACTATACAAGTAATCTAGTTGGACCTAAAACCCACAACACTATATACGTTAACAAAGTTGTCTACCTGTGATTTGAAATCCCATGATGCAAGTGGTCTGCTGGGTTATTTTTTATTTTATTTAATCTTGTATTTTTATGTTTTTTGTGTTTTTGGAGGAGAGAGATATAAAAGTGGAGCAAAATTACATATTTAGCCCTATTTTTAACATAAATGGGTTATGAAACTCTAACTAAACTAAACTCAGGTGGATAAAGTATCAAATTTCAAACCATAGGTAGGCAACAGTGAGTAAGTGTAATTTGCCTAAAAAAGTAACTCACATGGGACCTGCAAATAGTTAGAAAAATAAGCAATAAACTATTATCCAATCCCAAACAACTGCTTAGTTTTATCTTTTTTTTAGCCAAACGTATATCTATTTCAATTCCTAACTAAATGTTTATTTTTACTTTTAGAGCTCAAGAAACGATCTTTGAATTGTCTAAATTAAAAAAGAAAAAAAAAAGTGTTCATGATGTTTGGTGAGTTTCTTAGACCCATTAATGGTTATATTTTGTGATACCAATCTATGTGGTTCGACGAACACCATCTTCACTTTCTTTGTTTATCGGGTTCTTAATTAGCTTTTCGTATTAAAGTTTTTAACAAACGGACCCTAATACGAGAATAATTTAAAGAGGCCCACCAACACATGTATCAAATTGAGCTCAGCCCAAGAAAAGCCCCACCAACCCAAGCAAAAAAACAGATAGCCCAGCTTATATATACCCATCGTTGTGTCTTTATTTGCCTCCCTCCACCTCAACGTCTCCATCTCCGAACTAGGGTTTTCAATTTCGGCGTCCCTAGTCCCAACTTCACAGCAACATGGTATCTTTCTACTCTATCTTCTCTTCTTTTGTCAATCATAATAATAACATGTGTTGTATGATGTTTCGGTTATCATATTGTTCTTGGTTTGATATGTTCCTTTTTTTTTTTTTTTTTTTTTTTTTTGTGATTTGTGATTTGAAGTGTGGAAAATGAAAGCATGGGTATTGATTGGGATTAGTAGTTATTTTTTTTGGGTTTATTTTATTGGAAGTTTTGTCATGCTGATTTTGTGTGTGGGATTCAGACCCATTAATTTCTTTCAGTTTAAAAAAAAAAAAAATTAGATTAAGTTTTAAATACTATAGCTAGGATTGATACAGATCAGAGGTCAAATTTTCAAAATTCATAAATTGAACTACAAAAATGGGGATTGATTTAGACGCTCCAAAAATATCTTTATGGAAAAAAAAAGAAAAAAGTCTAGATATAAGCAAGATAAACTTAACAAATTAGTCGGTTTAATTCTTCGTTTGGGTAGATGATAACATATTCTCATGGGATAATCTGAATACCTTGACTCTGTCTGGAGATTAAAATAAATAGTGGGAGTAGTGGATTAGGTAGAGGATTGCTGTTACAATGAGCAGAGTGCTATAGGAAAATTGTATAGATGTTTTAATTTTTTTAGGCAGGCACATGTTGGTGGATGCCTACAGATGTATGAACGAGGGTTGGCTTCCTAGGATAGCGCATTATCTTTCTTTGTTGGTCAATGGGGCTCTTCTTTTGTGTGCTGTGGTTACAGGCACGAGACAAAGAGGGAAAAGTGGCACATGCTTGTGTCGTGCTCGTGTTACCTCGCACTTTCTTGTCATCATCCTTCGACTAATCAATTCTATTTCCCTGTATTGTTTTGTTGGATAGATGTAGATGGGTGCTTGGTAACGTAAAAAGAAACTTGATGAGTGATACAGAGAGGTTTTTCTTTCTTATATATAACTTCCCTTCACTGCAGATGCAGGGATATCTGAAGTTAAGTTCAAGCGCTATCTACTACATCTTTCTAGATATATCTGCTGGATAGCATTAGCTTTTGTTCCTATTCTGAGGTTTAGACATAGTGGAGTGTTCTAATAGGTTGAAATTGTGGTTTTTCATTTAGAAGCCATCACCTATCTCTTAATGCTTTGAATTTTATTCTACAATTCAAATCTTCCTTATTTCAGTTGGATTCTAAATTTTGTATTGGTATCAATGTCCGATTGCTGAAATGGTTACACTCTTATCTTAATTTCCTTCTTAAAGGCTTAGGATGTTCTCTACTCATAACCACAGAAGTCATAATTTTAGTGTCAAATTATCTTGAAGTTGAAAGAGAACTATGATTTTAAAATTTAAATAATATCCTGATCATGGCAATATTTACTAATACATCTTGCTCTAATGAATTCTTGAGAGGCGTGCTTATAAAAAAAAAAAGAATGCTTGAGAGGCGTAAGATATTGTACCATATCTTTTGTTATCTGATTATCCTTCTTTTGATGCAATTCAAAGTGATTTATATTGTTCTTAAGTTGCCAACTCTTCATTTTCTTATTTGATTGCCTTGTCAATTATTTTGCTAATTGTTTCTGTTATCTGTTCCAATACACAGCCTAAGCAAATCCATGAGATTAAAGATTTCCTTCTCACTGCAAGAAGGAAAGATGCACGTTCTGTGAAAATCAAGAAGGGCAAGGATGTTGTCAAGTTCAAGGTCCGTTGCTCCAAGTACCTGTACACACTTTGCGTGTTTGACGCTGAGAAGGCTGAAAAGCTGAAGCAATCTCTCCCTCCCGGTCAGTATGAAAAAAATACTTTTTATTAATGGGCATGATGGGTGCATTTGGTGTCTTATTTTGGTTTCTTACCTTTCATCTTTGGGTACTGAAAGACCTTATTTCTATTGACAATTAGCTGACTTTTCCTGGCTTTCTTGTTTGCAGGTTTAAGCGTGCAAGACCTGTGAAAATGGGACATGGACCAAGCATGTCAAATGGTTACTAGAAAGAATGAGATTTTGCTTTGGACTTTTGTTTGTTTTTTCTGTTTGTTCAATTTATGGATGGTTTAGCTGTATTCTTTATCTTTACCTTTACGGTTTGAAATTAGCTTGAGGCTAAGCGATTTCTTCAATTTGTTGCAAATAGAATGATGCTCCTGGGTTAGACTAGTCTGTTAAGAGGCTAGACTAGCAGCAGCAGAGTGGAATATTATAGTGGCCAGGTTGTTAAGCATGTTGCATATGTTCTCTTGCATTTAAGCTTACCTGATCCTTGCATATTGGATTATATTATTTGTCACCAAGGTTGTTAAAATCAGGATCTTACCTAGGATCGTAAGAGATAGGTGAGATCGTAGATTGTAGAATCGGATCGTGAATCGTAAAATCATATATATTTTTAGATTTAAAGTAAAAACACATTGATAATGACTTTGTATGTTGAATAATCACGTAAATTGTGAATTTATTCATTAAAAAAAAAGAAAAGATTTGCATCATAAGATGCAATTTACATGTTATACATTATTACGTCTATACTAACGAAACAAATATATTTAAGTTTTGACTTAATATATCTAAAGAGTTAAATAAATATTTGTTGAGGACCAAAATTACATAACACCAAGGCCCAAAAAATAGCACAATAGGCCAATCTCATAGAAAGTAATATTAAAAGGATTGAGCTCACCACAAGGGAAAAGGATGGTAAGCCAAGAAGATTTGAAGCCCAAGACCCATGAAGGGATAGACCTTAGGGTCCATGAAATGAAGGGAGGAAAGAAAAAACCTAGCCTATTTAGTGAAAGAACTGGGTCGGGATACTTAGAGGCTGTTAGAGGCTCGGGATCCTCGGGACGTGCAGCACAGCTAAAGTGGAATTGAGACAGCTCAAAAGGGGTACCACGAAATACAAGAAACGAAGAACAGATATGTCCTTCTCAAGCATCTAGTGGTGCAACAAAGAACCAGTAATCATGGATGGTGACAATTCATGAACAAAATGTTGGTACCTTGGGGAACCCAGAATAAAGAACTATAAGAGGAAATGGTTGGAAAAACCTTCAATCCAGCAAGAAGAATAGCTAAAAAGTTGAGTCTAAAAGGTAACAAGCCTTGAAAGAAGAGGGGGTGAAAGTCAGCTTTCTATGGACACCCCAGAATGGAAAGTCAGCAAGTGGCTTTTAGGAAAACAGGAGTAAAAGAGGAAAACTATGAGAAATAGAAAAAGAATCAGTCGTTAGAATAGCTGGCATAACAGGGGCTTTGATACCTAGGGAGCCAAGATGGGAGAATCAATGGTGCCCCGAACCCTAAAATGACACTAGAAAGGGGAAGGTAGCCAACATTGAAAGGGGATTCAGCAATAGAAAATCACAACAGAATTATTGAGAAAACTCTGTAAAAAACTCAAAGAAAGTAGGGAAATATTGCCCGGTATCCCAAAAGCAGCCACTATAGAACATACTTGAATTCAAAGGGATTCAAATTTTGCAAGTCTTAGAGGCTTAGATAGCCATTTAAGTCTGTAATTTTTGAGCTTATTTGGACCTTGTAACACGTCTTAGTGAGCACATTGTAATCCACAATTAAGAAAAATAATAAAATATTTTTTATTGATTTGAGGATCCTTAACAGTTATTTCATGTGTTTCTTTATTACATTGTTTTCCTTTGCTGCTTTCTTGCTGTTCAATACATATATTCTTGCTTGCTAATTTTCCTTTAACTCAACTAAAAGTTGAGTCTTTTTACCGGGGTCCTCACTTCAATTTTGGCCTTGGATACACTTATCCTCCAAAGAAATATATGCCAAAACATGCATACATCAGATATTACTCTCTCCCATAAAAATCCTTCTCACCTAACTATCTTGAAAGGCAATGCTCAAGTAAAACCACTTAGACTTGAGTTCCAAATCCCATAAGTCTTGCGCAAAAGCACTAAGTCTGTGAGAATTAGGGCTAGGATCCTCGTGGTTGAATCATTCTCATGAAATTCATTTACATATATGTATATGTATTAAAATGTATATCCTAATCTAAGAAACTAACAATTATTTGAAATTATGTGTATTGTATAGTGTGTTCTTATGTAAGACCTATAGAAGTAAGGGAAATGACAAAACTCCATTGCATAATAAACATGGAGAAAGATCGTATAGTTCAGAGAATCAGCATTCTGGGTTTTTACAGGCCCAGTACATCCGAGGTACCACGACAGTACGCTTGGGGTACCAAGTGAAGGAACTCTTTTAAATGTTTACACAATAAAAGATAAGTCTTAAATATTCTATTTCGGTCTCTTTTTCACTGTGAATATTATGAATACTTATTTTACTTATTTTGTGAGAGTAAATGGTCACTTTATGATACTAAAACACTTATAATTGTATTTTTTTCTTACTTAGGAGGAATCGCATTTTCGTCTTGAGGAGCTTTATGTGACTTGCGCACAACTTGGTTTGTAATCAGTCCCATTTAGCTGCGGTGAACCAAACCCAATCCACCAAAACAACAAGGGTCCAGGATCCTTGTTAAAGGGCCTAGGATCCTTGTTTCTACTTGGGCCTAGGTACTGTCTAAAAAGGACCCTCACAATATTTAATTAGCAACCAAATACCAAAATATTTATCAACACATATGGAAATATTTTCAAAATTTCAAGTTTAAAATCTAAAATAAGTTATCAAATAGAAACTAGTTAATTAAAATATGAAATCTAAAAGTAAGATGAATATTAAGGTGAAGTGAACATTTAATTATTCTCATTCGAGAGTTTTTATAACCATTGTCTTAATCATCATCATCCATTTTATTATCTATGTAGACATTGTATATTTGTATACTAAACCTGCAAAAGATATCAAAATAAAGTTTCATACTCAACTATTCAAATTATACCACTCAAGAACAATTATAAAGCATGTTCAAAAAAATCAACCAATCAATATACAAATACAAGCATACTAATAAAATGACAAAATTTAGGTGTAGTACCTTAAGTGCTATTCCTTAGGTATTGTTCCTTAGGTTCTCCTCTTAAGATTTAACCATGTGACTACTTAACTAAGAAATATACTTTTATCTCATGAGAAAAAATCCACATGACAGAATCTTAAGAAGGAAACTTAAAGAACAACACTTAAGTACTGTACTTCAGTCTTGCTCCTAATAAAATTATATATAAGAAATTTTTTTTAGTAATATTAAAACACAAATTAGTGTATTGATCACACAAATTTAACAATATTATAGCTTAAAAGGTAGCAAAGCCATATAAATTCTTCATTTGGAAATGATAAAACATTCCTTTATTTTGATTATAAGTGAACTAATAACTAGAAAATATTTACTTAGGTTAACATAATTATATAAAAATAAATAAAAGTCATACTATCATAACATAGAAAAATAAAAACCCTTAAAACTTCATCAAAACTAAAAATTTATCACATAAGGAAAAAAAAAAAAAAAAAAAACTAAAACTAAAAATTGATGTTTTGGTAGGATTGGTAAAATCGGTAGGATCCTATATGATCTTAAAATCCTAAATGATCTTACATACGATCCTATCATTTTTACGATCCTAAACGTTTTGCTGAGGTGGGATTGTAAAATCGTGCGATCCTACGTTCCATGTTTATAACTATTGCTGTGTCTATTTGTTTGTCATAGAGTACCACATCCTGCCATGTAAGATAACTATGTTTCATCATTCATGTTAAAACTAAAAATTAAGTGTGTTGGTATTAAAAGCACTAGAATACAACTTTTCTTTTTTAACTACTTACAATTAATATTTTGTTTATATTGTTAATGACACTATTCTAAATTAGCCCCAAAAAATAAAAATAAAAAGATACTAGATGTTTAATTTATTTGTAGTTATAGAATAATGTCTCTAAATGATTTAGTTCTCAGGGAAGCAACACCAATTGATATTCTGGAGCTTCATTCTTAGATGCACCAATTGGTTGAAGCATGTAAAGTATGCATCAACAACAACAAAGTATTAATCCCTCTAAACTTATGGGTCAATTATGGGTCTTCAATGGACTAATAAGATGGTTTTAATTGCCTAATTGGGAAGTATGTTGTTGAGGTCTAAAAAAAGTCACAATGTTGCACCAAGGCCCAAAAAGGCACAGGGAGTTGAACTACATGAAGAAAATAAAATACTTGAATCTGCAATAAAGAAAAAAAGATGGTAGGCCCAACTCCATTAGGGGGTTTAAGGAAGAACCCAGACCCACGAATGGATAGGCCTTAGAATTCATGAAACAAAGGGAAGAAGAAAAAAGCCCAGCAAGGTCAGAAAATCACTAGGGAGTTCAGTGGTAAGAACTACGTCGGGATACCGAGGGATTGCCAAGGGCTCGAGATCCTCGAGACGTGCAGCAAAGCCAGGATGAGATTAAGACAGCTCAAAAGGAGTGCCAAGAAAACACAAGAAACGAGAATAGATACGTCCCTATCAGCCACCCAATGATGCAAAAAGGAACCAGAAAGCTTGGAAACCAACAATTCATGAACAAGGGGCTGGTACTTTGAGGAATCCAGAAAGAAGAACCATGAAAGGAAGTAGCTGGGAAGACTTTCAACCTGGCAAGAAGGAATCAGCTCATTGGGAAAAATGACAAGAGGAAAGGCAGCCAAAAGCTGAATTTGAAAAAGGTGAGAGATCTTGAAGGAAGAAGGACCAAAGGTCAGCTCTTTAAGGGCACCCCTGAATGGAAAGTCAGCAAGAGACTTTTAGGGAAGAAGCACCAAAAGGAGAAAATTATGAGAAATAAGGAAGGGACCAGCAACCAATGTTGCTAGCACAACATTGGTTCTGGTACCCAAGAGAGCAAATGGGGGGGGGGGGGGAATCAATGGTACCCTAGAACCCTAGGATGACGCTATAAAAGGAGGAAGTAGCCAACAATGAAGGGGATCCAAAAACAGTGAATTAGAGTAGAATAATTGAGAAAACTCTGATAGAATTCAAAGAAAGTAAGAAAAGAGAGGGAAATACCGCTCGGTATCCTCAAACAGTCACTAGAGAACACACTTGGATTCAAAGAGATTCAAACTTTTCAAGTCATAAAGGCCTAAAGAGCCATCTAAATCTGTGATTTTTGAACTTATTTGGACCTTGTGATACGTCCTAGTGAGCATGATGTATTACACAATTGAGAAATCAATGAAATATTACACAGTATCTTAAGGACCTCTAACAAACCTTTGTGTCTTCCTCTATTGCATTGCCCCTTTACTGTTTCTTGCTGTTCAATGCATATATTTCTTGTTTGCTAGTATGTATGTGTTGTAGGATTCCTGCTCTGTGCACCATCTGGTTCGTAATCAGCCCATTTAGCTATGGTGAGCCAAGCCCAGTCCCTTAAAACAACAAGTAAGAGGACCCAAGGTTCTTGCATCTACTTGGGCCTGGGTACTATCCAAAAAGGACCTTTACATTTTGGCGACTCCACTGGGGACTAGGTAAAGGAGGGGAAGAAGCAGTTCCTTCGTAGAGCATAGCTCCAAGACCAAGAAACAGCAAAGGTACCAATGCACCACCTGCGGCCTTTGAGTCCATAGGAAAAAATGAAGTGGCCTCCAGACAGAGGAACGAGGTACCTTTGGTAGAGCAGGAGGTTGTATCAGGATAGAGGCACGCAAGGCAGGAGCTAGACCCTATGGGTCGAATGGCAGAAATGTTGAAAGATTTGTAGTATGAGATTCGCCTCCTCAAAGAAGGCAGGACCCAAGAAATTAGGGATAACATCCACCCTATGGTCAACCAGGATAGAGCCCAACCAGAGGGAGGGTCAGCAGTAGGAGGGGGAGCTAACCCCCAGTATCTCACGCTAGTAGATGTCAATGCCCTATTGGAACAAGAAAGGGAAAAGTTCTCGGGGGTCCCCAAGGAATTTTCTCAGGATCTCCCATTCCCACAAGAACTCCTTGGCAAGCCTTATCCTAAGGGATATGAACCCCCGAAGTTCCATCCTTTTGATGGAAGAAATGGAAGTGCTATAGAGCACGTGAGTAGGTTCATTCACACCATGGGCCCCTACGTAGGAGACAACAAGTTATGACTACGAGAGTTTGCTAAGTCCTTAGTGGACAGAGCATATACATGGTACACCACCCTGAGGCTTGGGTCCATCAAGACCCGGGATGAGATGATGGAGAGGTTTTGCACAAAGTACTATCCAAGAGAAGACAAGGTCACTTGCCAAAGCCTTCAAATGGTACGATAGAGGCCTGGAGAGGATCCTGTCCGATTCATCAAAAGATTTGAAGATGTTTCCCTAGACTGTTACAGAGACCATGAAGAAAATGAGCTCGTGGAGACCTGCATATCCAACATGTTCTTTGATTATAGGCTTAACCTCAAAAATCTATGCATAACCCAGTTTGCTAAACTGCTGCAAAGAACTAGAAGGACCGCATAGATTATAAGGATAAAGAGAGTGCTAGTACCCCAGGCCATGACAACGTCAGTTGTAGAAAAAAGGAGGAGGTCTAAAGGAAAAATGGCTGAGGAACCACTTGTGATACCATGTATTGCAAAAGAATTGACTCCTGTTTTGGATAAATGGATTGGAGATGGAATCGCCAGGCTATTTACTATAGCCAGGCCACCTACTGAAGAAGAAAGGAAGAACCTTTTGTTTTGCAGGATTCATAACTATGTCAAGTGCTCTACTAAGGACTGTTGGACCCTCCGTAGGCTCTTTCATAAGAAGTTTAGGGAGGGAACCCTAGAGCTCACTCAGAAGGAACTCGAAATGCAAAGGAACCATTTACCCAGCCACAAGAGAAAGTGAGTGGTGGCTGTAGTAATCCATGGGAACCCGGCAGGGGCAGAAGAATCTGAAGGATACTTCCATCCAAACATAGTCAAGACCTTTCAGAAAAACCCTAAATTCAGAACACTATTCAATCAGCTGGGATTTGGGCCAAAAGCAAGAAGGATGGCCACAGAATCCCTCGTGAGTATAGCAGCAGATTCAGGAGTAGAATGTTTCACGACAGAATCCCATGCCAGCTAAGCTTACTTGGAGACAACCAATGCAGTAACCTTCACTGATGAAGACATGGAAGTTAAGCATCCAGATTATCGTAGACCCCTTTATCTAATGGCCAGCATAAGCGGTGTCCAAATCAGAAAAGCATTGGTAGACACTGGGCCATTACTCAACCTCATAACCCTGAGTACCTTGGAAGCCGTGGGCCTGATTGGCAGAAGGATCTTGGGGGCTCCCATAGAGATAACAAGGTTTGGAGGATCAGCAGAATCAACTGAAGGATATGTGCAGCTAGCCATAAAGGTAGGCCCAATAGTAGCCTGACCAGATTTCATGTGATTAACTCAGAAGTTTCTTACTATATTCTGTTGGGACATCCATGGCTCCATAAGCATCGCCTTATTCCTTCCATGTACCATCAATGTGTTAAAGGGAGATTGAATGGGAGGCTCGTAAAGATCCCTGCCAACCATAACCCTTTCAGCTAAGGAGAAGTGAACTTTGTGGAAACAATGTTTTACGATGAGTTGGAACCAGATGATGAAAGCCCTACGTCAGGGACCTTAGAAGCACCTATGTTAGAGGAAGAAGAAGGAAGAGGTACCTATGACCTGAGGAGCCTCTTGGACAGAAAGAGGCAAAAGAGGGAGCCTAGCTCCTCAGGATCCCTAGAATGCGTGGTAGTACGGGAGCCTGGAGGAAGGTTAATTTATCGTTTATGAAGGTGCACGGGGCCTAAATGGATAATGCAGGAGGGTCCCAAACCACTGGATTGTATGGTGGCTCAAGAAAAGAGCCTAGAGGAACCAGTCAAGGAAGCGTAAATTCAGCTTGAGGAGGAATTGGAAGGGATAAACTTGGGAGCTGAGCTAGGATCCCAGAAGCCTGTTCTCATTAGCAGTTAGTTGACAACATAAGAAAAGGAGCAGTTAGCGGCACTACTAAAAAAATATGTGGATGTGTTCACCTGGACATATGATGAGATGCCCGGTCTAAATCCAGGACTGGTAGTCCATTCCTTCAATGTAGACCTGGGAGTCAAGCCAATAGTTCAATCAGCCAGGGTTTTTCACACTGATGTAGAGGCTCAAATAACTCAAGAAGTTAAAAAGCTGTTGACAGCTGGTTTTATCGAGCCTATCCAACATCCCAAGTGGCTCTCTAACATAATACCCTTGAAGAAAAAGAATGGCCAAATTCGGTGTTGTGTGGATTTTCGCAATCTAAACAAAGCATGTCTAAAAGATGAGTTCCCCCTGCCTAACATCGACCTTCTTGTAGATTTAGCTGCGGGAAACTCCATGTTTTCATTTATAGATGGATATAGTGGGTATAACCAAATCCGCATGGCCACCAGAGATGCAGAGAAGACAACATTCAGGACCCCAATTGGAAACTTTTATTACACTGTGATGCTTTTTGGCCTTAAAAATGCAGGGGCCACATACCAGCAAACCATGACAGCTATCTTCCATGACATGATGCATAGGTAAATGGAGGACTATGTGGATGATATCGTGGTAAAGTCAAAGACTAGGACATGACACTTCTAGATACTTGAACAAGTTTTTGAAAGGTACAGAAAGTACAAGCTACGCATGAACCCTATGAAGTGTGCCTTCGGAGTATCTGATGGAAAATTTCTTGGTTTCCTAGTACATCACAGAGGCATAAATGTAGATCCAGCCAAAGCCACAACCAGCGCAACAATGAAAAGACCTACAGCGATTAGAGAGCTCAAAAGTTTCCTAGGAAGGGTCTCCTACATTAGGAGGTTTGTGCCAGGATTAGCTTTGGTCACAAATGGTTTATCCAAACTGTTGAAAAAGGGGGTTGAGTTCACCTAGGGGACTGAGTAGCAAGAAGCCTTTTAGAGGATCCAGCATATTATGAATCATCTTCCCGCCCTATAGGCACCAGTATGTGGGCGGCCTCTGTTGCTATATTTGGCATCAAACTCCCAGGCTATAGGAGCCTTGCTAGCACAAGAAGACGATGATGGGAATGAGTAACCCATTTATTATGTGAGTAGGACACTTAAAGATACAGAGACCAGATACCCCATGATAGAAAGGGTGTGCCTAGTAGTTATCTACGCATCCCAAAGGCTAAAACGATACTTCTTAGCCCACCAGATCCTTTTGGTAACCAAGTCACATCCCATCAAGACACTCCTATATCAACCTTTGTTAACGGGAAGGATAGCACAGTGGTTGGTTTTGCTCTCTCAATATGACATCGGCCTTAAGACCCTTAAGGCTGTTAAAAGCCAAGCCATAACAGATCTGCTAGCCTAGTTCCCAGGAAAAGAAGAATGTTCACTAAGCGAGGAGATCCCTGGGATAGTGGCGGTGGTGGAGCTTCCTAGAAAGAAGTGGACAATAAGGTTTGATGGGCTAGCAACAACAACTTCAAACAGGTTGGGGATTGTGCTAAGTTGCGAAGATGGGGATACCATGCCATTTTCTTTCAAGTTTGGATTTTCCTGTTCAAATAATGTTGCAGAGTACGAGGCATACTTCTTGATTGGGATGGCCATAGAACTTAGCATGGGAATAAAATATATAAGACTTTTAGGAGACTCCAATCTTGTGGTCTCTTAGGTAAAGGGTGACTTTGCACTAAGAGAGCAGAGTTTGGCAGCCAACAGAACTTGGGCGCAAAAGCTGGAGTAGGAATTCCAGACCTTCAGTATGGAGTACGCCCAAAGGAGTAAGAACAGGTTCGTTGATGCATTAGCCACCCTAGGATCCTAAGTACCGTTCAAAGGAAGAAGTACTCTGATAAGAGTAAGTAAGCAGGAACATTCCATCATAGGGATCCTCAAAAAGATGTTCCCTGAAGAACCAGAGTAGCAAGATTGGAGAAATGCGGTAAAAGGAAAGATGAAAAAGTCAAGACATGGAGGAAGTATCAAGGAGCTAAAGGATAACACTTTGATAAAAAGGGAGCCATACAAGAGGCAGCTCGAAGGTATCCTATCTAGATGTATCAACGAGAAAGAAGGAAAGTTGAGATTGGAAGAATTACACAGCCAGATCTATGTGATTGTAGAAAAAATTAGCCCATACAGAAGGATGCAGCGCATGGGGTACTATTGGCCAAATATGAACAAAAAGGTTGCAACTGTACAAGAGGAATGTCAAAAATGTCGACTTTCAGTGGACAAGGAATAAAGTTATGCTATATTTGTTACGGAAGACTAGAGGACCCCATTCATGGAATACTTGGCTTAAGGGACCTTACCAACTGATAGGACATTGGCCTACCTGCTCAAGAAACTCGCAGTCAGATACTTTTTGCAGAACGGGATCCTGTTCAGAAAAGGGTACACAGGGATCCCCTAAGATGCCTGGGACCTAGGGAAGCCAAAAAAGTAGTCAGGGAAGTCCATTCTGGTGACTGTGGAAGTTACCCGGGGAAAAGAAGACTCCATAAGTAGCTGTTCTAGTTGGGGTACTATTGGCCAACAATGAAAAAGGACTCCAAGGAGCTGGTTAAAACATGTCATACATGCCAAGTACTTGGAGATGCAATTCATACCCATCCAAATGTGCTGCAAGATATGACAACACCGTGGCCTTTCCACACTTGGGGGCTTGATCTTATAGGGCCTATAAACCCTCCCTCCAAGGGCCATATATGGATCCTGGTAGCCACCGAGTATTTTACAAAATGGGTAAAGGCCATCCCTTTGAAAAAGGCCACTGGAGCAGCCATGGCAAACTTCATTCGAAAGCACATCATTACAAGGTTTGGGATCCCCAGGAGATTGATCAGTGACAATGGGACCCCGTTCATAAACAAAGACATGAAAAACCTAACCGAGGCGTGTTACATCAAGCATAGAAGGTCTACACCGTACTATCCACAAAGAAATGGTTAGGCTGAGGCTACTAATAGAGTGATAAAAAAGATCCTCAAAAAAATGAAACATGAATATAGGGAAAATGGAGTGACCACTTAATAGATGTACTCTGGGCATGTAGGAGTTCTTTGAAAACATCCATAGGATTTTCACCATTTTTCCTAGTTTATGGGACAGAAGCCATCAGCCCCGTGGAGCTAGTCATCCCTACACCAAGAGTAGTGGTTAAAGAAAGCCAAGAAGGAATAGATGACACAAATAGTGAAAGAAGGTTGGCGGATCTGGAGGGGTTAGAAGAAGAAAGAAAAGTGGCCAGAGGGAGAAGCCAAAGGTACTAGCAGAGGATGGCTAAGGCATATGCACAGACGGTACACCCAAGAGCCTTCATGGAGGGGCATCTAGTGTTAAGAGCAGCAGAACATGTAAGGAAAAAATGTCCCAGGACTCTCCAAATTTACCCCGAAATGGGAAGGGCCCTACATCATCAGGAAAGCCCATGATAGCGGTTATTATTACCTCACAAAGGAAGATGGGGTGGTCCTGACAGATCCTATAAATGGGAAGTGGCTGAAACAGTATTACGCGTGAAAGGGGGAAATTTCAGTACACCATGACCTTTTTTTGCCAGCTCCCCAATCTGCTAAGTGTTTCATCACTTTTTATTTTATTTTTTTTATGTCATGAATTTTGTTTAAGTTCCCTTTTGTTTAGGAACCCATGGTAGAAGGACATTTTATGATCCTTACTATCTTTGTCGAACCTTTTGTGTTCCTTAGTATGGTAACTATGCTATTTTTCAATGAAATTTCTTTTTTCCTTATTCTTTTTTTCTGTACTACAACTAAGATGTATAATTACAAAGTATTACATAATCCGAATGTAGGCAAGTTTGGGAGGGGTACTTGGGGCAACACAAAAAAAAGGGGGAAGGAGAACCTTAGTGTATGACCTAGGACTTATACTACAATTAGTTCAAGTACATGACCTGGGACCACAGGCAGAAATAAGCACCTGGGATACCTAGCCCAGTACTTGTCCAAAAGGGTCCGCCTGGTTCATGACTTGGGACTTCTTCTCAAAAAAAAAAAAAAAGAAGAGGAAAACATCCAATGTACCCAGTTCAGTACCCGCGCATCACACAACTACTAGGGTACTTGGTCCAGGACCTACTGCAAAAACTTGTAGGGACCATGGCTCAGGACTCAGTTCAAAAAAAAAAAAAAAAAAAAGAGAAGAGAAGCAACAAAATAAAGAGTAGAGTGAATAGATCTACATACTACTAAAGCTAGAAGTAGTCTTAAAGAGAAAACATGCCCACATTGCCAAAAAAAAGAAGAAGTAATGTTCAAAAGCAAGAAGTAGAGATAAACTTATACAGCCTCAATTGTCTAAAAACAAAAGAGGGGAAACTAATACATTTGAAAAAAAAAAAAAAAAAAGGAGCAGGAGTAAGCAAGGAGCTAAGGTAGAAAACCAGCTAGCAAAAAGCTTTCTAGGCAAATGGCAGGAACAATTGAGGAAGAAAGAACTTGCTGCCTTTTAACTTTCAAGTCCTGCAACGCCTTGTGAGCACAAACTAAAGTCTCCTTAGCAGCAGCAATTTTAGCATCGAGATTCCTGGAGGCCTGTCTCTGGAATAGCATGTGGGCCAAGGAATGCAAATACTCTAGCAAGAAGGATATATTGAATTTGGCTTCTATGATATCATGCACCACTCCCCTCCATTCCAAAAACTTCTCCTCGGATAAGGAGTCAAGAGAGGAATCCCTCAAAGAGATCAACACAGCACATAACACAACTTCATCAGGATGTTGCCCATAAATACACCTCCCTTGAACCCATTGGTGAAGTCCCCATGGATTTTGAACAACCCTTCCAACAATGGTAGACCTTCAACGGGCACAGAGAATCTTAGGAAATGGCCAAAGGGAGGCCTAAAACTATGAAAATGGATCGCAGGGAGGCTGTTGAACTCCAAGGAATCAAAGCCGAACAAGAAAGCAGGGAGCCCTGAGCTAGGATCTAAGATAGCCACCCCTGGAGCTTCCTCCATTGTCATGTCTTCGCTTTCAGGAATTAAAGAACCTTTGACCCTCTAGATGGTTTGGGGGATCCCTACCCGAGCTTCAACGACTTGGACACTGGGAGCAGTTTCCCCAACTACCTCAGTAACTACAGGCTCAACACCTGCAAAAGTAGACAAAGTCAGAAAGGGGAAAGAAGAAAAGAAAATATATAAAATTGGGAGAGTTAGAGAAAGCTAAAGAACTAGTATCAACTTCCAGTGGCTAAATCTCCTTCTCTTGCTCCTCTGACTTCCTGGAGAACTCAGTGAAGGAGCACACAGCACGTTGAAGAAAAGGTGAGGAAACTTTGGCAAAATTGCTAAAGGAAGGGAAGGATATCGGGGGCTTCACCATAGAAGGAAAAGGTATGGGAGACGTATGGAAGAGAGGGAGGAAAGAGTTGAACCAAAAAAAAAAAAAGAGGAGGAATGGGGAAATATAATGATAATGAGTAATTCGCACCTTCAGAACCCTCTAATTCCAAAGAAGGGTCGGCCTTAGGAATAGATTAGGCACTGGTTTGGCCTAAAAAAAAAAAAAGGAAGAGAAAATAAGAACTCTCAGGAAGAAAGGATAAGAGAGATAAAATTTAAGCATTAATAAAGAGTGGATGAGGCTCACTTGCTTGTATGGATGAAGGCACACCCCTCAAGGACTTCTTGCTCAACGTAGGCTCAATCATAGGCTCAAGTGACACAGTTTTGGTAAGATTGGGTGTCTACACAGACTTGGAATCTTGGGGGATGGAAGGTTGAGAAGCTTCAGGGTACTGAACAACTAGGGGAGCAGAAGGTAGAGTGGGCTGGGCATCCTTCATTGCCTGCTTGACTTCCTTGGCCACATCACCACTAGGGGGCTCCTTTTCCATGCCTAGGGGAACAACAGATGGAGCTGTCATCACTTCTTTCACCAGAGTCTCACTAGTCGTGAGAGGAGGTACCTCAACTTGTAAAAGAAAAAGAAGGGTATGTGGCAGAACATCACAAAATGCATAGGAACACAGCACTGAAAAGGAATGAAAGCAAGCAGTAAAAGGCACAAATGGAAGAAGGTCGTACCACATCATTACCAGATGACTAACTCTTGTCTCTTTTAGGGTCTGACTTATGTTTAGACTGTAAGAGAGGAAGACCATTCATTAGTTAAAAGAGAGAGGGAGAGACACAACAAGAACAATGAACTACTACAAATAAAAGAGAGAAGAAGGAAAGAAGCCTTGCCCTTCTCTCTCTCTCTCTACAAATTCTTCAATGGTTTTTTGTCTACTACGGGTACTCCCAGAGGGTTCTAAGGGAGACTGGGGTATGAAATCAAAGGACCCCAAAGAACCTTGGGTTGAGGAACTCACAGGAACTTAAAAGAGAGAAGACTCTACATTAGTCTTCACTTAGATCTTTGGGATTAGGGGGTGGCCAACTTCCTTTCCAATTGTAAAGGGATCCACTCTCTCGAGTTCCTCAGAAATGACCAACTATTTCTGGGATTTTGCGGTCTTCCTTTTCTTAGTCTCAGGACCAACTTCAGTTCCCTCAGCACTTTCTTCAAGCTCAACTCTCTTGACAACTTCTTGTTTGATCTTTTTCTCTTTACCTTTACTTATAGGAGTGGCAGCACCAATTGCCTCTATTGCCCCTCTCTTGATTGGCACACTAGAAGAGGTACCCACAATAAGGTCACACCTTGACCAAGCCTCAGGAAAATCTTGCGCATAACATACTCAACCACCCCTAGAAGCATTCCACTCCACAAATCTTGTCTTGCTACTTATGGCAGTAGATTGGCCAACAGTAGGGAGGGTCAGGTGTCTGTTGGAGGTAGGGGCAAAGAGAATACTAGGATCAGAAAGCCTCCCAATCTTACCAGAACCAATGTAGTCCGAGAAGGACTTCTGAACTCTTTTCTAGTAACTAGCAAAGCCACTAGAAGTAAAGACTCCTCTCTAAGAGTTTGGCACCACAAACTGGGAGCTCTTTCGCGACCAGTAAGAAAAGGCCTGGAGCCTTAGGAAAGGATCCAGAGAAGGGAGTGAAGGTACTATATCTTTAAACATTGGTGGGATGTCCTAATCAAAGCCAAATTGCTGAAGTACCCGGTGTGTCGAGTAGTGGGTGTACCTAGGACCACTTGACGAGGGCATTGGAAGCCATGAGGGACTGATATAAGCCAAGTACGCTAAGCTGCTTTCGTCCCCATGATGCAAATCAAACATATTCCTTGGAGAGTTAAGAAAAGAGGCCAACACAGAGTTATAGGCGAACCTAGGGTTGAACTCCCAAGGAGAACGCCAACTCAAGTGCCCTACTTGATCAAACAACTCAACCAAATTGAGGCTACCACCTTTCAAGTTGGCCCAACGAAAAATGCTAGGATGGCTATCAGTAGAACTACCACACAGACCCTTAATCACATCCGGGGATCCTTTGAATTTATCTTTTACAAATTTCAAACTTCTGCACTTAGCCAAAGTAACAAAAGAGTGATCCCACATGAATACTTGGAGAATGGCACAGTGAAGGGACATAGTGATAACATAGCAAGAATCGCCCTTGACTTCATCTCCATGAAGCAAGTCTAATTGGGAGTAAACATGGCCTAGGAACATGGGGGCTAAAGGATACTGAGAACCCCGGGCCAGTCTAATTGCCAAAGGAAAGAAAATGGACTTAATTTTGTACCTGGGGAACTCACTGAATAAAAACTTATTGAGCCAAAGTGCCAAGATCCCAACTTGCCTAACTGCCTTGTCCTTCTCTTGAGAAAGGTTCATGACCTACTTGCCCATTCTGGCCAATTTCCCACTAGGAGAAGCAGTACACTCGCCAAAATGGCTGAATAGTTTGTCTTCCACTTCAAGATTTTTAGCTAGAAAGACTGATATCGAAAGGATTCTCTTCACCAAACACAGGGAGGAGGAAGTTATTGACCACATCCTCCAAGGTGATAGTGAGCTCACCAACGGAAAAGAAAAAGGAGTAAAGAGAAGGGCACCAATGGCGTACCAAGTGTTTAAGGCCCTTGGCATCTCTAAAACTTTCAAGGTTCCTGGAAATTGCTACTGATTTCAGAATCTCGATGCGCTCCAGACAACTAACAAATTCACCATCGGAAAGCTCCCTATCCACCCAAATAGGCCAACCGGTGATCTTCCCCGGAACGAAGTCAAAGAAAATAGGAACCGCCTCTTGAGATCCCCACCTAATCTGGAGATCTAAAATCCCCCTTGGATCTAGAACTTGGGCAGAACTGGCGAACCCCAACTGGCCGAAGAACACCTAAGTGTGAGGGGAATGAGGGGCATCACCGTGAGACACCTAAGGAAAAAACAGGCTAGGGGTGTACTAGGGGTCCTGTAAAGGGAAAGCTAGGCACTCCATGACCTCCTGTGTCTCACCCTGTGCAAACCCAAAGGAGCTTTCACCCTTAGAAGGATTGGGAGTGCGCTCCCTCCTTTTTCGTGAGGAAGAAGAAGCCATGGAACGACAAATGCATTGAGAAATAAAGAAGACAAAGGAGTGAAGAACACAGAAGAAGAAACAGGGAAACCAAATGATTGTAAGAAAGGTGATGAGTTTGGAAAAGAAGGTCTCTGAAAAGTGAAAAGAAAGTATGAAGTGATTACAATAATGGCGCAAAGAGCAATTGGAGAAGACGATGTATGGAAAGGCGCGCCAGTTGCCAAAATTTAATTTTTAAATAGAAGAGTTATTGGCAGTTATTAATGGGAGTTACAGGAAAAGTGAGAAGTGGGTGGGGGAATTTTCACTCCAACATTCAACTGCCACATTCCGTGCAAAAGGGGGGGAGGGGGGGTTACAAAAAAAGAAGAAAAAAAAAAAGGAAAGAAGTGCAACACGCAAAGAAAACCAGGATACCTAAAAGTAGCGAGAAAGACAGGACCCTGAAGGAAGAAGAGGAGGGACCCTAAGGTTAATTAAAATAGTGAAGAAAGAATTCCTACAGAAATTAAGGCTTTGGTCTACTTACGCGTGGACTGCAGGTAACCCACGAGCTCGGGGGGCTAAATGTTGAGGTCTAAAAAAAGTCACAATATTGCACCAAGGCCCAAAAAGGCACAGGGAGTTGAACTCCATGAAGAAAATAAAAGACTTGAGTTCGCAATAAAGAAAAAAAGATGGTAGGCCCAACTCCATTAAGGGGTTTAAGGAAGAACCCTGACCCACGAATGGATAAGCCTTAGAATTCATGAAACAAAGGAAAGAAGAAAAAAGTCCAGTAAGGATAGAAATCACTAGGGAGCCTAGTGGTAAGAACTGGGCTGGGATACCCAGGGACTGCCAAGGGCTCGGGATCCTTGGGACGTGCAGCATAGTCAGGATAAGATTAAGATAGCTCAAAAGGAGTGCCAAGAAAACACAAGGAATGAGAACAGATACGTCCCTATTAGCCACCCAATGATGCAGAAAGAAACCAGAAAGCTTGGAAACCAATAATTCATGTACAAAGAGTTGGTATCTCGAGGAACCCAGAAAGAAGAACCATGAAGGGAAGTAGCTGGGAAGACTTTCAACCTGGCAGGAAGGAATCAGCTCACTTGGGAAAAATGACAAAAGGAAAGGCAGCTAAAAGCTGAGTTTGAAAAAGGTGAGAGATCTTGAAGGAAAAAGGACCAAAAGGTCAGCTCTTTAAGGGCACCCCGGAATGGAAAGTCAGCAGGAGACTTTTGGGGAAGAAGCAACAAAATGAGAAAATTATGAGAAATAAGGAAGGGACTAGCCACCAATGTTGCTGGCACAACATTGGTTCTGGTACCCAGGAGAGCAAATGGAGGGAATCAATAGTACCCCAGAACTCTAGGATGACGCTATAAAAGGAGGAAGCAGCCATTAGTGAAGGGGATCCAAAAACAGTGAATTAGAGTAGAATAATTGAGAAAACTCTAATAGAATTCAAAGAAAGTAAGAAAAGAGAGGGAAATACCGCCCGATATCCTTAAACAGCCACTAGAAAATACACTTAGATTTAAAGGGATTCAGACTTTGCAAGTCATAGAGGCCTAAAGAGCCATTTAAGTCTGTGATTTTTGAACTTATTTGGACCTTATGATACGTCCTAGTGAGCATGATGTATTACACAATTGAGAAATTAATGAAATATTACACAGTATCTTAAGGACCCCTAACGTTTACTTTGTGTCTTCCTCTATCGCATTGTCCCTTTATTGTTTCTTGTTGTTCAATGCATATATTTCTTGTTTGCTAGTATGTATGTGTTGTAGGATTCCTACTCTATGCACCATCTGGTTCGTAATCAGCCCATTTAACTGTGGTGAACCAAGCCCAGTCCCTTAAAACAACAAATAAGAGGACCCAAGGTTCTTGTGTCTACTTGGGCCTTGGTATTGTCCAAAAAGGACCCTCACACGTGTAAAGCATTTAAATAAAGCTTAGAAGCAAGGACATGGAAAAATCTCCTGTGTCTATGTCAAACACAGAGTATGTTGCAGACACAATTGCATGCTACAATTGCATGCGAAGAGGAAAAAGTATAAGTACGTATCTATACTATTTATAACAAGATTTTCCTTTTTGAATTGGACTTTTTTGTAGTTCAGAAATACTGTTGCATCCAATGTTTAATGAATGAAAATAATTGAGGATAAAGCAGTAAAAATACATCTATTAACACCCCTAAAAAAATGTCTGACTATTGCACTCTCCCATCAGTTTACAAATTGAAATTTAAATGTTCAGTCTTCCACTCTTTTACAATTTCGAATTTCCTCTTATCATCAAGAAGTTACAATGTTGTCCAATATCTATCCTCAAGTCTCCTGCAAATTCCAAAAAAAACACACAAGTAGTGAGAAGAATAAGTTGAGGCTACAAATTCCAAAAAACACAAACAAGTAGTGAGAAGAATGAGTTGAGGCAACAACGCAAATAGAATTTGAAGGTATTTAATAAAATATTTCTTTTTATTAATGTCATTATCTAATGAGATAATTAACAATACAAACACTCATAGGATGGATTTTAATATTCTGTCTTTATCAAAATTTGTTCATATTTCTTTTCAAAGATCCATTGTTTTTTTTAGTACTTCACTGGCCTTTTTTTCTTCTTTTTTTTTGTACTTCGTCGTATTCGCTTAGATAAAGTTTTAGTTTAATTGTTTTCAGAATTATATTTTCCTTTATTCTAATTTTTTAAGTTGGTATTTTATTTATTTCATTGTTCCATTCTTTTGCTTGAAGGAATTTTCATTTTTTTTTCTCTTATATATTTCATTTGAATGTTGTTGATTAGATTTAAAAAGAAGGCACAAGTACTTTACCCTCGCTGTCCATCAACGATTATACTGTTTAGTTATTTAGCACTATGGAAATTAATTTCTTAATTATGCTACTGCTACTTTGATTAGGTTTGTCACTCAAGCTAATTTCAAATTCTTAATTCAATGATTGCATAATTACTAACCTTTGAACATCAGTAAAAATAAGGGAATCAACGATTATACTTCATTTTTTTTTTTTTTTTCTCTTATGTATTTCATTTGAATGTCATTGATTAGATTAATAAGAAGGCACAAGAACTTTACCCTTGCTGTCCATCAACGATTATGCTGTTTAATTATTTAACACTATGGAAATTGCTTTCTTGATTATGCTATTGCTACTTTGATTAGATTTATCACTCAAGTTAATTTCAAATTTTTAATTCAATAATTGCGTAATTTCTAACCTTTGAACATCAGTAAAAATAAGGTAATCTATTTTGTGATTGGAAAAAATGACACCCCAAATTGAGATGAATGAAAAATTAAAACACTAAACCAAATAAATAAAGATAGCCTCATCACACGCGCAAAGCATGTGTGATGATGCTAGTATGTATATATTATTTTGGACATGGCTAAGACACGGTTGTAACATGATCTCCCTATCTCTTTGTTTCTCGATTGTCCAACAACTTAGATATTCTCATCAGTGTTTAGATCAACCTCTAGTCACTTCGTCAGCATTGTTTTGTCGATTGGTGCTATTAGCTTGATATTCCCACTACAACAAACTTTAGTTATTTCAACCCTCTTTTATTGAGGGTTTACTAAAATCTGTTGATACAATCTATAAATAGAAATGCAGCAGGTTATATTACTCAACTTTATTTCAAAGATTATTTGGTCACTCAAAATAAGTTAAAACACCCTTGAAATAAATGTGAAAAAAAAAACGCGCCCAGTTTTTTCAGCTCACAAACCTTGATAAAATATTACAAAATTTTCAGCCCTTGAAAAAAGCCTACAACAAAATTTTCATCCCTTGAAAAAAGCCCAACAAAATTTAAAAATATAGCCCAGAACGTAACCAACAAACATAGAGCTCTTATCACTCTTTCGCTAAAAGCCTGAAACTGAGAAAGCATAGAAATCTCACAAAGCGCATGGAAATCTCGTAGAGCTCAACAATCATCGATTAGGTACATAATCGCACAACTCCGATTAGGTACGATCTCGGTTTTGTGACTCTTCATCTCTCTTGGCATTGTGTTTCTCAGCTCCGATTTGGTACGAATCACAAACACTAATTTCGTCTTTGATTTTTTTGTTTTTTTGGTTTACCCACACTTTTTCATCGATTTCCCCATGATTTTCATTTCACATTTCTCAGAAAACTGAGCTCATCATCGATTTCCCTATTTCGATTTCTAATTGTAAGGTTGAATTTAATCAACCATGTGTTGGCTTTATTCCATGACAAATTTGCTTGTAATACAGCACTTAGAAACCTTGTATTTAGGTGGGAATCATGTAAGGGTAGTGTGTGAGAGAGTGTGAAGAAATGCTCAAGACAGTGCAGTGAAGCAGAGACTCGCGGCTAGGACTTGCGGGTGGCTCGCGGCTTGCAAGCATCCAAAAGTTGCTCACGTGCAGAGCATGCAGGGGAGCTGAACAGTCACGCCACCTGGAGCACTACACAACAAAAATCCAGACTGGCCATTAAGTTAGCTCGCGACTTGAACTCGCGACTCAATCAAGTCGCGAGGTCAAGTCTCCAGCCAGCCCTGTTTTTTTTGGAAAAACTGACTCTTCGTATTCCATTCTCACACTAGTATAAATACCCCTCATTCCCACAAGATATGGGTGGCTATTCAGAAAGAAAAACCCTAAGAGAGGTTTCTTCAAAACACCCACCCAATTAGAGAGAGCTACTCATTCTTAGAGAGAAATCTTTGTAGTCTCTTCTCATTCCCTCTCTCATTGTCATACCTATTGAGAGGAGATTTCTATCCAAACACTACCCACACCCATTCAGAGTGTTGAGTGTTTTTGGAGCTTTGGGAAGCATTGGAAGATGCCAAGGATGGCGGATGCTACGGTCTAGTAGCGGAATCCGGTAAGCTAGAAAAGAAAAAGGTTCGGCGCAACCTCGTTGGAGCAAGAAGCTTGGAGGGCTTAGGTACATCGGGTAGATTAGGCTTGGAGGGTCTATTGCTGTTCATGTATCCCAACTGCATTTTCTAGTGGATTATTGACCGCTTGGAGGGCGGCGGAGAGGTTTTACGCCGAGGGCTTCGGTTTCCTCTTCGATAACACATCGTGTGTTGTCCTTGTGTTTGCATCTCTCTTCCCTTTATCTTTGCCTTTTATTTTCTGCTGTGGATGTGATTTATAATTGGCTTAGATTGATTTCCAATTCTGTTTATAGCTTATGTTCATTTTCCGCACACTAGTTGTTTGTCATAAAGCTTGAATTGGTTATTTTGTATTTGGGGGTCTAAATGTTCAAGGGTGTTTATACACGTTTTTGAACTTTCACTAATTGATCATTCGCTTTAGAATCTCACTATAACGTAATCGTTTTCCTCAGGTTGTAGCATAGAAAGTGAAGGAAGCTGAAATCATTGAGCAGGACTCGCTTCTTCTGGTAATCATCATCAAAATTCCAATTTTTCTGTCTTTCAACTTCAATTATGGACAATCGCATTTGAATTTCTTTAGCAGAAATTTACATCTGAGCATATTTTCCTTGTTTATGTGATCAGATTCAATTTTCTTTTAGAAAATCCATAGAATTATTTTTCGTTACTTCATACTCTGTTTTGAGTACTCCATGTAAAATTTGGTTCAACCAAATGGAAATTATTTCTCATTTAATTTTTTGCTAGATCTTAGAGATTTAAGATCGAGAAATTTAATGGTTGTGTTATGCTAACTGAAATTTGAAACAGATGAGGAATCTGCTTCGAATTGCTATATTCAATATTAGTTACATCAAAGGCCTGTATGTCAGAGAAATTTAGTAAGCTTCTTGTATTTTTCAGTTGTCATGTCTATGACCACAAGTTTCATCATTTGCACTATATGTGTGTGCAGTTTTTGTGTTTAATGTGTGGTGTGTGTGATTGTTGCAGTCGGTTGACTGAGGGTGAGGTTGGTTGGGTATGGCAGAGCTGGTTATGTGTTGTGAGGGATATTTTTGGTGAGTGGGAAGAAAAAGAGGGAAAAAAAAAAATGAAGTCTAAGTTCATATGGCATGAAAACGAAATCTGGAGGTCTTGGCTTAAATGACGTAGACTGGGTTTTGGAGCTTTTGGTTATAGCTTTGCTGGGTTTGTGATTGGGTGTTGCCATGGGATTATGGGAGTGTTAGGTTCATGGGTCCTAGTGGAAATTGAGAGGGAGATTACTGATAATGGAGGTTAGTGGTAAGGGGATGAAACTAGGAGGGTTTATTTGTTTTGGTTGGGTTCATCCACAGCGTGAATTGGGTTTATTTGTCTTTCAAAGTGAATTATTGGTTTGGTTTTATAAAATTTTGAGTGTGATTTGACTGTAATGGAAATTTTGAATGCTTTCAATTTGTTGTTATTTGACTTTGTTTAGCTAAGTTATTGCATTATTCATCTTCAATACTTAATTACTATATGCTTTCTATTTGTTTTGTCAAATGGTAGAAAGAGAAGACAGGTCATAGCCCTTGTAGAATTGAATTATTTGACATCACCCATGTGCAAGCTAATGGGCAAGCAGTAAATGAACCAACACAAGATGCATTGGTATGAAATCTTCTAATTATATTAATATAGATAGTATATTTTTATGTGGTTTTGTTCTGTTCACCTACTACCATGTCAGATTGTGCAAAGAATCTTGTTTTTACAATTTAAAACTCTTGCCCCTGTTGAAATGGATACCATGTCAGATTGTGTAAAGAACCTTGTATTATGAACTCTGTTGTGCCTTTTTCGTTCTTTTTGAAATTGTGGGTATCTTGAATTTGATATTGTGGAAAGGTGTGTATATATATTTGCTGGGAAATTAACAAACTTTTGGTATCATTCTCTCTTTTCCAGAAACTGAGGACACCCATAATGGCTGAAATGTTCAATTGTACTAGCTAATTACTTCTTGCTTTGGAGATGATGATGAAGAATAAAATGTATCAAAACTTTTTACTCTTGGACAAATTTGGTCTTTGTACAAAGTGTGGTTGTTGATATCTTTTCTCTTAAACAATAATTAACATATTGGCAGTTTGTATGCGGCCTCTTATCTGTTAATTTGTAGGTTTGAGATTAAAGATCAAAGAAAGTGTAATTGTAGCAATATACCACTTTTGCTATACATCAATATCATAGCATATCATTTCAACAATTGTGAATTTTTGTGTGTGTATATATACATATATATATATAGTGCATGATTGTGTTTTTTTTTTAATAAAATAAAATCTTATTTTGAGGGTCAAGAGATCCCTTAAATAACCTTATTTATCAAGGGTTGTAAATATAAATTTTTTAAACCTTGGTAAAAGGTTATTTAAGGGTCTCTTGACCCTCACAATAAGATTAGAGCACTTGTTTTAAGGGCCACGAAGGTCATTAAAATTTCCTTTTCGACGGTATATGTTTCAAAGGTTATCAAGGGTCAATTGGACTCTTAAAATAATTTTTTTCAAGGTTTTTTAATACTTTTTTTTAAGGGTTTTGGCCCTTGAAAAAAGTCAGATTTGTTGTAGTGTCCGTTTACCACCAATGCCTCTAGCGGAGTTGGAACATTAAACTACATCATCTCTAATATTTTATCATCTGTTATTTATTTGAATTCGAAAAAGAGGAAACCTATACAACGAGTTTACTATTGTAAAAGGGACATGACATAAGTAGATTTGGAAGTTCATACTTCCTAGCAATGTGAATGAATAAGAGAACAATAGCAATGTAGTTTGAAAAGGGGATATGTAAGATAAACTGATTAAGAGTAGATAAGAAATTTGAACAATTAAGAGTTTAGGAGTTAACGATAATTAGATTGTTAAGACTTAAGAGTAGCAACATGTACTAAATTTAAGAGATGTTGAAAGTATTAATTTAGTAGTGGAAGTCATAATTCTTGGCAGATTTAAGTCGCTCCTTTGAATAATATATCTTCATTTAAAAAAAATTGATAATGTGGTGGTTTAGTGCTTGACAACCCCAAAAAAAAGGGAAAATAAATGTTAAACTTATGAGTCAACACGTCGGGTTGCTTAGAATCAGCATAAAGTGAAGGGGAAAAAAATGCTAAGAGTCAGTACTAATGGTTGGCTGGAGTTGACATCAAATCATATGTTATGCTTGGAAATTTTTTAGGCTCAATTATTAGCAGGCTCCATCTATAAGGTCACAAGTTGAGCCATCTTCCTTTTTTGTGTCTATGCTATGTATAACTTGGGGCCTACATTTTGTGTCTATAGTAGACAGTAGTTAGGGGCCCGTTTGGTTAGAGATTTTTAGTATCATTGTCTAAGTGTTGTGGAAATACATATGGATTAAAAAGTGTTGCGAAAATACGTGTTTCAGTATTTAAATACTAAAAACTGTTATTTAAACACCCCTACAAAACACCACCTAAATGCTGAATTAGAAAACTTGATTAAAGACAAGCTTTAAAATCAAATTTAGAATTAAAAGGTCAATAGTAACAGAAAGCAATTGAATTTCATAGCAAAACCCTAAAATACATGGAAGCATATTTGGATCCTTGAAAACGATATCATAAGGGAGGTCATTTAGGAAGACATTAGTTTGTTAGCACAAATCAATCCAATATAAGATATTTTCTCAAAAAAAAAAAAATCCAATATAAGATAATATCATTGTCAGATGTTAAAGCTTTTAGATGACTTGACCTTCTAAAACTTTAGCCTCACTCCTATTGCCCATTATTTATAACTTTGAAGCTTGAATCCTAACAAATGAGCAAAGGACTTGATCTCTACATTGATCATATGATTTTGCGATTGAGATTTGAGACGCAACTAAAACAAACCATTATTTTAGAAGGTGTGAGAGTGCTTTTTCTTTAGCACACAGGCCCAAGGATCCTGGGCCAAATAATTATAGTTTGGTGGACTGGGCTTTGATTCACCACAGCTAAAGGGCTGTTTAAGAACCAAGTGGTGCACAGGGCATACTTCCTATAATACACATAAACTAGCAAACAAGGATATTTGTATTGAACAACAATCAAAACAGCAAAAGTAATGCAAAGCAAACAGTAAATGTACAAAGTAATGGTTAGGGATCCTAAAATTAATAAGAAATGCTTCATTAAATTTTATTTATTGTGATTACAGTGTGTTCACTAAGACGTGATACAAGGTTCAAGTAAGCTCAAAAATTACAGACTTAGATGGCTATTCAAGCCTCTAAGACTTGCAAAGTTTGAATCTTTTTGAATCCGAGTATGTGCTATAGTGGCTATTTCTGGGATACCGGGGGATGGTTTACTGATTTCTCTGAGTTTTTTTTTCTCGACAAAGCTTTCTCAAATGATTCTTGTTCTCTTTTTTTTTTTTTCTTCACGATCCTTCCCTCCTATTTATAGCATTATTTTTAGGATCCCGAGGAACTATTGATTCCCCTGTTTTGCCCCCTAGGTACTAGAGCCCGTTTTGTGCCCATCGCCCAGAAGGTTGAGTTTTCCCTGTTTCTCAATTTTTTTTTTTCTTCCTTTTGGTGCTGTTTTCTCAAAAGTCCATAGCTGACTATCTATTTTAAAGTGCATTGGTTTCTGATGTCACGTTCCTCATGGTTCAGCTTTTGGCCATCCTTCCTCTTTATCTTTTTTCTCAAATGGACAGAATCCCACTCTGCCGGTTTGAAAGTCCTTTGCTGCTACTCCTTTTTTTATAGCCCTTCATTCTGATTCCCCGAGATACCATCCACTTGCGCTGTGAGAGGTCCCTCTAGGTTTTCTTCTTTTTCTTGCTGGATCTCTGGTACCTGAGAAGGACGTATCCATCCTCTGTTTCTTGTGTTCTTTTGACTTTTCCTTTGAGCTGTCTTAATCCTCTCTTGGCTATGTTACACGCCTCGGGGATCCCGAGCCTTTGGCAACCTCTGAGGATCCCGACTCAGCTTTCTTTTTACGCTGGTAATTTTCCAATCTTCTGATCTGGGCTTCTTTTCTTTTTTCTTCTTTCTTTTCTCATAGGCTTCCGAGCTTGTCTTTTTCTTTATGGTTTTTGGGTTTCAAGCCTTTTGGGCTTACCATCTCTTTTCATTTTCCATAGCCCCTTGTGTTTATTTCTTTGGGCTTGGGTGCTGTGATTTTTTGGACCTCAACAGAAGGTACGTCTTTCTAAGACAACAATATTTGGCCTTAATGTCTTTTCCACAAATCAATGTATGTTTTATAGATAAAACTTAGGTACAACACTTTAAATGCAGTACACAGTAGGTTCCTAAATTGAATTTAAATACTTGATTGTTTTGAATTTTTTTTTTTGAAAAAAAATTAAATTATTTATGTTTTATTGGTCAATGCAACCAAATATTTGAATTTAATTAGAGAATCTAACGTACTGCACATAAAATCTTTTACTTAAATTTTACACTTTTTTTTTAATCTATGCGTGTTACATATAAATATAACAAATTAACTAAAGATAAAAGTTAACCCTCATATTCTATCCTATATCATCCCAATGAAAACAATTTTTTTTTTTTAATTTATACCTTCAATTTTTTTTTTTTCAGCCTTTTGGGTTTTTGTTAGTGAGATTTTCTTATAAATAAAAACTGATACAAAATATGGTTACACTATTTTTATTTTAGTAAGTATAGTATAAACTAGGTTATCCTAGAGCTCCAAAAAGTATATACTATCATCTAGACAACGTGAGACAGTTAAGATTGAGATTTAGTTTTATCTTTTTTAGCAAAATAGATATCTATTTTAACTCCTAACTAAATGTTTGGTTTTACTTTTAGACCGCAAGAAACAATTTATGGATGTGAATTGTCAACTTCTGTATAAAAAAAAAAAAAGTGTTCCTAATGTTTGATGAGTTTCATAATATTTTGTGGTGTTTTATATTTGTGGTTCAAATTTTATCTTCCTTAAGTATTTTTGGTATAAAAGTGTTAACAAACAGACCCTAATACTAGAATAATTTAATGAGGGCCACTAAAATTTATCTGGTTTTTTTTTTTTTTTTTTTTTTTTTTTTTGTGATTTGCAGTGTGGAAAATGAAAGAATGGGTATTGGTTGGAGTTAGTAGTTATTGTTTTGGGTTTGTTTTTATTGGAAGCTTTATTATGCTGATTTTGAGTTTGAGATTTAGACCCATTAATTTTTCTTTCAATTAAAATAAAAATCATATTGATAAAAAAAAAAAATTGGATTAAATGTTAAATTTTGGTAGGATTGATATAGATCAGAAGTCAATTTTCAAAGTTCATAAATTTAACAACAAAAATCGTGATTCAAAATTCAGAAATTTTTTAGTTGCTCCAAAACTATCTTTAGGAAAAAAAAGTTTAAGTCTAGATATAAGCAAGATAAACTTAACAAATTAAAAGTCTAGAAATTGTTTATGGTAAAATTTTCACTTGGGGTAATCTGAATACCTTGATTGCTTGACAAGAGTGTTTGTGATCAACGGAAATGTGAGGTGTAAAAGTGAAAGCCTCTGTGAAAGCTGTGATTGTCTCGAGGTTGTGAATAAGCTAGCAATCTAGCATTTTTAGGCTGAAATTGTAATTCAATGTGTTCAAGAATGAGCAGAGTTTTATAGGAAAATTTTATGGATGTTTTAAATTTTTTTAGGCAGGCATATGTTGGTGGATACTTACAGATGTATGAACAAGGGTTGGCTTCCTAGGAAAGGGCATTGTCTTTCGTTGTTGGTCAATGGGGCTCTTCTTTTGTGTGGTGTGGTTACAAGCATGAGACAAAGAGGGAAGTGGCACATTGCATGTGTTTTCTCTTGTTGCCTTGTACTTTTTTTTTTTTTTTACATATGTTGCCTTGTACTTTCTTTTCATCATCCTTTGACTGATCAATTCTATTTCCCTGTACTGTTTTGTTGGATAGATGTAGATAGGTGCTTGTAATGTAAAAAGAATCTTAATGAGTGACATAGAGAGGTTTTTCTTTCTTATTGTTGAGACTGATGCAAGCACTAAATGGCAAGATGGATTAAACGACAATCAAGACTAGAAGCAAATGACACACTACAAGTCTGATAGATCAGCATGTGTGAAAGAAAGAAGTAAAATCAGTTAGAAGCTCCAGTTGTCATGTTCTTATTAGTGTAGTCATAGTGGTAGTTATGCAGTTAGAATTTTTGTTAGAGTTGTTAGTTTTGGCGCCATTTGCTTCTCTGTTTGTACATGTATATATATTAACTAAGCTTGTAAATTAACTCACTTGATTTTACTGAATTAAATCAATTGAGAAGTTTTCTTTTCATTCTCTAGAAACTTCCTTTCGTTACATGGTATCAGAGCAGATTGCTTCTGCTGAAGCTCTGTTTTCCCCTTTTCTGTTTTTCAATCCCTAGATTTTGGATTTCAGGTTTGCCATATGATGTTTTAGAAAATTTGAGTTACTCTCACCTTGGTCCTACCTTCCATTCCTTTGTAATGGCAATCACTACAACCCCATAAGAACCTGCTTCCTTTCATCAAGCAATTCAATTTTCTAAATGGAGGGATGCCATGGACAAGGAAATTACTGCCTTAGAACTTAATAATACTTGGACTTTGACACCATTACCTCCAGGCAAAGTCACCTATAGGTTGCAAGTAGGTGTATAGAATTAAGTATCATGCAGATGGCACCATTGAGAGGTATAAGGCTCATTTAGTTGCCAAGGGTTTTACTCAAAAGCATGGCTTTGATTATTTTGAGAAATTTTCCCCTGTTGCTAAAGTTGTTTCAGTCAGAAGTGTTCTTTCTTTGGTTGCTATGAAAGGGTGGTTCTTGCATCATATGGATGTAAATAATGCATTTCTCCATGGAGATTTGCTTGAGTATGTTTACATGTGTCTTCCACTAGGCTTTCACAGCAAGGGGGAGAATCTGGTTTGCAAGTTGAATAAAAAGCCTTATGGCCTTAAGCAGGCCTCTAGGCAATGGTTTGAGAAGTTTTCTACTACAATTCTGCAAATGGGATTTGTTCAGTCAAGATCTGATTACTCCTTGTTCACTCACACACAAGGTTCTTCTTTTACAGTACTCTTAGTTTATGTGGATGATATCTTGCTTTATGGAAACAATCCCACTTGTGTTGATAATTTGAAGAAGTTACTTGATGCTAAGTTTGGCTTGAAAGATCTTGGATCTTTAAGGTATTTTTTGGGACTTGAGGTGGCTAGAACTGATGTAGGAATCAGTTTAAACCAAAGAAAGTATGCCTTAGAGTTTTTAAAAGACACATGGTTCATTGGTTCTAAACCATTCAAGTTTCCTATGGAGCAAAACTTGAGGTTATCTAAATATGAAGGTAAACCTCTTGCAAACCCTGCACAATTCAAAAGGCTAATTGGAAGATTATTGTATTTGACCTTGACAAGACCTAACATCACCTATGCTATTCATAGGTTAAGTCAATTTGTATCACAGCCAAGGGAACCTCACTTGCTTGCAACTAACAAGGTTCCTTAGTACATTAAAGGTTCACCAGGGAAAGGGATCTTCTTTCCTAGCAATTCAGATTTGCATATCAAATGTTTCTCTGATGCAGATTGGGCTGGATGCCCTGACACTAGGAGGTCACTAACAGGTTATGTAGTCTACTTGGGTGAATCCTTGATTTCTTGAAGGTCAAAGAAGCAAAGGGTGGTTTCAAGATCTTTAGCTGAAGCTAAGTACAGGGCAATGGCTAGTGTAGCTTGTGAAATTACTTGGGTCTTGCAGTTGCTTAAGGATTTGAAGATTGATCATCCTAGGCCAGCTATGCTATTCTGTGACAATCAAGCAGCATTGTACATAGTTGCTAATCCAATCTTCCATGAGAGGACAAAGCATATTGAAGTAGATTGCCATTTGGTGAGAGACAAGATCATGGAAGGCATGATTAAAACTTTCCATATTGCAACAAATTCCCAAGTTGCAGACATATTCTAGGGCATTGGGTTACTTATCCTTTGCAAGACTGTTAGAAAAGTTAGGCCTGAAGGATATTTTTGCACCAAGACAAATGAAGTCAACTTCCTCAGTTCAAGTTCATGACTTGAAGGGGAGTGTTGAGACTGATGCAAGCACTAAACGGCAAGATGCATTAAACAACAATCAGGACCATAAGCAAAAGAAGCAAACGACACACTACAAGTCCGATAGATCAACACGTGTGAAAGAAAGAAGTAAAATTAGTTAGAAGCTCTAGCTATCATGTTCTTATTGGTGTAGTCATAGTGGCAGTTATGCAATTAGAATTTTTGTTAGAGCTGTTAGTTTTGGCGCCATTTGCTTCTCTGTTTGTACATGTATATATATTGACTAAGCTTGTAAATTAACTCACTTGATTTTACTGAATTGAATCAATTGAGAAGTTTTCTTTTCATTCTCTAGAAACTTCCTTTCTTTACACTTATATATAACTTCACTTCACACAAATGTATGGTAGAGTCTGCAGATGTAGGGACATCTGAAGTTAAGTTCAAGCACTATCTACTACATCTTTCAAGATATGTCTGCTAGATAGCATTAGCTTTTGTTCCTATTCTGAGGTGTAGACATTGTGAAGCATTCTAATAGGATGAACTTGTGGTTTTTTTATTTAGAAGACATCACCTATCTCTTATTGCTGTGATTTTTATTCTACAATTAAAATTTTCCTTATTTCAGTTGGATTCTAAATTTTGTATTTGAAATTGTTACACTCTTATCAAAATTTCCTTCTTAGGGCTTAGGGTGTTCTCTACACAGAGCCACAGAAGTCATAATTTTAGTCTCAAATTATCCTGAAGTTGAAAGGGAACTTTGATTTTAAAATTTAAATTATATCTTCATCATGGTGATATTTACCAGTAGATCTTGCTCTAATGAATGCTTGAGAGGCGTACTTATCAACAACAACAAAAAATGCTTGAGAGGTGTAAGATATTGTACCATATCTTTTGTTATCCGATTATCTTTTTTTGATGCAATTCGAAGTGATTTACAATG
Source organism: Quercus robur (assembly GCF_932294415.1). NCBI lineage: Eukaryota > Viridiplantae > Streptophyta > Magnoliopsida > Fagales > Fagaceae > Quercus > Quercus robur. The sequence goes on from NC_065544.1 coordinate 32,224,773, forward strand.
TTCTTTAGTTGCCAACTCTCCAATTTCTTATTTGATTGCATTGTCATTTGTTTTGCTAAAGTGTTTCTGTTATCTATTCCATTAACCAGCCTAAGCAAATCCATGAGATCAAAGATTTCCTTCTCACTGCAAGAAGAAAAGATGCACACTCTGTGAAAATCAAGAAGGGCAAGGATGTTGTCAAGTTCAAGGTATTAGGGTTTATGCCCTAAAATCCAATTTATTGGCATGTTGTAAATAATTAAATTATTTAATTATATGAGACTATTTGTAAATGAACTAATTGGACATTATCATAGTCCTTGAGATGTATTGTATGTGATTTATGTGATTTAGTTACAGAAGATATAAATCACAAGTTCCTTTGTAAACTCAAAATGTAGTTCGTAGTCGGTAATGAAATTGGGTGTTTCATCTGCGAGAACTATAACACATCAACTAAGATTGCTTGTCCTGATCCCAAGTAGAGACTTCTAATTGATGTGTTGATGTGTCTTAAGTGTGTAAGACATATTGAATTGGACCACTGTGAAATTAATTATTCAATTAATAACTGTCGCCTGAATAATTAATTTCATGACTTCTAATTTCATAGAGTTTCAATCTTGAGAGGATAGTGAACCCGATCATGAAATCTAGGTTACTTTGATATATGAGGAGTGAGATCTAATTTAATAGTCAAAACCTCAGTATGTTGGGTAACCACACGTAGTGTTGAGGGAACACATTTTCTTATGATGGAATCTATAATCTCCTTCATAGAGACACGAAATATTATCTTGAGATAAGTTTAATGGAACTGGTTATTTAAGGCCGACCACTTTAGTAAAAAGTTACTAAAGTTCATATTTTATTAAATTAAATTTCATAAATATGAAAAACTAAAATATTAAATTGGGGACTCAAGGAATAAAATAGTTGTTTATAAAGTGACAGTTTAATTATGACTTTATTCACTATGGATATTTTATGGAATGGTCAAATGATATTATATTAGTCTTGAGATATTATTTATTAATAAGGTCTAGAGTGCAATTATATTTCTATAGTAGTACTTGTTATATAATTAATGGTAACTTTGGGCTTGTCAAGAGTTGACAAATAAGTCTAAAATCCATTAGAACTAGAACATTATTAGTTCCTTTGGTCCCATCCCAAACCACACACTAAAGCTCAATTGGGCTAGCCCAAAAAGCTAACCAATTAGATAATCAGTTTTTATTTAATAAGAGTTATTAAATAAAGTAATTGTTAAGGTAGTTAATATTTATGTATGATTAAAAGAAGAGAAAACACTTTTTCTATGAAGAATCTTTTGAATACACTTTTCCAAAAAAAGAATCAACGTACTTAAAAATTGATTGAGAGACCATTCATCTTGGGTACTATGTGGAATTGGGATGAAGATTGAAGGTATTCTCAAGTCTTGTTTTTTAATTTTACTGCATCAAGGTATGCTTTCTCTTCTTTATTCTAGAATTCAAGGTTACATATTCTCTTTCATGAATGAAGTAGATCCTTGTGTTGCTTTCGCTATGGGTTTTGTATGAGATGCAAAACCAGTTTTTCCAACAATTGGTATCAGAGCAAACTTCAGTATCATGCTTGTATAACATGTGATTGGGTTTTAGAATTAAAGAAATTTGTTTTCCTGGTGTTTCAAAATTATGCAGAAAAAATTATTGCATAATTTTGTTTAGATTTATTGTTCAATAAACCCTGTGTGCATTGATTAATATATGCGATATATTGTTTTGTTTGGTTCGAAGAGGCCACGTTTATATCTGTTTTCTTTTCAGTGTTGTGTGCTTCTGTTTAATGCTATATTTATTGAAACTGAAATAAGCCTTTTGTTTTATCATTATCAAGTTAGCGTTGGAATCGTAATAGTTCAATATAAATGCATTGTTTCACTTCTATGTTGGCGTTGGAATTTAAATGCCAGAACTTGACAAGTAATGAAACATGTTTGTGTGTTTTCTTTCTTGGATGGTAACATTGCTTATTTCCCTTTGTCAATTTTGTTTTTTTTTGTTTTTTGATAATAAGACATGGTATCCATTATGTTTATTGACCATATTATGAACATGTGTTGTTTCCATTGAATCTGTATGTTATAATTGAAGTGCTTTATATGTTGCGGTTTATATGGAGATATACAAAGATAGAAATCCTTTAATGACATTTATTCCTAATGGGATTAGGATTTTATTTTTAAGGGTTTCTAGCATATTAGGGTTCTTGTTCTTGATCTTGAAACTCTTAATGTTTGATCTATAAATTTTCTTTTATAAAATCAAAAAGTGTTTTTGATGGAAAATAGTAAAAACATCAAAAACGGTTACTAGAAAATTCTGAAAAAAATTCAATTTTACGAGTCTCGATTGATTGAGATTTCCTTTCAATCGATCGAATGTTCTTTTTGATTGATCGAATAGGAATCGAGAATTGATTGAATCAAGCAGAGACTTTATGATGAATTTCTTCATTTTTCGATCAATCGAGAAAAAGGTTCGGCCGATCAAAGGTACTGAATTTTGAATTTTCACTTATTTTGGACTAAATGTTAAAACTTTAATAAAAGCAAGGTTATGTGTGATGAGATTACACATAATTATATATAAAGTGACTAATTTTTATAGTTCTTAAAATTTAAGGGCATTTATTAATCATTATCTAACTAAGAGGCCTAAGGAGATTAAAGATATTAGTTAAATAAAACTCTTAATCCTAAATTGTTTAGGACTTGTCTTTTATGAAACATTCTAATGAGATTGGAATTGTTATATGATTAAAAGTCCTTGATGTATTTTAATTAGAAGTTTTTAATGAGATTAAAGCTCTAATTAAAAGTTATATAGATTCTAATGAGATTAGAATCCTTTATCAAGTATGTTAAGGATAGAGTTCTTTATAACTAATTTTTTATCCATTAGATTATAAGGAATCCTAAATAGTTTGGGACTTCCATTTTAGTTAGTGATTCTAATGAGATTAAAGTCTTTAACAAATGCAAGGTTATAAATTGTGATGAGATCACAATAGTCTAAAGAAAAACCCAAATAACAAGTGGGAGTGTTGGATTTAAAATAACCCTTTTGTTAAGTTTATTGTAATGTGAGTAGGTACCTTGTCTTGGTCTTGAGCCTTACATTCCATGCGAAGGGTATTTACTTCATAGATTACATGATGAAACTTCTTTGTGATAATGCGAATGTACATTATTGTGATGTGACTTAGTTACATCACATTGAATTTAAACAATTAAACATATTTGACGTGTAGGGTTAAAATTGTGATAAGATCACAATGATTTCAAGACAATCCACTTGTTTTAAAATTTCTAGTGGTAGAGAGATTCAAGGGTTAAGTCTCATGGCCTCCATTGCTGGTTTATAGTAGTGTGATTAGGCGTATATGTCTTGCTCCCTACGAAGAGTGTTTAATTCATGGTACTACAGGTTAAACTTCTTAATGATGGATGAAGTGTGTTTTTACATTGAGAACGACCACACTACCGTGGAGTTACTTGGTGACTCACATAGAGTCTAGGCAATAGTGTACACTAGACTAAGTGTAATGTTAACCTCCCAATGGAGCTATGTCATTATTACTTAGAGGCTAAGGGAAGAGCAGCAAATTATTTTTGTTTAATAAGAGTTACCATGATAGCATTAATAATGAGAATAGTTCTCATCTGATCATAGTGATTGGTATGACCTCGCTACCGAGGAATATTAATAGCTAGATTGGGTTGTCGTTGCACCTAATATAATATGTTTTTATGGGTTCCATATTATATGGTTATGAATGCCAAATATAATGTCCTTGTAATTATGTTCATAGTCTCAAATTAAAGTTGTCATAAATTTTTGTTCTCTAACTACTATTTTAATTGAATCACATTGACTAAGAAACAGTTTTGGACATTGTGCTTAAAGAAGCTGGAATACATAAATATGTTTCGATTCAGCATTGTCATAATTTCCTATACATGATGCATTTTTGGAAGATAGCTTATGATGTGTTCATAGTCTCATTGAGACACTAAAATGTTACATTGGCTTCTATCTCGATTGTGCTACAACATATGAGTTGCAAAAGTTAGCACTAGGTTTAGAATTAATATTAAGTCTAAATGAGATGTTCGATAGGAATCATATATAGTGCTAAGAAAAGCTTAAGAAGTTCTAATTCTATGTTATTTTATGAAAATATTTTCATCTTTAAGTGAGTTGGAATTCTTGGATGTAGAGATTAATTGTTAATCTCATATGGATATGATCCACAAATCCTTGTTAGAATCATTTGATCAATTCATATTGTTTTGAAAATAAATAAATAAATTTTATATTATCTCAGTTGATAAGTGAGTTCTATGCAACAAAAGACATTCTAAAAGCTAAGGCTAGGATCAATATGACTTAATTCAAATTCTAAGCCTTAATCGAAAGGTAAGGGTAAGAAGAAGAATAATAATACCTAATAATTGGGCAAGCTAGTTGTCCTAGGAGTTGCCAAAAGGAAATTAGACTTAAATGCATGGACAAAAGGAAAATGTTTCCTTTATGGTAAAGCTAAGCATTGTCCATAATTGTAATCTAAATGGAAATTTGCATGTTTTACTTTTAAAGAGAAAGTTTCCATACTTTATTATTGTATGTTTTGGCACTTAAGTCTAAGTCTTATTAATCTAAATGATGTTCAAGACTGGTGAAAAATGGGCTTTTAAAACCATTATTTGTTATATTCCTAGTCTATGAATTCTATTTAAAGGATAATATGACCTAGAGCTCCTTTATTGTAAAGGAATATAGTTCCAATAACTTCTTTAAGTCAGTGCATACACGATAAGTTATTCTATTTACTTATTTCTTTTGGATATATAATCTAATTATTATTATTATACATTTTCTAAAATTAATTCCAAAAGTTTGTTCCTAAGACATTTGTTAAATTGTGGACTGGATGAAAAACCTAGTATATGATACTTTCACTTTTGGAGATGTCCAATGCTTGTGCTAGAAAGGAAGTCTAACAAATTGGAATCAAAAGGTAGAAAAGTGTATGTTTATGTTGGGTATTCAAAAGGAATTGTGGAAGATTATTTTAGTACTCATAAAGATTACCAGGTGTTTGTAATATTTGACTCTATATAGATTCTCTTATCCATTATATTTCATTTGGATGAAATATGACAATGGATATCAAGAAAGCTTCTCTTAGTAGCAATCTTGAGAAAGACATCTATATGATGTAGCTAGACTAATTCATAGCAAAGAACCAGTTGTATTTAGTATGCAAGATGCTTAAAATCCATTTATGGACTAAAGCAAGCATCTAGATCACAGAATATCATCTTCGATCAAGCAATCAAATTGTTTGATTTTGATCAAGTAGTTATACACCTTATCTATGTAAAAGCTATATAGAGTAATAAATCTCTTGATGTATGTCGCTGACATTCTAATAATTTAGAATGATGTATAAATATTGTCATCAATAAAATTTTTTGTTGTCAAGACCAATTTGATATGAAGTACTTGGGAGACTAGTCACATCCTAAAAGTTAAACTTCGATAAGATTCAAAAATTAGGATCTTAGGTCTATCTCAAACTACTAAAATAGATTAGATTCTAGCCAGGTATAACGTGTGATACTTCAAGAAATGATTGTTTCCTTTTAAGTTTGAAGTTTCTTTGTAAAGGACTATAGTTCTAAGACATATAAAAAAGGAAAAGCATATGAAGACGGTTCCTTACAATGTTAAAAGGAAGTCTCAATTATGCTATACTATATACTAGGCCAAATATCTATTTTATAGTGGGCTTAGTAAGCAAATATCAATTAAAATCCAGGATTATTTAACTTAGTGGGAGTAAAGCATATGCTCAAGTATCTTAGGAGAACGGGAGATTATATGCTCGTCCACCAAAGTGAGGGTTTGATAGTTACTAGTTACACCACTAACTTGTAGTTTGATTGTGATTCATGAAGTTTGACTTCAAGCTATGTGTTCACTCTAGGTGGTGAAGATACATATTAAGCGTAAGTATCATCTCATTAAAGAGATATAAGTACGTGGGATGTAGTAGTAGAAAAGATAATTTATGCAATAAATCTAGCTAAAACTTCTTTCCAGACCTTGCCTTACAGTGACTATGATTTACTCTAAAGGGAAATAAGTGTCAGATATATGTGCAAAATTGTCTTTGAGGGCAAGTGGGAGATTGTTAGGGTTTATGCCCTAAAATCCAATTTATTGGCATTTTGTAAATAATTAAATTGTTTAATTATATGAGACAATTTGTAAATAAACTAATTGGACATTATCATAATCCTTGAGATGCATTGTATGTGATTAAGTTACAAAAGATATAAATCACAAGTTCCTTGTAAACCTAAAATGTAGTTCGTAGTCGGTGATGAAATTAGGCATTTCCTCTTGTAAGGTTGAATTTTATCAACCATCTTGTTGGCTTTATTCCGTGTCAAATTTGCTTGTATTTTAGCAATTAGTAACCCTGTATTTAGGTGGGAATCATATAAGGGTAGTGAGTGAGAGAATGTGAAGAAATGCTCAAGATTGTGCAAGGATGCAGAGACTCGTGGCTGGGACTCACGTGTGACTCGCGACTGACAAGTCGCCAATTGCAACACATTAGGCAACTCAGTTGCCGATTTTCTTGCTAGGCGGTCTAAGTCTAGTAATGAGTTACAGGTTTGGATTAAGTCCATCCTTGATGATTTAGCCCCCCTTGTAATGAGGGATGCTTTGTAATTCCTTTTCTTGCTTTAATTTGGCCGTGCGGCCTGGATTCTCAAAAAAAAAAGAAAAAGAAAAGAAGCCATACGTTTTTTGCTATATTAAACGGGTTAGAGAAAAGGACTACATTAGTTGAGAATTTTACACGATTCCTATGCAACTTGAAGGAACATCTCAACCTTTCTAACTCCACAGACATTACCCAAAATGCCCCTATGAGAGACCGCGCCCCTGGCCCATTTTATAGGTATTAAGCCAAACCCATGTGAATGGGTGAAGTCGTATTATTGCCTCTCAAAATGGAGATTTGACTAGTTATATTTTCCCCTTTTGATTAAGGGTTTTACAATGGAGTCGCCACTTATTTAATTATTGGAATAAATAAGAAAACCAAAATTGAAAAATTCCTCATTTTATTAATTTTCAATTGAATTTACATTGATCATAGGAAATTACATGGCTTTGGTCCTAAATACAATCTAAGATAAAGTACATGGCCTTGTTTCCTAGTTACAATCTAAAAATTGAAAATTACAAGGATAAACATTGGTCTATCAACCATTGATCTAAGTTCAGAGGCTATATTATAAGGTGGGAAGGTGTTAGGCACCCACCTTACCCGATGAAACCAGTCTTTTAGACTATGGTGGCCAACATTCATATCACATCATCCAATATATTATCAATCAATTTTCACGTTGAATTTAAAGTGTGTGCATGTGATAAACCCTAATTCAATTTATTAAGCATTTCATTTGGATTGAAAAATAAATTCTAGTAAATGTGTGTAGATTATGATATCCTAGATTCAATGATTTGAAAGAATTATGAAACAAACATGTTTTTCATATATCTTACTCAATTCTGATTGGAATTGTCTCATTATTATGCTTAAATTGAAGCCCAGGATGTCTAGTTTCTAGAAAAATTAACCTCATTCACAAATTCAAAATATTGTGAGAGATATCAACGAAATGGTGAGCAGAGGTCATTTGTTAAAAAACAATTTCAGCACAATTAGCATTAATAGGTCCCAAATTAGTTTCCAATTTATATTAATAGGATCCAATCATTCCCATTTTAGACCTAATTAGTTCTAAATTTACCCTAATTAAAAGATAATTGCACAAATTATTCATTGAATGATTAATGTTTAACTATCTAGTTAATTAGGTGTGTGCAACCCTACCATAAAATGTAGTCCTAACCAATCAAATTATGACACATCATTGATCTCAAATTGATTATACTTATAACCAATTGAAATCAATTGTTCATAATAACATATAGTCAGAGTCAATTTGTGATAGTGTATCTCAGCCATTAAAACTTGATTTGATGATAACCTTCAATCTGACGGTCCGGTTAGGGCTTATAACCAATCGATTTGATCGTTACAACATCAAGATCATTAAAGAAAAAAATTTGAAGAAAATAATGCTAATTGTAATATGTATACCTGTAGCTGAGTGACAGGCAATGATTTGACTGTTGAAAATGTTGTAGCATATGCTTGTTCACAAAATGACTACCGAGCACATCCTTACAGCATAAACATAACCAGTTCTCATTTGGGTGTTGGCACCTTTCATATGTCAATGCTTCGACAGATTAGATAATGTGATATACAATTCAACAACCAAGCTTTGCTTAAGGTAATTAAATTATCATTGGCATACATAACAAAATATAAAATCTAAATGTTTCTATAATTGAGGGCTTTTTAAGGACTAAGGTAGACTACAGAGGTGAGACATGAGTCATTACTCATAAATTACTCGAAAGATTAAACAATATTTAGAAAGACAGCAGTGAATATTCTTGTTTGAGCTTGTATCTGGTTTTAGTTTCATTATGTCAAGGTCACACATTTACTAAAGCAAGTATGCAATAAATTGTTAACAGAATACGAACCTTACTTAGATTCAACTATATAGTTCAAATCTATTGAGGACAATTTTTTTCACACCACATGGCTTCATTTCATTGGCAACTCGTACCACATCAACATTATCATGGATTTTGGGAAAACCTTTCTTAAAGCCCAAAAGAGCCCATATTTACACAAAAGGTGTCAAAGCCCATGGTTCAAGCTCATAGCATATCATCTCATTTTTGGCTCATGATCCAAGCTCATAAGTCTCATTGGGGGAATTTTGGGAGTCGTGGTTTGGAGGACCAAGAAGTATGTTCAATAAAACTCCAGTGGTTCAAAGTTGATAAAGGAAAGCATGTTGATTGACATGTCTTTCCTAATTCCCTGAACTCTGACAAGTCAATGTGCAATAGATAACATTTGGTAAGCCTCTCATATCACATAACACTTAAAATAATAAAACTCCTCATGCTCTTTACATAAAAATTAATGATCATCATATAATATAAGTTTAAAAATGTAATTATAGTATTTCATATAAATTATATTATTATCATCTAAATCAATTCCAAGCACATGGCTAAATATATATTAATATCTCATATTTAGCATTAAATGCCCTCCTTACTCTCCAAGATTTGGTTAAAATACAAAAAGACCATAATTACATCTCTAAAACTTCATCAAATATCAACCAACTAGTCTATTACTTACCAAAATTATATGTGAACTAAATATGTAATTTTCCAAAAGAGGAAACTTAGCCAAAAATACCAACAGCGGCTCCAACAGGAGTTGCAAACAGCTCCAACAAAAGCTACAAACAGCTTCTGCACAAATAGATTCTACACAAACAGTTCTAGCAGAAGCTGCAAATAGCTTTTGCAGAAACTGCAAACAGCTCTAGCGGAAGCTGCAAACGGCTTTTGCAAAAATTGCAACAGCTCCAGCAAAAGCTACAGTAGCTCCAACAGAAGCTACAAACAGCTTCTACACAAACAGCTTCAGCAGAAGCTGCAAATAGCTTTTGCAGAAACAGCTTCTGCATAAACTGCAAACAACTCTAGTGGAAGCTACAAACAGTTTCTGCAGAAACTGCAACAGCTCTAGCAGAAGCTACAATAGCTCTAGTAGGTTGACACGTGTCCTAAAATGACATCACTTGCTCATTAATGCCCAATCCCAACAGCTTGCTGTCATACCCAAAGAAATAGAAGGATCTCATAAAGAGTATCTTGCCATTTTTAGCCAAACCATGAATTTAATGCCAAATATTTTCCTCCAAGCAAAGATTTCATTCAGATAACATCATTTGACAGCTGTAAACAGCTATAAACAGCTATAACAACAGCATTAAATCTCTAACTTTCTTCTTTTGGCTGAAAAACAAAATCCCACTAATGAAACCACTTACTTTGTCAAAGACTTTTCCTTATTTGCTGAATTTCCCTTCAACTAATTCTAATCTAGTTACATACTTGGCTCTATATAAAGAGGACCAAGCTACACACTAAAGGGGGGATCCATCCCTTTCTCATCCTCAATATTCTGAAACTTCATTTACCTTGCTGCACATATCTCTAAACTTCTCCATACTTCTCCATCTCCCTTACAAAGATATCTCTTCTTAGTTAACACTGTTACATTGCACCTATGACACCACACCATTACATACTATCCATCTCTACCATACTTTAATATTCTGAAACTTCATCATTTTGCTGCCTAAAAACACATCTTCATCTCATTCTTTATTTCTCATACAAAATCTCCCTTCTTAGAAAGCAACATAACCCATGAGTTAACACAAAAAACCACTCCAGCAGCAACTATAATCTCATGTATTTACTATATTTAACCTTCATATTATCTATCTCATACTTCCATATATTTTACAAACACATTCCTCACAAAATACTCATACATACTTCTTATATATCTTTAAACTCCATATCTCACAAAGTATATATATACAAGATCCATGTCCAACAAAGTATCTACATATAATTCCTATACATATTACAAACACCATATCTCACAAAATATATATTTCTTACCATCTCCACATATCTTAAAACATATCAAACACTCTTCCAAGAACTTATTACTAAAAACCCTTTCTCATGAAAGACATATATTTATAATGCTAAAAGCCCTTCTCATGAAATGCAAAAACTTATAATACTAAAAGTCATTCTCATGGAAGGCAACATTACTCATATTTGACTAAAAACTAAAAGAGCATTACATGGGGAAAGTCATTTAAGTGCATAATGAAAGGGGATAGACTTAACCAACCTATGCACATGGCTGTACAAACTCTCTCTCCCTCCAATTGCACCCATTTTCCTCTTCAATCACGAAGTCACCATCGAAGGATTCATAATATCATATTGTACCGCTAGACTTGTTTTATCACGCTGCTAAAACGTCATAAGTCCACTATTGTTCTACGGCTAAAGCTACAAACTGTCAAGTTAAGTTAAAATCTTTCTATATTCAAGATTACATTATTAAGTACATGTTAATTCATTGTTATTGCACCACTGGATGAAAGTTACTTCAATATTATCTCACCATTTAATAAACATGATCTCACTAATACTTCATCAATGAACATACATATTAATAAATCGATAGATAAGTCAATACTTTCTCCATCTTTGAAGTTACATTATTAAGTATATGTTAACTCACTATTATTTTACTGATGGATGCAAGTTACTTTAATTTCATCTCACTATTTAATAAACATGATCTCACTAATACTTCATTAATGAACATACATATTAATAAATCGATCTACCACCGTTGCACATATATTATTTGGACATGAACCATCCTTGGACACAGATTTGTTAGGAAACGAACTACCATTGGACATATATTATTTGGACATGGACCATTGCTAGACACACCTTATTATGTTGAACATGAACCATGAACCGCAGTTGGATATGGACTATTGGACTCATCCCATTATTGGACATTTAATACCTAATTAATTATTTTCTAATATTGGACATCACTTAATATACATAATAACAACGTATCAACTCACCATTTAATCAAAGCTATCATGCTAAGCATATTATTTATTTATTTTAACCATTATCATGATTCTAAAACTTTGGGTTTCATCTATTTTGTAGGCTTAAAAATACACCGGAAGCCATTGGTCTATGTGGCCCAATGTCAAGTTCCAGGTTAAACTCCTTAAAACAAATCCGGGCTTAACAAAGTCACGATTCCAACAGGAGACATGTGGCTACGTGCAAAAAACCGCCCCCGACAAAATCAAACCTAGCTTTTGCAGAAAAATAAGGGGCCTTAACTTTTACTTTCAGTACCAAATGGATCTGTGTTCTTCCTTTCATCTCAAAAATTTGTGTAAATTGTAAAATTTTCTAAGATTTATAGGTAAATGAGTATAGAACTAGACAACTTCACTTCTTAACAATGTTTTTTATTTTTTTGGAAAGCCAAAGGTAAAATATATAACCATGCTCTCATGCAGTTTAATACAATACTATTGACACTATATAGGTTTCTATATTACAAATCTCACCACAAGATAACATGATATGCAATTGTTCTAATCAAATACTTGAACCTACAGACTCACTCAACCACATCACTCTACAATGGGGTTACAGTTCGTGTTCTTCTATTTGAATACTTTGACTACATGAGTCGACATGAACACAATCTATTTAGCAATCATGTCGAAACCCTAGAACATTAACATAGCATGTTTAGTAAGTAGGTAGACAACACATGATTCATGTAACACTTAATAAACATGTAGTATTGTGTTGACAAAAACAACATATTTAGCTCATTTAATAAACAAGTTGTGTTGTATTGAGTCTATTGGCATAGACCTAACTCATTTCAACCCATTTATATATGAATATATGACTCAAAAATTGACATTTATGTATTTATATGCACATAAATTACAATAATTTTAATTAAAAAAATTCTATACCCTGTCTCTTCATGTTGATTGCAGGTTAAGCAAGTCAGCACAAAATTAACCCATTTATTAATTATGTCACGACCCATTTACACTAACTAGCAAAAAATCATATGGTGTACACAGTTTGTGTCAAACATTGCTATCCTTAATCAACTAATCATAACCCGTGTGGCTCCAATTATTTTTCATGCAAGTAATTTTAGTCTAGTGAATGATTTCAATTGTTGAAATGGATGGAAGTAGTTGATCATAACAATTCTAAAACAAAATGGGTGTGATTATAATTTTTTTTTAAATAAATAACAATGAATGTTTTGTGAAAAATAGATTTGATAAAAGTAGAGTAAAGTAGAGCAGAGTTGGGGTATGAGAAAAAGAAGTAAACCTATACAAAGGATTATCGGGTGTGGGAATGTGAGTGAGGCCAGACGACAGAGAAGGCAGATGAAGATGGTCACAACTTGTTCGAGCTTCAACCCAACCCAATTCTGCTCCGTCTATTGATAGCAGCTCTTCTTCTTCTTCTTCTTCTTCTTCTTCTTCTTCTTCTTGCTAAAGTTGAACTTGAATTTCGTGGTCCTGACTCAAGATTATTCAAAAGCCCATATAACAAAACATACAAAGAAGAAGAAGAATTGTTGGTTTGATTACCTGTGGCTGTGGAGTAGAGGAAGATGATGAACCAACTTCTTGATTCTCCATTCAGAGAGACAAACAGAGGAACCATATTGTTAACTTTCAATAATCACATGGAAGCTGAATCGTCAAGTAATACGACAACGCTTCGATTATTCAACTTTGGGAGTGCTAAGAGGCCCTCTTAGCACAAGCTTTCTTGCTTCCCCCCTTTTTTTTAATATAATTTGATATTACTACATTTTTCAACCACAAAAGTACTTAAGGGTGTGATGAGTGTTATGCATTTTAAGAGAAATAATTTTTTCATCACACCCCTAGGTATTTTTGTGATTATAAAATATAGTAATCACAAATTATAATGGATGCAAATTATTAACCTTTACCAAAAAAAATAAAAATAAAAGAGCCTCTTAACACACGTGTGAGTGCTTGCTCAAAGGCTAGTTTTCTTAATTAACTTGAATTGATGAACTTTTTTGGTGCATTACTAAAATTAATATATACCTTTCAGTCTTTAGCCCGTGCATCTTGACACAATTCATTATCAATATTTACTTTGCATAGTTGTGCTAGACAAATATCAATATTTTATTGATAAAATTTTATATTCAATACAATTTCGTTAATCAAAGTGTTGCAAAATACTATCACATCTCTTGACTTAGCTATTGAAATAGATCCTGTCATGCATAATGTTGATATTTTTTCAAAAAATAATTCACTTGGAATATTACTTTAAAAATTAAAATTGCTAGTTTTCAAATAAGTTACTTTTCCTTAATCAATCTATTCCTTAATGCAAATATTATTTTAGGAAACAATTTTGTTCCAAATCGATTTGGAAGAATTTTTTTCAAACTTAATATATGGCAATTGAAAAAATTATCAATGTATAATTTTAGTTATATGAATAATTTAATGAATTGTATGATTTATTTAAATAATATATATGGATAGCCTTTTCACTTATTTATGTACTTTTTGTGAGTCTTACATTATTTTTTGTCTCAACTTTATTTCATTTAATTTAAGTTTCATTTCTTTTTTGGTAAGTAAGTCAATTTTTAATTTTTTTTTTTTGTCTCACATATACAAATAAACTATCTGAAATAAGTAATTTTCAAATGGGAACTATAAAATAAAAAACTATTGTAACTTTCATGATTAACTTCCTAACTCTCTCTCAAAAAAAAAAAAAAAAAAAAAAACTATTTACGTGAAGACTTATCCTATGCAATTGTGCATTACCACCCAAATCCAAGTTTTCAACAATAACACCAGTAGAAAAAAGAACATGCAGTGTTGTAGATCGGCCCATGATGTGGTGGATGACAACCCCAACATTATTAATAGACTCAGAACACAACTACTCCATCATTGCATTGTCACAAAACATCAAAGCATATGCTTTAGTTGTAGTTCCTCCATAGTCCATGCTCCCTTCGTGTCTCTCTCTTCTCGCTTTTTGCTGCAGTCCTCCCTTCATCCCTATTGCCGCATCAATATTGCTAGACTGGAACACATCTCCAACCTTAACTCATGGGTGAAAAAAAGAAGACAAAATGTGTGAGATCAAAAACTAAATCAAAATAGAACATGATAGATTGGAAGACTTATTTAAAGCAAGATTAAATTTTGAAAATGTTTTTAATTTGAAACAATAAACCTAAAACTTTAAAGAGATTTGATAGTTGAGGTCCCAAGACTCCCAACACAATTTGCAAGGCAAAAATCTTAACCAAGAAATTCATCCACAAAAGAATAAAATAAAAATGAGTAAATAACAACACAATGCATTAGCGGTGAACCTAAAATCAAGCATGTGACTTTCAAAACAACATTAATGATTAAACACCATAAAATCACATTAAACCTCTTGGATTCAAGACTTCCAACTTATAGATATAGAATTATGAACAATGAAGGATTTGATATTGTTAATTTACGTTGAGTGTGTGTGAATAAATAAGGATAAGTAAATAACAACATAATGCATTAGCGGTGAACCTAAAATCAGGCATATGACTTTCAAAACAACATTAATGATTAATCACCATAAAATCACATTATACCTCTTGGATTCAAGACTTCCAACTTATAGAGATAGAATTATGAACAATGGAGGATTTGATATTGTTAATTTACGTTGAGTGTGTGTGAATAAATAAGGATAAGTATAAGAAGTTAAAAGCAGTTAGTTTTTTTTTTTTTTTTTAAAGAAATCAAAAGCAGTTTAAATTGTAATCAAACATGTATATATCTACTTAGATTTTTTTGGATAAACGTGAGGATTTAAAAAAAAAAAAATTGATAGGAAGATAAACTTGAGGATTTTTTTTTTTAAAGGGATTGTTTATTTTTTTTTTTTTTTAAGTTGTTTTGAAGAAGTGGTTTAGTAGGAGAGTAATCTTATCTTGTAGGAAATGTTTTAGGTGAGAGTTAGAGATGTATTTTTACAGTGTTATCCTCAAGTTTTGTCTCTTACTTTTAAGGATATGGATAGAAGTTATAGTAATGGTTTTATAGTAGGAGTCTTTTTTTTCCAAAATAAGGAAGAAGATATTTGGAAAAAAAAAAAGTGAGATTAGATTAGAGTAAGGAAACTGATTTTTTTTTTTTTAAAGGACAAAAGAAATAGATAAATCTTAACAAAGGAAAAAAAAGGGGAAAAAAAAGTGAAAACTATGGTGAGTTTTCTAGTGATTGGAGGAATATGAGAGAGTTGAGTTTGAAAACCAACAGAATAGTGAGGATGAGTCAATCATGTTTTTCTCTAGGGTTTCTTTCTTAAAATTCTCTCTGGAAGCTCTCTACATTTTGTGAGTATGTGCATATTTTAGTAGTGTGTATAAGGAATGCGAAAAGTCAGTTTTCATCAAACAAGATATTCTGGGAACTCAACCTCACGACTGGAATGAGTTGTGAGTCTGAGTCGCGAGTTAACTACCTAGCCAGACTAGAAGTTTTGTCCTGTAGTGCTCTAGCTGTCGTGACCCTTCAACTCCCCTGCATGCTTCACACGTGTGCCATTCTGGCGACTTGCCAGTCACGAGCCAGTTGCGAAATCCAATCACGAAACTACTTTGAATTGCACACATCTTGAGTTTTCTTCACACTCTCTCATTCACTACCCTTACATAAATCCCACCTAAATACAAGGTATCTAATTGCTAAATTACAAGAAAATTTAGCACGAAATAAAGCCAACACATGATTGAATAAATTCAACCTTACAATCTCCCATTTTGGCTATTCCATGACAAAAACCTAAAACAAACTCTAGACTTAACATGTGAGTTGGGAACAGTTGCCAAAACTCACTCATACGTAACTCTAGAAACTGTGAAACTCTTGAACTATACGAACAAGTTTTTCATGAAAACAATAACACAACACGATCATTGTAAGTAAAAATCTTGAAATGCATATAGAGCAGCATAATGCGATCAAGTAGTAAAGAATATAGCAATAAAGTATGGCTTGACCAAACAAGAACAATCACTATAAATAGTGATCACAATGATCAATCACAGAAGGAATGAACATCTGGACATGCAAGCTAATAAGCTCAATGCAAAGTATCATTTGCATGTCCAACACTCAATCGATACAAAAACCCAAAGTAGTTGCACCAAGGATATAAAATCCAACAAAGGCACAAAGAGTGATGTACTAAAGAAAATGCATAACATTAACTAAAAGAACTAAGCTATAAACCAAGGGTACATATATAAAGTACTGAATATGAACTGAAAGATTCAAACCAATGTACTTAAAGCTTTAAACAAAAGCAATGTAAATATCCAAGAGTTATAAAAACTATAAACAAATAAAATGTGATGAACTTGGAACATATATACATATAACCTAAAATACTTGCACAAAACACATTAAATCATCAAGGTAAAGTAAGTAATAAAAGGACAAGTATAATGTAACAAGTAAATTGCAATCAAGTAAACATGATGTGAAACATGTAAGCAACAAGATCATACACCAAAACAGTCATATAGAAATGACTACAATGATCACATAGCAAAGCAAATGATCATTCAAACATGCAATCAATGAAGCACAATAGCATAAGGAAGTATGCATGTCTAACACACAAACACAATACAATGAGAACAACAAAGCATAGATATTAAACATAACTCAAAGCACCATAAAGCAAACAAGAAAACAAACATAAAGAAACACAAACAAAACAAATTTTTCTTATAAACACAATGTCTTCTCCCCTTGGTATATGCATCTCCCCTATGGAACATCTCTCCCCCTACAAATGTGCACAAAAAATAGAATTTCTCCCTCTAAGAATGTACACAGGAGTCATATAGAAATGACAAAACTCTCCGATATATTACTCTAAAGTATACTCTCCTCCTTTTTGATACGAATAGGCAAAGGGGTTAAGGAGAAAAGAGGGCAAAAGATGAAGGTATAAACAAGGAGAATGATGTATGCAGGGTGCAAGATGAATGAGAAATGAAGCTCAAATAAAAGACAAAACAAAATGCTACAAAGTATAAGGTAAATATGACATGCTAGGATGAAGAAACAAGATATAGATCAATGCATGACAAGGGTAGCAAAGGCCTGTGTAAGAGGTAGCTATATACAATGCATGACCAAAGCATTGAAAATGCACATGTGGGGCAATGTGTGTTAAATACACAACCAATGAACCAAATATGATTCTAGTGAGGAAACATGAGAAACCCCAAAATTTGGTACTCATCGGAGTCTAAACAAGTGAGAAAATGCCTAAGAGGCATTTTATCAAACACCAAGCGTGCACACTATGAACAACAATGTGAAACAATGCATGAATATCATGAAATCCACCCTTAATACATGTTCTT
The DNA here is from genome assembly GCF_932294415.1 of Quercus robur. Taxonomy (NCBI): domain Eukaryota; kingdom Viridiplantae; phylum Streptophyta; class Magnoliopsida; order Fagales; family Fagaceae; genus Quercus; species Quercus robur. Next base: position 32,242,902 of record NC_065544.1, read on the forward strand.
TTTCCCACAAGGGGCCAACATTCAAAGAAAATCATCAAAAGAAACCAATCTCATACAAAAATTTGCCAAAAAATAAGTTTTCTCAACCCCTATGATGAAAATCCCAACCAAGAGCACAAAACTCTCCAAAACATAATCTAAGGATCCAAAACAATGAAAAGAGTTTAAAATTACCTTAGAGATGTTGATGAAATGAAAAACCATTCAAATTGATTGGGTTTTTATGTAAAAATATTGAAATAGGGGTTTAAGAGAGGATGAGAGAGATTTAGAACAGGTTTCCCACGAAAAACACTTTAAAAAGCTGTTTCCATTTCACGACTGGTGAGTCGCAAGATGAGTCTCGAAAGCTTTTGGATGAACTTGCGACTAGGGTTTTATGACTGGGTGAATCACCAAAACGAGTAGCCAAAACTCACTACTCACGAGAGTAGCCAGAACGAGTAGCCAAAAATTCTGACACCTGTTATTCAACACAGAACATGTTTAAACAATGAAAAACAAAGTAAGCATTAAACATGAAAACAAAGAATGATAAAAATTACTTCCAAATACATATAAAATGATCAAAAATCTTTTTTGATTGATCCATATATAGTTGAACACACATACATCACATTTAAACAAGTACAATCGAACAAATGAATAAGGCATTTATTGGACATTAGGCATGTGTGTTGTGTGTGTGTGTATCAAATGTGGAATAGTCCTTAGTCTAGAGTGAAGTTTTAATGATCAATTCAATCAAGTCATACACAACTAGTACTAAGTTAAGTAGTCTATCTCAATTATAGAAATGAACATATATGACCTCCCACAAGAAAATGATTACATATCTTTGAAACTTTTCATTTGGCTTTTTTAAAATTCACAACATTTGATCATTTTAATCTATACATCTCTTTTTGAAATTGATGCCTGAAATTTTTGATATTTCAATTTGATGAATAAGGTTTTGGCTTTTGTAGCTCATTATCTCTTTTCGATATTTAACATTGGTTGAGCTCTTTAAGCAAAAATATAAAAGAGTAGGAAGATATATAGGCACAAGTCTACACATGTATCAAAACCAACATGACTATTGACTAATCATTCATGACAAGTTTGAAAATTGATTTACAACAATCATACATAGATGTCAAGATTTTTCCTACAAAGATAGATGTGCATACAAAACAAGCTAAACTTATAAATGCATAAAACCATTTGTACGAAGGTGCTAGGCCAAACTCACATGAGACATATACTCAAACATATACGATCAAACTTTTTGATTTTTTCACTTTTTATGTGTTTATGGATTTTTTACTCACACAAAACTAAAACATAAAAGTAAGATAAAAAATCAAAAGCAATGCATACAAAGAAATGCAAGATGCACAATATGCATGAAGATATGACATTCAATGCATGAAGGGTCCTATAAAGATTGAAAGAATTAGATAATCAAGAACCAAAAGAGCAAAAGCTCAACCATAGGAACCCTTCCTCATCCAAACGAAACAATTGTTCGGAATGAGTGTCTCATAAGAAAAGAGACGAGGGTTAGAAGAGTGAGAACCGGAGATTCACATCGACAAGGAAGTAAGAACATTAAAAACTTTTTTCAACAACTTACCATTTTCCCCCAAAACCGGTTTAGCTTTCATAGCACAACTTCCAAGAAGCTCAAGTTTCTCTTTTCTTTTGATTCTTTTAAGAGCATGAAATTTAGAACAATGAGGTCTAAGATGACCAAAGGCACCATAATGGTGACAAACAATGTGTTTAGGTCCACTAGGCTCTTTGGGAAGGGATCTAGTAACTTGGTTTTGTTCTCTCTTCAACTTATGACATTAAGGTTTTATATGACCAATTACACCACAATAGTGACAAGTTTGAACAAACTTAGATCCATTTAAAACCTTATGTTGAGACCTAAACGGAGGTTTTGACTTAATAGTTATTCTCTCCACCTTTTAATTTCTTTTGTGTTGAGGAATGTACATCGATTTGTCCTTTGAGGTAAAACACACAATAGGCACAAAATCAGGTATCATAACATGATTGCAACAAATATTTTCATCTTTTTTAGCAATAGGTTCAGCAATTAAACACTTGGCATGCATCTTAAGAGATTCATTTTCACATTTTAACGCATCAACAAGTTTGTTAGACAAAACAAGTTTAGCATCCAAGTCCATATTCAAACATTCAAACTCCTTTAGTTTTTCAAGAGAATGTTCAGCAAGTTTCTGATACTTTTCAACCAATTTATTTGATTCATTGAGCTTAGCAATCAAATCATCTTTTTTACAAATGAACTTGCTGAAATTCGCATGAAACTTCTTAGCCTTTTTCTTCAAGAGTTTGATGTTAGGAATATTAACAACGCTCAAAGATTCATGTAACATAGCATCACAATCATAAGGATTATCACTCATAGAGGCATTTTCACAAGCACATGGCATGTTACATTCATCAACATCCAAAACATGCATAAAAGCATACAAAGCACTATCCATGGTAAATAAACACAAGGGGTTAAGGATCACACTTAGGTAATGAAACCACAACAAGTTCACCTGCTCTGATACCAATTGAAAATTCAAATAGCGTATAAAACATCAATGAACGTTTAGACTCCCAAATACAAAAATACCAACACAAGCTTAAATACAAACAATATATGTGCAAAATGATGAATATAAGCTAAACCCAAATTGGTAAAACACTCTAAACCAACATTAATCACAAGCACAATAGTAATTAAAAGGTAAAGAGTAAGGAAAAAGAGATGCAAACACAAAGATAACACGGTGAGGTGTTATCGAAGAGGAAACCGAAGTACTCAGCGAAAAACCTTTCCGCCGCTCTCCAAGCGGTCAATAATCCACTAGAGAATAAAGTTGGGATACATGAATAGTAGAAGACCCTCCAAGCCTAATCTACCTAGCACACCTAAGCCCTCCAAACTTCTTGCTCCAACAGGGTTACGCCGAACCTTGTCTTCTCTAACTTATCGGATCCCACAATAAGCCCATTACATCAACCAAATGAATTGGTCCTCTCTGAACTGCTTCCCAAGCACCAAAACACCTCCTCACTGATATGGGTATGGTGAGATAAGGATTTGGCAAATGTACCTCTCAAGAATATGTCAATGGAAAGGGTAAGAGTAGAGGAATTTGAAGAATCAAATGATAAAGATTGTGGATGAGTCAATCTTGTTTTTCTCTAGGTTTCTCTCTCAAAATTCTCTCTAGAAACTCTCTATATTTCGTGGGTATGAGGGTATTTATAGTAGTGTGTATAAGGAATGCGAAAAGTCAGTTTTCATCAAACAGGGCATTTTAATGACTCAACCTCGCGACTGGAATGAGTCGCGAGTTTGAGTCACGAGCTAACTGTCTGGCCAGACTAAAAGTTTTGTCCTGTAGTACTCTAGTTGTTGTGACCCTTCAGCTCTCTTGAATGCTTCACACGTGTGCCATTTTGGCGACTTGCCAGTCACGAGATCCAGTCGCAAGACTCCTTTAAATTGCACACATCTTGAGTTTTATTTACACTTTCTCACTCACTACCTTTACATAAATCTCACCTAAATACAAGGTATCTAATTGCTAAATTAAAAGAAAATTTGACATGGAATAAAGCCAAAATATGATTGAATGAATTCAACCTTACACACACACACACACACACACACACACATATATATATGTATGCAACCTCATTTGGAATTTGAGTTTTTGAAAAATCAAGTTTCACTTGAAACTTGATTTTTCAAAACTTGAATTCCATGGAGAATAAACTTAAGTTAAAATGTTTTTAAATTCCTAATCATTTTTTTTTTTTGAATGAACTTGAGTTTAAGAGGGTCGAGTTCTTCCCATTGGAAGTTGACTCTTAGAAACTCAAATTCCAGATGAGGCTAGAGTTTATTCACTTAGTAAAGTCTCTGTTAGGGTATATTTTTTTTACACCTAATTTTATTTAAATACCACTTATTTATTTTCAAACACCACTAATAAGTTATTAGGTTTTCCCAAATATTTTTTGCCCTATTATTATGTTAACCACAAATATTTCATATCTTATTATCTAAATTGGGTCATGATATAAACTAAAGCCCAAAAAATTCATATTTTATCCAATTTTATTATCATTATTTAGCTAAGCCCAAAACCGGCCCTACGAGCCCAATGCACACATCATATTCTATTTAAAGTCTAAGAATACTTATGCCTAGCAATATTTAAAGCTCAATTCTCATTGACAACATCAAAATCTCAATTCTCATTGGCAATACTAAAAGCCTAGTCTTCGCTGGCAATTCTCACTGGCAACATCAAAAAGCCCAATTCTCATTGACAATATTAAAAACCCAGTTCTTGCTGGCAATATGAAAAAACCCAATTCTCATTGGCAACATCAAAAACCCAATTCTCATTGGCAATACTAAAAACTCAGTTCTTGCTGCCAACATCAAAAAGCTCAATTCTCATTGACAACATCAAAAAGCCCAATTATCATTAGTAACATCAAAAGCCCAATTCTCATTGACAATACTAAAAGCCCAGTCTTCGCTAGCAATATCAAAAAACTCAATTCTCATTAGTAATATGAAAAAACCCAATTCTCATTGGCAATATTAAAAACCCAGTTCTTGCTAGCAACATGAAAAAGCCCAATTCTCATTGGTAACATCAAAATCCCAATTCTCGTTGGCAATACTAAAAATTTAGTCATTGCTGCCAATATCAAAAAACTTAATTCTCATTGACAACATCAAAAAGTCTAATCCTCATTGGCAACATCAAAAGCCTAGTTCTTACTAGTAGTATAAAAAAAACCTAATTCCCATTGGCAACATTAAAATCTCAGTTCTCGCTGACAATATAAAAAAAACCCAATTCTCATTAGCAACATCAAAAACCCAATTCACATTGGCAATATCAAAAGCCCAATTTTCATTAGTAATATTAAAAACCCAATTCACATTGGCAATACTAAAAGCCTAGTCCTCGCTAGCAATATCAAAAAGCTCATTTCTCATTGGCAACATAAAAAAGCTCAATTCTCATTGGCAATATTAAAAGCCTAGTTCTTGCTGGCAATATTAAAAGGCCCAATTTTCATTGGTAATATTTAAAAACAAATTCTCATTGGTTACATCAAAAGCCCAATTCTCATTAGCAATACTAAAAGGCCGATCCTCGCTGGCAATATCATAAAGCTCAATTCTCATTGGTAACATCAAAAAGTCCAATTCTCATTAGCAATATCAAAAGCCTAGTCCTCACTGGTAATATCAAAAAGCCCAATTCTCATTGGCAACATCAAAAGCCCAATTCTCACTAGTAGTTAAAAAATAAAAATTAAAAATTAAAAAAAAAAAAACTCAATTCTCATTAGCAACATTAAAAGCCCAGTTCTCGCTGATAATATCAAAAAAGCCCAATTCACATTGGCAATATCAAAAACCTAATTTTCATTGGCAATATTAAAAACCCAATTTACATTGACAATATCAAAAGCCCAATTCTCATTGGCAATATCAAAAGCCCAATTTACGTTAGCATTATTGAAAGCCCAAGCTAACTACTTGGCACTATTTTATCAAAAGCCCAAGGTTATTAACACTTGGCAAAATACTATATCATAAGTGTTTCACTTAAAAGCCCAATGATGAACAATATTTTAATTTCTTAAACATTAATATAATATTACAAGCCCATGGAATCTATGAAAATTATCTATTCTTAAAACCCATGGAAAGTTATGATTATTTATCTTAAAATTACGTTAGTTATTTATTTCATACCATATTATAAACCCATGGAATTTTTATAGTAAGAACCCATGGTCACTATTTATATCACAACATTCATAATATTTATTTTCAAAACTCATGGTAATTATTCATCCTACAAGCTCATCATTTAAATTATGGCGGGATTATTGGGAACCATAAACATTACTTATGATATGGAATTCATCATTTCAAAATAGTAAATATTATTTACAAAGCATTATGAAATAATTATAGCTCATGCAATTATTTTAAATATTACAACTCATTGCCCAAAGATCCATCACAAATATTTATCAAAACCCAAACTACATTGAATATCCATTAACAATAAGAGTCCATGAGTGATTAAAACCCACGGCAATGTGTGTCATTGATGTCCATTTTGTGGATCCAAATATGTGATGAAAGGAGAACAATCCTAAGTGAAAAAAGGCATGAGCACAGCCCAGCCAAATGGTGCAGCCCGTGTGAATAGGCCCAGTCCAAAGAATGCAGAGAACTAAACCAGCCTGCCAGCTCCCTTCTTGTTCATCCTTGACCAAGGTTTCGCTGGAGATAACCAAATCCCTAAGAATGAACTAAAGGCTGTCTCATCAACTTTCTGCCATTGCCCTCATCACGTGCATAGTATTCAAAGGTTGTATTAGCAGCTAAAGTCCAATGGGCAATGGGATTTCATCGTCTTCCTCAAAGCTCCACCTCCAGCGGAAGGGAGCCATAACCAAGTTACTCAAATCTCAACAAATCAATCCTATAAATGCCAAAAATGTTCAAGAACTGGTTCATGTGCCAAGCCCATGAATCCTAAAGGGGAAAAATTAGGAACATGTGGTTTGGAAGGCATAAAGGGGTCTCCAGCGGAACCCTCTAAAGTGGGCTCAAACTTTGACACCTGGCTTAAGGTGTTGAATTCTACTTTCTAGGGTCTAAATCTTAGTTGCAGCACCAAGATTTTACTTTAATACCTGCCTTAACACCTTTGGTTGAACAAAATCTCAACATTTAATGCAAGATTACTCAAATATTCATCCATGTGTGACATTGCCCAAAGAAGCAAGGTAGCCCAAAAGAAAATTTACCATTTATAGCCAAATCCTAGGTTAGATACTTTGAATTTCAACTTCATTTGACATTACCCAAAGGAGACAAACATTCAAAAAGGAGTTCATACCATTTTTAGCCAAATCTCATGTGGATACTCTAAAAATTCTTTTGCTGATCAGACCCAACATTTTTTGCTTTTGCTAATTGCTCCATAAGCTTCACTATAAAAGGAAAGCACCATCTACTCATGAAGGGGGACGAAATCCTCTCAAAGTCTCCATCAATCATGCCATTTTCAGCCTTTAATTTAGAAATAAGATCCTTTTTTAGTTCATAAAGGCCCATACCCATCAATTCACAAACATTCCTTCTCTTTTCTAATAAAACCCAGCACCATAAAGGCCTCATGATTAGCTACAATTAGTCTCTCTTCACCATGGCCAAAAATAGCCAAGTTCCTTTACCATTTTATTGCCACTTCACCATATATTTGCTTGCACATTCATATAAGAGTAGTTTCCATCATTTATCATACATCCTTCCATATATTCCATCATAGGCATAAGTACCTTGGTTAATATTTGCTGTACTAAGCTGGGGGTCTTTCTTTCTCTTCATTCCATCCTATTTTTTCCTCTTTTACTTGTAAGCCTTTAATCCTTTTATTATTATTATAATGAAGGCCATAATATCTTGGATACTATGGGACTTTTCCCTCATGTCAACTTAATAATAATGAGGAAAATACATGATTTTTATCATGTAAACACATTTATTGACTAATCAGACATTGCCGCTGGAGGTTTGTCATATTCACTGCTAGGCCATTTTTCCTCTTGTATACTTGTTATAATATGCCCACTTTTATATTAACCGACTATGGAGGAAATGCATAATTTTTACTATGCAAATACATTTGTTAATTTTCCAAAAATCTACCACTGGACAATTCTCTTGTTTATTGCTGGACTATTACTTAAGCACTTATTGTGGTGGTCATCCTTTGTGCTAGATTATCTTTGCAAGAGTTATTTTGGGGGCCTTATTATAATTTATGTTGGATGCAACTCGGCCCTTGAGCAAAAATGGGCATTTCACACTTCACCAATAACCTTTGGGCCATATTCCAAACCCAAAGTTGAGTCTTGATCTTGGCTTCCCAAACATCATGTAGGCAACGAAAAAAAAATATGCCCCCAACAGTCTCCAAAAAAGATTTTATTCAATAAAAGTTAGCCTACCTTTTCCTTTGTCATCAAATAAGGAATCTAGGACACCTACACATTAAACTAATTAGTTTTTTTTTTTTTTTATTAATTCAATCTACTGTGCCTACACTTAAAACCAATTATTATTATTATTTTGATAACTAGACAATTACAATGGAGGAATGGAGATTTGAACTATAAAGGTCTCAATTGAAAACACTTAGTAGCGTCAACCAGTTGAGTTACAAAGTTCTTAGCATTTAACCAATTAATATCTTCATTTGATCATAAAGAGAAATTATTATACAAGGTAAAATATCAATTGGAATTGTATTATATCTAAAAGGGGGGAAAAAGTAATTGTAAAATCTCTCTCTCTTGTTTTCCACGTGGGTGACGCTCTCTCTCTCTCTATCTCTCTTGCTTGCTTTCCACATGGGTGACTTGCCAGCCAGCCAGCCAACCTAGTTCCCTAGTGGAGACAATATCTTTCATCTCTTAATGAAAAAGGATTTTGTTTCATAAGTTACAAACCATCCGTCCGTTACTTTTCCCCATATAAATATGTACTTAAGCTTTCATTGTAATACACAAATAGAAACAAAGAAACTTAGATAGCGAGTAAAAAGAGATATAAGCAATTTAGATAGAATTTCACTCTAATATTTCTCTCTTTTTGAAATCGGAACCAAATGACTTTCATTAAATCAAAAGACTAGAATCCAAATACAGAGCATCCACAGCAGGGGGAGGATCCTCCTACATCCATACAATATCATTATCAGATAACCAAGCAAATTTTGCCAAAGCATGAGCAACACCATTGGCACTACGCCTAACACAACTAGCTGAGATGGATCTAAAACCTGCAGCTAAGCACCAAATATCTTTATATTCCCTTATTTTCCAACAATAATTATATTCTTCAAATTCTTCAACTAAGAGGGCGTTTGGATTCAAAAGAATCCTGCGTCCACGTTTTCCTTAGTTGCGTTTTCATTTGTTTTTTTTTTTTTTTTTTTTTGCCCGCATTTGTTGACTTTGGGAGACAAAATGTACTGTTATCAACAGTGTATGTACTGTTCACGCACTGTACATATACTGTTTACGTATTAAAAAATATTTAAAATGAGTCTCACGGTACTATTTACACATTTAAAAATTATTTTGCTACAGTATTTTCAATTTTCAGTTTTCAATTTCAGCAACAATAAGTTCAATCCAAATGGACCTAAATATTTAGGCTACCATAAAAGTGGGCCGACTAGTATCTAATGGGCATAGAGTTTAACTTCATAGCCTGACCCGTATCACTTTCGATTTGCTCTTGCTCGCGCAGCTCTGCATATTTCGCTCTCTCTCTCCCTCAACCTTCAAAGCAAGAATTGGGCACTCAAACGCGTGGAACTCTCACCCCGAGAGCTACGGCCCTGGGTCCCGTACCTGGTATCAAATCCTTTGTTCATTCTAGATTCTATTTATCTTCTATTGTAGTTATTTATGAATATGATTGTTTGTTTTGTTCCTAGATATCTGTTTGACTTATTTGTAATATGGTTTTTTCTCTATCACGGGTGTTAATTGCTTTAGGATAATCCTGTTGTTTTTATAATACTATGTTTAGAAATGATTTTGCTACCAAGAAGTGTATTATTTATGGCCTTGGTGATTAGTGAAAATATTAGGTGTAGACCCTTTTTCGTTTTTGGCAATATGGTTTCATCTTTTGAAGATTTAATTACTTGGAGTTCTTGAATTGTAATGATTTCAAAAATATTTCGGATTATACTAAATTTTCACACATCATTTTATGTTGTATGTTATATTGATTTTGTGTTGTTTTATTTTTGTTGGGCAGCCACGTCTGCGGAGACCCCCATGGGTTGATCAGGAAGTATGGTCTCATGTGCTGCAGACAGTGCTTCCGCAGCAACGCCAAGGAAATTAGCTTCATTAAGGTAATGTTTTTTATGGTCTTTGTAGTAATGGTGAATTGTAATTTGTATGCAATATAATTTTAGTTGTTTTTAGCTTATTCTTATGTTTGGAACTTTTTGCCTTGCAGTACCATTAAATGGGTGTAATTGGCTACAGCGCAAGAATAGAGGTCTTGGCCCAAGCAAGACCAGATTAGTTATTTCAAAGTTTGAAGAAACTTTTGAGAATTTATGTTTTGGTTTATCTAATGTTGAACCTGTGGTGATTGCTAGATAATGAATATTTTTGCATTACTCATTTGAAGTGATCCATATATCTTGTGTGCAGCCTTTACTTTTTATTACTTACTAGTATGAGGTATTTCAATGGATTCATCTGGTCTACTGTTATGGGCATCAAATATAGGAATATTGCTTATTGAGATTCTAGTTGGTTGCCCAAGGAAGTGAAACTGAATCTTTGAGACTGGCTGCTATTGCTCTTTGATGCCAGTGGTTTAATGATTATGGCTGTGTTTTTTGCATTGGTTGGCAGGGTGTGATTAATTTCATTTGTAATATATCCTCTGGATTACATCATGTGTGTTCCTTGATTGACTGAAACTGATTATGTGGGTTGACTGTGCCTGTGGTTTTCAAACAATTGTCATGATCAACATTCTATAGAGAGTGATCATGTTAATATGTTCTCTGTTTGGGTGTTACTGTTATACCTATGATCTCTTACAGTTTCTCTGTAATGCTTTTGTGTTGCACCACAATAACTAGGATGATTTATTTCTGGCCCTGCTCAACAGTCATGGATCAATGTCTCATGAAAATCCCCTCATTCTCATCAAGAATGATGAGAATCATTATTGACCCCATTCTTTTACTTAATCCAAAATTTAAAATTAACTGTACCTTCTGTTACCATTAGAGGCCATTATTCTACCCCTAGAACCAGCCAACCAGGAACACATGCTCCTAAGTAACTTGTGGCATGACTCAATCCCATGCTGGTGCACCCTGTAGCCCTCTGATCTGTAGGCACTGGACATGGATCTTTTGGCAACTACTCCTCCAATACATACTTAAAAGTCAAATTCAAAAAAGAAATGTAATCAGTTCTCTTTTTCGTTCAATAAAAGGAAGGAAAACTTGTGGTACGAGTTCGCCCTGAACTCACACTCAGCCTTGGGCAAGAGAGAGAGAAATGCTCTCATCGGAGTCCATCCCTTGCACCAGCAATGACATTAGTAGTTGACTTGGGCTTCTTGTTAGGAAAGCTCATATGCTCAAGAAGCCGGTCCTTGGGTAAGTCATAAGTCCTTAGATCCCTTGAACCCCTAAGTCTTGGGGATCTGAGCAAAACCTTAATAAACATTCACCAAGGTCCCAAACATAATAACCAATTAATTATCAATCCAAGGCCTGTGAAGCGTGAGCTTGAGGTGCCTCATCTCCTTTTTGATCATGAAAGTATCAGACTGCAAATGCGGAGAGCCTTGTAGCTGTGGCTGTGGATCTTGTGTGTACTCAATTGTGGTGTACCTGAGGGAAGAGTTCGGCAGTGAGGTTGTCATCAGAGATGGACTAGTTGGGAGGGAAGTGGTTGCCCTAGAAGCAGAAGGGGCAGATCTAGATCTTGGTGGCGAAGTTGGCATTGTGGTATTTGGATGGTATAATTATATAACTTAGTTCAGTGGATTCATCTAATCTACTACCATTATGTTATTTATGTGTTATTGAGATTCCAGTTGGTTGCTCAAGGAAGTGGGACCGAATTTTGAAACTGACTTGCTATTGCTCTTCGATGCCAATGTTTTAATGGTTATTATGCTATGACGTTTGCATTGGTGGGAATGGTATGATTAATTTCATTTGTAATAACCTCTGGAGTTCTTCTGTGTCCATTGATTGACTGAACGATTTCCATGACCAACATTCAATAGAGAAATCATCTTTCCCAATTGGTGCCTCTGCATTGCGCCATGATGCCTAGGGTGATTTATTTCATCATGGTTGATTGGTCCTCCTGCCCAACAGTCATGGATTAATGTTTTGATGAGAATCATCATAGACCCCATTCCTCTATTTCATCCAAGTTTTAAATGAGTAAGGACTCTTATAGAGTTTAGACAATCCAGCATAGTGGTAAAAAAATTGACTTTAGTTAAACATGCTGAGATAAATTCATAAAAACAACCATGCTTGTATCAAAAGTCAGATGGCTCTCTTTCACCATTATTCAATTCTATTAACGCCACTCTTTACTTTAATCGCAAGAACCACAAGTTCTCTCTTCCACTCCCCAAAAAAAAGCTAATGTGGGGGACAAGATAACCAAATAGTTTTCCATTCCTGGTTCTTTGGCGTTTGTCTAACCTCAATCAATGTTGACAAAGATGAAGGTGACTGACGCTCTTCTAGCTTCATTTCTTTTTATGTATTTATTCCTTGATGTTCATGTGGTTCTACTATATACATTGAATACTGAAACCGCTAAGCATTTGAATACTGAAACCGCCATTGCTTAGCGAGTAAAGTCTTGCCATTACAAACCAAAACAGCATACCAGTAAGGAGCCGACATATTAGAAGAAGTAAGAAGCAAGAAATTTGAAGGGTCATTTAATGGTATGTTTAAATACCGCTTATTTTACTGAAACTGAAAAAAGCAAAACTGAAAAATTATTACTGAAAGTACTATAGATAAAAGTAAGGTTAATTGAAATAGTACAGTGGAATCCATTAAAGTGCCAAAAAGTGCAATGGGGCTCATGAATAATAACAAAAATAAGCTGAATAGTGAAATAATTTTAATTTTTCATTCTTATCCAAACGCACACTAAGAAATGCATGCTCAAATTATAATATTATAATCAACATTTATTCTCTCTAATAATACCTCATGCCCTCTAAGGAGAAGGTATAGATGGTACTATAAAATATCTTTTTTAAAACATAAGAAATTCACATATGTTGTAAGAGATGTTTTATAAGACTGTCTTATAAAATATTCTTTCGCCTTAAGAGTTATGTTAGCTTTGGAATTTCCATCCATATTTAATTTATCTCTATCAAGGAAGAGAGGAACAAGAGAAGAGATCCAACTATCCAAGTAAGGTTTGGTCGTTGTGCAACTGGATTATTAGACTTTGCAACACACTAAATCCGTATGATGTAAGATACTAAGATTCATTGCGCGACTTGCTAAGTTTTTTTTTTTTTTTTTGAGAATCTCGCGACTTGCTAAGTTTGTAGTAGAATATAGCGTTCATGGAAATTTACTAGTTAACACTATTGAGACAAAGACAAGTGGTCCAAATAGGAAAATTTAAAAAAAAAAAAAAATAAGAGGCTAGGGAAGAGAGTGAGATAACCAGTTAAGAGATGTAATGTTTATGCAGTGGGGGGTGGGGGGGTGGTTGGGTGTGAAGAAGGAAGCATAAAGAGAGAAAGATAAGAGACTAGATCTGACGGGTCTAAAAACAAGATTGCAAGACATGAAAATGTGTTTCAACTTTCAGGATAGTTACATCTAAGATAGGATAGTTGATTAATGTCTAAGAAATGGGAAGCAATATATGTTGAAGGATACACGACTACACTTACGATTATAAATAGTAGACTTTATAGAGTATTTCTGTACATTGAATGGGATACAAGACCAATACGTTGTCATTTTTCTTATGGACACATTTCCATAAAAAAAAAAAAAAAAAAAAAAAAAAACAAAAACAAAACAAACTCAAGAGGTGAGCTAAACCTTCACAACAATGTCCAAAAGCCTATAATAAGGAAGGGTAATCAAAAGATTGTCTCTAACGGCTTAGCAAAACTTGCACCCAAATTTTAGTTAAAATCCACTTTTCCTAGTATAGCTAATCATATTTTTTAAATTAGTCTTCAACAAACTCTCTCTTCGTTCTCTATTTTATTAAAATATTTTGTAAAGTTGTAATTTACAACTATATATTTTGTTGGCTTTAATTCCATGTCAAATTTGATTGTAATTATGTTCAATCTTTTGTACCTTGTATTTAATATGGGATTTAATTGTAAGGGTTGTGTGATAAAAAAAGAGAGTGTGAAGACTCAAGCAATTGAAAATTGAAGAGTTTTCGCGGTTAGCTCGCGACTAAGCATACCGCGAAATGATGCATGTGTCTTGCACATGACTGGAATGTGAAGAGTCAGGATAGATAAAGAGTTGTGTTTCGCGAGTAACTCGTGGGAAAGACCTTCCTGTCCCGTGAGACACTCGCGAAACATTCTGTTTTGCCAGATCATCCTATCTGATAAACACTTTCTGTACCCACACTATATATACCCACATTACCCACAGATGTTGAGGAGTGTTTCAGAGAGAAAACCCTAACCATAAACTTTGAGAGTTAGAGATTGTTATACCCACATTTCTCTATACAATTGCTTGTGGATTTTCCTTAACTCCTACATCTCCATTTTCATACCTTTAAGAGGTTGATAGCTCAAACACTTACCACACCCTTTCAGAGTGTTCAGTGAGGTTTTGGTTCTGCTGGGAAGTATTAGAAGAAGCCAGACTTTGGTGAATGCAATTGGGTGTATTGCGAGATCCGAAGAACTAGACAAGACACGGTTTCGAGAAGCTTTGTTGGAGTAGGTGCTTGGAGGGCTTAGGTACATCGGATAGATTAGACTTGGAAGGTCTCTTGTTAACCCATGTATCCCAACTGATTGTCTAGTGGATCGATTACTACTTGGAAGGCGGCGGAGAGGTTTTTCACCAAGCTCTTCGGTTTCCTCTTCAATAATACATCGGCGTGTTATCTTGTGTTTGCATTGTTCTTCCCTACTTTTTTACCTTTCATTTTACTGTTGTATTATAATGATTATGGGTTAAAGTAGCTTGTTTGTTTATCCGCTTGCATTTACTCTATTCCGCACTTAGTATTAAGTTAGAGTAAAATCAATCGAGCCGTATAGTTTGGGGGTCTAAATAGCTCTTGTGTTTTCACACATTTTCGAGCATTCATATTTTATTATTCTTTTTTTTCCCCCCACAATACTCAACTATACAAAGACAAAAAACCCACAATACAAACCCCCCAAAATCAACCAACAAAATCTCGGCATGAGCTCATAATTCACCCCGGAGAGCTACAAAACTTGTTTGATTTGGAAGGAAATGAAATGATAAAATAATGGACCAGAGAGCTACAATGGCTTAGGGTGTCAGTATAGATAATAACTGTATTAAATTTACTTTTTAGAGAGCTTTAACAAGCTCGTAAGGTTTTGGAATGAGAAAAAGCAAGGAGTAAAGATAGAGATGCTCGAAGCATATTCCAGATAGGAATCTCCAAACAAGAGTCATGTGCATCTAAGGTAAATGATTGGCTTTAAAATATCCTAAAATTGTTTTTGGAAGGTTGAAAATACCAATTTCTAGAAGAAGAATTAAGGTCAGCAATAGTAAATGAAAACTCTCTAGCTCGTAAGAGGACCAATGAATAACAATAGTAAACACAATAGAAGAACTCGGTTTATCATGGAGAAAATTAGAATTAGGGAAATGAAATTGAGAATGTTGGGCCAAAAAAATTAAATAATTAATTTTTTAATAAGACATGTGGCAAAGGGAAGAAAAGCTGTGTGGATGAGGTACTAATATAATTGCCAAGTCACAAATAATTTAATTGAAGATTAAAGCCAAGTAAATGATAAGTGGCATTATATCACTTGAAAATGTTTACACTCTTAAACTACCACAAATTTATTAAAACATATTAATAAAATATTGAACGTTGAGTATAATTTTTTTTAAATAATTTTTATTGATTAAATTTTTGGACTTTAATTAAAAATTTTATTTTGTATGATAAATAGACACGACATTCTATCGGACGATAGAAAATGTTTTTTTTAAAAAAAAAATTCTAAGTGAGAGGCTTTATTTTTTTTATTACAGTATTATTTTTGGACAATATTATTAGAAAAATAGATATAATATATTATATTTTAGGGGACTTTCTTCTATTTGGGGGTCTTAGGTCATTGCCTAAATGGCCTAATGCTTGAGCCACCTCTGACTATAGGCATACACACATATGGCATGTGTGATTGCAGATTAATACAATCACATGTGTCTCTTGTGTAGCAGTACAAACATGACAACATCATTTTATCAAACCATCACCAACTCTTTATTGTAGACACAATGACTCCTTAGATAGGTCTAGAAATTCCTAAATTTCAAAATCCTTTTTTTTTTTTTTATACATTGATAGTTGGAAGTGAGAGGATTTGAACTTTAATTTGAATATCTTAATTGAAAACATCAAAAAATGTCAATTGAACTATAATCCTCTTAGCCTCAAAACCCTAATTACGCTAATAATAATATCTCTCTTTTTTCTCCCTCGGGTGGGACAGAAAGAGGAAGCAAGTAGTCTCATGTTTGAAATTCTTTTTTTTTTTTTTTTTTTTGATAACATGTCATGTTTGAAAGTTAGCAAGAGTTGTAATTGACCTCATATTGAAGTAAAACAGCTCTACTCTACTTAAAAAAATATCGATACCACTTTGCATTTAAACCTCTCACCGACAAGGTCTTTCTTGCAAACACCTAGTACTACGATATGACACCTGCAAAATGCGTGCATTGCTTGGCCCGATTACTGGTTTTTTGGCTTTTGCTTTTGCAATCTCCATTATTGTTGATTATAACCATATATAAGATTTAATATAGTTTCTTCTTGCTAGCTATCATATGATTGTACTTTGTCGTTCGACTCTCAAATCCTGTACCATGTAAGTATACTTTAAGTGTAAACCGGTGGGCTCCGCCAAGCCAAAATATATATATATATATATATATATATATATAATATTTAACGTGGAATTTTTAGGGTTCCAATATTTCATTCGCAAGCAAAGTGGTCGTGATATGACTACAAGAGCTTATTCTACGGAGAAAAGTAATGTTGTTGTAACTTAAGGAATAAACGATGTAAAATGTACTCTAAACATATTGGACTGCTAAAATAAATTCTAAGTTGATTGACTTATTCTACTAGAAGACTAAAAATTTGGTTGTTCACTTAACTGAAGCACTTTTCCTCTCTTCTTCTTCTTCTTCTTCTTCTTCTTCTTCTTTATGAATGAATGTCGTCTGTAACTCTTTGACTCATTCAAGTAACAATCAAATCTTCCTCGAAATTTGAACAACTAACTAACGTACCTACCAACCAAAGCTTGAAGAAATGATATTCCTTTTACACATTACCTCCTTCACCTGCTTAAATTTTCAAGAGCTAAACATGGGTCCATAAATTTTTTTTGTCATATATGTTAGTATAAATTTTAGGGCTGCGTTTTTAATACAGTGTTTTAAATACACGCAGTATTTCATAACTGAAAACGTGACTTTAAGAACTAAATTTTATGAACCCAACTATATAAAAGTAATGCTACAACTATAAACTATTTTACCATATTTTTACAAACTGTTAATTTTGTGGTCAATTTTTTATTGGTTTTTATTTAGGCCCATCATTAGCATCCATTTTTTATTTACCAGTAACTATTCATCACATCAGCAATTTGTAAAATTTTTTATAAAAAAGTTTGTATCCCTAACATTACTCACTATATAAATATGGATTCATAAAATTTTAAGTCATGTTTTCAAGTTATAACAAGATTTTTCCTAAATTTTAAGGGCTAGCTATTTGGAAAACTCAGATCCCAAGCTGCTGTCCCAACTCAAAGAAAGAAAGGTGGCCATTCTTTGGGTACAATAGCTAATGTATTAGAACTTTCGCAAAGCACACCACCGCACATCCTTGGTGCAGTGGTCATTTTACAAGTATAGATACTTATGGGGTGTGGGGGGCAAGGGCCGGGGTTCAAATCTCTAGGAGGGAGCTTCATACACATATGCACTTAGATTAGGCTAGACTAGAAATTCTATCTTGTATAAAAAAAAAATTAAAAAAAAAAAAAGAACTTTCGCAAAGCACAGGCAGCCTTAAGCTTTGCTTGTAATACTTAAAAGTAATGCTGCCTAACTCTTAACTATTGGAACCTAGTGTTTATGTGGGCGATCGATGTGTGGGTATACATGAAAAGTCTGTGACTTCTCATCGAAAACATTCACATATGGTGGCATGCTTTTCTTCGCCTGATAAATTTGTCTTCAAGTTAAATTCTATATTTGGTATGGGATGGTATTTTAAACCTGGACCAGACGTTAAATTTTACCATAACATTACAATTACACACATGATAAATTTGTGAAAATAAAATGACACACATAACATTACAATTACATGGTTGTTATTGATGTAGTTAGGAAAATGATTCTGCAGAACCAAATTGTGTGATTTTTTACTTGGTTTCCACTGTTCATTGAATGCTCTAGCTAGTTTGATTCTAGAAACACTCATTGTGATAGTTAAATTGTTATACTCTAGGTTCCAACACTTGAAACTGGAAGGCTGATCAGTTAGTGTTATAAAGCTTAATACTATTGCCAACTGCCATTGCATAAGTCTCATCCGCTATGATGCTGCTTAACTAATCAAACAACTGACATAGCTAGTGACATATGCCTAGAATAAGCTTACATTTTCAGGGAAATCACCTACAAAATATAACAAAAGCACAAACGACACAAGCCACTCAGATAGCTGAAACTATCTATTTCACCAACCTCCTTGACTTAAATATTTCTCCTTACTTTTTCAAAGCCTTTTTTTTTCCCTTCTATAGATTTCTTTTTAAACAATCAAAGTGAACAATCTTTCTCTGCAGGATCATTCAAGAAATGTGCCATCCGGATTTGTCAATGTTGGGGGTATAATTAAATGCAATGGTTAAAATCGAAGATGTTATAGCATAAGAAAAAAGGATATATTAGAACAAACAGAAATGAGGGATAAATATTGTGAAAGAAATAATTGCACCATAAATGAGGGATAAATATTAATTTTTCTTTTCTTTTCCCATTTGATTGGTGCTAGATGACATGCAATTCAACCCAATATCCATTATTACACTTTTTATTTTTTCTTGTCAATCAAAAAGATTTAATCTTATTGTGTCCAAGAATTTGGAGAGGAGCCAGAATCATATTGTTATATCCAATGCATCTTTACCTCAAGTCAACTTCTCATTCTAAAATTTTACTAGCTCATGAGTATACTATTTTAGAGGCAACTGTTGAATGTTTTTAATCTTGTATATAGTGTATTTGAAGGTTATTAAAAAGTTAAATAAAAGCATGTATCAGAACTTGCAAGTCACCAATCACAAATTTCATAGTCGAAAAGGGTGGTGGTCTTACAGTTCTCTAAAGCTCTTTCAAAAAAAATCTTTTTAAACTAGCTCTGAAACTTTGATTCTAAGAAAATGTGGAAAATGTAACTCCAACAAATATTGAGTATAAAATCCACATTTAAGAGCATGCATAATTGCCAACGTAAGCACTACATTAATAGTCACATTCTTTCTTTATGTGGGGATGAAGTGGAAAGGAGAAGCAATGTATAGGAAAGCTACAGGGTGCAGACAAAATCATTCTCCAAGTTTATAATCATGTTCAAAGCAAACTAACCAATATTGCATATTAAACAAACATCACTTAATTAGTGGGTGTGTTACTTTTAAACCAATTATTCTATAGAGTGTACCTTAAGTCACATGGCTCCAAATATTCAAAACCAAAAATCATTTCATATATAATACACCCATTAATAGTTTAATTTACATTACTCTGATTCATTAATCAACAAAAAAAGAAACATTACTATATGATTCTCCCCTCATTAGGAAAATTAAATAGGTGAATTTATGAGGTGACCCAACTTGGATGGAGTTTCTAAACAGGTTCATGATTGTCGTTTAGTAATATAATCATTTATTTTGATTAGATACATTTGGTTATAGACTTAACAGCAATCTCACTCATGAGTTATGACTGGTACTGTTAAACTGTTTAGTTGATCAGTGGCCCCTTTTAATCTTTCAAATGGCTTTTTTTTTTCTGGATTCTTGTAATTAGTATTTAGGTCTGAATAATTAAAGTGCAGACACGAGCATTGCCATTGTCCTTGGATGACATCAAAGCCTTGGTTGGATTGCATTTCTGAAGTGAGGGGTTTCATCTTATCTATTTAGTATATCTATGCTATTGATTTTACTACTTATTCCTTCCCAAAAGATACCAACATATTAAAAATATTATCTTTTTAATTTCTTTTGATATTGAGAAAGTTCACTTTATGGTGGAGTGTTTTTTCGTTTTCACTGTGTCTAATGATATACATGATGCCACATTGTTAAAAATCTCATATTGTTAAATAAGAAATAATAATTAATTTTAAATAATGTGTGCCATATTTATTTTCATATTCTTAAAATACATTATGTTAAATAAGAAATAATAATTAATTTTAAATAATGTCATACCATATTTATTTTCATAATCTTAAAATACATTATGTTAATGAGTTTTTAAAGAATGAAATGAAATGGAATAGAATCAATAGATTGTAAAACAATAAAATAAAATAAAATTTGGTGTATCTTTTTAGTGAGTTTGAGTTACAAAAAAGGGAATGCAAAGGAAACAAATATATAGTTGTATTATTATATCTTTCATCTTTTATTTGTTTCTTTTCAAAATAAGGATCAAATTGATATTTCACCTCCTATTCATTAACATAATGAGTATTTTTCACACTTTTTGGAAGAATGTTTAGGAGAGAATGAAATGAAATGAGTATTTCCCATTATCATTTTATTCATTCATATCAAATCCCAAATAGGAGAGTAATCTTTTTAAAATTCATTTCATTCTCTCCTAAATGGACCCTAAATCTTCATCATGTATTGAAACATAAAGCAAATGGAATTATAATTAATCATCCCCACCCCCCTCCCTGCAGGGATAATAATATTGTAGGATGATGAGGAGCACATCATTATCAAGTAGTATTGATTATATTAAGATTACCATCAACATGATATGCCAATAAAGACATTAATTCTAGGGTTTCAATCTTAATCGAACAAAAGAACTACTGATCATCTTCTTCTGTCTGTAGGTGTAGGGTGCTTTATTTTGATTTTGTGTTTTTTTTATTTTTTTATTTATTTTTTATATATTTTTCCAAATAAAGATTATTTCATAAAAATAATATTTCCCGCCTTTTGCATGATAGTATCTCAAATTCAAGTGTATGTAACTGTAAGCGTCACCTAGAGTCATGCAAGTCTCGGCACGAGGTAGGCCTTAAGTTTGAATTTTTGGAAGTGATAACACGAGCTATTGGCGCTCTGGATATGCATGGTTGAGACTAGCCTATGTGGATAAACTTACTTGAGAGAATGCATATATTATGGCCCCGATACTTGTTTTAGGCTCATTGAGCAGTAAAAGACCTATTATTATTATGATCATGTGTTAGATAGGATAAACGTGACCCTTCCTCACCCCTCCTTATATATATTAATTCTTTAAAAAATATTGCACTCCTGTTGGGATAAATCTCCATCTACGTGTGAATTAAATTAAATATAACCCAAACAATAAAGAAAATAGAAATCAATGGAAGCCAAAAAAAATCAACCAACAAGAACACCAAGAAATTACATGGAAAACCCTCCAGTGTAAAGGAAAAAACCACGGGGTAAATCTGATCAATCCATTATAATAAAATAGATATTACAATACTCAAGTTATACCCAAAACCTGAGTCCATAATAAATTGGAAAAATACAATAATATCTCTAGAAACAATTACAACCTCACCACAAAACCTGGTAGCAAGATCTTCCATTCTGAATAGTTCAACTCTCTATGTGGTTGTAGCATCCAAATAATTGTTTTAGAGAAAACACTCAATTTATCTTTCTTGTGTGTCTTGAGCAAAAGAAAAATCACATTTTCTTTTTTCCCTCCCTTAGTGCCACACAAAGCACAAATCTTTTTCTTTCAGTCGGTTTCAAAACTGTGTTTCACGCTTCAGTCTCTCTCAATCTCTCACTCTATACGTGAAAGCACATAATATGCTTTATATAAAAGCTTTGCCGCCTACACTCCTATTCTTAATTGAATAGAAGTCTTGGACTTCTTGTGCAACACATACACATTTCTAATGGAAATAGGATTCCTTCAATGCTTAAACACAAGTCCTATATGGGCTAGACTTCAAGGTGCCATGCACCTCCCAACAACTCCTTCTAAGTGATTCAGAAATAGTAGGATTAATCCAAAAATTGTATTTCTTTAAGACAAACTTGGAAAATGATAATACTGCATGTGCATACCACATGTTTTATTCAATAATAAAAATCTAACCTATTTTTACATTATTTTACATTTTAGTTATTGTGGTTGATGGGCAAAAAAAATATTTGTGGTCAGACTTGTGCAAAAATAATATTAGTTTAAACTTGGGTTGTCTCCCTCAACAGCTTAAAATTCACTACTATCTCTCGTGGGGTTGGGAAACTATGACTCACCGTGATCTCCTTGCACCCCAACAGAGACCCGAACCCAACAGATAATGTGCTATTATGGTCACACCCAAATAGAATTGCCATGTTAGTTGCTCCGCTACCCTTTTTCATTCATCAAAAGAAAAAAAAAATTAGGGTATGTTTGGTACACTGAATGTAGATTACATTAGAAATAGTAATTTTTATTACTGAGAATAGAAGACATTGTAATGGATTGTAATGGAATAAATATTACTATTCATAAATTTGGTTGTTACATATAGAAAGCTTGTAAAAGATGATGTATAAGGAAACTCTATATTTTTAGAAATATATTAATTTTAAAACCTATTATATATACTAAGAAATAGCTATTATATCCATTTTAAAGAGAAATAACTATATTTCAATTTAAAGAATAGTCATTCGTAATAACTAATCCATGTAATAAAGATGCAACCAAATGATCGAATTGCTATTACACATGAATAACTATTTCATTATAGGAACTATTACAGCATACCAAACGTACCCTTAGTTCAAACTTCAAACACAGTATAGCAGCTCAAAACAAATTAGGGATTGTGTGTACAGTTACTCTTTAATCAAATGAGTTTTTCTACTACAAGTTCGAATATACCACAAGCTCCATGCATTTGGCTGTACAAGTCTGAATCAAGCTACAATTGACAATTGATATTATTAGAATCATTTTCCTCACTTGGTAGGTGAAGCAGTACAACCAACAAAGTGGCACTATGAACTGCTTTAATAGAAATAATAGTTCGGAAACTAAAAAGTTACATTGAATACGAAGGCAATTTTCTTTCATTTAAGGTTTTGAATTTTTACTTTTTTGTTAACTTTTTTAACATTATCATATAGTAAGTTTTTAAAAGTTCATGCCATCATTCTAATAAATATTTTACTTTAGTTTTTAGATCGAGTTACAAAAAGTACTAATTAAATAATAATGTTGGTCTAAACAGATTAGACTCACTGTCTATTTTACAGTGAAATAAAATAACATTATCATATAAGTTTTTAAAAGTTCATGTCATCATTCTAATAAATATTTTACTTTAGTTTTTGGAGTTATAAATAGTACTAAATGATGTTAGTCTAAAGTCTAAACAGATTCGACTTACTGTCTTTTTGGTAAAGAAAAAAAATGGTATTTATCATAACATACCAAATAGTGGTAGTTTGAGCCAAGGATAAATGGTTGTCTACATTTTTTGCTACCTCTATCATCTAAGAGTAAGCATCCAATAAATTGAGAGTTCATTATTTGATAATGGTGCTTGCTACTAGGATAAGACACTATTTTCACAACCTAAATATAAATATAGATAACATGAGAGAAAAACAAATTTGTTGTATACATCTAACTCACCCGGCACTATACTCCTTGATGTTTTCAACGAACTCTCACATTATAAATGTCAAGATATCGTGGTTGTGCATGCTTTGGCTAAACAAGCTCTTCAAATAAATGACCTTATTGTATGAATGGAAGACATTCCTTCCAATTTGAATGATCTTTTGATACATGATTTAATGTGATTTGTTTTCAGCATACTTAATAAAATCTCTTACATTTTCTTCTCAAAAAAAGATACAATATATAATGTATTCGAAATCTGATACTATACACTCATAAAATTATTATAGGAAACTATATTAATTATTAGGTTCATAATTTAATCAATAATTTTTTTTGAAGAGAAAATATAGTTTTTGTAAAAATATTTTTTCAATACAATTTTCCTGGCAAGTGTTTTCGTCAATACTTGGAAGTCTCAAAAAATAGATGAAACTATAAATTACACATTATAAAATAAAAATGTCCGTCCATGTCACATCGGGATGTCCGAAGTTTTTCTTTGGCTTCATCATTGGTTTCTCAATTCTCAGTACGACATAATAGAGAATTATTATGCGATGGGATGGATTAATTTTGTTTAAACAATCTAATCTAATACTGTTCATCAAAAAAATAATCTAATCTAATGCTAAAATTTTAAAATGTCCCTATTTTTTTTGTTGCCTTTTAATACTACTTGTTCTGTCGAGTCTGTTTTGCAACCAAGACCTCCCCCATCACTCTTATCAACAAAAAAAAAAAAAAGACCTCCCCCATCACCTATAATACTAGGCTTTCACTGTTTCCGATTTCTGCAGAGTCACAGTCAGTCAACTATGTTGGAATTGTTTTCTATGATTGAAATATTTTACAAAAGGACTTTGTTTTTAATTTTTTTTAAAGACTTTTTAAAATAAATATATAATAAAGGCACCAGCATTATCCTTATTAAAAAAATCTAGGAAATGAGAAATCAAAAAATTATTTTATCTATTTTAACCTATAATTTTATAATATACTTCACATTATATCTTTTATTTTAAGATTATAAGTGTGAGTACACAACTCGCACCAATCGGTTTTTGTCTGCTATGAGGAGCCAGTCCCTCACGGTTTTGTCATCGGCCCCGAGTGTGGCATTTTGGGATTTTCACCTTCTTTGAGGCTTGACACCCTTAGTCCCACATCGGTTGGAGAACCCTCTCACTCATGGTTTATAAGCTTCTGGAGCAACTGTAGTAGTGGTACACTCATGGTTGCTCCAGAAGCTTATAAACCATGAGTGAGAGGGTTCTCCAACCGATGTGGGACTAAGGGTGTCAAGCCTCAAAGAAGGTGAAAATCCCAAAAGGCCACACTCAGGGCCGAGGACAAAACCGTGAGGGACTGGCTCCCCAAAGCGGACAAAAACCGATTGGTGCGTATTGTGTACTCACAATAAGTTACAGCACATTAAAATGATTTAAAACTAACTTCATTTATATTAAAAATTAACAAAATAAAATATATTTTAACGTGTGGCTCCATTTGGGCAATGAGAGAAAAGGAGAAGGTATTTTAGGCGTAGGGATGTTCCTCCATACTGGGGATATATTTTTAGCCGACTTGGCTTTCTTTGTTCAAAAAAAGTTACTGTTTTCTTCTTAAAAAAAATCCTTGCCACATTGATCACAAGTATAAAAGTTAGATCAATTTATAAATTAAAAAAAAAAAAAAAAGGGAACAAATTTGACTGTCATACAATTGGGTTTAAAAGTGTTTTGAATAAAATTCTCCATGAGAGATTTTATTGGACATATGAACCTCCATTGTGTTTCCGCCATGATTTTGACACTCACATTAAGGTACTAATTGATATATATATATATATATATATATTTTTAAAGAATAAATGTATTCAATTCAACAACAAATTTTATGGGATAACTGATACAAAATTTTGTTAAATTTGAATAATTGGAACGGGTGTACTTCTATGGCTCATT
Source organism: Quercus robur (assembly GCF_932294415.1). Taxonomy (NCBI): domain Eukaryota; kingdom Viridiplantae; phylum Streptophyta; class Magnoliopsida; order Fagales; family Fagaceae; genus Quercus; species Quercus robur. The sequence continues at coordinate 32,268,712 of NC_065544.1, forward strand.
TGGATCTCCTACTTCTGTAAGCTCGGTTCTAGCGGGTAGAGTGCTACTATGGTTACGCTCACGTGGAAGACACTTAACTTAGATCACCTCCCTCTACCTATTTTTTTCCCATAAAAAAAAAAAAAAAAAAAAAAAAAAACCTAAAAAATTGAATATACATTGGATTGTCTAGCCAATAAAAAAAGCAAATGACTATTAAAAAGACAAAAAAAAAAAGCCTGAAATTTTATCTGAATTTAAAACTGTCTTCTTCGACTGGTTTTCCAAAAAAGAATGGAGAATTTCAAGCAATCTGGTAAGACTTGCTTGGACTTTGACAATTAAATTCCATGTGGGTTGTGGGCTACGCAAACTGTACAAACAAGAGAGGCTGAGAATGCAATGGTGTTGAATTGAGATTGAGCCAGGCTGAGACAAAAGGGAAAAGTTGGAGCAGTGTTTGTTTCCATGAAGTAAAACTACGTTGAAAGCAAAGGATACATAGATTGATAGAGATTGAAAGAGACTGGGCATCTTATATTAATCTAAATTAGTAATAATAATAGACTATAGCTTAGCTTGCAAAAATCACAACAACAAGGCAGTGTTATCGTTTTAATTAATTTTGGTTAAGGCTGTCACATTTGTCATTGACCCCATCAACCACTATTTTGCTTGAGAGAGCTCAATTTCAGAGAGATTACTGATGTCTTTCCTGATGTGGTAAATTCTCTCTCTATCTCAAGATTGAGACTCCCCCACCCACATCTATAAAAAGGTATATTTTTATGTGTGCACTGATAACTGTATTTAGAGGCTAATCAGTAAATTAAGTAATGATTAAAGAAAAATGGAATTTTTACCCGCCAAAAAAGAAAAAGAAAAAGAAAAAGAGAGCAATGCTATTGATGCAAAAAATTTCATAACAGTTGGATTAGCATGGTAAATTTTTATTAGTTTTCATTTGTGCTTACCTTTGATATTATCTTTTTATCTACCATTAACAATTTGCCACATTAGCAATTGTGAAATTTCTTATGTTAATAGACTTTCTTAAAAAAAAAAAAGAAAAAAAGGAAGAATGTTCAAATGTAATATGTAATCAATTTTTTTTTACTATTTGTTATATATATATATAAATATATATATATATATATATATATAATTCATAACATGATTGCACTTTCATAAACTGAAATGCTAGTTTTTCACTGAATAAATTGTAGCAAATGGGAAGTTTTCAACATCTCCTCCCTCCTCAAACAAAAGGAGTTGGAAATAGGATGTAAGTGGAAACAACCAATTCTTGAGAAAAGTAGTCATTTTGGCAATTGATTAATTTCAGAATACACAAGGTATATCTTTTATGTTGGTCCCCTCAGAGTTTGTATTCTAGATAAAGTTGAGAATATTAAAACCAATGGAGGAGGGGATTTGCAATCACTAAAACAAATCTTATGAAAAATTAAAATGAATATGATACAAGGAACCATCCTCTTTTTTTTTTTTTTTTTTAATTTTTTTTTTAAACAAAATAGAAATTCTACTCTAGTATAATTTAAGTGTATATGTGTGTGAAACTTCTTCTTATAAACTTGAATCCCAGCTCTTGCCCCCCACACCCCATAAGAACTTATACTTGTGGAGTGACCATCGTACCATAGGTGTGCGGTGGTGATACATAGAATAATCTTAATATATGGTTGGTTTTACAAAATTTTAGTGTCTAATTATGAAGCTATGAAACCAAGTAGTTTCACATTTACAGAATAATCTTCAAAAATATATTATGCGTGTTCATTATAAATTATTTGTCAAAGTCTTATAGATCAATGGTATTGATTGATATCATTTATGACAAAAAATATGGTTTGAATCCTTTTTCTTCCGCTTATTATAACAATCTTTTTCTTTTTAATTTTTTTTTTTTAAAGTTATAACTTATTTTGATAAGATAAAAATAAACCATATTTGACTAAGTTGTACATAAAAAAACAAGACTTTAAAATTTGTAACTAAATAATAAGTTGACTTAATTTATAAATTAAGCAGTAACAACTAACAAACAAAGGTATGTAATGTAGTGTTAAAACCCCTTTCCCTCTTCCTTGTATGTGTGTATGTGTGTTTGTTTCTAAAAAATACAAGATATGTAATGTAATAAATGTTTTTGATACTCTGTTATTCATAAAATTTCAATAATATTATTAGGGGAAAAGAGAAAAATGTATCCTTATGGGCTTAAACCTTATGAGAAATTGGAAATTTAATTAATACATCCATACTATTCTTTTTTTTTTTTTGGGGGTAAATGCATAGATTAAACATAAACCATTATGTTACAAAATAACTTAGGGGGTGTTTGGTAGGGTGTTTAAATAATAGTTTTTAGTGTTTAAACACCATGACACGTATCTTCATGATACTTTTTAATCCATATGTATTTTCATAACAATTAAACAACGATATTAGAAATCTTTAACCAAACGGATCCTTAGTTTTATCAAAAGCTAGCAAATTCTCCACCACTAGTGGTGAATTAAAAAAGAAAGTAACAAAGCTTACTATTATAATACAAGCCTTAATTTGCCCCAAGAGGGGTGGCCCAGTTGGGAGAGATCCCACATGCAAGCACAAGGTCCCTTGTTCGAGTCGTGGCGGGTACCGTGTGGGAGGAGGGTGTCCTAGCTTGCATTGTGCCTCTCCTGCTGGCTCTCTTGGGGTGTTAGGGTGAGGTCTGTGGCGTCCCGGTCACAGTAGCTATGGCTCAATCCAACATTCCCTAGCGGGGGGGTGCCCCTATTAGGTCACGCCCTGGGGGGTTAGTCACAAATGGTTGCCCCCGCCCCCCCTTTCGTTCATCAAAAAATACAAGCCTTAATTTAACCTAAGGTAGGCTACTTTCTAAATAAGATTCTCTCCAATTTATATGTAGCATAAGTTATTCACCAATTATCCCTTATTTTTATTTAGATGTAAGATATCAGACATTTAAAAATTAAATAAACTTATATTCCGTTAAAAATGAGAGAGATTTTTTATTTTAGTAATCAGAATTATTTATTAGTACACATACGAAAATAGCAATACTAATGTTTTAAATTGGGTTTATAATATATTACAGAATTATAGTACAATTACAAGAGAGATTTAGAATTCAATTGGCTTTTATTTTGTTGTGGGAAACATATAAATTTTTTTTTTCATGACCATATATTTACTTTTTTTTTTTTGGTCCGCAATCATGAATTTATTGAATTTGAAGGTTGAACTTGGGACTTTTTGCTTTTTGGGTACCCGTGGGTATGTAATAGTCCTTACAAAGAAGAGAAAAACAAAGAAATAAACATGATTATATTAAGTTATTAACAATATTAACATTAACATAACGTCCTTCCAAAGATTCACAAAACCCCAAACGCAAACCCAATAAAAAAAAAAAAAAAAAAAACCTCTCACCTGCACTGCGGCCACTCTCAAATCTCACCCTCAGTCCTCACCCACTCACACCTACTCTCTCTTTCTCTCTCTCAAAACCCAGAAAAATATCACACACACTCTTCTTCTTCTTCTTCTTCTGAGAATGCTGAAGAATCTTCCACAAACCCATTTCTCCATTCTTGTTTCTTCAAAAATTTATTGATCTCCTTTTGCATTATGAACCCCACTTGGGTTTTGTGTTGAAACTTCAAAACTTTGAAACAGAAACAGAAACAGAAAACCCTTGTTGGGTTCAGAGGCAATGTGAGAGTGAGAGAGAGAGAGAGAGAGAGAGAGAGAGAGAGGAAAACTTTTTTCTGTTGACAAAACCCATCTATAATGGTGGCTGCTATTTCTGAAGCAGCAGCTACTTCCACAAACCCCAAAGAAAGAGAAACCCATCATCATCATCTTCAAAGGCCTCCTCTTCTTCCTTCTGAGAAAGACAATGGCTTTGCAAACCCAAATCCTCGAAGACCCAGAGGCCGACAAGTCTCTTCAAGGTACATGTCTCCTTCTCCTTCTACTACTTCCACTTCAACTACAACTACTTCTTCTTCTTCCTCTTCTTCTTCTACTACTTCTACTTCTAGAAGATTCCAATCTCCTTTACTTTCTCGCTCCTCAAATTCCACACATGTATCTACTCCTTTACCTTCTTCCACGGCTCCGAAGCGGTCCCAATCGGCGGACCGGCGGAGACCCATTACGCCTCGGCCCATGACGGCGATCCCCGACGCAAGACACGGCAATGTGGCCGAAGTATCGGCGGCTACGAAGCTTTTGGTCACTTCTACTCGGAGTTTATCGGTGTCGTTTCAAGGTGAGGCCTTTTCGCTTCCGATTAGCAAGACAAAGGCGCAGACTCCGGCAACTCCGAGCTTGAGCAATGGGAGGAAGGGCACGCCGGAGCGGCGGAGGGGGACTCCGGTTAGAGGAGGAGATCAGGCGGAGAATTCTAAGCCACTTGAGCAGCATAGGTGGCCTGGTAGGACCCGGCAAGCGAATTCAGGGGCTGCGGCTAATTTGAGCTCTAAGAATCCGTCTTTGTTTAGGAGTTTGGATTGTGGGAATGGTGTTAGTGTTGTTGATAAGAGGATAGGTGGAATGGGATCTGGGATGGTTGTTAAGGCATTGCATAATTCATTGATGGTTGATGAGGGTAGAAGGGCTTCTTTTGATGGTAGATTGAGCTTGGATTTGGGCAATGCTGAGTTATTGAAAGTTTCTCAGCAAAACCCAGATGCCAATTCTGTACATGAGTCTTCTGTGCCTTCTGATCTCACTGCATCTGATACTGATAGCGTGTCCTCTGGTAGTACTTCAGGAGTGCAAGATGTTGGGGGGGTTGTTGCCAAGGGAAAACCTCGAGGGATTGTTGTGTCGGCGAGGTTTTGGCAGGAGACTAATAGCAGGTTGCGGCGCCTGCAGGAACCAGGATCGCCATTACCAACAAGTCCTGGGTCAAGAATGAGTGTGCCAGGAAAGTTTGGTCAGTCGAAAAAGTTTGTTAGTGATAGCCCAATGTCTTCTCCTCGAACAATGGCTTCACCTATTAGGGGAGGATCGAGGCCTGCATCGCCAAATAAACTTTGGACATCTTCAGCTTCGTCTCCTTCGAGGGGGATTGCTAGTCCTTCTCGGGTCAGGAATTCTGTTACTGGCTCGTTAAGTTGTAATTCAAGTAGTACACCTTCAATTCTCAGTTTCTCTGTTGATATTCGGAGAGGGAAGATGGGGGAAGAACGGATTATTGATGCACACTTGTTGAGGCTTCTGTATAACCGGTACTTGCAATGGCGGTTTGTAAATGCAAGGGCAGATGCAACCTTCAAGGTGCAGAGACTGAATTCTGAGGTATGGTTATCAGGCTATTTCAATATAGTAATATACTGATTGTGGTATCTTCTTTTATTCTTCTAATTCAATTAATGTTTGTATAGACTTGGTTTCCATTAGTCAGAGATGATTTGGACTTGTCTTTTAGTGTCATCTTGAACACTTCTACATGACAGTAGCAAGTTTAAAGCAACAATTACAATGCTTTAAATGTTAAAATGAAATCATAGTAGCACCTCAATACTTCCCTGTTGGATTCCTTTTCTTAGAGAGCACTGAATTTTTTTGTTCAATTTAATATTTAACTAGTTGGTAATTCATGCAAGGCATAGTAAAGTATAACAAAATATAATTTTTTTTTCTCTTTTATTTTTGTCTAAATATGAAATTTGATAATTATTGCAATTACTAATAGGAATTTATAATGATTGCATATTTGTGTTGGTATATAGAACTATCTATTCTATTCTACCATATAAAGAAAATATGGCACGACTATTTATCAAAAAAAGAAAAAAGAAAATGTGGCTTGCAAAGATTCTAAATTATATATAGTAATAGAATTTCAAATCAATTAAAAAATATGTGTTAGAATAGTAATGTATAAAATTGTGAGGATTCAAAAGCTTATGTGGAAAATATTATTAGCTCAACCAAAAGTCAATTGTATTCGGTTATATATATATATTTGGCGTTAGATAATTCGTTTATGACCTTCAACATCAAAGATGGGTTTGAGAATTTAGCAAGTTTTCAGATTCTATACATTGAATGTAACTGTATGGTGAGATGCATATTGTTTGATAGAAATGGCATATTGCAAGTGGTGATAACACAAAAGGATATAACTGTTCATTTGAGAATTGTAGACTGAATATTAGGGGGGAAGGATCTTAAGCAATTTGCAATGGTGCTTTTAGGATGTTCAAGTATTAAAGTGACACGCAGACCTAAGCAGTCACTACTCACTAGAGATAGAGCCAGGCTAGACGATGATGAAGGATGCTGCATTCTCAATTGGAAGGACTTTATGATTTCTATTGATGTCTTTATTTAAGCCTCTATATGGCGTACTTAATTGCACCTCAATTTCTTGAGCTTCCAGTAGTAAAAAAGAAATTTTTTAATATTATGGGTTGGTGAATTTTTAAATGGTTTATCACTCTGTAAGATTGGGTACTGTGAACCCCATTGCATGGCTATTCTAAGTGGTCTTTATGATTTAAGGAAAGCTGGATGGAATTAGTGTGCCGTCAGACAAGAAACTGTTCAGGATTGTGCGGCCAACTGGAGCAAGTATTTGACCGTAATTGCAGACAATCATTATATACTTTCACATGGCTTTGTAGGCATGTGGAAAATGAATGAGACTCTTTTAATCCTGCACCCCTTTCTTGTCATTACTATGAATTGAAAGAGAGCTTTCATCCTTGTCTTTACACTAGTAAATACACATTGTGGATTAAGCAGACTTGTTATAAAGAGGTGGAGAGTAAGGTTAAGGAGGATTGTTCTTAGTTCCAATTATTCTATGTTCAATTGGGTAGTTGATGTAGCCATGGAAACTTAATTTGTTACTGCTTTGCAAATTTTTCTATTCAAGATTTATTTTGCTAGAATGGCAGTTGATTCAAGAACTTAGATATTCTAAACTTAGATTGGTGCTGGGAAAGGAGAAGATTCTTGTGGCCTACTATAATTACTTCAGTTTAAGTGGCTAATTGCAAAATGGGTTGTGTTAAATTCCTTTCAAGTTTGTCAGTGTTTCTAATACCAACCTTATCTACATCTACTTATCAAAACGTAAAAAATGAGTAGGTTTATTAAATGATTTTTGTTCATATTTTATGCAGTAACCCAAAGTGTGCCTTTTTTCAGACATCTAATTATCCTTTCCTTTCTTGCCTCATAATGTTGCACAAGATTTATATAAGCTCAGGATTTGGTTATTGTTATTAGATTTCCTGTTTAGCTGCAAACAAACCTGATCATAATTGCCCAATTCCTTATAAGATTACTCATCAGATTGTTTGAGATCTATAATCTAGTACACCCATTTAAGGAATCTTGATTTTCTGTTTGTTGTGATAATTTCAACTAATGCATTGATACTTTCTGTTTGGTTTTTCTTTTTCTTTGTGGTCAGTGTGTTTTAACTATGCTAGGTCATTGTTTTTAATTTCAGAACTTGCTGTCACATCCTAGTAAAAAAAAAATTTGTGGTTGCATCTCTGGCCGCATTTGATGTAGATAAATCAGTTAGCTGCTAAACTTTTCAAAATGATCATGGCAATATTTAGTCCACTGGTCTTATCTGAATGTTTTTCTTTGCATCAGAAAAATCTATGGAATGCATGGGTAACAATTTCAGAACTACGGCATTCTGTCACACTTAAAAGAATCAAGTTACTATTGCTGAGGCAAAAGTTGAAGCTAACTTCCATCCTCAGGGGACAAGTAAGATTCAGAGTTTTACATCATTTAAATCAGTTCCATGTTTGTTATCCACTTGGCTCTTAAATTCCCAGTGACTTTGAATGTGGTATATAATTGGAAATATGATCTGCTTGTCCAGTTATATAAACTTTAGGAAAGGTAATCAATCATTCACATTATAATGTAGAAACCCAGTGACAAGTTAGATTCAGGGATTTACTTTATTTAAATCAGTTTGATATTTATTAAGCACTTGGCTTGTAAATACCCATTGACTTTGAATTTGGTACATGGAAATCCACTTGTCCAGTTATATAAACTGTAGCCTGTGGGAAAGCCGGAAAGCTATTCAATCATACACATCTATTTAATGTTGAAAATTTTGGGGAACTATTTTTTGCTCAGCCTTGAGCAGTGTCAAATTTTGTGGAGGCTTTCTTGCAAGTGAAAGAAAGTATTGGTTTCTTTCTTCTATTTAGCACATATGAATTACAGTCACATTCTTTTTTTTTTTTTGATAAGTAATAAGAATAGTATTAATCATGAAAAAAGAACGAATAAAGCAAATACAAGGTGTTCATTATGGTGAACACAAGAAAAAGCAACAAAAAACAACAAAGATAGAAAAAGCAGCTTAGGGGATAATACTAAGGGAAGAAAGAAACTCAATGACGGAAGAACAAGTCGAAGAACCCCAGCTCCTAGACCAATCAAACAGAGCACTATGGCATATGGCTTGTAACTGAACATTCGATTTCTCTTTAGCCTCAAAAGAGTGCCGATTTCTTTCCATCCAAACAACTCACATCAAACAACCAGGAACCACATTCCAAATGTCCGAAGAAAATTTCCCCAACCAAAAACTCCAACAAGACACCAAACTCTTCACAGAACCTGGCATGACCCATTGGATCCCAAATACCTGTAAGATTCGTACCCACAACGAGTGAGCTACAGGACAGTATAGGAGAAGATGATCCACAGTTTCCTCATTACAGCAGCACATACAACATCGATTCACCAAAGGGAGACCCCGGAGCATCAGATTATCCAAGGTAAGTATCCGACCATGTGCTGCTGTCCACATGAAAAACCCACCCTTTTAGGAATCTTAACAAATCATGAAGTGAAACCCATAAATATTAATTTAGTAACATGAACCTAAAACTGTCTGCTGCCATTAAAACATAACTAAAATAGAGAACTTGTTAGAAATGGCCACCCTAGATTACTAGTTAGTGTTCAGATTTTGGACAATAAAGGGACAGCTACAGGACAGAATAGCAACAGAAACATTGAAATTCTAGACCTCCAGTCCCATTCTGTAATTCAAATCCCACTGCTAGCAGCAAATTGGAAGTTTTACCAACATGAGTTTCCCGTCATTAAGAAGTAGTCAAGCAACAATTTGGTGGCTTTTTACCAGGCTGCTACAATTCTTTATTCAGGCCTTTTGACATGAAACAACAGAGATCACGTTCAAAGAATCTTCCACCCCAAGTTCTTTGTAGTCCCTTTTGAATCGTTTAGATGTTCAAGCTTTACTCAGTGCCAATATGAGATCAGTACAGTATGTTTTCTGTTGTTGGGTGGTGGTGGGGAACTAGAAAAACAATGGTGGCAAAGGAGATAAAGGAAAGAATAAAACTGCATTTGTTCAAAATTCAAATCCTAGAGATTTCAACCGTAATAACTGTGATACCTGCAAGGAAAGTATTCAAGGACAGAGGGAGCAACTTGGGGCGAAGATTTTGTCAACAATAAATGGAATTGAGAGTAATGGTATAAAAACTGAGTTGACCTTGGATCTTTTTATGCGTATGGAGTGTGGGAAAGATGGGAGATGGGCTATAGTGTGGTCTGAGGTTAATGAAGTGGGCCTAAAAGTGGTGCAACCTCTAAAGCCCACTGTTCATAATGTTATTACTTCTATCCCACTTAATACAGCCAAGCCCAAATCTGTTTGGAGGCCATGCCAAAGCCATACTTTGGTAAACCCAGCCCACAGTCAGTGTTTAAAATCTGGGTTAGCTACCACAGTGATCTCACACATTACGACCAAGCCTTCAAACTCAGGTTCGAAATCGCAAGATGCGATGGTTTTCTCATCAGTAGTATCGGTCAGCTCAGGAGCCAACAAGCCAGTTTCGGCAGAGACCCACCCCGATGGTGCACATTCGGTGCATTCCGATTCAAGATATGCCACTATCACAAAACTTGTACCTTTGTCTCTTGTCTCACCATCTGTATCGGCAAGCCCAGGTACTGACAAGTCAATTTCATATGGTTCTTTCTTGGTGCCTTCCGATACCAGTTCTGACAGCGAATTTGCTGTTCTTCAAAGTAAGTATTCTGTCCTCGCATGCTATTGAACCTAGTAAGACTTGGGGTACATCAAAAAAATGGGTTCTCGAACTCAGAGATGGGAGACAAGTGGTGGTACCAATTGAGATCAAAAGCCAATTGATAGATAGTGCTTTGGTTTCTGATGTTGATGTGGAACAAAAGGAACTTATTAATCCAGGGAATAGGCTTCGGATTATACAAAGTAATTCTAAATGGGATACGGTGCTTGTGGAGGATGTCGATTCCAATTGTTCTTTAGAAGACGTTGGTGATTTGGTTGATGTATGTCAGCACTATGAGGATTCTTTAGAGCCATTGAGCGTAACCCCTTTGGCTATGTCAAGTTCAATGGAGGCTCCAGTTATAAGGGATCATTCGGACAGGGTTGAAGATGTTTCACCACAAATGTCTCAATGGTTTCAAAGTAAATTCCAGGGGTTTGATGATTTTTTGGAGACTTCAGTTGAAGGGTTGGAAGAAGTGGCAACAAGTTTTCTCTTGGCTGCTGAAGCGAAGATGAAACAAAGGAAGTTTGAGTTGTCTGCTCAAAAAAAGAAAATAAAGGGAGGCAGGAGGGGTTTACGGGAACTATAGAGCTTAACTATGGAGCTTATTTAGTTCTGTTAATTATGACTCTTCTTTAGTTGGGCCTTGCAGTGTTAATAGGGAGAGGGCTTTGATTGTGTCTAAATGAATTTGAAGATTTTATCTTGGAATGTGAGAGGCCTGCATGAAAGGGATAAAAGGCTTCAAATTAAGAACCTTATCAGAATGTGGCAAGCTGACATCATATGTATACAAGAGACAAAGATGGAATTGATTACTGGGGGATTTGTTAGAAGTTTATGGGGTTGCCACTATGTGGATTTGGTGTACTTGGGTTCTTTGGGCGCCTCAGGAGGGATTTTGGTTATGCATAGTAGGGTAGTGGAGAAGCTTAAAGAAGCTGTGGGGCACTACTCAGTTTCTTGCAGATTCAAGAATGTGGGTGATAATTTTTAATGGGTATTCACTAGTGTTTATGGTTCTAATGTGGATAGGGAGCGTAGATTGTTGTGGGAGGAATTGTCGGGTCTTCATAGTTGGTGGAACGTGCCTTGGTGTGTATCAGGGGATTTCAATGTTGTTCGTTTCCCAACGGAGAGATTGGGGACTGTTAATTTTACTCAAGCAATGCATGACTTCTCAGATTTCATTTTTGTGCATGGTTTGTTGGATATCCCTATGACAGGTGGTAGGTATACATGGTCCAATTCCATCTTTGGATCCAGGATAGATCGTTTCCTTTTTTCTCCTGATTGGGAAGATCATTATCCCAATATGTCACAGAGGAGGTTGGCATTATCTTGGAGGGTGGTGCAATTCAAAAGGGACGAAGACCTTTTCATTTTGAGAATATGTGGCTCCAGGTGGAAGATTTTGTGGGGGAGGTGAAAGATTGGTGGGATTCTTATCAATTCCAAGGTACACTTAGCTACAGAATGGCCATGAAATTAAAAGCCGTGAAGGCAGACTTGAAGAAGTGGAACGAATTGGAGTTCAGAAATGGCTGTAAAAAAATACAACTGTGGAGTGATTTGAATGCTTTGGATGCAAAAGAGGAAGTGGTAGTTCTATCAGAAGAGGAGAAGTTAGAGAAGGCAAGGCTTCAAACAGAATTTAAAAAAAATCAGCCTTTTGGAAGAGATTAGTTTGAGGCAAAAATCAAGAATGCTCTACTTGAAGGATGGGGATAGCAACACAAAGTTCTTTCATCAAATGGCTAACTCGCATAGAAGAAACAATGCAATTACTAATCTCAAGGTTGATGGGGTCCTGACTTTTGATCATCAAAAAAGTATAGAGGATTGCATTATTTAGTTTTATAAAAATTTATTTACGAAACATAAAGTCTATCGCCCACATCTAGATGTGCTTCCTAAAATCTATGATTACAAGGCTGGCTGGTTGGTGAGGCCTTTTGATGATGTAGAAGTTTTTGGGATAATTAAAAACTTTGAGGGGGATAAAGCTCTGGGCCCAGATGGTTTCCCTGTGGCTTTTTTCCAAGCTTGCTGGGATGTTATCAAATCAGATCTCATGGAGATTTTTCAAGTTCTTTTTGAGAGAGGTCAGTTCGAGAAAAGTTTAAATGCAACCTTTTTCTCCTTGATTCCCAAAAAGTTAGATGCTGTAGAGGTGAAAGATTTTCAGCCTATTAGTCTGATAGGGTGGGTTTACAAAATTATTGTTAAAGTATTGGCTAATAGGTTGAAAGAGGTGATTGGGGATGTTATTTCGGAGTCTCAAAATGCCTTCATTAAGAATAGGTAGGTTCTAGACTCATGTCTCACTGCAAATGAATGTTTGGACAGTAGGCTGAGATCAAGAATTTCGTGGGTGTTATGCAAGTTGGATGTGGAGAAGGCTTATGATCATGTGAATTGGGGTTTCCTAATTTATATGCTTGAGCGGCTTGGGTTCCCAGAAAAATGGAGAAAATGGATTTTTTATTGTATATCCATGGTCAGATTCTTAGTTTTGAATAATGGAGCTCCATCTGGTTTCTTTGAGAATTATAGAGGCTTATGACAAGGTGATCCTTTGTTTTCATTATTATTTGTTGTTGTTATGGAGGTAGTTAGCAAAATGATGGATAAGGCGGTGACGGAAGGTCGATTTTTTGGATTTAGTGTGGGTACCTCCACAGGTGATCGCTTACAGGTAACTCATCTTCTCTTTGTAGATGATACGTTGGTTATGTGCGATGCTAATATTGACTAGATGTTGTTTTTGCACCTGATTTTGTCATGGTTTGAGATTTTATCGGGATTGAAAATTAATTTGGATAAGTCTGAACTAGTTCCTCTGGGTGTGGTTCCAAATTTTGAGATGCTAGTAGATGCGTTGGGTTGTAAGCAGGGCTCACTTGCTATGAAATATTTAGGCCTTCCATTGGGTACAAAATGGAAAGATAGAGGGAGATTGGTGCTCTAATTCTATTCCAGGCTCCTATGGGGTGAGTTTATGGAAAACTATTAGTAGTGGTTGGTCTACTTTTTCTCGCTACATTCAGTTTCAGATTGGAGATGGGACTAGAGTGAAATTTTGGCATGATGTCTGGTGTGGGGATAATCCTTTGAGTATGTGTTTTCCAAATTTATTCAGAATTAGTAATGATAAAGAGGCTTATGTGACTGATCTCGTGCAGTTTCCTAATGGGGTTCTTTTTTAAGACTTAGAATTCTTGCGAGAAATTAATGATAGGGAGTCGGATTCTTTGTCTATTTTTTGGAATGTTACATATGGAGTCTCATTGAGAGGTATTGGTGAGGATAAGATGTGTTAGACACCTGTTAAGAGCAAGGGCTTTGAGGTAAGCAGTTACTATTACGCTTTGTTGGGTGTATGTACTCAATCCTTCCCTTGGAGAAGTATTTGGAAGCAAAAGGTTCATTCCAGAGTTGCATTTTTTTGTTTTGGAGAATCGGTAGACCATCTTTTACTACAATGTCCTATTGTTTACGAGTTGTGGTCCATGGTGTTCACCTTGTTTGGTATCCATTGGGCGATGCCAAAGACTGTAGTTGAGCTCCTTGCTTGTTGGCAAGGAAATTTTGGTCATCATCGTAATGGTGTTATTTGGATGGTTGTCCCCCATTATTTGATGTGGTGCATTTGGCGGGAGAGAAACAACTGGTGTTTTGAAGATTCTAAAGGGACTATAGCTGATTTAAAACTTTTCTTCTTTAAAACTCTATCGGACTGGATGTCTATCATAGGAAGTCATTCTATTTTTTGGGTATATGATTTGATGGATGCTTGAATTTCCTTTACTTATCAAAAAAAAAAAAAAGAAAAAGTTTTTTGTTGTTGGGTTCCCAAGGCAGACAACCTTTCAAGTAATAAGGCTTTGGACTTGCCTGCTGAACTCTTCCCATTCTTACATGAAAATTCGGGAAAATTACACTTTACCACTCTAAACTATATCTCAAATTACACTTTGAACCCTAAACGTTCAGAATGCACGCTTAGCATCCTAAACTATAACCCATTTTACACTTTGCACTCTACCGTCACTTCTTCCGTTGTCTTGGACAACACCATGTGAAAAAAAACCCAATTTCCCCTCTTTTCAATCCCTTAAAAACAAAGTAGAAATTACACTTTACCATTCTAAACTATACTCTCAATTACACTTTACACCCTAGAATTTTGTTTTCCATCCAAAATAACGCCAGAATTGACGACAAGGTGCAAAGTATAACATAGATTATAGTTTAGGGTGCTAAGAGCATCCACAGCAGTGGATCTATATTTTTAGCTTTTTAGCTACACAAAAAGTCACTTTATCTATTTTACCTCCACACATGCTGCAGCAGTGGATCTATTTTAGCTTTCAACCCAATAAAATAATATAAACATCCTAATAAAATAATATAACCACTATAATAAAATAATATATCCCACTACCAAAAAAAACCTCCACAGCACCATCCACAACCACCTCTACCATTAGCCACACCCACAACCACCACCACCACCACCACCGGCCACAACCACCATTCTACTTTGGCAGCCACAACCACCATTCTACTTTGGCAACCACAACACAACATAGAAAAAAAAAAAAAAAAACATAAACAAAACCACAACCACATTCACAAATTCCACAAACACCATTTCTATTCTCAATTCATTGAATCAATCGCTTCTAAACAACGATTCCAGGCACCAAGCTCCCGCCCTGAGCTGTGGGACCCAGATTCTTGATCTTAACCGTGGCGGAGGAGCTCAGATTCTCCGTCTTGATCTTCGTGTTTCGAGCTGAGCCGAACCGGAGCCTCCACCTGTGTTGGCGATGTCAAGGCGAGCTGTGGTGAAGGTGCGAATGGAGGAGTCGTCTTCATCGGAGTTTCAGTGTTTGCGGCTTCAGGGGCTTCCTCGTCGGAATCGTTGTCAGAATCAATGTGGGTGATGGGGCTTGGGGTGGGTCAGCGAGCTGGGTTGGCGGAACAGATCGGCGATGAGTGAGTTGGCCGGCGAGCTGAGGGATGAGGGAGATGAGGGAGCTGGCCGGCGAGATAGAGAGAAAAAAAAATGGAGGAAGAAAGAAGAAAGAAGAGAAGCCGGAGAGAGAGAGAGAATAGGAAATGTATATTTAATTGGAGAGGAGAGAGAATTGTAATAAAAAAGTTTTTTTTTTTTTTACTTGTGAGCTACAGTGCACATCTATTTTTAGCTGAGGAGCTAAATCTTTTTAGATTTAGCTCCTCTGCTGCATGGTGTTTTTTGTGATAAAGAGCTAAAAAAATACCATTATACCTATATAGCACCACTGCTGTGAATGCTCTAACTATGTATTCTGAAAGTTTAGGGTGCAAAGTTTAATTTAGAGTATAGATTAGGGTGGCAAAGTGTAATTACCCTTGAAAATTCTTTCTAAGTGTGCATTCCTTTTGTCGCTTCTCCTATGATTTTAAGCTTGGGGTAAAGAATTTATTAACCCTAATACTCATTTATTATTTAAAGGTTGTGCGGAAAGTGTAATCGGACCAAAGACCCTTATATCTCATACAATCTTTACTCATAACATGTGATATACATGGAAGATTAATTTGTTACTACTTTGCAAATTCGTCTATTCAGGAGTTATTTTATTGGGCCCACAGGTGAAGTCCAATTGAAGTAAAAGTCATGTAGTTTTAATTGTTTGGTGATATGTATCTAGGACTAAAACAGCTTTTAATTATTCAAGTGATGCCTGTCTTGGTCACTTTAAGGAAAAAAAAAGGGGTTTTGGGGGTGTTTTTGTGGGGAGGGGGGTGGGGGTGGGGGTTGGTGGGAAACCCTTAGAGGAATCCAGATGACCGAACTTAAAGTTGTAATTAATCTTTTGGACTGAATTCCACTCATGTCATTAAATGAGCTGGTGAGAGGTCTTGAGGCCCTAGGAATATGGCTATCTCAGAATAAAGAGTGTGATAAGCTAAGTATGACCTTGTTTATTGATTTATCCATTTTAAGGTTTTTATGTGTTCATTTGAGAATTGACTTTATTTCTATAACAGTGGTCCCCAGGGATCCCAGACATGGGATCCTTGGGAGAGCCACCAACTCCAACTAACAAGCTTTCTCCCCCCCTTAGAGTTTGTTCGTTTAGTTTTTCTGATTATAAGGTTTTCACATGCTGCTCTGTGGGCTGGTTGTGTAGTACAGTAGTAGTGGTAGTTTTCTGATTTTTTTCCCCCTCCTTTTAAAGGAGAGCTGATCCTGGTATGTCATTCTTATCCTGCAATGAACTCTTGGTTTTTATTTTGTATTTTATCCAAAAAATAAACCTTACAAATGGTCTGAATTAATATGTTGGAATTTTGGATGCTGACTTTCTTTGACTTAATAATTTTATGTTTGTTATCATTAATTTAAGGAAGCACTTCACTAGATGATTTCCCTGTCAGACAAAAGTATTTTTGCTTTGATCACTGCTATTTGTTTTATAATATTTTTTTTCTTTAAATCATAAAAGAAGTTTGTTTTACTTGTTGAATGTAGTTGAATTATTTGGAAGATTGGGCCCTTTTAGATAGAGATCACTCTAATTCTTTGCAAGGAGCAACTGAAGCATTGAAGGCCAGTACGCTCCGTCTTCCAGTTGTTGGAAAAGCAGTAGTATGTACCTTCTCCTTTCATCTTGATTTTTGTAGATAAATATCAGCTTATCAAAGGCTCAGATATTGGTGCTGTTGAGGTTGCTAATGAGCTTAACTTTAATTTTACAGGCTGATATTCAAAATCTGAAGGATGCTGTGGGTTCAGCAGTTGATGTGATGCAGGTGATGGGATCCTCAATATACTCTCTTGTTTCAAAGGTAATCTCTTTCTTTTTATTTTGAATTTGTTTCTCCATTTCTTAGGCACTATGCAGTAGTTCATCTGTTAATGACATTATACTTGCAGAAATAAATTCTTACTAAAATAAGAAAATACATATAACTTGTGTTCTGGCTTTTATAATTTTATGGGTAACGCACTCCGCCTTTGTTGGTGCTTGGTGTTCCTATTTTTTTTACATTTTTGGTTTCAAGCCAAAAGAAGAGAAGGTTTTAGGTAGGTTGTAGCAAACATAAAACTTAGTCATAATGTATTGAGTATGAATCTATGAGTGCAAAAGTGCATGGTGGAGTCACCTCATCTGCATGAGCACCTAGAAACTAGCTTGCTAGTCATCATTTATATCATGGTTTTAAAACCTGATCGGACTGGCCAGTCAGATCAAGTTAACTGGGAACCAGTCACTATTCCGGTTTTTGAGACCCACAAAATTCGTAAAACTCAGCTTTTTGTTAGGAACCGCTCAAACTGCTGTAAAATTGGCCAGTTTGCTAAATTGGGCACAAGTTTTCTGGTCAGATCTGGTTTTCTTCCATGGAAAATTTTGCTTAAAAATGCTGCCGACAGTCAAAGTATGTCAATCTTGTTCACTGTGGGAAGCATCACGTTGTTTGTTGAAAGTCCAAAGTGCTAGAAGCCCAAGCCATTGATCCCATTCGTCAGATTTTTATTCATTTTTATTTGCGATTTTGGTTGGAGAGAGAGAGAGAGAGAGAGAGAGAGAGATGTTTTTTATTTTTAATATAAATAAATAAGCCTTGGTACCTATCCAAAAAAAGAAGTAAAGCCTTGGTTATGAGTTATTACAATGACTGTGTATGAAACTTTTTGTTTTGTTTGTTTGTTTTTTTTAATTGAATGTGTCTAAAGTACCATTTTTCTTTTATTGCATGAGTAGATTGGACTTTTTAGGATATTGTAATATTTGAAATGATAAGGAAATATGTACCTAATTATTGTAATAAATTGTGAAAATCATCATCTTAACTCTAGTTAAGATAAACTTGAACCTATTTAGATATTTTTTTAGTCAAGATTGCTAATATTTTACACATTTATTTTATTTATTTCCATAGTAATTACTAATTAGTTGTTAGAATAATTAGTATGTCATCATGGTTTGATCTACGGTCAAACCTTGCTCTGATTTTAAAATCTTGAACCTGTCCAGTTTCGGATCTTTTAATGGATTGTTTTTAAAACCATGATTTATACACCAATTGTTTTGAATTCAGGTGAAACTAGGGTTGTGAAAAACCCATGCAAACCCATCCCACATGCCCAACCTAATCTAAGTTCTAACCCAAGCCTTTCTATTGATTTCGTTGACCATTTTGGTCAACACCGGATTCATCATGGCAAACCCGTTCCTTTTCAATTGGATATTGGATGGAGGGAGGTTTGGCCAATAAATCTAACTGGCCAATTTCTCTCTCTCTCCTCCTAGGGCAACCCTTGTTTATATGTGAGATGATCTTGATTGTGGCTGTGGGAGGCCAATCCAACATCAGCAAGGCTGAGTATCTGTCGGGCAGCTTGCTGTTGTTGTCAACTCGCTAAGTTAACGATACCTACTGGATCTGACTGATAATGACTGTTTGATTGATAACCTGATTGTCATCAGTCGGCATTGGGTGCTGATGTTTGAATCTGAGGTGATCGGGTTGGGTGGAGAGTTCTACATAAACCAACCACACCTGACCATGAACACCCCCATGTGAAACCATGATGCTTTGGAGATTTATTTTCCATTTCTAGCCATTTCAAATTTTATATAGTTCCATTCCTACCCTTAACCATTTATGTTTATTTTCTCTGCTTTATAAGCAATACACTCATCTAGTGCCCGTGTGCTTGGCATGTGTGGTTCACTAAAGATATGTATTATACTAAAGGAATTTGAAGAATTCTAGCTGAATCTACGATATTGCTGTGGCTCATTGGCACTGCCCCCTGGTCTCTCCCATGGAGAAAGTCTAGGTTGAAATTCCCCCCCACTTATTGTAAGCAAACAAAACTTTAATGACTAAAATCAATGAAAAAGTTTGTGAGTTCAGCATTTAAATTAGAATTATCAGAATTGACATCATTACTTCCTCAGCTGAGATATAGTGTGTGTTTGGCTCCAGCTTAAAAAGCCAGCTTATTTTACTATTCAGCTTATTTTTGCTACTATTCATGGGCCTCATTACATTTTTTTGTACTATTTATGGGTCCCACTGTATTATTTCAACTAACTTTTACCTTTAATTACAGTACTTTCAACAAAAAGTTTTTAGTTTCAGTAAAATAAGCGAATCCTAAACAGACCCTAGTGAGGGTGATTATTTGGCTCTAGCCTCTAGGCTCTGAATCATATATTTCTAATTAATCTCACCTAAAGATGGGTGTGTTTCATTGTCTTATCTATCAATGGGTTGGATCCCCTGTGCCTCAAAATACCAAACACAAAATTCTCTAGCACTGGCGTGTCTTTTACATTTTAAGTTTTTAACCCCTCATTAGCCTGAGTTGTCCCAAGATGTTTGGTCCCAGTTTCTATGTCATTTTTAAAGTTCGGTGAATAGAGGTCGGATCTTGGTGTGATAGCGAGCGCCTTCACCAAAAACGATAGGTTGTGGATTCGAGTTTGGGAACCAGCGTCTTGAAAAAAGTTAGGGGTATGACTGCCTACCAACCTCTCTTGGACCTTGCAAAAGGAGTTTTGTGCATTGGTTACGACCTTTTTTAAAGTTTGGTGAATGAGGTTGGTACTTGTTTAGATGTGCAAAGACAGTAGTTTGAGTCAGTTGGAATTGTTCCTCAAACCTGAACTTAAATCACTGACTGCAAAATGGTGCTTGTGTGTCATTTACTTTCATTAACTTTCAAGGACTTTGTCTTTAGATCTTTGCTACAGTTTTTCACCATAATATTGGAAAATAAGCTACTCAAATCTATTGGGCCTTGGGTAAATACTGCAAAAAGTGGACTGTGCAGAAATGTTCTTTCAAATAGATTGACGAAAAGCCATTTGCATATACTTCACCTTATATTGGCAAATCTAATAATGTTTCTAAAACCATTTTCCATTCACAGGTGGAGGAAACGAACTCCTTGGTGACTGAACTTGTGAAGGTGACCGCAAAAGAACGGATTTTGCTTGAGCAATGCAAAGATTTTTTGTCAACTTTGGGGGCCATGCAGGTAAATTTGGCTCTTAGTTTTCCCCATTCTACTTTCATTTTATAATTTTATGAGCATTATCATCATAAATCTTCTAACAGGTCAAGGACTGTAGCTTGAGAACGCATATATTACAACTTAACCGAGTACCAACAACTACCAGCAGCCTGACTACACGTGTGTAGAACTGATCTTATTTGACGATTCACTCTTAATGCTAACTTTACACGCAACCTTTCCCTTATCCACCGGGTGGAGGCAGCACTGGAGGTAATAAGAATGGATTGATTAGCTAGTTTTGGCTTCTCATTTTGCATTTTTGGAACCTTATTTTGGTCTTCTGTGCCATCTATCTTGTGTATCTTTGTATGTGAAGATTACAGAAAATCGCTCTTCTTCTTACTAATTAGCTGTACACAATTATTCATCCACCCTTCAAGTCAAAAGGAAATAGATATGTATATATGTAATGTTCTTATCGCTGTTAAATAGTTCATCTTTATATTCTTCATTTTGTCATGTGAATGTGCTCTTCTGTTTGATTATTTGTGATCGTTTCAACGACGCTGCCATTATTTTCATGTTAAAATCGATACAGTTATTCAAGGAGATTGCTAGTGCCAAAGCTTTATATTGCATAACAAAAATGTCAAGGATTAAGATTTGAAATTGGCTTTAAGTAATGCACAAGTTCCAAATAATTGAATTAAAAACAATAACTCGGCCTTGAGTCGTTAAGTATCCATAAAATTTTCTCAAAGGGTGTTTTTTGGCATGGATGCAAAAAGTTGCGTTAATATGTCACGGTAAAGTCAGCGGATGGACGTTTTTTCTTCTTCTTTAGATGAATGTTGTGGGTGATTTTTCTATTAGCAGTTAATCGACAGTTGTAGAGTTGTAGTTAAAATGTATGTATGTTGTCTATTTATGACCCCAAGTTTCAGAAATCCATTATCAATGAAAGCTGTAGCTTCATTTTATTTTTATTTTTTGGAGACTTATGCTGTAGCGTTATTTTTTGTTTTCTTGCTAAGAGTTGTATCATCATTTGTTGTTTAATCCTACGTTTGTAAAATCGTTATCTTAAACTGCACGTACTCGTTTGATAATTATCTCAGTACAGAAATTTTACACCCATACATAGCAAAGCAAGTGGTCTAAGCTCAAGCTTTTCTATCATTGTTATCATCATTAATGTTCTCTTTCTGATAATGAGAGCATCCTCACACGGTAATACTGACACCGCACAAACAGATGATTCCCAATCAAATCCTTGGTGGCAGGCCACAAAGAGAGTCGATCTTGCAATTAAACTATTAGACTTTCGGTATCAATCTTGTGATTTTAGAATCAGCTATATAGGCAATTTTGTTCGCAACAAATTCTATAATTGCTAAAGTGATTGACTGTGAGTGGTGGATACAATTTACATCTATGGACCTATCACATTTTCTTGACTATTTACACTCACTTCAATAATTGTGAAACTTGTTGCCGAAAAAAGTTGTCTTTTAGTATTATTGTTTTGGAATCCATTGTTTTATCCATTAGATAGTGGACAATACAAAAGAGTAATACTCTCCCTCTAAATAATCTCTTCAGTATGAACTAGATCTGATCCCAAATTTCTATAAGATACCAAAATCTCTACTAGTACAGATGTGAACTAAAGTAGCCAGGGGCCATGTCCCTCAAAATCCCACAAAGCTCTTTCATTCTGCATAAACTAGCGTTTATATAGATCAAAATTGTATGTACCAATCTAGGCTACAAGAAAATTATGTGTTATGGAGATATCAAATAGATTCTGATCTGAATATCAATACAAAGATTTTTTTTGTTTTTGTTTTTGTTTTTTTGTTTTTTTTAAAGAAAGAACTTTAGAGTAGAGGGTTGGTGAAGCCATACAGATTTGACGAGTTTGACTATTTTGGTCAGCGACAGCTCATGTTAGAATTCCGGCGCATGCGGAGGCGTGGATCAAAGGAGCCCACCACTAACATGCGCTGTTAGGGGGACATTGAACCGTCCTCTCTATCTTTTTTTGAGACTCACACTTTAATTTTCTCAAACACACTACTTGTCGGTTGTGTCGTTTTTATTTTTATTTTTATTCTGCATAGGACATCCATGTTTATTGGTTCCAACCTTTGTTTCAATTTTTGATTTGGTGCTAATGTTCCATGCATGATATAAACAAGACATTTCTTATTTCGATTAAGGGTATGTGGTTAGATCTTATACTTAAACTATGAATACTACAAATTTTACTATAGGTTTCGATATGTCTGTTACCGTTAGCTTTTATAATGCAGTAGATTGATTTTTTTATAGGGAATTGAGCAACTTTTAATTTAAATGGCATTTGTTTATTCTCAATGTACTTTTATAGGGAATTGAGCAATTTTTAGTTTAAAGAATTTGATTATTAGGTTTTGTTTATTCTCAATGTAGTGTGACCCTTTTGAAGCCTGCTAATTAACGAGGACACAAGAATAGCCAGTTAACAAAAGCTTTTTACTATAAAAGACTTATAAATCAATGTGTACGGATTACAAAAGAGTAATTCACAATTTTATCTATTTTGTTGTTGCGTGATATTGACATTGATCACATTCATTGTTACATCGATTTCTAAAATTTTTGTAATAAAATTTATAGTAAGTTTTTAAAACATTTTTCTGGGATACTAAACAAAAGAGTTTGATCCCTCGTTTAAAACTGTCTTCTTAATTTAGCACAAATTGTATTAGTATGAATTTTTATCATCACAGTGATTAAGTTTGACTTTGGATAGAAATTCAAAAACATGCAAGATAGGACATATAATGATGAAGGATTGCTTGATGTGTACTAGACTCGATAACACGCCTCGATGAGTAATTAGTCGTTATTGAATGAACTTGAAAGTTCAAACCCGGCCATGCAAATCTCTTAACATCATAGGATCTTTGTCTCCTGAATACTATCTAGGCCTTATATTTTTTTTCCCCTGTTAGAGAATATAATCTAGCCATGCACCTATTATGATAGCACTCAACAACAATGGATTTGACCCGTACTTAAAACGCCATCAGTATTAGAGTTTGTTTGGATACCGTTTATTGCTAAAAACTGAAAACACTGTAACAAAATAATTTTTAAATGTGTGAATAGTACCGTGAGACCCATTTTTGTAATTATTTTTGCTGAATTCCATATTTGTAGGTCCTATGAACAGTGCATGGGATCCACAGAAAAAACTCAAACGCGTTGCTAAATGCAAATGTTGACCTATCCAAACTTACGCTTAAATCAATTTATGAGAAAAGCCTAACATAGAGGTAATGATATAGAGATTGACCGAAAAGCTTCGGCAGCATGGTTGCATACTTGCATGTGTTCTTGTTTGCTTAGCTGATAAATTCTATTATCATCAAAATAAGAGATTTAAGGATTGGATTCCCGTTTACACCGAGAGTCAACTAGTGTTTTAATCTGATGATTAAAAGTAATAATCATCATGTAGCGGATATTATAGATTGAAATTTTACTGTAACCAAAAAAAAAATAAAAATTTTTTTTTCGAGATCTGGGTGCTTGGGGTCCATTATCAACATTGGCGATGCGGCGTTTTAGACTTTGCAATATGCAAAAAGCATAACATGCACGGATGATGGACCCCAGTCTCCAATTGAAAGCAAAGAATGGGAGCCCATTGGTTATGGATACATGCAGACTAGATTTATTTTATAATGACATGCCACACAGAACGCATTAAATCTATGTTTGTTTGCAATTCAGTCGAATTTTTGTTCTATCATTTTCATAATAGGGCTATATTGTTTTTCCTTATGTTTCTTCTTTACCCTTTTTATTTTATTTTTTAAATTTTATTTATTTATTTAGTGCAGATATGTATTAGCTTTTAGTTTTTCTTTTAAATGGGGTGAATGCCTCTTCAAAGTACTCAGAAGCCAGTGACCTTCCAAATTTCCATCCTGTGTCTAGGGGTGGCAAATGGACGGGTTGGGTCATAAATGGGTTGGGTGTGTAATTATCTATTTATCCATTTATGACCCGCTTTTATATAAATTAATTATCCATTACCCGCCCAACCCATTTAATTAGTAATCCGCCCATTTAACCCAATATGACCCAAATACCTCCAAAACTAGTTGAATACCCTATTGACTTCCAAAATTACCAAAATACCCTTAAATACCCAAAATGACCCAAATACCCCCTACAATTACCAATATACCCTTGGACATCCAAAATTACCAAAATACCCCTAGAATGATAAATATACAAGTTTTCTCATTTGTCAAATTAGTTAGCCAAAAAAAAAATATCAAAAATTAAACTAGATTCCTGAATATAAGCTATATTTCCATAAGGTCCAACATTATCCATTTTTTTTTAACATAATCCCACAAAAAAGGTAAAGATCCAAAATTTTAGGTGTGGCTGAATCTTTTAAACAAATATAAGCAACTTCTATTTTATGTAATTTAGAAACACATGTATGTCTCATAATTTCAATCTTACTCATTAAAACATGATTAGAGATTGGAACCTAAAGAAATTACTAAGTAGCTCATAATTCAACACCAATATTAAAACAGTAAAATTTATAACCTTAATTAACATTGCCCAAAAACTTAATTATATTCCAGCAATCATAGAGAAAAATAAAACCACAAACACAGTAATGAGCTATATTTTAGCTTAAATTTTTAATGAATCTTTATCAAGATGGAGGTGATAATAGTCGGCAACGACGAGGCGCTAAAGCCATCAGATCACATGGGCCAAGCCACTGCAGCTGGTCATGGTGGTGCAAGTTCCACTGTCACTGGAAAGTCCAAAGATTCTCACACAGCTACTCATCAAGATGCCTCTGTCTCTACTCATTGCCCAGCCACCCCAAAGAAGCTACCAGCTGTGAAACCTGCCTCTGCCTGCAAAGCTGAAGATCAACGTTGAACCCATGAAATTTGCACTTTGGAACTTTTGAGTATTGTCTTTTTCTTGCTGTTGAATGTTTGATTATGCTTTTCTTCTTTTGTCCTGCTTTTTCAGTGCTACCTGTTGTTTAGGATGGCTTCTTCTTTCCTTTTTCTTTTTTTTTCCTGCGTTTGTAGAATTTCCTCTCTCTCTATATGTACAAAAATAAACTGAGAAAATGTGAGAGAAACTAAGGGACCCTTAGTTTAGGTAATGAGCTATATTTTAGCTTAAATTTTTAATGAATCTTTATCAGAATAGTACTCTGACATCCACAATGAAAACCACTTAAAATTTGAAGCCAAAGATGGTTGCACCTAAACAACTCCAAAATTGGCTGTCATGTGCTTTAAAGAATCAAATGTGGAGGAACCCAGGATTTCATCAAATATAGTTTTAGTACAAATAAGGAAAATGGAAGAGAAACTAATCAGCAAAGAACATAATTTAAGTAAAAAACCATTGGTGCTCAACAATTTCGTCATGAATTTCATTATACAAACAATCAGTTTAGAATGCTAGAGTAAAAGTACTACCTACACAACTAGTTGCTGACTTATAACCTAAATCCCATTTCTCCATTTCAGTTCGACACAAACAAAGAGAGCATCATCTTTTGCCAAGCATTTCATCAAGCACATAATTTACATTTCAAACCCACAAACAAAAACGGAAAATAAAGACAAACCCACAAACAAACAAAAAAATCAAATGAAGAAGAAGAAGAGTTGAGAGCCCATTTCTCCATTTCAGTTCGACACAAACAAAGAGAGCATTATCTTCTGCCAAGCATTTCATCAAACATGTAATTTACATTTCAAACCCACAAACAAAAACAGAAAATAAAGACAAACCCACAAACAAACAAAAAAATCAAATGAAGAAGAAGAAGAGTTGAGAGAAAGACAAACTTGAACGGTCAATAAGGTCAGTTACCGATGAATGATTCAACGGCCACCGCAGTATTGTGTTCCGATTGCGAATCGGAGATCAGGGATTGAATCGGGAAGCTTCAGAGAAAGAAACAGCTTTACACGCAACACAACGCAAGAGAGACAGAGAAAGAGAGAGAGAGAGATACGGAATATAAATTTTTTTTTTTTTTTTTGTTTGGTTACTGAGAAAATTTGAGGGAAAGTGTTTAGGAGAGTGAGAGTGAGAGGACTGAATGTTTTGGCTTAGAAAATCTAAGGGAAAGGGAAAGTGTTTAACGTTATATTGTTTAGTGGGTAATATGTGGGTTTATTTAATTTTAAAATTTAAATGGGTTTAGTAGGTATGGTGGATTTATCCATTTAGACCCATTTAATTAAATAACCAAATGAGTCATTATCTATTTAATCTAAATATTTAAATGGGTTGAGTTAAGATTTACCCAAATGAGGTGGGTAATGGATGGGTTAATGGATATGGATAATTTTTGCCACCCCTACCTGTGTCTCATTATGATTCACTACAACACAAATTAGAAACTTTTCCATCAAATAAAAATTACTACTACTATATTAACTAGCTTTTTTTTAATTAACAATTATTTATTGTTGAGGGCCATTTGTGGAAGCCCAGACAGACAGAAAAGCCCAATAATGAGGACTACAAAGAATTGACAAGATAAATAGCAAAAAATCCATTAGGCCCAAGCGGCAGGAATAATGGATCACAGGCCCAACAAATAAATAAAAGGGTCTTGAAGAGGAAAGCGGGTTCAAAGAAGCCAGGAAAGAAAGAAATAGCGTCCCATGGGTAGAGTATGAGGTAGAAAAGTGAGAAAGGGCCGTCGCAAGCCCAAGGCAATTCAAACTAAGAGAGTAAGGGGTTTATGGCAGGCCCATGAACCCCAAAGATAAGGATAAGGTTATTGGGTCGGGGAAGCCCAATGAAGTTAGAAAAAGCCCATGGGAGTGTGGAATTAGCAAACAGGCCAAGGAAGCCCAAAGAAAGCAATTGGGCTATGGATGCCCAAAAGAAAGCCCAAAGGGACATAGGAGCCCATGAGTAAAAGCAAAACAGTGCCCATGACAGGCCACTGAGAAAAGGGATAAATGGCTGGCCCAAAAAAAAGCCCAGCAAGATTAAGTTATTACGGTAGGAATAACAGTTCAACGTTGCAAGCAATAAAGAAAATCAAAAGTGGGCCAAAGAAATGTAAGGCCCATCATCATACGAAGCCCAACTCCTGAATGGAGCGGGAAATTAAAGAAAAGCCCACATGAAGGGTCAAAAAACGTAGACGGAGAGTCTCCAGATCACGGCAGACGCATGAGCAGCAGGCAGACTCTTGGACATATCTGAAAGGAAAAACACGCGCAAGGCCCAGGCACCACCAGCCTGTACCCAGCCAATATAGGACATGGTGGGGCCATGGGCCAGAGGTAAGAGGTAAAGGGGGTATGGTTTGGTGGTGGGGAGAAGGAAAAGATCTATTTTGCGGTTCCTGCCCAAGCCCTTTTGAGAGATACGTCCTGTTGGGATGATAGACCACCCAAAAGAGGCAAGTTTGAGGGGGAACCGTTGGGTGCATGCTTTGAGAGTAGAGAGAGAAAGAATTTATACCGTGGTAGGAAGAAGTGTTATGGTATACAGAGGAACGAAACAAAACTGCCTCTGTCTGGCAAAGGTGGATGTCGCACAGACCTGGTGGTCGGGAAGTACGTCCAGACCAGACAAAGGCGGTTAAGGGGCAAAACGGTAAAACATTGGTCACGGTAGGCACTATAAAAGGGCCCTTGCCGTGCCCCGAAAAAGGGGATCGAAAAACAGAGTATTTTTACGGAGTGAAAAGAAAAACAGAGCAAGAAGAAAAGAAAAAAAAGATAAGAAAGAAAACAGAGAAGAAAAGAAAGGAAACTAAGGAAAAAGGAGAGTTAATTTAATGGGCATGCACCAATAGATCGGTTTCCCTCTCTCACCCTTCAAATCTTACTTCCTTCCAAAACGTAAACAAGGACTCTTTCTTTTTGGGCAATAACCATTTAGGTCCGACTCCCTTAAAGCCATTAATCCCCACGGCAGGATCTTTTTCCTGGGAGATTATTTGCATTGAGAAGAGGCGTTCTCTCCTCTTTGGCTTTGCTGCGGCAGACTAAGCTTAAAACTTGATTTATACCCATTTGATTAGCTAGTATTATTTTCTTCATTTTTCTCTGTGATTGACATCATTATGACTGTAATCATGCTTTATTAGTAAGGAGTACATAGCTATTTATTTAAACAGTCATAGTACTCTATTTTGATTATTATTATATCTGCCTGCCGTAACTCGTCTGCAACAGTTCTGTTTGCCGTAAGTTTACTCCTGGTAGACAAGGCATAAGTTTGTGCACAAACCAGCCCAAGTTGAGTTACAATTGGACCGGCCCCAACTCCCTTATTCAGAAATATTCGGGCCCATCACCGTAAGAGGCAGCTTAAGCCCAATACACCATACACAAAAAAAGGCCCCTACATTAAATTGGCTACTTCACTGGGGAGTTAGGAAGCAGACAGGGGCAAAGGAAAAGAAAACAGAGTCCCTCGCAAACAATGCCATCATAGTCCAGGACGACACGGAATATGAGTGCCGTACCCTCATAAGCAGAATCCAGGCCAACAACGCCTCACCAAGAGCAACTTAACCAAACAGAAGGTGCCAACAGAACGAGGGCTGATCCTCACCCTCAGACAAGAATCCCCGCAGACAATGCCAACACCTTTGTCAAAGTATTGCAATCATTGCAGCACTCGTAGCAACAAATGATGGGAGAGATCCATCAACTGAAGGCAGACAAAACAAAAGAGAAAGGCAGCCAGCCTGACCCGGATCATGTGGCAGACAGAGAAGAGACATTGGCAGGAGGTGTCCCTCGAAATGCAGGACAGCGTTTTATTACCATGGTTGAGGTAGCGGCTCTCTTGGAGCAAGAGAGAGCCAAAACACCAAAGGAGAGGTTTTACGCACGGAGACCTCCCTATCCTCTAAAAGTACTCAGCAAGCCGTACCCTGAAAGGTATAAACCAAGGGCCTTTGCCCAGTACGATGGTAGGAAGGGAAGTGCGGTAGAGCACGTGAGTAAATTTATTGACACCCTTGGCCCTTACGCAGCAGACGAAGACTTGTGTTTGCGGGAGTTTTCAAAGTCACTGTGCGACTGGGCATACACTTGGTACATTGGCTTAAAACCAGGATCAATCCCAACCTGGGATGACATGGTGGATGCATTTTGTACTAAATACTTAAAACGCTTGCAACTCTGCAAGCAACCAAGCAAAGGAATGGAGAGGATCTGATGGAATACATCAAATGGTTCAGGGACATAGCACTTGATTGCTATGACCACTGTGAAGAAAGGACGTTGGTAGAAATGTGCATGACCAATATGATTCGGGAGTTCAGAGCTGTCATGGAGAATTTGGAGATTTCCCAGTTCGCATAGCTATTGCAGAAAGCTAGAAAGATGGCTCAGTCCGTGAAACCCAGTTCAGACAAGAGAAACGCACCGCAGGCTATGGCGGTGTCCACTGGAAACCAGAGAAGGAAAATAGAGGGGAGGGAGTATGATACGCCCCCACCCTTACCATGTCCTCCTAAGGAGCTGGATGTGTTACTTGACAAATGGATAGCGGATGGGATCTTTAAACCCAACCAGATTTCTAGAGAGCCTACGGAGGAAGAAAGGAGGGATCCTCGCTTCTGCCGCTTTCATAACTATGTACAACATCCCACCGCAGAATGTTGGGCGCTCCGCAGGCTGGTGCACCGCAGGATCAAAGAAGGCACATTAGAGCTGACCCAGCAGGAAGTCCAAAGAAACCCACTCCCAAACCACAAGGGAAAGGGTGTAGCAGCAGTAGTGATATGTGCAGACCCGGGAGAAGACGAGGAAGAAAACTTGGCCCTGCCTGCCGCGGCGATTACCACTCTTCAGCAGAATGCCAAATTCAAAAATCTATTTGACCAGTTGGGACTTACAGCAAAAGAAAGAAAAATAGCCACGGAGGCTTTGGTAAGCATCGCCTCCGAGGCAGGGGTGGAATGCCTGTCAGCAGAGATGCCAGAAGACAGGGCCCTCCTGCAGGAATCAGCAGAAATCACGTTTAGCAGTAAGGATATGGAAGTGGGGCACCCAGACCATAAGAGGCCTCTCTATTTAGCAGCATCTATAAATCAAATCCCCATTAAGAGGGCCTTGGTGGATACTGGTGCTTCTGTAAACCTCATTCCGTTGAGTACCTTGCAAGCTGCAGGAATTTCAGAGAAAAAGATCCAAGGATACCCGATGGAAGTAACGGGGTTCGGTGGAAGAGGTGAGTACACCGCAGGCCACATTCAGTTATGGTTGAAAGTAGGCCCTATAGCCTCTTCAGCTCGCTTCCACGTGGTCAGAACGGAAGTATCTTACCATGTGCTTTTGGGAAGACCCTGGTTACACAAACACCAACTAGTCCCGTCCACCTACCACCAATGTGTGAAGGGAAGATTGAATGGTAGGATGATACGCGTAGCGGCGAACCCCTCGCCGTTCGAGCAGGCAGAAGCCCACTTGGTGGAAACCATGTTTTATGACCAATGGGCTCCATCTAGAGAAAATTCGGTTGCAAAGCCACGAGGCACCTTTGTGCCTAGGTGGGAGGATGTTCAAGATGACCTAGAACCTGATTTAAGAGAGCTACTGGCGCGAAAGAAGAAAAGGAAAGAAGCGCCTGCCGCAGAGCCAGACGAAATACCTCAGTGCATCAGGGTCCGAGGCCTTGATGGTAGGATTGTTTATAAATTATGAAGGTGTGTGGGGCCCATGGGTGAGATGCAAGTGGGTCCCACCCAAAAAGGGCAACACAAGAGTTTGGCGTGTTGCGTTGCCGAAGGAAGTTTGGGAAAAGAAGAAGAGAAGGATGAAGCAGTTACGGTAGAAAAGGACATCCAGGTTACGGCAGAGGAAGAGTTGGAAGAAGTTGACTTAGGGTCTAACCCGCAAGAACCAAGGCCCATCTTAATTAGTGCAAGTCTGACAGGAAAGGAGAAGTCAGAACTCATACTGTTGTTGAAAGAATTCAAAGACGTTTTTGCTTGGGATTACAATGAAATGTCAGGGCTCGATCCCGGGCTCGTTGCACATACATTGAATGTGGACCCGGAGGCCAAGCCGGTGGCCCAGCCTGCCAGGATATTTCACACAGAAATAGAAGGGCAGATAGTTAAAGAAGTCTAGACATTTTTGCTTGGGATTACAATGAAATGTCAGGGCTCGATCCCGGGCTCGTTGCACATACATTGAATGTGGACCCGGAGGCCAAGCCGGTGGCCCAGCCTGCCAGGATATTTCACACAGAAATAGAAGGGCAGATAGTTAAAGAAGTGCAAAAGTTGCTAGCTACAGGATTCATCAAGCCTATCTAGCATCCTCGTTGGCTATCCAACATAGTACCAGTAAAGAAGAAGAATGGTCAGATAAGATGCTGTGTAGATTTCAAAAATTACAACAAAGTTTGTCCAAAGGACGAATTCCCATTGCCGAACATGGATTTACTAATAGACTCCACGGCAGGAAGCGCCATGTTCTCATTCATGGACGGTTTCAGCAGGTACAATCAGATCAAGATGGCGCTAAAGGATGTAGAGAAAACTGCCTTCAGAACACCCATGGGCAATTTCTACTATACTGTGATGCTCTTCGGGTTAAAAAATGCAGGTGCAACTTATCAACGAGCAATGACGGCCATATTTCACGACATGATGCACCAGGAGCTAGAAGACTATGTGGATGACATAGTGGTTAAGTCAAGGAGGAGAGAAGAACACTTTCGGGTGTTAAAAAGAGTATTTAAAAGATCCAGAGCTTTTAAGTTAAGAATGAATCCCCTCAAGTGCGCATTCGGAGTATCCTCTGGGAAATTTTTGGGTTTCCTGGTTCACAGCAGAGGCATAGACGTGGATCCGGCCAAAGCCACGGCCATAGCAACTATGAGACCTCCTGCCACAGTAAAAGAATTGAAGAGCTTCTTAGGAAAAGTCTCATATATCCGGAGATTCATCCCCGGGTTGGCATCAATCACCTCCGCCTTCACCAAGTTGCTTAAGAAGGGGCAAAGTTTTGAATGGGGGGAAGCGCAGCAGACGGCCTTCAAAAGGCTACAGCAGATAATGATGAACCTCCCCACGGTGCAGGCCCCTATTCATAAAAGACCACTGCTACTCTATTTGGCCACCAACTCATACGCCATCAGTGCACTAATTGTTTAGGAAAATGGAGGTGGTATCGAACAGCCAATATACTACATCAGCCGCGCCTTAAAAGATGCAGAAACTCGTTACCCAATGGCAGAGAAAGCATGCCTAGCCATTATATACGCTTCACAGAGGTTGCGTCACTATTTCTTGGCCTACGAAGTATGGCTGATGACTAAGTCACATGCCATTAAAGCTCTGTTACAACAGCCGATTCTCTCCGGCAGGATATCTCAGTGGTTGCTACAATTATCACAATACGACTTGAGAATGGGGACACCTAGGGCAGTGAAAAGTCAGGCTATAGCAGATTTATTGGCGCAGTTTCCAGGAGAGGAAGAATTCCCACTAGATGATGAAGTTCCAGGGGAAGTAGCTATGGCAGAGGAAGTCAGGGAACAGTGGGCAATGAAATTCGATGGGTCTTCTACTACCCATTCCGAAGGGGTAGGAGTAGTTCTGTATCATGAGGAAGACAAGGCAGTGGCGCTGTCATTTAAGTTGGAATTCCCCTGTTCAAACAACACGGCGGAGTACGAGACCTATTTAACTGGGCTTGTCACGGCGCTCGAAATGGGAGTCAAACATTTGAAAGTATCGGGAGATTCGAACTTGGTCATTTGCCAGGCCAAATGAAGTTTTTCCTTAAAGGAGCCCAACCTAGCCCCGTATAGAGTGATGGCCTAGAGAATGGAAGAGAAATTCTCAACCTTTGAGATAGAACATGCTCCGAGAAACGAAAATCGGTTTGCGGACGCATTAGCTGCACTGGGTTCGCAAATAATCTTCATAGGGAATAGCACTAATATAGAAGTCAGCAAGAGGGAAGAATCCATCATTGAAGTGTTGAAGGAAAAGTTCCAGGAGGAATAGGGCGAAGGCGATTGGCGAATCCCCATAAAAGAAACCTTAGTGTAGGGAGACGATGCAGTAGACTGAAGATATTAAAAGACTATGCCTTGGTAAAAGAAGAGTTGTATCGCAGGATGCCAGGTGGGGTCTTATCCAGATGCGTGGGCTAGAAAGAAGCCCAGAGAAAATTGAAAGAAATACACGACAAGACTTGCGGGTCTTACGGGGAAGTCAGTCTTTACCGCAGACTCCAGAGGGCAGGCTTTTATTGGCCAAGTATGGGTAAAGACGCAGATCAAGTCCAAACCCAGTGTGGGACCTGCTAGCTTGCGGCAGATGAGGAGGAAAGTTACGTTGTGTTCATCAGCGAGTATTGGAGAAGCCCTTTCATGCAGTACCTAACAGAAGGCGTCCTGCCACAAAGGCACAATGAAAGGTACAAGCTTAAGAGGTTGGCAACACGTTACTTCTTGCATAACACGGTCTTTTTCAAAAAAAGATATGATGGAGACCCTTTGAGGTGTTTGGGTCCTGAAGAGGCTAAAGAAATGATAAAAGAAGTACATTCAGACGAATGTGGTGAACATCAGGGAAAGAAAAAGCTTTACAGATGCCTGCTACAGATGGGCTACTACTGGCCAACCATGAAGAAAGATGCGGCAGAATTTGTAAAGAAGTGTCACAGTTGTCAGGTACAAGCCAATTTGATTCATACCCATCCACAAGGCTTGCACAGCATGGTCACCCCATGGCCCTTCCACACTTGGGGGTTAGATTTGGTAGGGCCAGTCAACCCACCATCGCGTGGATACATATGGATATTGGTAGCTACAGAATATTTTACTAAGTGGGCGGAAGCAGTACCACTCCGCAAGGCCACAGGGGGAGCAGTGACAAACTTCATCAAAGAAAATATAATTGTAAGGTTTGGGGTGCCCCACAGGATCATTAGTGACAATGGCACACCATTTGTCAACAGTGATGTTAGGAGAATGCTAGAGTTCTACCAAGTCAAGCACCACAGGTCATCACCCTATTACCCTTAAGGGAATGGGCAGGCAGAGGCAACAAACTAAATTCTCATAAAGATCATTAGCAAAATGAGCCAAGAGTATATGGCAGGATGGGCAATGCACCTGCCAGATGCTCTTTGGGCTTACAGAAAATCACCAAAGTCAGCCACAGGCTTTTTACCCTTTTCCTTAGTCTACGGAACTGAAGTAGTGAGTCTGGCAGAAATAATGACACCGTTCCTAAGGGTTATGCAGATGCGAGAAAAAGAAAAAGAGGGAGAAGTCTTTGCGGCATAAATGTTTGAGGACCTGGAAGAACATGATGAAAAGAGGGAAGAAGCCCAGGAACGCAGCCGGAGATACAGGCATAAGATGACTGAAGCCTACGGCAGGATGACCAAGGAAAGAGTGTTTGCGGAAGGACAACTAGTGTTAAAAGTGGCAGACTACGTCAGGCGAGATCTGGCAGGACCATCCAAGTTTGCACCAAAATGGGAGAGACCACTTGTGATAAGGGAAGCGCATCAAAGTGGGTATTATCGTCTAACTCAAATGGATGGCAGGGACTTGATGGATCCCATCAATGGAAAATGGCTGAAGCGTTATTTTGCTTAGAGAAGAAAGTTATGTGGTTGTCCCTTTCCTTAGTTTTTTGTTTATGTTTCCTTTACTTTTTCTTTTTATTCCTCCAAGTGACTATGTCACAGAAGAAATTTTAACGTGCTTTCATGAGTATGCAATGAAAAAGTACGAAGTATTAGCATCATATCATTATAATAGTAAAGAAAAAGTAGCAAAGTGTAGCATTATTACAAACCCAAACTGTGGCAAACACAAGCCAAGTAACTACGGCAGGAAACATATAAGTGTTCTGTGTGACATAACAAAAACAGAGAAACAAAGAAAAGGAAAGGAAACAGTGCCATCATCAATGAAGTTCGGAAATGAGACTCTGATCTCCAAAATGACTAGGCCCATTAACACCGGAAAGAAGATGCTCACGGCGACCCTCCAAATCTGCCACCTCTTTCTTCAAAAGCTCAATCCGGGCGTCTATGGCCTCAACGGCTGGCTGGACTCTCCTCATGAAAAAGGCTCGGGCAATCTCACATAGATGATGAAGAACAAACTCCACGGCGAAACCCACACTGATGAGCTCTTGAATCACGGCCCTCCACTGCAGGATCCTCCCGGCAGAAACAGAGTCAATGAAGTTATGCTCGATGTCATTCAGCACACACCCCAGCATTTTCAAGAAATGCTCCCTAGAGGAACGACCAAGGCGAAACTCCTGCATAAAATTGCTGTGACGGCTGTAGATCATCACTAAGTGTGAGACGCAGTCCTCAAGGACTCGGAAGCCATAAAAGTCTACATAAGGAGGACCGGAAGCCTAGAAGTCTGCCGGACCAAGGTCATTAACCTCCGGCTGGTCAAAGCGGACAAGGAAGGACGCAGCATCATCCGGGATGGCGGCAGAACTACTACCCTCCTCAAATTGAGAAGGGATAGTAGGGAGTGGACCTATAAAAAAAAAGGGGGGGAGACGCAAGGCAAAAAAAAAAAAAAAAATGGCACAAGAAGAGAAGACTTGCAGAAAAAGAAGATGAAATAAGAAGTGAAGGAAAATTGCCAAAGTTACCAGGAATGGGGGCTACGGGTGTAGCAGAAACAAATATTGTAGGCACATCAGAAGCAGGGGTAGTAGGTATGGATGAAACAGGTACTGAAGGTGCGGCAGGAATAGGTGCTACATGTGTGGCAGGAGTAGTCATTCCCACGCCTGCTGCAATTTCTGGCCCCTCAAATACAAAAGAAAAAGAAAAAAAAGAGATAAGGGGAAGAGAGATACATACCCATGAAGTCAGGCTCGGGCAAAGCACTCCCTTCTTCATCAGAGTCAGAAATTCTCTTTTTTAGCACGTGTGCATAATCAGGATCCTAAAAAATGTCATTAGACCCCTCTGAGGATAAGTTCGAATAAGGGCCACGGGTAGCGGAGCCGGGAATGGAGGAAGGAGTAACAACAAGTGAGGCACCACCTTTTGCAGCCTGGGAGATAGCTGCAAAAGGGTCACTAGTTGAAATCACAAGCAGCAGAACGGGAGAAGTGGTCTTGCTTTGAACAGCGGCAGGAGGAATGGCTCCCTCTGAAGGAGTAGGTCTCTCGGCAGGTAAAGGCGCAGTCTCACCAACCCCTTCGACATGAGTACCCTCTCTAGGTACCGGCTTGGCGGAAGGGGTGGGAGTTTTGGCAGGAGCCTTGTGTGCAGCAGTAGAAGGAGCAGGCGTTGCTAATACTACCTCGGCCCCATCAAAAAAGCCTTCCATAGGCACACCCATGGAGGCGGAAATCTCCTTGGCAGTGGGGCGACATATGGATAGAGGCTTAAGCTCCTCCTAACAAAAAATTTTTGTTAAGTAAAAGAACAAAAGACCCGTGGCAGAGGTGTGCGAAAAAGAAATAGGAGAGAAGTGGAGAAAAGGGACTCACCTCAGATTCAGGCTCATCAAGCAAAATGGGGTGGGTAACGGATGAATCTTCCTTATACTTGGACTAAAAGAAAAGAAGCAGAGGAAATTAGCGAGTTAGCCGCAAGAAAGTTAAGAAGTTTTGTCAAAGAAGAAAAAGGGGAGAAGTAACTTACCCTCCGTTTAGCGGCAGATACGGGGTAAGGAGTAGTTTTTCTTTTGCTACCACGAGTTCTGCTAGCCAAAGGAGCACCTACAGGAGGTAGTGGTGTGGCAGGCTTGGTTTTGCCGGCAGACTTGGGTTTGGCAGGCGCTTTCTTGCTCAGTACAGAGATGTTGATTACCTTAACTTTTTTTTCCCAACCAGAGGGATAGTCACCAGCGTGCCAAAACCATCCTTTCTTCTCCGCGTCCCATTCAAAGATGGCTGACTGGCTTTGTTTTTTGGCATACGCCAAAACAGACTTAGAAGGAAGCAGTAGGTGAGGGTTAACTGAGACAACCATACCTAGCCCTTCAGGAGGAATAAGGGAGAAGCCGCGACTCCCCGCTAACTCAGCCACAAATGAATCCATTACTGCGTGCCAGTAACCGTGCATGGGAAAAGTATAGACACCCTCTCTTAGTGAACCGGGAACTGTAATGGCGTTGAAACGCCTCTTCCAAAACTCAAAGGCAGTGTGTTGCAGGAAAGGACGGACTGATGTAGGAGATTCCATGAGTAAAGAAATGTCATCGGGGATGTCTTGATCCAACCCAAACTGCCTTCTCACCCGGTTGGCAGGATAGTAAACAAACCTAATGCCTTTATCAGCTAGGTAAGGCAGCCATCCGACATTGGTGGCAGCAAGATAGGTAATCCCAGTTTCATCAAAGCTAACCAATGGGGTAGTGGTCCCAATGGTGTCAACAAACGAACCCATGGCAGAATCCGCACAAGTATAATCTGTACCCAAATTTCTATAGGCTCTCTAAGAGAAACCCACGCCCTCATCAAAAGATTCAACCACAGAATAGCCAATCGGCTTCAAACCAGACCAACGAAAAGCAAACGGGAAATCAGATTCAAACCTGCCACAAAAATCGGTAATCACTCTCGGACAATTCTGGTACTTCTCTCTAGCAAACCGGGCGGGT
The DNA here is from genome assembly GCF_932294415.1 of Quercus robur. Taxonomy (NCBI): domain Eukaryota; kingdom Viridiplantae; phylum Streptophyta; class Magnoliopsida; order Fagales; family Fagaceae; genus Quercus; species Quercus robur. The sequence goes on from NC_065544.1 coordinate 32,306,494, forward strand.
CTACACTTTGTCAAGTACTGAGCACAACGCTCAAACAATAGCTGTTAAAGAATGGTACAGTGAACGGAAGAGGTAACAATGTGGCAGGACCCAGCCTGACTCTCATCACCACGGAGGATATCTAATTGAACATACAAGTGCCCCAGGAACATAGGGGCCAGCGGCAGGCTCACCCCAGCAGATATTTTGATAGCCAAACGAAAGTACAAAGGTTTTATGGCGTAGTGGGGGTGGGACCCAAAAACAAACTTGCAAAGCCAAAATGCAATAAAAGCCGAATGGTGAGCAGCAATAGAAAACTTAGAGGAAGAACTCACCCAGTAGGACAACTTGGCGTTTCCGGCCATCCTTTTCCTCAGTTCAGCTTCAATGGCCTCTTCCTCCGGAGAAAGCTTTAGGGCGGCAGGATCGGCATCGCCAAGAATGGGTAAGAGCAACTGGTTAGCCATATCCTCAAGGGTCACGGTGAGTTTGCCGCACGAGAAAAAGAAGGTGTGGGTGGTAGTACACTATCGCCGGACCAAATAACGGAGGTTATAGAGGTCCCGAAAATTAGACAAGCAGCGAGATGAGACTATAGCCTTCAAGACGCCGGCTCGTTGTAATAAGCCCATAAAGCCATGTCGGAAAGCTTACTGTCAACCCATTCCTTCCAACCCGAGGTTGTGCCGGACCCAAACTCAAAGTGAAGGGGTACGGGAAGCGAGATACCTTGGAGAATGGATAGATCGGGGATTGAAGATGCTAAAGGAGCCCAAGAAACGTCGGGGTTTCGCCGGACAAGGGCAATCAATACACGACCTGGCGGCGGCGGTACATAGTTACCAGGGATTTTTGGGAAGTGAGGATTGACTTCGTACCATGGGTCGATTAAAGGAGCGCATTTGCTGTCGGGGTCGCGTTGCGTCTCTTCCTCAGCGGACCGCTCCGAATCGGAACGTTCCATCTCCTCGCCCATATCAGGAACGACAGGAGAATCGGAAGCAATCGCCTTCCCTTTGCAGTGGGAAGAGCCTTGGCTTTTCACCGGCGACATGGTGAGGAGGCTTAGTCGGAGAAAATGGGTGTGGGTGTTTGAGAAGAAGAAGGAGAGTAAGAGACGGAGAGTGTATGTTTTGGGAAAAGAAAGAGTTTGTGATTAAAGTGCAGAAGGATTCTTCCTTAAATACCTAGGTCATTAATAACAGCACGAAAGAAGGTGACTGGTCAGCCATCAGAATGGAATGAAATTAATGAAGCAGCGGCTCTGTTTCGAAAATAACTGCCAAACTAGGAAATTCGAAGAGACAACCCTATTCGTGGTAGGAAGGAAAATATATATATATATATATATATATATGTATAAGAAGGGGTCCACAGCTTAAAAAAGACCCGCGAAAAAGAGAAGAAGAAAAAAGATGAGAGAAGGGCAGAAACGCCTTTTCATTCACATATGAATCGTAGGAACGTTTCATATGTTTAGGGGGCTAAATGTTGAGGGCCATTTGTGGAAGCCCAGGCAGATAGAAAAGCCCAATAATGAGGACTACAAAGAATTGACAAGATAAATAGCAAAAAACCCATTAGGCCCAAGCGGCAGGAATAATGGATCACAGGCCCAACAAATAAATAAATGGGTTTTGAAGAGGCAAGCGGGCTCAAAGAAGCCAGGAAAGAAAGAAATAGCATCCCATGGGCAAAGTATAAGGTAGACAAGTGAGAAAGGGCCACCACAGGCCCAAGGCAATGCAAACTAAGAGAGTAAGGGATTTATGGCAGGCTCATGAACCCCAAAGATAAGGATAAGGTTATTGGGCCGGGGAAGCCCGATGAAGTTAGTAAAAAGCCCATGGGAGTGTGGAATTAGCGAACAAACCGAGGAAGCCCAAAGAAAGTAATCGGGCCATGGATGCCCAAAGGAAAGCCCAAAGGGACATAAGAGCCCATGAGTAAAAGCAAAACAATGCCCATGATAGGCCACTGAGAAAAGGGATAAACGGCTGGTCCAAAAAGAGGTCTAGCAGGATTAAGTTATTACGGTAGGAATAACAGTTCAACGTTGCAGGCAATAAAGAAAATCAAAAGTGGGCCAAAGAAATGTAAGGCCCATCATCATATGAAGCCCAGCTCCTGAATGGAATGGGAAACCAAAGAAAAGCCCACATGAAGGGTCAGGAAACGCAGACGGAGAGTCTCCAGATCACGGCAGACGCATGAGCAGTAGGCAAACTCTTGGACATATTTGAAAGGAAAAGCACGCGCAAGACCCAGGCACCACCAGCCTGTACCCAACCAATATAGGACATGGTGGGGCCATGGGCCAGAGGTAAGAGGTAAAGGGGGTATGGTTTGGTGGTGAGGAGAGGGAAAAGATCTATTTTGCGGTTCCTGCCTAAGCCCTTTTGGGAGGTACGTCCTGCTGGGATGATAGACCACCCAAAAGAGGCAAGTTGAGGGGGAACCGTTGGGTGCATGCCTTGAGAGTAGAGAGAGAAAGCATTTATACCGTGGTAGGAAGAAGTGTTACGGTATACAGAGGAACGAAACAAAACTGCCTCTGTTTGGCAAGGGTGGATGTCGCACAGACCTGGTGGTCGGTAAGTACGCCCAGACCAGACAAAGGCGGTTAAGGGGCAAAACGGTAAAACATTGGTCATAGCAAGCACTATAAAAGGGCCCTTGCCGTGCCCTGAAAAAGGGGATCGAAAAACAGAGTATTTTTACGGAGTGAAAAGAAAAACAGAGCAAGAAGAAAAGAAAAAAAGATAAGAAAGAAAACAGAGAAGAAAAGAAAGGAAACTAAGGAATAATGAGAGTTAGTTCAATGGGCATGCACCAATAGATTGGTTTCCCTCTCTCCCCCTTCAAATCTTACTTTCTTCCAAAACGTAAACAAGGACTCTTTCTTTTTGGGCAATAACCATTCAGGTCCGAATTCCTCAAAGCCATTAATCCCCACGGCAGGATCTTTTTCCTGGGAGATTATTTGCATTGAGAAGAGGCGTTCTCTCCTCTTTGGCTTTGTTGCGGCAAACTAAGTTTAAAACTTGATTTATGTCCATTTGATTAGCTAGTATTATTTTCTTCATTTTTCTCTGTGATTGACATCATTATGACTATAATCATGCTTTATTAGTAGGGAGTACATAGTCATTTATTTAAACAGTCAGAGTACTCTATTTTGATTATTATTTTATCTACCTGCCGTAACTCGTCTACAACAGTTCTGCTTGCTGTAAGTTTACTCCTGGTAGACAAGGCATAAATTTGTGCACAAACTGGCCCAAGTTGAGTTACAATTGGACCGACCCCAACTCCCTTACTCAGAAATATTCGGGCCCATCACCGCAGGAGGTAGCCCAGCCTATTACCGTAGGAGGCAGCCCAAGCCCAATACACCATACACAAAAAAAAGGCCCCTACATTTATTTAGCATATTTATTAGTTATTGCTGATTCTATATATTTCTTGAAATTTTTTATGTATCTGTCACCGATGCGTGGGGGAAGGAGTTGGCTCTGAGTCACCTTTCCCGATTCTCTCATGCATTAACTCCTGTCAAGCTAGGTTGGATGTGTGGAACTAGACATAATTTGGGCACTTAGGGAAGCAAATTTCTCAATTGCAGAAGAACCTTGAGTGGTTAGAGTTGCAACCAACCTCGCTGGATATTATCAAAGATATAAGAGAGAGAAGGGTGGAACTTAATTGCTGGTTGGACAAGGAAGACACCATGTGGAAGTAGCGTTCTCATCTTAATTGGTTCAAAGAGGGAGACCGTAATACCAGATTCTTCCATGCCAAGGCATCCTCACGGTTTCAAAAGAATTTGATTGAAGGTATATACAATGATGAAGGGTTGTGGCAAGAGGATTAGAAGATTGTTGTGAAGATCTTTGTTGACTATTACTCTGAGCTATTTATCTCATGTAGACCTTTGAAGTTTACTGAAATTGTGGATGCAGTCCACCCTAAGGCCACGGAGGGCGTGAATTTGACATTAATAAGGGAGTGATCCCACCAAATTTCAATGATACTCATATTGTTTTAGTACCTAAAACCAAAAACCCCAAAAGGGTGACTAAGTATAGACCAATCAACTTGTGTAATGTGGTTTACAAATTGGCTTCCAAAACTCTTGTAAATAGGCTGAAAAGAGTACTCCCATCCATCATCAGTGATATTCAAAGTGCATTTGTGAATGGTAAACTAATAACTGATAATCTGCTGGTTGCATTCGAAACCATGCATCATATAAGCCAGAGGAAGGTAGGAGCTATAGGAGAAATGGAGTTGAAGCTTGATATGAGTAAGACATATGACAAGGTGGAGAGGGCCTGCCTGGAGAATATTATGGACAGATTGGGGTTTCACCCTAGGTGGAGAAGGCTAATGATGCAATGCATCACTTCTGTCACATACTCTATCAGGATCAATGGCAAGCAAAGTGGCCAAATTATCCCCTCTAGGGGACTACGACAAGATGACCCACTATCCCCTTACCTCTTCTTACTTTGTGTTGAAGGCCTTTCAGCCTTAATTAAGAAAGCTAGCTCTAATGGTACTATGGAAGGGGTTTTTGTCTACAGGGGAGGTCCCAGTTTGTCTCACTTATTTTTTACAGATGACAGTATTATCTTTCGAAAAGCCACCATTAAGGAATGTGAGGCTTTACAGAAGGTTTTGTTGGTATACGAGCAAGCTTCAGGGCAGCAGCTAAATAGAGCAAAAACCTCCTTGTTTTTTAGCAGTAACACTATCAAGGATGAGATCAAGTCCAGATTTGGGGCACAAATGATCAGGCAGCATGAAAAGTACTTGGGTCTACCATCTTTGGTGGGGAGGAACAAGAAGAATACTTTCAAGGAGGTAAAAGACAAGTTGGCCAAGAAACTAGCTGGTTGGAAGGAGAAGTTACTGTCTAAGGCAGGAAAGGAAATCTTAATTTAAGCAGTGGCTCAGGCAATCCCAACATATACCATGAGTTGCTTCAAAGTTCTTGACTCTTTGTGTGATGAAATGACAAGCTTAATCATGAATTTTTGGTGGGGTTAATGTAAGGATGAATGTAAAATGGCTTGGATTAGCTGGGATAAACTATACACTCCTAAAGCTAAGGGTGCTATGGGGTTTAAACAACTCAAGCAGTTTAAACTAGCACTATTGGCCAACCAGGGATGGAGATTACAAAGGGGCGGAGATTCATTGATGTATAGGGTTATGGTGGGCCTTTTTATGTACTGGGCTGGATTGCTCTTGCCGCACTATGGCTCAATGATTCTGGGGTAGGAGAGTCAGGACTGGCTTAATTGAAATTAACCTTAGGCCAGCTTGCGCACAAGTTAGAACCCTTGGTAGGAATCTTGATTTAGTCATGAACCTATGGTAGGAAATACCGTCACAAAATGCGTTATAGCAGGAGAAACATAATACATAAAGATAACTAAAATGTTTTAACTAAAGCACTTGCTACTGACAAATATGATGCGTAAAAAATTTCACAAAAGGAAAATACAATAATGTAAGTATGGCAAGAGTAAATTAATAACAAAAAAGCGTTAGTCCTTGAACAATCATAACACAAGAAGAAAGAGAATTAGTCTACTAAGCTTGGCTCCTTGGCAGATTCAAGTCCAAGAATGGAACCAATCTCCAATGTAGGCAACCTTACAGGGGAATCCTGCTATAGAAATTGCTCACTTTGGAGAATGGGCCTAGGTGGCTCAACCTCAAATTCTTAACTTGTTAGAGAGTGGGCTATAGAGAGGGAGAGAAATGGGTAGCCTACTAGTGCATGCTCTTTCACTCCTATCACTCCTATTTCCTTACCCAATCTTGGTTTCCTTTGTTTGTCTCCTTTGTTTTCTTAGTTTTCACTATTTCTTTGTTTTCGGTGTTTTCTCCTATTCCTTCTTGTTCTTGTTTACTATGCACGGCTAAGGCCTTTTTATACTGTTTGCTGTGATAAGATTTACAAATTTTACCCCTTAACTACTTCTGGCCTGTTGTGGGTGTCCTTCCCAAATTGCCTACTGGTCTGCTAGTTGCCTAGCCATTAGGGCTGTCCATGGGTTGGGTCGAATCAAGTTTAGGTTTGACCTGCACTCAACCCGATTGAATTGGGTGAATGGAAAATGGACCAGCGGCTGACCGAACGTTCGGATCAAGCTCGATAGCATGGGTCATCGGTTGAGTGGGTCGAAGTTGGTAGGGTGATTTTGGGTCTTAAGCACAACAACATAGATTTCAAAACCAAAACAAAGAAATCAAAATCCAAAACAAAAACGAAATCAAAACCCAAAACAATCTTTTCAAAAAAAAAAAAAAAAAAAAAACCCAAGACACAGAAATCAAAATCCAAGCCAAAAACCCCAGATTTATGTGACTAAAATGAAATCAAAACCCAAAACAATCTTTTCAAAAAAAAAAAAAAAAAAAAAAAAACCCCAGAACAAAGAAATCAAAATCCAAACAAAAAACCTATATCTATAAGACTAAAATGAAAAAAAAAAAAAAAAAAAAAAAAAAAAAAAAAAAAAAAAAAAAAAAAGAGAGAGAGAAGATTAAACCAGCATTAGCACCACCACTCCATCCCCCACCACCAACACATCAATCACAAGATCAGTGTTAGGACATATGTGTTCCACTTGTTAGGAACATATGTCACTACTTTATATAATTGGCTTATTCTCTGACAAAACGCACTTTACTTGTATTTGGGTAGATTTAGGATGTGTTTAAATACTTCAAAAAACTATGTTTCAAGATCAAGTGTTGAAGCCTTCAAGTCTGTCCAAGAAAATAAGTTGATAGTGCAAATTCATTAAAACTCGACAATTGGCTCGACAGCTGCATCTATCGAGCTTAAGAAAGCTGTTCAAAGACTGGTGTGCTCGACACCTGCTCGACAGCTTCTCGACAACTTTTATCTGTCGAGGTTTAAGAATTTCAGAATTCAAATATGATTTTCTTGGGATCCGTGAATATGTCTTTGGGCTTTCTTTTCTCCTAACCCTAGACATATAAAAGGATTGTTTTAAGGGCCGTCAAATAGTTCATAAGTTGCACAAGCAATGAGCAAACTCTATTCAAGCAAATTGTGATCGGAGACGAAGTTCTTGCCCTAGTTCATCTCTTTCTCTTGAAGAAGTTGCTGTGTATGTGCACCGTAGGGTTTTGTGACCAAGCATCTTCTTGATCTTCATCGTGTGGATGAACTGAAGAACTTTGCTACCAACAACCTTCTTAGTTGGTGATTGAAGTCGCATACTGGGATTCGTGCAATTTGTTAGTCACGTACTTGGGAGTCGTGCATCAAAAAGGGGAACTGTCACTATAGAACAAGTCCAATTGGGTATTGGGGTAAGGGTTCAACTGTAGGTTGGTAAGGTACTTGGGATTCCTTTACTTGTAACCGCTTGTTGTGATAATAGTGGAGTTTCGGGAGTAGTGACCTGAAAATCACCTAGTGGGGTTTTTGCCGTTAGGTTTTCCCCATTTGTAAACAAATCACCATATTATTTATTTTTCCGCTGCATAATTAGTTTATTGGTGATTTGTTTGTGCTACCATGTGTTTGCATGATAAATTAATTAATTAATAACTTGACTAATTAATTAATTAATTTCTATCACAAGGGGTCATTCAGTTTGTGGCCTATCAAGTACAAATTTTTTTTTTTTTTTTAAAAGAAAACTTTTTTTACTAACCCTTCATCAAACTTTAAGTAGATCAGAGGAGGCTTGTGGAGTTGACTCAACCAATAACAATGAGTGCAATGAAAACTTTAAATCAGCGATGGTGCAATAGGGCTAACTAGGTGACGTTGGCAAGAAGGTTAGGGTTAGGGGCGACGATAAAGCCGAACTTGGTGGCAGTGGCGGTAGCAAGGTGGCTAGGGTTAGGGATTTGAGAGAAAGATTAGAGAAAGGGAGAGTGAGAAATTAGAGAAAGTGAGATAACTCTCTGGAACTGTTTTTCATTTTTTGAGAAGGAACTCTTTGGAACTTGAACTCTGAAACTAAAATCGTAAGCGTAACCCATGTTTTTTACTTTTTAAAATTTATGGGTCGAACGGGTCGGTTTACATGGGTTAGAAGTCAAGGGACCTGAAACCGACTCGTAAAACCAAATTTTAAAATTAATTGACCTGTGCCCGACTCGCATGGACAATCGGATTCGTCCATAGGCCTTTGGGTTGGATCGGGTCGAACGGGTGGGTCGGGCTTGACGGGTTGATGGACAGCCCTACTAGCCACCACCACTACCTTGTGTTGGCCGCACGATGCTTCATTCCTAGAAAAAAGTAGTTTTGTTTTGTTTTCTTCCTTCTTTTGGGATTCTCATCCGGATAAGGGATGGGTTTTTCACTTACTAACTCCTACAGTATGCACCAAGTGATTCCAGCTCATGTTTGCCTCTTTTGGGTGATATGTCATCCCAGCAGGACATTTCCCCCAAAAGAACTTAAGCGGGAAACCTAGAATAGGCTCCCCTTTCTCCATATCGTTAGACCACTCCTTCTCTTACCTCTGACCCATGGCCCATCTCTCATGTATTGGCTGGGTACAAGTAGGTGCTTGAGCCTTATGCCTGCAAGTTTGTCTGGCCCTGTTGCATGTTCTACTACTTGTTTAACTCTTGTGGCGTGGATGAGTCATTAGGTCTTCATTCTTTGCATCTCGTTTCTTCTTTGGGTTAGGTATTGCTTGGGTGTGGGCTTTTTCTTTTTTAATTCAACCCTTGTCTCCTTTCACTTCTGGTTTGTGGGCTAGCTAGTACTCCTACCATGTCATTGCATTGTTTCTGCCACGATATCATTTAACTTTGTTTGTTGGACTTCCTCTGGGCCTACCATGCCAATTTCATGTGTTATTCCTTCCTTTAGTTCACATTGCCTAGCATTCCTGCTGGGTCAGTCCATATAACGTCTTGGGCTTCTCCGACCCATTTTATTCCTTGGGTGTCTTGGGCTCGTTTCATCCTTTCCTACTTCTTACATTCCCATTGGCTTTTGCTAAGTCTTTTGGGCTTCCCCGACCCAACTACCACATCTTTTACTTTTGGGTTTATTGGCCTTCGAACCAATCCCATTTACTGATTCCTTTCTTTGGGCTCTTCCGGCCTATTTTTGCTTTCTTTCTATTTCTTATGATACCCATGGGCTTACCATTTCATTCTTTGGGGCTTCCTTGACCCGTTTTCTTGCTTTGGAACCACTTTGTTATTTTGTGGGCTTGTGAACCATTATTCCTGCCATTCGGACTTTAATGGTTTTACTTTGCCAATTTTTCTTTCTTCACCCATTTTTCATATTGTTGGGCTTCTTCTATCATTGGGCCCTTTTGCCAAAATGGGCATCAACATTCAACCCTTGAGCATATGAATTGCTCCTGTGGTTCATATGTGAACCAAAAGAAAATTTTTTATTTTTATTTTTATTTTATTATTTTTTTATTATTTTTTATTATTTATTTTATTTTTTATTTTTTTTTCGGTGGGTCTTGCCTTATTGTCTTTCTTGTTGTCAACAATGTTGTCTCTTTGAATTTCCCAATTTAGTAGTTATTCTGTAACAGAGGCACTGCTTCATTAATACAATACTTCTTTTGGCAACTGACCCATTGCATCCTTTCGCATCATCTTTATTATCATTAGTACTTAAACTCATTCCTTTTCCATCATTCGCTCAGAATGCCTATTCATTCCTTTTCCTTCACCATGTCTTCTTTCTTAAAACATCCCCACCAATCTACTTTGATCAAATAACCCGTCATGACACCGGTGAAAGGTGAGGGTTCTTCTTGCTGTAAGGGAAAAGAAATTGCCATCGATGATCCTCCTGCCAAAACCATGGGCGAAGATGCTCATTTCTCCTAATTGAAACGCTCCGAGGAAGAGGAAGGGGGTCGCGACCCAAACAGTGAGTGTGCTCCCATCATTGATCTGTGGTATGACACCTACATCCATTTCCTGGTGGTGCCCAGTGATTACTTGCCTCCGCTGCCGAGTCGTGTGTGGCTCTCCATTTGCCGCAGTGACACGAAGGTGTCTTAGGCCCCTTTGGCTTCCTTGATCCCCGATCTTGATATACACCAAGGAACTTCGCTTCCCATGCCCATCCTCTTCGAATATGGGTTGGGTACCTCTTTGGGTTGAAAAGAGTGGGTAGATGAAGAGTTTTCCAATACGGATTTCATGGTGGCGTTGCAGCGGGCTGACATGTTGAAGGCTATTGTTTCATCGTGTTGCCTGTTCAACTATAGGGACTTGTTCAACTTTTGTCATTTAGTCCGACAATGGTGTAGCACCACCCATACCTTTTTCCTTTCTTGCGGTGAGATCACCGTGACCTTAGAGGATGTAACGAATCAACTGTTGTTGCCCATTCTTGGTGATGTAGAACCGAGTAATATTGAGCTTTCTCCCAAGGAGGAGGCTGTGGAGGCCGAGTTGAAGAAAGGGATGAGTGGCAATGCGAAGTTGTCGCATTGGGTTAGGGATTTCTCCAAGGCTTTTAATGTAGTCTTGTCGTACAGCCTTTGTTGCATTCTGGCTCTGTAAGTTTATCTTTGGCTCTCACCCTTATTATGCTGTAAAACCTCTTTATTTCTGATTAGCCATAAAGATTTTTGCCAGGGTGAGTCTGCCATTGGCCCCTATGTTTCTAAGTCATCTGTACATGTAGTTGGACATTTTGTAAAGTGATGAGAAGTAGGCAAGCTCCTGCTACATAATTACTACTTCTGCCCATAGTACCATTTTGTAGCATCTGCTATGGGAGCATTGTGGCACTTGGCTAAGTGCAAGTCTGTTCGTTTTGCCAAAGAGAGGTATCGTTCCTGTCCGAAGATTATTACTGATTTTTGTGATTGTTTTGTATCTGATTCTCCATCGGCTTATTACTGGGTTGTGTTGAAGTCGTTTGGGCATTCTGCCATCGGGTTTTTTGATAAAGGAGTTGTCTTTTGTTGGAGGGCATATAGGAATTTGGGCACTGGCTTTACATGTGCTGATTCAGTTATGGGCCCCTTTACTGACACTGTTGGGACCACCACCCCGTTGACTGCCTTTGATGAGAAGGGGATTACATACTTGGTAGCCACTAATGCTGGGTGGCTACCTTACCTTGCTGATGAGGGCATCCGCTTTGTACACTATTTTGCCAACAGAGTGAGGAGGCAGTTTGGGTTGGATCAGGACATACTTGATGATTTCTCTGCCACTCTAGAGTCCGCTACTTTTGTTCGACCAATCCTGCGGCTTATTGCTTTTGAGTTTTGGAGCAAACGTTTCACAATAGTCACTATTCCAGGTTTACAATGAGAAGGTCTTTGCACAGCTGCGATGCATGGATATTGACAGACTGTGATGATTTCATTTGAGCCAGAGTTGTTGGGTAGCCGTAGGTTTTCTCTCATTCCCCCTAATGGTCTCCATGCCATCATTTCTGCCAACCCATGGTTGTTGCTTCCTACCAAGTCTGTGGTGGCATATGCTAGGAAGCAGAGTAGGTCTGCTATATTTAAGTGGCAGGCAAAGGAGAAGGGGTGGTACTTGTATGCTAGTGAGTACCCCACGGGTTGGGAGAAAAAGGTGAAGGTGGTGAACCTTCTTGCGCTTGCGAAGAAGGGCTCGATGTCTCGGTCCGCTAAGCCCAAGTCTACCAAGAGAAGGGATGATTCTTCTGAGACTTGTTCTTACATCGTTCCTTATGAGGGTGGTCTTCCTCCCATTGGCAACATAGTCCTTGAGGTTTCTCCTCCTCCTTCTGCTTGTACTCGTTCCAGCAGGCACCTTACTACAAGTAAGCCCAAGCCTTCCACTCCATGGCCATCCATGGATGCTCCTTCTTCTAGCAGGACCCGTGGCAACAAGAGAATGACATCTCCACCACCTCTATCTACCACTACTGAGAGGAGAGTATATTATCTCCAACCTTGCTTCTTCTTTATTTTTTCTTATTCATAGGGCCTTCCTGCGGCCAACTCCACATATATGCTTATGCATCTCCCTCTTTTTTCTTATCATTATTTCTTGGCAGTCTAAGCATAAGAAGGATACTTCTACCACCCAACCCATCTTACTTGACGAGTTCGAGTTGGAGGTATATTCCTTCTCTTCGCATGCATTCTTATCGCCATGTGTTGTCATGTGCTTCCTTTCTTCTTTTTCATTATTTCATTTTTTTTTGCGTGTTTATTTATTTCTTCTTCCTACCTTAACATTCGTCTTATTTCTTTCTCTTCTTCCCATTTTTTGTTTTGTTTTTAGGTTGATCCCAAGCCCTTTTCTATTTATCATCCCACGAGTGAGGAGGTCCCTACTGCTATGGGCACACCCATGAAGGGTTTCTTTAATGGGGTGGACATAATGGCTGAGGCCATGACCTTTACTTCTATTGCTGCACAAGCAGCTCCTGCCAGGCTTCAATTCCTTCACCCAGACCTAGCCCTGTTGAGGAGAGTACCCAGACTGAGAGGGTTGGTGAGTCTATTCCTACTCCTGCCGAGACTTCCACCGTTCAAAAAGAAGTCAATCTTGTAGGTGCATCATAGGCTGAGAGTGCTTCTCTTGCTACTCCTCCTGTCATCTTAGCTAGCGATCCCTTCGTTTCCTTTTCTCAAGCCATAAAGGATGGCTCCTCCTTGGTGGTCACTCCATCTATTCCTAGTTCTTCCACCCGTGGGCCTGATGTGGATTTGTCTTCTAATAAGAGATCCGAAGAGGCCCTTGAGGATTCCAAGGATGAGCTTGTCATAAGGAAGAGGCTTTTTGATTCTGATGAGGACGTTGAGCACGAGACCGAGGCCATGGTTATGTGTCTCTTGTCCTTGAAAGATCTTCCTTTTCTTTTCTTCCTGTTATTTCTTGGTAACAACTTCTAACTACTCTATGGATCAATTTTCTTGGCTACAGACATGCTTGAGGAGTCCAAAACTATAGTAGACATTGCAATGCCTACAGCCCCCACTTCTGCCACACCTGTAGCCCCCACTCCTACGGATCTTGGTACTTTTCTTTCGCCCCTATCTTCTCTAATCTTCATTATGGATTCATCCTTTCACTTTGTCTATCCCTTGTGAACTCATGCTATACTTCATATTTCTTCCCAAGTCTGACTCTTGTCGAGGTGGCTCCATCCTCTCGGTTTGAGGTTGGCATTAGTTTTGCCATAGCTCCTGATCCAACGAGAGAGGCCGCTGCCTTCTTCATCCAATTTGACTAGCTCGAGACCAATGATCTTGATCTTGTGGATTTTTGGGGTGTTGGTGCCCTTTATGTTGACTTGCACGATTTTTGGGTTCCTAGGGAATGCATTTCTCATTTGGAGGCAATTTATAACAGTCGTGGGGACTTCATGCAAGGGTTTCTTTTTGGCCGATCCATGAGGGAGTACTTCCTCAAGCTATTTGGGAGTGTGATGAATGACATTGAGCATAACTTCATTGACACTATGTCTATTGAGAGAATCCTGTAGTGGAGGGCTGCAGTTCAGGAGTTGATCAAAGTTGGATTTGTTGTGGAGTTCCTACTAGATCACCTACGAGAGATTGCTTGAGCCTTCTTTATGAAAAAGGTTCAACCTGCGGTGGACACTATAGATGCTCACATTGAGACTTTGAAGAAGGAGGTGGCAGACTTAGAGGCACGTCGTGAGTGTCTCTTTTCTAATGTTGTTGGCCCTAACCACTTTGGAGATCAGACCCTTATTTCAGGCCTTTGATTACATTATATAGTTTTGTATTTCCTTTATTTTCTTTCCCTTTTCGTCATACCCAGTACACTTCTTTATTTCTCTAGCACTTATTTGATAAGTCTGACATGACTTATATATTTTGGGTCTGTAATCTATTACGCTACATCTGCTATAGTATTACTATGATTATGATACAATATGTTTTGCTAATACTCCATAGTCTTCATTACTTTTACAAATAGAAACACACTACAATACTTTTTTGTGACGCTATCCCTTGAAAGGGTGGTCACTTGGAGGAAAGAAAGAAAACTAAACAAGATAAAGAAATAATACATAAATTTTTTAAGGAATAATAACATTTTGACTATTTGCCATTAATGGGGTCCATTAGATTTTTTCCATTCATTTGAGCCAAACGGTAATACTCACTTGCATGTGCTTCCCTTAGTACGAAGGGTCCCTTCAAAAATTTAGATGGTCTTGCCATACCTCGCCTGACGTGGTCTGCTGTTTTAAGTACAAGCTATCCTTCTGCAAATACCCTTTCTTTGGTTGTTCTGCCATAAGCTTCAGTCTTTTTTCCCCTGTATCTACAACTACATGTTTGGGCTTCCTCCCTCTTCTCGTCTAATCCTTCCAAGTACTTGCATCTTTCTGCCATGAAAACTCACTTCTCCTTTTCTTTCTTTTGTGCTTGTATGACCCTTAAGGAGGGCATCGTCACTTTAGCTGGGCTTATTACCTTCATTTCATAGACTAGTGAAAATGGTGAAAATTCTGTGGCAGACTTGGGTGAGCCTCAGTAGGCCCAAAGAGCGTCTAACATTTAAAAGCTCGAAATGTGTGAAAACACAAGAGCTTGTTTAGACCCCCAATTCAAATTACGGCTTGGTTGATTTTATACTAACTTAATACTAAATGCGGAATAGTGTAAACATAAGCATACAAACACAAGAGCTACTCTAATCCATATTTAAAGCAACACAGCAGTAAAATGAAATGAACAAGAGTAGGGAAGAGAGTTGCAAACACAGATAACACCAAGACGTGTTATTGAAGAGGAAACCGAAGAATTTGGCGAAAAACCTCTCCGTCGCCCTCTAAGTGGTAATCGATCCACTAGACAATCAGTTGGGATACATGGGTAAGCAAGAGACCCTCCAAGCCTAATCTACCCGCTGTACCTAAGCCCTCCAAGCTCCTACTCCAACAAAGCTTCTCGGAACCGTGTCTTGTCTAGCTCTCCGGATCCCGACACAAGCTCCATGTTGCATCTGCCATCCTTGGCTTCTTCCAATATTTCTTAGCAGCACCAAAACCTCACCGGACACTCTTAAAAGGTGTGGTAAGTGTTTGAGCTATTGACCTCTCAATGGTATGGAAATGGAGAGGTAGGAGATGAGGAAATTCCACAAACAAATGTGTAGAGAATTGTTGGTATAACAATTTCTTACTCTCAAGTGTTTTAGCTAGGGTTTTCTCTCAGAAGCTCTCTATCACATTTGTGGGTAATATGAGTATATATAATGAGGGTACAGAAAGTGTGTGTCAGACAGTATAGACTGACAGAACAAAATGTCTCGCGGGTGTTTCACGGGAAGGCCTTACCTGCGATCTACTCGCCAGACACAGCTGTCTCCATCTGTATTGACTCTTTGCATTCCAGTCATGTGCAAGGCACATGCTTCACTTCGCGGGAAGCTTAGTCGCGAGACACCCGCGAGAAGTCTTTTGGCTTCACTTGCTTGAGTCTTCACAATCTCTCTCTTTAACACACAACCCTTATAATCACATCCCACAATAAATACAAGGTACACAAGATTGAATATAATTACAATCAAATTTGGCACGGAATAAAAACCAACAAAATACAAATTTGTAAATCACAACTTTACACGTTTGCCTATCCCCCGGTGTATTCCAGACTCATCTTGCTAATGATCTTGATGATAGTCTTGTTTGTTGCTTTTGCTTGCACATTCCCTTGGGTGTAGTAAGACGATGACCGGTGGTGTTTAATCTGATAAAATTCCAGCATCTTTCGAACCTCACTGTTGACAAATGGAGTGCCATTATCACTTATGATCCTATGAGGTACCCTGAATCTAACAATTATATTCTCCTTAATGAAATTTTCCACGGCTTTTCATGTGGCCTTACGGAGTGGTATGACTTCTGCCCATTTGGTAAAGTATTCCGTAGCCACAAGGATCCATATGTACCCATGAGAGGATGGGTTGACCGGTCCCACTAAGTCAAGACCCCAGGTATGTAAAGGCCATTGGGTGACCATGCTATGTAAACTTTATGGGTGAGTGTGAATTAGGTTAGCCTGCACTTAGTAGCTGTGGCATTTCTTCACAAATTCTATTGTATCTTTCGTCATAGTAGGCCAATAATAACTCATCTGTAGCATGCACCGGCATAGCTTCCTCTGTCCTTGTTGCTCTCCACATTCCCCTGCATGTATCTCCTTTATCATTTCCCCTGCTTCTTCAGGACCTAGACATCGTAATGGTCTCCATTATACCTTTTCTTAAAAAGGATCCCCTTATGTAAAAAGTAGCGCACTACCAGCTTTTTAAATTTATATCTTTTACTATGCTTCTGTGGCAGGACACCTTTTGCCAGGTATTGCATGAACGGGCTTCTCCAGTCTTCACTGGTGAACACAGCGTAACTTTCCTCCCTGTCAATAACCAAATGGCAAGCTTCGCACTGGGTTTGGACTAGGTCTTCATCCTTACCCATGCTTGGCCAATAAAAACCCACTCTTTGGAGTTTGCGGTAAAGGCTGATCTCGCCACAGAACCCGCAGGTTTTGCCATGCATTTCCTTCAATTTTCTTTGGGCCTCTTCATGCCCTACACATCGTGATAGGATCCCTCCTAGCATTCTACGATACAATTCCCCTTTCATCAGGGAATAGTCTTTTAACATTTTCAAGTCTGCTAGGTCTCCTTCTTTTAACAGGGCTTCCTTAATAGGAACCCTCTAGTCCTCTTCACATTCTTGCTTTTTTCTGGAACCTCTCTCGTAGTATTTCAACATTATATTCCCTTCATTTATTGACATCGACTCTAGTACTACTACTTTGGAAGCCTAACTGTGAGCCCAATGCGGCTAGCGCATCCACGTACCAATTCTCACTTCTTTGGGCGTGCTTTATCTTAAACGTCGAAACCTTTCTTCCATTTTCTGGGCCAATGTTCTGTACGAAGCCAAACTTGGTTCTTTCAAAGAGAAACTCCCCTTGGCCTAGCAAACCCCCTGTATTGGCTGGGTACAAGTAGGTGGTGCCTAAGCCTTGTGCGTGCTCCATTCCCATATGAGTCCATTGCTTTTTTGGTGTTCATGCGTTTGCCATTGCTAGCAGGTTTGTTTGGCCCTACTGCTTGTTTTGTTGCTTGTTTAACTCTTGTGGCATCGATGAGTCATTGGGTCTTCATTCTTTGCATCTCGTTTCTTCTTTGGGCTAGGCATTGCTTGGGTTTGGGCTTTTTCTTCTTTAATTCAACCCTTGTCTCCTTTCACTTCTAGTTTGTGGGCTAGTTGGTACTTCTACCATGCCATTGCATTGTTTCTGCTACAATATCATTTAACTTTGTTTGCTAGACTTCCTCTAGGCATGCCATGCCAGTTTAATGTGTTATTCCTTCTTTTAGTTCATGTTGCCTAGCATTCCTATTGGGTCAGTCCATATAATAACATCTTGGGCTTTCCCAGCCCAATTTATTCCTTGGGCGTACTCGGCCCGTTTCATCTTTTCCTACTTCTTACATTCTCATGGGTTTTTGCTAAGTCTTTTGGACTTCCTTGGCCCTACTACCACATCTTTTACTTTTGGGTTTATTGGCCTTCGAACCAATCCCATTTACTAATTTCTTTCTTTGGATTCTTCTGGCCCATTTTTGCTTTCTTTCTATTTCTTATGATACCCATAGGCTTACCATTTCTTTCTTTGGGGCTTCTTTGGCCCATTTGCTTGCTTTGGAACCACTTTGTTATTTTGTGGGCTCGTGAACCATTATTCCTACCATTCTGGCTTTAATGGGTTTTACTTTGCTACTTTTTCTTTCTTAACCCCTTTTTCATATTGTTGGGCTTCTTCTGTTGTTGGGCCATTTTACCAAAATGGGCATCAATAAGGGTTTTCAAGGCAAAGTACTTTCCCAGGTGTGACTTTATAGAAACTGGTTTGGGTAGTAACCCTTCTTATGCCTGGGGGAGCATTATGGCAGCACATAATATAATTCAGGAAGGCATTCGATGGCGAGTGGGGAATGGGAAGAGTATTCAGATCTGGATGGATAAATGGCTGCTACACCTTCTTTGTATAAGGTTACATCACCATTTTCAACTCTCTCTATGGGTGCACGAGTCGAGGAGCTGATTGATATAGATAGTGAGGTATGGATAAATGATGTAATAAAGCAGATTTTCATGCTTCGCGAGGCTGAGACTATAGGTGGGATTGCTCTAAGTTCAAACCTTCCCGAGGATAAGCAAATTTGGGATCTAAAAACGTACGGGCCTATTTAGTGTTCGCAGTGCATATTGGATAGCAGTGGAGATGGATTTGAAGGGAGGAACAGGTAGTGCTTCTGATGATAGTAGGCTTGTCTTTGGTGTGCTAATATCCCTCACAAAGTGCGCCACTTTGCTTGGAGGGCATGCAGAGATATTTTGCCTACAAAGATAAATCTTAAAAGGAGGAAGGTATTGGAGGATAGCTACAGCGAGACATGTCAGGCGGATTTGGAATCATCAAGCCACTTATTCTGGGACTACTACAAAGCTAAGGAAGTCTGAATGGTGTCCACACTTTTTCCTATGAATAATAATCTTCACTTCTCCACTTTCATGGATCTATTGTGGTACGTGGATATGGTGGTGAGGTGGGATGACGACTGTGTTGAGAAGATAATAATGATTGCCTAGGCTCTATGGACAAACCGAAATGAGTAAAGAAATGGAGGTGATAAAAAACCTAGTCAGGCCTTGATTGACAACTCTCTAGATTATTTGAGGGAGTACCAAGCATGCTATGAGAAACTCGCTAGAGTAAAGTCCACGATGGCCTCGAACTGGACTTCGCTACCGCATGGAAGATATAAGATAAAGGTCGATGGTGTAGTTTTTGCTTCTCAGAAAGCTGCTGGCTTGGGTGTACTGGTTAGAGATGCAGAGGGCAAGGTGGTGGGTGCTTGTAGCAAGAAGATCATGGCTCCTCTTGGTGCTGTTGAGACCGAGGCAAAGGTCTTCGAGTATGGACTTCAGTTTGCAAGGGACCTGCTCATCCAAGACTTCATCCTCAAAGGGAACTCGCTGGTGCTTGTGAATGCCCTAAAGGAAATCTCGCCTCCTCCTGCCACGATAGATGTTGTGGTGTACAACTCTCTATCAACTTCTCATGAGTTTTGATGGGTGGAATTTTCTCACATCCATAGGCAAGGCAATAGGCCAGCCTACCTACCAGCTAAGCATGCTGTGGGTATTATTGATTTTTCTGTTTGGGTTGAACAGAATTTTTATTTTTTAAAACAAACTCTTTTTCATGATATAATTATTGCTTTTCAACCTCAAATGAAGAATTCAGTGTTCCCATAAAAAAAAAAAAAAAATTACAAAAGGTGATATATTGAATTTTTAGATATCATAGTTACAGTTGAAATTATAAATTAAATTGACTTAATGTTATTAGATATATTGTTTTAAAGCTTCACAGATATAACTCAGTAGAGTTAGCCAAGTAGTTGGACACTCGGTCTCAAAGTAGCTGTCTTGGATTTGACTAGGAGCTCTCTAGTTCAAATTCGGACACCAATACTTTGAAAAAATTCCTTAGACTAATGATTTACCTCGCAATGGGCTCACTCGTCGCAAACAGTTATTAGACTCTGGTCAAAAGTACATTGTAAAAAAAAAAAAAAAAAAGTTCACGGATATAGATTAGTCAAACCCATCTCATTCTTATCTTAATAAAATATAAGCTATACCAACTGCACAGTTATCATTTCATGAGTGCCACTTTAACTGATTTCAAGATGTTAAAATACTAAAAGACATTTTAATGCTTCTCATCTTTTACGCTAATCAGGTCAGGCCACGAGTACATTTGAATACTTGATACTTACAGGTTTGGGAACAAATTTAAGCCACAGAAAATCAAGTCACTTAATATTGTTATTTGCTCAATGCATATGTATAGATACACTGAAAGATATATAATAAGATATATAATATAATTCCTATATATATAATTTAAATACTATTGATAGTCATTTTTATATTTTATTAACTCTTTTAAAAATTTTGTAAGGATATTATTAGGTATAAAATGTAAATTGTCTATTTTTTTTTTAAATTATTGTGAAGCACTTTTTTTTTTATTTAATTTTTACGATTCATTTATTCTAGACTTTTTGGTTTTTATACTTAATAACTCACTTGGATGAATATTTATGATGTGGTCCCATATTTGATTCTAAAATTAAGAAATAAAACTCTTTAAGAATAAATAATATATGACACATGGTACAAAATTGGAACTCTAATTTGAAATTCTAATTTGAGTTTCTCTTAACTTCACCTATTATTATATATATAGATATAAAGATTATTATTATTGTTATTATTATTAATTTATAATTAAATGTTACAATTGGAAAATAGATTTAAATCTTGAATATATCCATTGAAAATATTTAGAGATGTCAATGGAACTACAAGGATCTTTGCAAAATAAACAACTTATTTATCATTCAATGAAGGAACAAATTAATTAATAGATGCCAAACTAAACTTTGTATAACTTTTTTCAATGATACACAATTTAATATCTTTTTATTTAATTTGTTTTTGACCAACACACTATTATAATAAATTTTGTATTAAAAATATGTATAATTTAACAATGAAGTTTTCAAAATATTAATCTAATAAAAAATTGTTAACTTCTATTGAAAAAGGTTATACCCCGGTGCGATTTTCCACTTCTATATTCAAACCTTATCAATTGTGAGGACAAATATTTTTTTAAAATTTTAGTGGCTTGTGCATCTCAAAATAAAATAAGATTTTAGTGGTCAAATTCCCAATTTTCACCACATACTGCCAGAATTGTAAAGCTTTAGAAAAAATCAGACGAAGAGTGCAATAAAAAGCCTTTTTTTTTTTTCGTTCGAGATCTCTAATATTATATTAAAAACCCATAATTGTTGGGTGCAAGCACCGTGTGAGTCCAGCCCACATGCTTGGGTCAAAGCTCATTTAATGAGCTTGCTTCCTCAAGCTTCCAAAGTCAGCATGCCATTCCTTGGGCAGTGACTTAGGCGAGTGAGACACGCTGAAACTGAAAAAGGAGAAAAGAAAGAAAATTGAGGCTATTCGGCCTTGAGTGGAGAGCTGAAACAGAGAGTTATATTCGGCCTTTTGTGTGAGTTCTAGAGTGAGTAGAAACACAAAGAGATATTCAGCCATGTGAGAGGTGCAGTCTGTCTGAAGAGATAGAGAGAAATACAGTGAGAGTATGAGAGAGTGAAAAAGAAAAATGAGACATTTTTCTTTACTCAAGTTACACACAAGGAAGATAAATTGGTGGAGTTCTCATGGAGTTTTTGAGTGCTACAACTATGGAGAGTTGGAGTATTCAGAGAAAGATTTTGCTTTTGGCTTTGTGGTGAGATTTTTTTTACTCGAGATTTATTTGCTATATATCCAATTTATTGTGAACTCAAGTTTAGCATAAACTTGATAGTTGTAATCTCTATTTCATAGTGGATATTTTTCAGAGCTGCCCCATGGTTTTTCCCTCTACACTGGAGGGTTTTTCATGTAAGATTTGGTGTTCTTGTGCGTTTGTGTTTATGTGGTGCTTGCTGGAATTTTTTTTTTTTTTTTTTTTTTTTTTGTTTCCATAATATTGCTATTGCTTGGTAGTTATATATTTTAATTCACACATAGACATTGAGGGGATTATGATTTTTCCCCAACAAGTGGTATTAGAGCTATTGGTTGCTTGGGTTTGATTGTCTTGTGTTGGATTAAATGGAGAATATGACTATAAATACTATGGTTAAACTCTTGACATCGAATTATTCGATTTGGAGGCCAAGGATGGAGGATGTCCTTTATTGCAAGGATTTGCATGACCCTATTGAGGGTGATAGTGTCAAGCCTAGTGATATGTCAGATAGAAACTGGGAGAAATTAAATAGAAAAACTATCGAGTGTATTAGACAATGTATCGATGTCAGTGTTTTTCACCATGTGTCTTAGGAAACAAATGCAGAGGCTTTTTGGGAAAAATTAAGGAGTCTTTATGAAAGAAAGACAGCTCAAAATAAAACTTTTATTGCCAGAAAGCTTGTGAATTTGAAGCTTAAAGAGGGTAAGTCCATTGCCGAGCACCTTAGTGAGTTCTAAGACTTGGTTAATCAGATGGTTATAATGAAGCTAGTAATAGATGATGAGTTGCAAGCTTTATTGCTTTTGAGTTCCTTGCCTGACAGTTGGGAGACTTTGATAGTGTCACTTAGTAATTCTGCTCCAAATGGTGTGTTACAACTTGCCATGGTTAAAGATAGTTTGCTCAATGAAGAAACTAGAAGAAAGGATACGGGTAAGGATATTGCACATGCTTTTGTCACAGAGAACAGGGGGAGAAGTAAGAGTAGAAATTCTAAGGGGCGAGGTAAATCCAGAAGTTGATCAGAGTCGAAAGGAAAATTCAAGTGCTTTTACTGTGATAAAGAAGGTCACATAAAAAGGAATTGCAAGGCTTGGAAGAACAAACAAAAAGAGGATAAAAATAAAAAAAAGTCGGATGATGAGAACACTGCTATTGTTATAGTGTTGGAAGATGAGGTCCTAGCTATAGGACAAGATGATTGTTGTACAGTTTCAAATCCTTATGTTGAATGGATGATTGATTCAACTACTTCTTGCCATGTCACTCCAAGAAAGGAGTTATTCACTTCATTCAAAGTGGGAAACTTTGGAAGATTGAAGATGAGCAATGATAGTTATGCGGACATTGTGAGAATTGGTGATATATGTGTTAGGGCTAACACTGGATACACCCTGATTTTGAAGGATATGTGAGACATGTTCCGGATATTTGCCTAAATTTGATTTCCACTCATGTTCTTGATAAAGAAGGTTATGGAAATTATTTCCGTGATGGAAAAATGGAGGCTTAGCAAAGGATCATTGGTATTTGCTAGAGGGAAGATTTGTTGTACATTTTACAAGACACAAGTAAAGTTGTGCAAGGATGTTCTTAATGCAGCTCAAGAGGATTCTTCACCTAACTTGTGGCATAGGCGGCTGGCTCACATGAGTGAAAAAAGGGTTGCAGATTTTGGCAAAGAAGTCTCTTATTCCCTTTGCCAAAGGTATGTCACTAAATCCTTGTGACTTTTGTTTATTTGGTAAACAACACAGAGTTTCATTTAATATACCCTCTACTAGAAAACCCAATGTATTAGATCTTGTTTATTCTGATGTATGTGGTCTCATTGATATTGAGACTTTAGGTGGCAATAAATATTTTGTTACATTTATTGATGATGCTTCACGAAAGGTGTAGGTTTATGTTTTGAAAACTAAAGACAAAGGTTTTTGAGCACTTTAAGAAATTCCATGCCATGGTAGAAAGAGAGAAAGGGAAGCCTTTGAAGTATCTTTGTAGTAATAATAAAGGTGAATACACATCTAATGAATTCAAGATTTACTGCTCTGAGAAAGGCATTAGACATGAGAAGACAGTTCCTGGTACGCCATAGCAAAATGGTGTGGCAGAAAGGATGAACCGCATTATTGTTGAGAAGATCAGATGTATGTTTAGAATGACTAATTTGCTTAAGTCATTCTGGGGTGAAGTTGTTGTGACTACATGCTACCTAATTAATAGATCTTCATCAGTTCTTTTGGATTTTGATATTCTAAAAAGAGTATGGATAGGGAAAGATGTTTCTTACTCTCACTTGAAGGTATTTGGGTGCAAGGCATTTTTGTTGATGAGCCTAAGGAACAAAGATCAAAGATTGATAGCAAATCCACTCCTTATATATTTGTTGGATATGGAGATATAGAATTTGTAGATGATATGTTGATAGTAGGACAAGATGCAGGTGTGATTGGAAATTTGAAGAAAGTGACCTTGAAGCAAGTCAAGATCGTGGTATTTATTTACTTTTGCAATGGGAGTTGTATCATGGTAGTCAAGATTGCAGAAGTGTATTGCCTTATCTACAACTGAAGTTGAGTATATTGTAGCTAATGAAGCAAGTAAAGAGATGCTTTGGTCGAAACGGTTTCTCCAAGAATTGGGTTTGAAGCAAGATGGGTATGTAGTTAATTGTGATAGTCAGAGTGCTATAGACTTGAGCAAGAATTATGAAAGCTCGAAAATATGTTAAAAACACAAGAGCTATTTAGACCCCCAAATTAAAGTTACGGCTCGATAGATTTTACATTAACTTAATTCTAAGTGCGGAATAGTGTAAATGCAAGCGGATAAACAAACAAGCTACTCTAACACATATTCATATAATCACAGCAGTAAAATGAAATGTAAAAGAGTAGGGAAGAAGAATGCAAACACATATAACACGCCGACGTGTTATCGAAGAGGAAATCGAAGACCTCGGCGAAAAACCTCTTTGTCGCCCTCCAAGTGGTAATCGATCTACTAGACAATCAGTTGGGATACATGGGTTAACAAGAGAACCTCCAAGCCTAATCTACCCGCTGTACCTAAGCCCTCCAAGCTCCTACTCCAACAAGACTTCTCGAAACCGTGTCTTGTCTAGCTCTTTGGATCCCGCAACAAGCTCCATGTTGCACCTGCCATCCTTGGCTTCTTCCAATACTTCCCAGCAGTACCAAACTATCACTTGACACTCTGAAAGGGTGTGATAAGTGTTTGGGCTATCAACCTCTCAATGGTATGTAAATGGAGAGGTAGGAGTTGAGGAAAATCCATAAGCTATTGGGTAGAGGATTGTGGATATAATAATCTCTAACTCTCAAGGTGTTTGGCTAGGGTTTTCTCTTAGAAGCACTTCTTAACATTTGTGGGTAATGTGGGTATATATAGTGTGGGTACAGAAAGTGTGTATTAGATAGCACAGTCTGGCAAAACAGAATGTCTCGCGGGAAGGCCTTACCCGCGAGATCCTCGTGAGACACAGCTATCTCCATTTGTACTGACTCTTCGCATTCCAGTCATGTGCAGGGCACATGCATTACTTCGTAGGATGTTAAGTCGCGAGCTACCCGCGAAAACCTCTTTAGTATTCAATAGCTTGAATCTTCACACTCTCTATATCACACAACCCTTACAATCAAATCCCACAATAGATACAGGGTACAAAAGATTGAATAAAATTACAATCAAATTTGGCATGAAATTAAAGCCAACAAAACACATAGTTATAAATCACAACTTTACAAATTCTATGTACCATTCACGCTCGAAGCACATTGAGGTGAGATACCATTGGTTGAGACTAGTTGTTGAACAACAATCATTTAAATTAGCACTACAACAAAATGTATTTTTAGTGACGAAAAAATTCGTCACTAAAAGTCCAGTTTTTCGTCACTAAGGACCTTTAGTGACGAAATTGGACTTTTAGTGACGAAACTCATTTCGTCACTGTAGCCCCGTCACTAAAAGTCCTGGTGACGAAAAATTTCGTCACTAAAAGTCCGATTTGAATTAAAAAAAAAAAAAAAAATTTAGTGATGAAAACGTTTTGTCACTAATGTTTTCCTCACTAAAAACACTATTCAGTGACAAAAATATTTCGTCACTAAAAACACTTTAGTTTACTAAATCATATTTAGTGACGAATAATTTCTTCACTAAAACTATGTTCGGGTACATATAGTGACGAAAAAATTCGTCATTAAACTATTTTTAAGAAAATCCAGGCACATATAGCGACGAAAATTTTCTTCACTAAAACCATTTCTTACAAAATTTTGCTATATTTAGTGACGAAATTTTCATCACTAAAACAATTTTTTGTTGCTATATTTGTAACGAAAAAATTTTTCACTAAAACTTATTTTCTGTTTTTATTTTTTTTATGACTTTGATATTAACCTGTAACCTGTCATTACAATATTAAGACCTCACATTTGAATAACACATTTATTTCAACAACACATTTATAAAAAAAGATCCATACATTCCACAAGAAAAAATTAAAACAAGTATCCAATTCAAACTCCTTCCATACAATAATTGTTTGCAATACATACAATAACTCAAGATGTTTTATAACAATACAAAAATGGTAGTATAATATAATTAGAACTAACAGAAGATGTCCTCATATGTTTTCAAGTAATGCCAAAAGTAAATCCCCTAAAAGCCACCAATAAGAAATCTGCACAAATATAAAAACAATACATTAAAGTCCACACCATTATCCATATCAAGCAATTCACAAGTGCAGAATTTGAACACAATTGCTACTAGTGCAACACAACAAATGACCACATCAATATCCATATCAAGTTTAAGGTAAGTACAAAACATCTCAATAACAATGACTACTAACTTTACATATCATAGTCTACATCATTATCCATATCAAACAATTCACAAGTGCTAAATTTGAACACAATTACTGCTAAGTCAACACAATTGCTACTAATCAACAAGTTTCATTCACATTTGCAAGAAATTAAAAACACTCCCAATATGAATTTAAACCACCTTATAACAACATGCAAGCCACCCGCTTGCTCCAAAACAACAACCCACCACAAAACTAATCACAAACATCACAAGTACAATACTTACAAGTATTGAAATCGAATAAAGGAACACAATTGCTACTAGTTAACAAGTTTCATTCACATTTGCGAGAAATTAAAAACACTTCCAATATGTATTTAAACCACCTTATAACACCATGAAAGCCACCCGCTTGCTCCAACACAAGAACCCACCACAAAACCAATTTCCAACATCACAAGTATGTATAGAGTTTTATAAGTTTTTAACTATAATTTACTTACTTTGCTCAAGCTAAGTTTACAACTTTCAGAAAAAATTCAAAGTTAACTTATGTTCTTCACCTTGTTCGTCACAAAACCAATAACAAACACATAATAACCAAAGGGAGTACAAAAAAGCAAAACATGAAAAGACCCATTAATAATCTTACCTTTATGATTATATATGACCAGTGTCCAGTTCTTGTTCACAATAACATTTGAGATCACTTCACTTGTGTCTATTTCAAAACAAAGTGTTGGGTTTGGCTCTCTAAAGACTAAACTCAAAAGTAGTTAAGAAAAACAAGGTATGCGGAATATGATACTAAATAACTTGGACAAAGAAATGCTCATCTCTTTTTATTCTCAAACCACAATCCCACCTCCCAACTCAGATCAAACTAGGGGGAATTGGGATATAATCTCTTAATTCATTATCATCGATTCGGCGAAGAATGCAATTACAAATCATGAACAAAAAATAATTGCACCTTAAAAAGAGATATTGCCAATAACAAAGAAGAAAGCATAGCCACCGTTAAAGGTTGAGAGTCAATTATCTGAGAATCAAGACTCAATTTAATGTTTTAACTAGCATTTTCATTGGTCAAGAAAGTAAATATAGATGATACTCTTTCTACATCTGAACTGGGGGAAAATAGAAGCATTTTATAGATTCACATATTAACCATGTATGGATAAGAAACTCACCTTATTTGGATCTTGAAATTCTTTAAAAGGGACAACTTCTAGTACTTAATTCATGACCATGACAATCATTAGATAAAGAGAAATAATTACATAATGCACAAGCTCACAAGTTTACAACCATATAAGATCAATGAAAATTCTAACAAATAGCCTATAATTCATTAGTTAAATTTCACTTTGCTGAGAGATCCTTTATTAAATTGCCTCCCTAAAAGGGGGTTCACTCTCCTTCTAGTACTTACAACAGCCCACAATTAACTAGTAAGAAAATGTAAAGTCATAGCCACACACACAAAAAAAAAAAAAAAAAAAATAATAATAATAAAATAAAATAAAATAAAATTTGGGGAAATCAATGTTCTAATAATCAAACCTAGTTGTAGTGAGCTTTAATTCTAGTTTTAAAATGTGTACACGCTAGAAATACAATAGGTTCCACAAGTTTCCTACAAAAATGAATGAAAATCAAGATATTACTTAAGATCATCATTACCCCTATTAATTTGTTTTCCTACCCACTATATTGTTTCATCTTTCATGAATGAAGTATTATTAAGTATCCAATAAAAATTGTTTCACTACCCACTGCTTTATGAATCCATTCATTAATTAAAACTTAAATGAATCCAGTAGCCACCAATAATGAATTACAATAACACCACCCCGTGTTCAAAGTCTTACTATTCTCATTTGTTAAATCCTAATACCCAAAAACCTTCACAAATACATCTATAACCCAGTTAGAATAGAAGAATAATTCAAATCAGCAACCACTTGCTAAGTGCTTGGAATATGACAAAAACCATTACCAAGAAAACAAGTATAAGTTGTCAATAAACTCCAATACCCATTTTTATTTTTCTCTTGCAAAATGACAACCAAACAATTCTCTCCATTTTAACAAAATTGTCAAAGGGTACTACACAAATATAAATTTTAAACCATGTTGGACTTGACAATTTAACATAAACTCAATTAGTCAACTATATAGCACAACATGTAACAAACTCAACTCTGAGGCATTTTGTCAAACATCAAGCAGATAAATTTGGACAGCATAAAAGGATTAGAGACTAGAAAAGAAAAATCCAGTTCCATTAAATGAATGAAAACACAAAAATCATAACAAATCCAGCCATGGCAATAAAGAAAAAGCAAAAGAGAGAGAGAGACCAGCTAGAGAGAAAGACCAAAGAAACTCACAATCGCCGTCGCCGGATGAAGCATCGCCAACGATCAGCGAGCAGTAGTGTCGCCGTTGAGCTCAACGGCGACGCTGGGAGACGAAGCGTCGCCAATCCCACCGTTGCCGTTGAGCTCATCGGCGATGCTGGGAGACGAAGTGTCGCCGATCCCATCGTCGCCGTTGAGCTCATCGACGGTGACGGTGGGAGATGATAGGTATTTTTTTTTTTTTTTTTTTTTTTTTTTTTTTTTTTTTATGGGAGAGATGATAGGTATTGAAATGAAATGGGGCTGATAGTGGTCTTTAGTGAAATGAATGGGGCTGATAGGTATTGAAATGGGTTTGGGGGTAATTATAGTGGTCTTTAGTGACGAAACATTTTTGCCGCTATTGCCCACTTCTAGTGACGAATTTCAGTTTCGTCACAAAAGGAGCCATAATTTGTTAAGAACCCTATCTTGTCAAGATTTTTAGAGACGAAATTCATATTTCGTCACTAAATCATACTTTTAGTGACGAATTGTGATTTTGTCACTAAAAACATATAAGTGCAAAACTATTATTATTTTTAGTGACGAATTTTTTTCGTCGCTAATTCTTCCTTATAGCGACGAAAGGATTTTCGTCACTAATACTATCCATAGCAATACCTATAGTGACGAAATATTTTGTCACTAAAAATTTTAACTTTTAGCGACGAAATATTTCATCGCTATAGATTAATTAAACTCGCGCCAAAGTTTCCCTCCACTGGCGCCCATTTTTCAAATCACATTAGCGATGAAATTTATGTTTTGTTGCTAAATGTTATAATTTTTTTCATTATTAGTGACGAAATTCATATTTCGTCACTAAAGCTGTATTTTTAGCGACAAAAAATATTTCCTCACTAATTTTCGTCGCTAAAAATACATTTTGTTGTAGTGTATAGAAGATTCACACATATGAAAATCCAGCTGACATGTTGACCAAGATTGTGTCTAGAGAGAAGCTAAAGCTTTGTGCTGGGTTGGCTGGCATGAATTCTAACTGAAGAGTTGGGTTGAAGATCTCCTTCGTAGTGGGTTAGAGGGGGAGATTGTTGGGTGCAAGCATCGTGTGGATCTAGCCCACATGCTTGGGTCAAAGCTCATTTAATGAGCTTGCTTCCTCAAGCTTCCAAAGTCAGCATGCCATTCCTTGGGCAGTGACTTAGGCATGTGAGACATGCTAAAATTGAAAAAGGAGAAAAGAAAGAAAATTGAGGCTATTTAGCCTTGAGTGGAGAGCTAAAATAGAGAGCCATATTTGGCCATTTTGTGTGAGTTCTAGAGTGAGCAAAAACACAAAGAGATATTCAGCCACTTGAGAGGTGCAATCTGTGTGAAGAGATAGAGAGAAACACAGTGAGAGTGTGAGAAAGTGAAAAAGAAAAAGGAGACATTTTTTTTTTGCTCAAGTTACACACAAGGAAGATAAATTGGTGGAGTTCTCATGAAGTTTTTGAGTGCTACAACCATGGAGAGTTGGAGTATTCAGAGAAAGATTTTGTTACTGCCTTTGTAGTGAGATTGCATTTCTTTGAGATTTATTTGTTATATATCCAATTTATTGTGGACTCAAGTTTAGTATAAACTTGATAGTTGTAATCTCTATTTCATAATGGATATTTTTCGGAGATGCCCCGTGGTTTTTCCCTCTACACCGGAGGGTTTTCCACGTAAGATTTGGTGATCTTGTGTGGTTGTGTTTATGTGATGCTTGCTGGAATTTTTTTTGTTTCCATAATATTACTATTACTTGGTAGTTATATATTTTAATTCACACGTAGACATTGAAGGGATTAGGATTTTTTCCCAACAATAATTCCTCTAAAAAGTGAGAGAATTCCCCAAACTCGCCGGACTTTGATGCAAGGAAAGCTCAAGTACAAAGTTTATACTTAAATTTAAAAATAAAATAATATATATATATATATATATATATATATTAACAAGATTTCAAAACATTGTAGTTGAACTTATATTTCATAATATTTTCAACAAAAACATCAACGAATATTTATATATATATATATATTAACAAGATTTCAAAACATTGTAGTTGAACTTATATTTCATAATATTTTCAACAAAAACATCAACGATTCAAATCTTCTCCTTCCTATTGTTATAACTGATACAAAATAAAAATAAAAATTATCACCAAAATATTCCTATTGCTTGTACGTATCACTTCTCAAACAAATAATCTAAGAATTTTTCTTTGATCACCTCCCTCTGTACCACAAGAATTACTACTACCCAATGAAGTCATTTCAGACTCCTCTGTCGACGGCGTTGTGGCTCTTTTCCTCCTCCTTCCGCCGTCTATTTCCGTTCTCCTTTACAAGCCTGCTGTCAAGCAAAGATCAAGATCCAGTTGTTGCAAGTTTTCCACTTTGTCAGAAGCCCCCTTCTTATTAGACCCCAATAAGCATGGATCTTGTGGAGTACTAACACAATTGTTTCCAGCTTTTGCTTTTGAAGGGTTAGCTGACTCTAGCATACTAACTTGTACCCCAAGAAACTCCGGCTGGGCTTGTAACACACCGCCTCGGAGCACCGTCTCCACAGCCGCCCGACACACGTTCCAATTTCCAGTCCAAAGAAGCCCCACCACTCCATTCACCGGATTCACCGTCCTTCCCACCGCTTCAAATAACAAAGACTGAAACAAAGCTAACAAAAAAGAAAGAGAAGAAAAATTTAGACAAAAGGTAACATGTAAGATTTAAAACTCATTGAATTACGTACACTGATTAAAAAAGAAAAAAAGAAAAAAACCCCGACACTTATATAAGTTTGTATATGCACCAGGTCTATGGGGTTCGGGGACGGTGGAAATGAAGGACATGAGGCAGGCGCGGCCGAAGAACTTGGCGACGAAGAGGGTGGCATGAGCTTGAGCTTGTGGGTTGTCTATCCATTTAAGGCATTGTCGAAGCATGCAATTATCACAGCAACCCTTTCGAAGAACCCTGCAGCCATTGCAACTCATCTTTAGGACATTCACTTTTAGCTTTAACAAAGGTTGAGAATCAAGAGAAAAAAGATATAGCTAAAGAGAGATGTTGGTGATGGTAGAGGAAAACTTGGGTTTTTGAGGAAGATAAAAATAAAATGTGAGAGAGTCATGTACATACATATATGCATGTGGGAGGGAGTAAAGTGGAGGAATTAATTATTGGACAAAATGGTTAACTTAACCATGGTTAGTTTTAGCTAACCACAGTTAATTTTGGTGGGGTTACAAATGCAAGGGTAGGGTTCCAAGTGGGTAAGAGGCGGTTCCGTGTCTCCGCAAACTGTGAAGGTTGCTCCACCGTTGGATTAATTTCTCATGCATGAATGTGTACACTACGGCCATATCTTTTTCTATTTTCTTTCTCTTTTGTTTTTGGCTGTGGATTTTTTGAAACACTCTTCAATAATCTTGGTTATTCCTATATATAAAGCTTTAATCTTCATTTTTTTTAATGATTAAATTAACTCCATTGTTGGAGCATATGAAAGTGTGGGCCAGCCTGTCATTAACGTATAATAAGGCTATAAATAATTGGTAGAAACGTGCATGATTTCTTTTGGCTAATAAGAATATACCAACTTTTTTTTTGTTCTCTATTTTTTATCACATTTTTTTTTTCAATAATGGAAGAATCTCAATCTGTAGCTCAAATTGTTGAACCAATTGGAGGAACTCAATAATCAAAGCATGCCAAAAAAGTGAACAGAAATGCTACATTTATATATATATATATATATATATATTTATATTTATATATATTTATAATTAAAACACATAGAGGTCTGGTTGTAGCTCGAATGTTAAACCAAATACAAATTTGATTCTATCTTGTATAATCATTCTTTTAAGAAGTGTCTCAGGCTGGCATATGTGTCTAATTAATAGCCTAGCTAGCTAGGCAGAATAATGGAAAAGGCTCAAAATTAATTGAATGCCTCATCCTCACCCAATTTTAAATTACCACGTGTTCAGTTCTCTTTAATTATGCATTAATTTAATTCTTCTCTGGCGTGCGTAAAAATAATTAAATTAATTTTTTCCCCTTATTTTTATACCATCTTGCATGTAGTATAAACTTTGTGATATGCACAGTGAACTGCGTCTTTCTGTTGAAGGAATGTTAGATGATATGGGTTTATGATATGACTGAGTTACACGCACAATTTATTATATTCCCTGTTCTATTCTTGATATTTATGTATGTGTATATATATATCTTCAACAGCATATACTTACTTTATTCTACATCTTTTTTAGATAAGAAAATAGAAGTTATCCTACATCTTTAGAACACTTGTTAACATATCTCAAAAAAAAAAAAAAAAAAATTGTTAGCAAAAATCTATGTATAGTTAGATCTTAGGTGGTTTAATATACATGATTCAATAACCATGCCAACGATCTTATAATGCAATTGAGATATTCTAGTATTTCTAATAGAGAAATTCAAAATTGAAATCCTTTATCCCATTGTAATATCTAGTTAAAAAAAAAAAAAAAGATTCAACCTTAATTAGAGTAAGTGGCTACACTTACAAAGTGCAAAAAAAGAAAAAGACTAAAGTTATGACAGCATGATGATGAGGACAAACATGACGATGGTGATGAGGCGGAGCCATTGATGAGATGTTATGGTCGCAACTTGAGGACGTGGCATCTTTATCCTATATATGGACCACCACAATATATGTATGCATCCACAAACTAATTAAATAATGTATTAGTGTAGGTTCCAACAAAAACTTAAGTTTGTGGAGAATGGGATTCTGATTCATGAACATTGGCACGAGGTTAACTTTCACAGCTCACTTTCGGCTTCATGCATCCATATATATTTTGTCAAATTGGCATATCTTCTAAAGGTATATAGAATTATATATCAATGGGGGCCTCCCAATAAGTTGGTTTGGAAGTACACATTAAGCCCAAGACAAATCAAACTTCTCGAGTGTCTCTTCCATGGATTAGAAAGACAAAATTGAGTTTGGGAAATGCGAAGGCCACTATAGTATCATCCACTTCTGGTTTCACTTATATCTATAAGGAGCATTTCTTGATAAATTCAATAAAAATATCCAGAGTTTAAATCTAACTCCCATTATAACTATCAAATTATCAACTTCTGGTTTCAATTATATACCTACACCACATCTACCCAAACTCTTATAATTTAGCAAGCATTTTTTTTTAATTCAATAAAGATATTTAGAGTTTAAATCTCACACTCCCACTGTAACTATCAAATTATCAAAAATCTATGCAACATCAATACTAAATTTCTCATAGAATTGCACAATATGAACTTTGAAGAAGCTTGAACTATTTTTTCTTCTTCTTGGAACATCTTCTCAATTTCATTTTAGTGGAAAATTTTTATTTCACTTATTTCCTAAATATCTGTAACAGCATATAAAGTGTACCCCGATTTAAAATTTTCAATGACTAACACTAGACACAGCTTTAAAAATATTTAATCGATGTAGATCAAGAAAAAAAAATGCGTCCATTTTAAGTTACATTTTCTCCTTTTCTTCCTCTTATTTTATGTTAAGATTATTTTTGGACGCTCAGATTACTTACTAAATGTTAAGTGAATGAAAACTGAAAATTTAGATAATAAGAAATAACTGCTACAGAACCAATGGTGTAGATCTTATCTTATTTTTTGTTCTTCGGAGCAAGAGTCAATACCGTACCAGAAGCTGTACCAGTTTGGTTAGCGATACGATACATTTCGGATACCGGTCAATATCAGTGTACCGTTTTGGGTTTACTGCTATTTTTCATATTTATAAATATATATATATATATATATATATGTATTTATGTATGTGTGTGTGTATATATATATTATAATAAATATAAAAGTTTACCATAAAACATTTCCTCAATTCAGAACTAATTATTCATGGCTTTAGACTTTAGTATCAATTAAAAAAAAAAAACACACACACAATATAAAAAATAGAAAGCTAAAAATTTACCATTGCATACTAAGAAAACAAATAATACTAACAAGCTTTTCCCACGACGGCGCCAATTGTAGGGTCACGTTTTTCAGGCCACACCCAAGATGCATGGGACCTTAGACCAGTGAGCCCGGTACAATAAATTTATAGAGAGTGGGCCAAAGAGCTAGGCTTTAGTGTATGGACAACGGTTATCATGGTGTTTTTCATGGACTGAGTTTGCTAGAGAGGATTGGTCCTCGGCGCGATCCGATGAGCTTTTTCTGGTGCCTCAGGTGTGATGGGGGTCTCCGCCCTGCCCCTTCTGTCTCCCTCTACTCCCCTTTTTATAGTGGTTTTCTTCCTCCTGAATGGGGTCCCTAGGGTAGGTACTTGTCCCATCAGCCCTTCCCTCCAGTTGTTGGGAGTGGTTGTAAACACAGAAAAGTATGGCTGTATTAGGCACAAGACACTGAATGCAATAATGGCA
The DNA here is from genome assembly GCF_932294415.1 of Quercus robur. NCBI lineage: Eukaryota > Viridiplantae > Streptophyta > Magnoliopsida > Fagales > Fagaceae > Quercus > Quercus robur. The sequence goes on from NC_065544.1 coordinate 32,341,575, forward strand.
GCCTTTCCCTTAGACACTTCCGTTTTCTCCGTTGTCCTTTTCTGTTTTAGTACTTTTCTTACTCCGTGGAATGATATGGAGTGTCATTACCAGTGGCAGATTGCCTCCTTTATCCTCGGCTACATCCATGCTGAGGAGGACTCTCCCCATGGCTGAGGAGGAGTTTTTCCTTGAGCTGGGCCCTTGGCCCAATGTAGGCATTGACATGAGCCTCCGGGTCTTTTACCCCCCACAATGGTTAAAAAAAAAATTTTCTTAAAAAGAAAAAAGAAAAAAAAAAAGTGAAGTGAGGAAGTAGAAGGAAATAGTAATTGATCATTTATATGTAACTATTTTTATTTCAATTCAAAATTTTTAAATAAAATGTAAACAAAGGCTATTAAAGGAGGTAAGGGAAGCCATACTGTTTAACTATTTACGAATGTTTTTGAATGCTTCTTTTGTAGCATAAGGTAACCCTGTCTTTGGATCACAATACCTACAACATGAAGGAACCATTTATTTCAAAATTACATTTAAAACAAAAAAAGAAGAAGAAGAAAAAAAAAGAGAGTTAACGTGATACATATAAGAAAAAAAAAATAGAACTTAAAGGAAGCCAATCATAAACAAAAGAAAAGAAAACAAAGAGGAACTTGCAAAAGATAGAACCTGAAAATTTGTTGAAGCCTCTGACAGTAAATGTCTTTAATTTGAAGAAAAAGAAAGGAGAATGTAGAGCTAAACTAAATGTCTTCAATTTGAAGAAGAATGAGAGAGAGAAAGTGAGATAGAAACTGCAAAGCGTACATGAGTTTGTGGTTTTAAAATGTAGGAGTTTTAATTTACATATCTATCCCCGGTAGTTGAAAACTTGTAAGTGGGTATGATGAGGGTATCTTAGGCATGAAAAATGTGGAATCCAAATAGGGGAAACCCCTTAAATAGTAGTATAGATAAGTTAATGCAAATAAGTTACCAATCTTCCTTAACAAAAATTACAAAACTAAAAAAAAAAAAAAAAAAAAAAAAAAAAAAAAAAAAAAAAAAAAAACTATTTTCTGTATCAACCAGTACGCCCGGTATTGCCTGAAATTGACCGGTACGGCTGGTATTTTGTCCGGTACGAAACAGGGGGGTTATATGTACCGGTTTGCTTGCCGGTACGATATATATTGGCCGTACCGGCCGGTACGGTACGGAATCGACTCCTTTACTTCGGAGTGAACTCTTAATGTTAATATATATATATATATATATATATATTTATTTATTTATTTATAACATACAAAAATAATTTATCAATTTTGTGCATACTGCATAGTATAATTTGCTATACATTTCTTTAAAAGTTATTATAACTTTTGAGTGAAATTTGTAGTATACCTTTATTTTAGAATCATATTTCATTTTCCTTGTGAGTGTGTTTGTTTTTCAAAAAAGGAACAAAAAAAAAAACCATGGATCTCTTTGTCCTTTCCTCATTATTTATTAGACTTCCTATCAAACTTTTGGGACTTTTTTTTTAGAAACAAACATACACAAACACATACAAGAGAGATGGAAATATGTTCTAACGCAAAGACACACCACAATCGCACTCAAAAGCTATGGTAACTTTTAAGGGAGAGTAAAGCAAGTTATACTACACATAACACACTTGATAGTTTTTAGACCCCTTAAACAATTGATTAAACCTAGGTAATTAGCCAAGTTGTTACTTAGTCCAATTAAACAAGTCTAGGTTATCACAATATAAAAGATCAAATCATGCAAAGCAGCGGAAAATAAATAACACAAGATATGATCACTCAGGAAACCAAACCAGTAAAAACCTGGGAAGGATTTGACCTAGCTATCCTCAAGGTAAACTTGAATCCACTATCTTGAAAGAATCTAAGTTCATACAATAAGACTTACAAGCCCCCACGCTCGACTTCTTATTACTACCAACCAATAGAACTTACTGACACGACCACGTGCAAGCTCCGAATCCATGGACTCCTTCTTTCTTGGATTCACCACTAGATACAAGCACACCCGCTTGTGTTTTCTTTAAACTTCAATGGCAGCAATTGAATTGATCATCAAGGTGTAGATAAATCTTCTCCTTGAAAACCCTAAGTTTGTGTAAAGGAAAGCTCTTCTAGATCTCACAAGAGATTTACACAAACCGTAATTATGAGCAACACTAAAACGTGGCTGGGGTTTGCCTTTTATACTTAGGACAAATAAGAAACCCTAAAAACGTTTTAAAACACTTAGGGCTGAGTTGGACGAATCTACAGAAAAACATTATGCCCGAGCTTCGATCGATCGAGCCTGTCTTTCGATCGATCGAGCCAGGCCGAGAGGCACAATCCTTTCCTGCTTTAACTCGATTCCAACTTTACATATACGCACAACTTTGAGCTAGACTTAAACACTTCTAAACACATTATTTTGATCATGGTTTGCCAACAATATAAATTAGAGTTCTAAATACATAAAATCCTAAGACTTTAGAACCTAACAAACTCTCCCTTTGGCAATCCGTGACAAAACACAACTAGAAGCTCAAAGTTTACAAAATAAAAAGCCCTTTACAAAATAATGCTCATAAAACAAATTCAATCCTAACTACTATCCATCAGTTGCAAGTGTAGACAGCAGCTCAATTGAATCAACCAGTATATTTCCTGAAACATTAAACAAAATGCATAACCGCATGTGTGGAAACAATACAAGTAAACAAATTAAATTCTTGATTTCAAACAACACACAATAAAGACATATATCAATGAATAACTCATAAATATAAATCAATAAGCAGTTTGAAACAAGAAACATATAAAGTACCAACACAAACATAAAACTCCCCCTAACATGAATATCCCATTAAAAACAAGGCAAGAGCTAAAAATGTTAAGTACAAAGTGAAGCACCTATGTAAGGTTGAATTTATTCAACCATCTAATTGGCTTTATTCCATGCCAAATTTGCTTGTAATTCAGCATTTAGTAACCCTGTATTTAGGTGGGTTTGTTGTAAGGGTAGTGAGTGAGATAGAGTGAAGATTGCTCAAGAGTGTGCAAGAAAACAGAGACTCGCGGCTGGGACTCGCAGGTAACTCGCGGCTGCAAGCCGCCAGAAGCAGCACACGTGCCAAGCATGCTGGAAGATGAACAGTCATGCTAGCTGGAGCACTACAGGACAAAACAGGACAACTGGCCATACGGTTAACTCGCGACTGGATCTCGCGACTTAGTCAAGCCGCGAGGTCAAGCCGCGAGCAACCCCTGTTTTGTAAAACCTGTCGTTTCACATTCCTCTCCCACTCTAGTATAAATACCCCTTTTACCCACGATTGAAAGAGGGCTTCCAGAGAGAATTTTGAGAGAGAAACCCTAAAGAAAAACAAGATTGTTTCACCCACAATCTATATCTTAGAGTCTCTTCAAATTCCTCTACTCTCTTCCTCTCCATTATCAAATCCTTGAGAGGCATTATACCAAACCTGGTTCTCACCATCATCATCACTGTGAGACAGTTGTTTGGATTTCTGGGAAGCAGTTAGGAAGGAACCAATCTTCATTGGTTGATGCTACGGTCTAGTAGCAGAATCCGGGAAGCTAGAAAAGAAAAAGGTTCGGCGCAACCTCGTTGGAGCAAGAAGCTTGGAGGGCTTAGGTGCACTGGGTAGATTCGGCTTGGATGGTCTATTGCTGTCCTTGTATCCCAACTATATTTTCTAGTGGATTGTTTACCGCTTGGAGGGCGGCGAAGAGGTTTTTCGCAGAGGACTTCGGTTTCCTCTTCGATAACACATCGCGTATTGTCTTTGTGTTTGCATCTTCCTTCCTCTCTATCTTTGCCTTTTTATTATCTGCTGTGGTTTTATTTTGTTATGGCTTAGATAATCTTAAATCAATTTCGTATTATAGCATGTGTTAAGTTTCCGCACACTAGTTGTTTGACATATTGCTTGTATTGGTTAAGTTGTAATTTGGGGGTCTAAACTTTCAAAGGTGTTTTGTACACGTTTTTGAACTTTCAATTGGTATCAGAGCGGGTACACTTGTTGTGGTTTAAATACCTAAGTGTGATCCTCGACCCCTTGTGTTTATTTGCCATGGATTGTGCTTTGTATGCCTCTTTGCATGATTTGGTTGGTGATGAATGTAACATGCCACATGTTTGTGAAAATGCCTCTATGAGTGTTAATCCTCATAAGTGTGATGACATGTTATTTGAATCCATGGGTGTTGTTGACAAACTCTTGAAGAAAAATGCTAAGAAGTTTCAAAAGAATTTGAGCAAGTTATTTTGTGAAAAGGATGATTTGATTGTTAAGCTCAATGAATCCAACAAATTGGTTGAGAAATATAAAAAACTTGCTGAAATTTCTCTTGAAAAGCTGAAAGAGTTTGAATGTTTGAATATGGACTTGGATGCTAAACTTGTTTTGTCTAACAAACTTATTGATGATCTTAAATGTGAAAATGAATCTCTTAAGATGCATGCCAAGTGTTTGATTGCTGAACCCATTGATAAAATGGATGATAATATTTGTTGCAATCATGTTGTGGTACCCGATTTTGTGCCTAGTGTGTGTTCTACCTTAAAGGACAAATCGGCGTACATTCCTCCACATAAAAGAAATCAAAAGGTGGAGAGAAAGACTGTTAAGTCAAAACCTTCGTTTAGGTCTCAACCTAAGGCTTTGGATGGATCTAAGTTTGTTCCAACTTGCCACCATTGTGGTGTGATTGGTCATATAAGACCTCAATGTCATAAGTTGAAGAGGGAATAAAACCATGTTGCTAGATCCATTCCCAAAAAGCCTAGTGGACCTAAACACATTGTTTGTCACCATTGTGGTGCCTTTGGTCATCTAAGACCTCATTGCTCTAAGTTTCAAGCTCTTAAGAGAATCAAAAGAAAAGAGAAACTTGAGTTTTTTGGAAGTTATGCTAAAAAGAGTAAACTGGATTTGAGTGAAAATAACATGTTGTTAAAGAAAATGTTTAATGCTCTTAACTCCTTGACTATGTGCATCTCCGGTTCTCATTCTTCCAACCCTCGTCTCGCTTCTCTTGAGACACTCATTCCAAACAATCGTTCCGTTTGGATGAGGAAGGGTTCCTATGGTTGAGCTTTTGCTCTTTTGGTCCTTAATCTAATTCTTTTGATCTTTGTAGGACCCTTCATGCATTAAATGTCATATCTTCATGCATTGTGTGCATCTTGCATTTATTTGTATGCATTGTTTCGTTTTTGATCTTACTTTTATGTTTCTATTTTGTGTGAGTAAAAATCCAAAACCACATAAAAAGTGAAAAATTCAAAAAGTTTGATCGTATTTGTTTGAGCACATATCACATATGAGTTTGGCCTTGTACCTTTGTACAAATGGCTTTGTGCATTTTCGAGCTTAGCTTGTTATTTTTGCACTTATATCTTTGTGGGAAAAATCTTGACATCTTTGTGTGATTGTTGTAAATCGATCTTCAAGCTTGTCATGAATGATTAGTCAATAGTCATGTTGGTTTTGATACTTGCGTAGACTTGTGCTTATATCTCTTCCCACTCTTTTATTTTTATTGCTTAAAGAGCTCAATAAATGTAAATCTCAAAATGAAAAGAGATAATGAGCTGCAAAAGCCGTCGCAAATACTAATATTCGACTAGGAAAAAGGGAAAGCGACTTAAATGAAATTGTATGATGCCCAAAAAGCCAAAGGCTTGTTCGTCAAATTGAAATATCACAAATTTCAGGCATCGATCTCAAAATGAGATGTTTTGATTCAAAATGATCAAATGTTATGAATTGTAAAGAAGCTAAATGAAAAGTTTCATCATATGTAATCATTTTCTTGTGGGAGGTCATATATGTTCATTTCTATAATTGAGATAGACCACTTGACTTAGTACTAATTGTGTATGACTTGATTGAATTGATCATTGAAACTTCACTCTAGACTAAGGACTATTCCACATTTGATACACACACACAACACACATGCCTAATGTTCAATGAATGTCTTATTCATTTGTTAGATTGTACTTGTCTAAATGTGATGTGTGTGTGCTCAATCATATATGGTTCAATCCAAAAAGATTTTTGATCATTTTATATGTTTTTGGAAGTGATTTTTATCACTCTTTGAGTTCATGTTTAGTGCTTACTTTGTTTTTCAATGTTTAAACATGTTCTGAATTGAAAAACAGGTGTCAGAGTTTTTCGCGGCTCAGCTGGCGACTCGCCAGTCGCGAGTTCATCCAGAAGCTTTTGGCGGCTCACTCGCGGCTTGCTCGCGACTCACTCGTGACTCGCGAAAATTTTCGCGACTGAACCTCGCGACTCACCCAGTCGCGAAACGCCCAGAAACAGCTTTTTAAAGGGCTTTTTGTGGGAAACTTGTTTTAAACCTCTCCCATCCTCTCTAAAACCCCTTTTTCAATATTTTTACATCAAAACCCAACTAATTTGAATGATTTTTCATTCCATTAACATGTCTAAGGTATTTATAAACTCTTTTCATTTATTTTGATCCTTAGATTATGTTTTGGAGAGTTTTGTGCTCTTGGTTGAGATTTTTATCATAGGGGTTGGGAAAACTTATTTTTTGTCAATTTTCTTCATGGGATTGGTTTCTTTTGCTGATTTGCATTGGATGTTGACCCCTTGTGGCAGATAGAACATGTATTAAGGGTGGATTTCATGATGTTCATGCATTGTTTCACATTATTGTTCATAGTGTGCATGCTAGGTGTTTGATAAAATGCCTCTTAGACATTTTCTCGCTTGTATGGACTCCGATAAGTACCAAACTTTGGGGTTTCTCATGTTTCCTCATTAGAAACATGTTTGGTTCATTGGTTGTGTATTTAACACACCTTACCCCACATGTGCATTTTTCATGCATTGGTCATGCATTACACTTAACCACCTCTTGCACACACCTTTGCTACCCTTGTCATGCATTGGTCTAGACTTTGCTTCTTCATCCTAGCTTGTCATGTCTACCTTATGCTCTGTAGCATGTTACTTTGTCTTAGGTTTGAGCTTTATTTTCTCATTCATCTCGCACCCCTCATGCATCATTAGCATTGTTCGTACCTTCATCTCTTGCCCTCGTTTCTTCTTGACCCTTTGTCTATTCCTGACAAAAAGGGGGAGAGTATACTCTAGAGAATATACTGGAGTATTTTGTCATTTTTATATGACTCTTGTGCACATCCTTAGGGGGAGAAATTCTATTTCTCATGCACATTTGTAGGGGGAGAGATATTCCATAGGGGAGATGCATATACCAAGGGGGAGAAGACATTGTGTTAACAATAAAACTTTATTGTGTTTGTTTTCTTGTATTGCATCGTGTTTGTGTTTTGGACATGCATATATCCCTATGCTATTGTGCTTCATTGAATGCATGTTCGAATGATCATTTGCTTTACTATGTGATCATTGTAGTCATTTCTATATGACTGTTTTGGTGTATGATCAAGTTGCTCACATGTTTCACATTATGTTTACTTGATCGTAATTTGCTTGTTACATTATACTTGTCCTTTTATTACTTGCTTTACCTTGAGGGTCTAATGTGTTTTGTGCAAGTGTTTCAGGTTACAAGTATATATGTTCCAAGTGCATCACAGCTTCTCATCACTTTGAAGGGGAGAAACTTTATGCACTTTTAGTTTATATTGTTTAAGTTTTTATTCAATATAATGTGTTTGTACCCATGTGCTTTTGTAAGCTTTTAGGGTTAATGTTTTATGCATAGTTTGTAGGCTTTATGGTATGTACCTTGCTTAATGCAGCCTTTATGCTATGTTGAAATCAGTACTTTAATCTAAATGTTCTGCATTTTGGTTTATGTACTGTCACTCTTGTGCCCTTGTAGGATTGTTCCTAGATGCATATACCTTGTGTGTTATGCATTGGTTGAGTGTTGAGCATACAAGTGTCTTGCCTTGTGCTTGTTAACTTGTATGTCCTTGTGTTCATTCCAAGTGTGAATGAGCACTGTGATCACTACCTTGTGGTGTTCACTTGGTTGATCAAGCCATGGTTTGTTTCTTAACTCCATTTTTGCTTGATCACATATTGCTTGTTTCATATGCATTTATAATTTTCTGCTTACAATGATCATGGTGTATTGTTGTGTTTCAGGAGTATTATGTTCATATGATTCAAGTGCTTCACAGCTTCTAGAGTTAGGTGTGAGTGAGTTTTGTTCAACTGTTCCCAACTCACATGTTAAGTCTAGAGTCTGTTTTAGGGTTTTGTCACGGAATAGCCAAAGGGGGAGATTGTAAGGTTGAATTTATTCAACCATCTAATTGGCTTTATTCCGTACCAAATTTGCTTGTAATTCAGCATTTAGTAACCCTGTATTTAGGTGGGTTTGTTGTAAGGGTAGTGAGTGAGATAGAGTGAAGATTGCTCAAGAGTGTGCAAGAAAACAGAGACTCACGGCTGGGACTGGCGGGTGACTCGCGGCTGTAAGCCGCCAGAAGCAGCACACGTGCCAAGCATGCTGGAAGATGAACAGTCATGCTAGCTGGAGCACTACAGGACAAAACAGGACAACTGGCCATACGGTTAACTCGCGACTAGATCTCGCGACTTAGTCAAGCCGCGAGGTCAAGCCGCGAGCCACCCCTGTTTTGTAAAACCTGTCGTTTCACATTCCTCTCCCACTCTAGTATAAATACCCCTTTTACCCACAATTGAAAGAGGGCTTCCAGAGAGAATTTTGAGAGAGAAACCCTAAAGAAAACCAAGATTGTTTCACCCACAATCTATACCTTAGAGTCTCTTCAAATTCCTCTACTCTCTTCCTCTCCATTGTCAAATCCTTGAGAGGCATTATACCAAACCTGGTTCTCACCATCATAATCACTGTGAGACAGTTGTTTGGATTTCTGGGAAGCAGTTAGGAAGGAACCAATCTTCATTGGTTGATGCTACGGTCTAGTAGCGGAATCCGGGAAGCTAGAAAAGAAAAAGGTTCGGCGCAACCTCGTTGGAGTAAGAAGCTTGGAGGGCTTAGGTGCACTGGGTAGATTAGGCTTGGAGGGTCTATTGCTGTCCTTGTATCCCAACTATATTTTCTAGTGGATTGTTTACCGCTTGGAGGGCGGTGGAGAGGTTTTTCGCCGAAGACTTCGGTTTCCTCTTCGATAACACATCGCGTGTTGTCTTTGTGTTTGCATCTTCCTCCCTCTCTATCTTTGCCTTTTTATTATCTGTTGTGGTTTTATTTTGTTATGGCTTAGATAATCTTTAACCAATTTCGTATTATAGCATGTGTTAAGTTTCCGCACACTAGTTGTTTGACATATTGCTTGTATTGGTTAAGTTGTAATTTGAGGGTCTAAACGTTCAAAGGTGTTTTGTACACGTTTTTGAACTTTCAACCTAGATACAATATAAACTCCACAAGCTCCAACCAAAAAACAAATAAACTCCCCCTGAAAGCAAAAACTCTACAAAGTACTCCCCCTTTTTGTGACTGAATGCCAAAGGGCAAACAAGATATCCATCATCAAAAGGGAGGTGGTCTAAACTGTGCCAACTCCGCACACAAAGCACGGATCTCATCGAGCACGTTCACCAAAATCTGTCCTTGAGCTGCCTAAACGGTCAAGACATAATCCAACGTGCGATGAATGTCTGAATCATCCAAAGCAGTCGGTGGAGGAACATCAGCATCAGTAACAGCACCTGATGCCTCAGTAGCAGCTGTACCTGTAGAAGAGGAAGGAGGGGGAACCCCACTATATGACGCACTTCTAGGCCGAGAAGGAGCAACTCTTAATTGAGCAGCCCTCTGACGAAGAAAAGTGGCACCTATGGGAGCAATCACATGAACAGGCTCACCAGACGAAAAACCATCTAGACCTAAGAAGAGCAAAATCCTATGAATGAAGATAGGATGAATCAGCGCATGCCCTACGACAGAACTCCTATGAACCTCGTTCAAAGAACGAAGGAACAAGTGAGGAAAACTGATAGATGCTCTAGAAACATAGGTATATAAAAACACACATCGCTCTAAAGGGATGGTGTGGAAGTGAGAGATAGGCCACAACGAATGACACGCTATCCTAAAGAAGAGATAGACCGTCTCGATAAGCTCAGCAGACGTGATCGAGGATCAGAACCCCACTGGATAGATGACCCAGTGATGTAAGACATGACAACATCTAATGAGGGTGACTCATCATAGGGATAGTTAGCCTCCCGAACAACCGACACCCCAAGAGCCTCAGCCATCACCCGAGGGGTAATGGTGAACTCTACACCTCGTATCCAACTCCTAACAAGGGTGTTGGAATCATAGATGTGGCAAGAGAGGTTCGAGAAGAACTCTCTAATCAGGGCGGTCGGGGGTGGATGATCTATCTCTAAGAGAGGCAACCAACCTTTAGACTCAAAATTGGCCCTAATGGCCGGATCAAGCTCATCCAACACAACAGCTCGCTCAGCCCATATCTTATGCTAACAGTTCAAGGAGTCAAAGGCTTCTCTACACTTATCATTCCTAAACAACTCAACCCTAGTGGGAGATTCAGAGGAAGTGGAAGTGGTCCTATGGGCTCTAGTTTTCCTAGGCATGGTGCTAAGATAAGGACCAACACACAGATAGAGAAAAAAACAAAAACCAAGGGCAGACTGCAAGTTAGCACAAAAACAAAATATAGAATAAAAATATATATGATGCATGAACAAGTTAAATGACATGATGCATGTTCTAATGCAGTGAATTAAGTCCAAAAGGTTCAAATTCACAAAATTGGCTTGAACATTAAGGTTTTAATACAAAAACCTCAAAATTTGGAAAACCACTTGATCAATTTGAAAAATATTGACGAATTGATCATCACACATGATAGAATAACAAAAATAATGACCAAATACATCAATTTGATAAGTCAATTTCATCAATTTAACCCAATTAGACAAAATCCCCAATTCAGATCAAATTCAAACCCTAGAATTTCCAATTTTTCAAAAACCACAAAATTGATCAAATTAAACTATAAGAATCATCATTATACCATCATAGAACAAAAACCCATCGATCAATTTCACCAAAATAGGTTCGAATCATCAAAAACCCCAATATTTTGAAAGTGCCGAAAATAGCCACAAGAATGCATGAAAAATGCATGAAATCATGAAATAAAATGGAAAAGGAAGGGCAAAAGAGACTTACCGACCTCCAAGGACCAAAACCTTGCAAAAATCTTGAAGGAAAATGACAAAAAATTGATGGTGGAGCCTATAGCCAACGCGGAGAGAGAGAAAAGTTGAAAAACTATTTGAAAAAGTGACTTTGAAAAGTCCAATCTGTCTTTTTAAAAAACCTAATTCACGAGTTTCGATCGATCGAAAATCAGCCTCGATCGATCGAAATAGATAGAGACTCTCTCCATCAAATTTAAAAATTTTCGATCGATCGAAAAACAGAATGAATTGATCGAAATAGGCAGAGGCTCACCAAATTTTGAGGAAAAAACACAGTTTTTGAAAAACATTTAGAATTAACTCAAAGCATTGAAATTTAAGAACAAAAATGCATGAGTATGTGATGATATGATTTTCAAAACAAGAATTTTAAGCCCAAATTCCCAAAAAACTAAATTTCTTGCATTCTCCACAAATTTTCCAGCAACAAATTAATTTTGCACAAAATTCGAAGTATTTGCAAAACTTGGTTGGTCAGACCATAAACACACACAATAACATGTACAATGTTTAGCAAAGAGGAACTCGTGTAGTGTGTGCAACTAGTCAAAACTTGAGATACATGTGAGGTGATATGTGAATAGCAATCAATCACAAAATCTACAAAATTCATCACAAAGAATTTAAAAGAGACTATCACCTAAAGAGTTACATCATATAACTCCCACATCTCCTAGATCATAAGCTTGCGATCATGTAAGTTTCTTGTATTTATGCCTCATAATATACATACCAATTTTAAGTTATATGAGTTTGGCATCAAGCCTAATAGTACACACCAATTTTGATTTTAAGAATTAAGCAATTTAACCCGAGGCTTCACCTTATGTTCTTTTTGTGCATGTGCTACACTTTCTCGAGCACATAATCTTATGATATGCACTGAGGTGTTCATGATTGGCTAGTGAATAGTGGTGAGATGGTTATTTATGCATTTCTCTAAAAGTTCAAGTCAAACATTTAAAAACATGTGACTTCAAGATTAAGACATAGTAATCAAAAGCCATAAACATCTTTCCCACACAACATGCACTACAAAGCTTCAACTAGTAAAGTGCAATAAATAAGCTCATCAAAGCTAAACAAGGTACAAAAGACATGTTATGTGAAAATAAATTGACCAACCTTGTTCTCAAAAACCAAGAAGAATAGTACAAAACAAAATGTGCTTCCTTTTTCTTCCTTTTTTATATTTTATATTTTTTATATTAAAAAAAAAAAAAAAACATCTAGAAAGAAATACATGAATGTTATGCTATGCAAATCCTAGAAACAAAAAACAAAACCAAAGAACAATGGTCACAAAGGGTAGAGCAATGAAGCACAAGGACCAAGAAGATCAAGACAGATCAGGGACACAAAATCACACCAATTACTTGACGAAGAGTCTCAAACTTACTTCTATCAAGAGGTTTGGTGAAGATGTCAGCATTCTGACATTCAGTAGGAATATACTTAAGACACACAATCTTTCTTTCAACAAGATCTCTAATGAAGTGATACCTAATCTCTATGTGCTTAGTCTTAGAATGTTGAACAGGGTTCTTAGATATGTCAATAGCACTAGAGTTATCATAGTAAACCACCATGGTATCTTGGGATATCCCATAATCAGTTAAAACCTTTTTCATCCAAAGAAGTTGTGAGCAACAACTTCCAGCAGCAATATATTTTGCCTCGGCAGTAGACAAGGACATAGAATTTTGCTTTTTACTCATCCAAGCAACAAGATTAGCACCAACATAAAAACATCCACCAGTGGTGTTTTTTCTATCATCAGCATTACCAGCCCAATCAGAATCAGAAAAACCAGCAAGAGACAGATTAGACTATTTACTATAAAATAATTCATAATCACAAATTCCAGCAACATATTTAATTATTCTTTTGACAGCATTTAAGTGTGAAACTTTAGGATTAGATTGAAATCTAGAACAAACACCAACACTAAATGCAATATCAGGTCGACTAGCAGTCAAATATAACAAACATCCAATCATACTTTTGTATAATGTAACATCAACAGACTCACCTGATGGATCATTTGTTAATTTTGCATTGGCGGCCATTAGTGTTCTAGCATGGGCAGCATTGTCCAGTCCAAATCTCTTGACTAGATTCTTTGCATATTTTGCTTGGTTGATGTAGATCCCTGAATCCGTTTGCTTCACCTGTAATCCCAAGAAATAAGTTAGTTCACCAACCATACTCATTTTAAATATTGCCTTCATTTCATCTGCAAAAGAATGAGCAAGAGACTCATTAGTAGCACCAAAAACAATATCATCTACATAAATTTGAGCTACAACAAAATTGTTCTTATCCTTTCTTATGAAAAGAGTAGTGTCTGCAAATCCCCTTTTGAAGCCATGCTCAGTAAGATATGCAGTCAATCTATCATACCAAGCTCGTGGAGCTTGTTTCAAACCATACAGTGCTCTCTTCAACTTATACACATCATCCGGTCTGTGAGGGTCAACAAATCCTTTAGGTTGTTCAACATTAACTTCTTCTTGCAGCATTCCATTCAAGAAAGCACTTTTGACATCCATTTGATATAGCTTGAAGTTCAGATGACTAGCTATAGCCAACAATATCCTAATGGATTTCAATCTTGCTACCGGAGCAAAGGTCTCATCAAAGTCAATCCCTTCCACTTGTGTGTAGCCTTGAGCAACAAGTCTTGATTTATTTCTGATAACAGTGCCATGTTCATCTGACTTGTTCTTGAAGATCCACTTAATTCCAATTATATTCACACCCTTTGGTCTGGGAATTAGTTCCCACACATCATTCTGAACAAATTGATGAAGTTCTTCATGCATAGAGTTTACCCAATCAACATCTTGAAGTGCCTCATCTACCTTCTTCGGTTCAAATTGGGACAGATAGCATGAATGTGTAATTACACTTAAGGCTTTTGACCTTAATCTCATGTTGTCATTCAGACTTCCCAATATATTTGAGGAGGGATGATTAAGCCTTACTCTAGAGGAAGGACCTTGAACTAGAGATGTGGATGTACCTCTCTGTTCTGATGAAGGACTAAACTCATGTTGAACCTGTTGAGTCTCATGAACTGGAGTGGATGGTTCAGGACTTGATGGCACATAAATTGCATCATTCAACACCATTAGCTCCTCCTCACTATGTTTCCCAACATAATCAACAGGAAGAGAGTCATTAACCTCCATAGGCTTATCTTGAACTTGAGTAGTACTTTCTGGATGTGCTTCTGGACATACTTCATCATTGATCACAACATTTGACGATTCTATGACAGTTTTGGTTCTCAGATTATACACTCTATATGCTCTACTAGTAGAGGAGTACCCTAGAAAATATCCCTTGTCACTCTTAGCATCAAATTTCTTTAGGTGCTCTTTATCACGTAGAATGTAACAATCACTGCCAAATATCTTGAAATACTTAACGACCGGCTTCTTTCCTCTCCAGAGTTCATAAGGAGCCTTCTTGGAATCAGGTCTGAAATACACCCGGTTAAGTGTATGGCAAGCAGTGTTAACTGCTTCTCCCCAGAAAGATTTTGGCAATTTTTTATTGTGCAACATGACACGTGCAATCTCTTGAACGACCCTATTCTTCCGTTCAACTATTCCATTTTGTTGCGGTGTCTTGGGTGATGAAAATTCTTGATGTATGCCCTGTTCATTGCAGAAGGTAGCTAGCTTGGTATTCTCAAATTCTCTTCCATGGTCACTTCTGATTCTGGCTACCACTGTATCTTTTTCAACCTGCAATTTCTTACACAGATGTATCATCTTCTCAGGAGCCTCAGCTTTATCTTTCAAGAGCACAACCCAAGTATATCTGGTAAAGTCATCCACAACCACTAGAATATATTTCTTTCCTCCCAAACTCTGAACTCGAGCAGGACCCATAAGATCAATGTGCAGTAACTCCAGAGGTCTTGAAGTTTGAACATTAGCCACAGATGGATGTTTAGATTTTATCTGTTTACCTATCTGACATAGTCCACATATGCACTTATCTATCTTCTCAAACTTAGGTAAACCAACAACAACATCACATTTTGAAATCTTTTCTAACTGCTTATGACTTGCATGCCCCAGCCGTTGATGCCACAAATCAACTTGATCAATCTTTACACTAAAACACTTGTTGCTTATGCTTGGTGTCAATCCATAATGGTTGTCTGTTGTTCGTACACCAACACACATATAGTCACCTCCTCCATCAAGTATCTCACATTCATACTTAGTAAAGAGAACATTTAGTCCATTGTCACAAATCTGACTGATGCTGAGTAAATTTGCCTTCAGTCCATCAACATACCAAACATCTTCAAAGACCGGTAACCTTAGGATGTCCACAGTTCAAATGCCTCTGATGACAAATTTGCTTCCATCTCCAAAAGTGACTGTCCCAATCTTTCCTTCAAAAAAGGTCTTGAATAATCCTTTGTTTCCTGTCATATGCCTGGAACAACCACTATCCAAATACCAAAGATAAGAATCACGTGTCTTTAAGGCAGTTAAGGCAGTATAACACAAATAATTATTACCACATATGATAAGACCAAGATGTTCAAGGAAAGATTTAACAAACTCAACAAGAGACAAATACACAAAGTAAGCAAGTTGATGAATAAGCAGAAAGAATTTCCAAAAGTCCATAACAAAAGGGTCAAGGATCAGCTCAGTGATCAAAGGATCAACAACAAAAGAGCTACCTGCTCTGATACCACTTGATAGTTTTTAGACCCCTTAAACAATTGATTAAACCTAGGTAATTAACCAAATTGTTACTTAGTCCAATTAAACAAGTCTAGGTTATCACAATATAAAAGATCAAATCATGCAAAGCAGCGGAAAATAAATAACACAAGATATGATCACTCAGGAAACCAAACCGATAAAAACCTGGAGAGGATTTGACCTAGCTATCCTCAAGGCAAACTTGAATCCACTATCTTGAAAGAATCGAAGTTCATACAATAAGACTTACAAGCTCCCACGCTCGACTTCTTATTGCTACCAACCAGTAGAATTTACTGACATGACCATGTGCAAGCTCCGAATCCACGGACTCCTTCTTTCTTGGATTCACCACCAGATACAAGCACACCCGCTTGTGTTTTCTTTAAGTTTCAATGGCAGCAACTGAATTGATCATCAAGGTGTAGATAAATCTTCTCCTTGAAAACCCTAAGTTTGTGTAAAAGAAAGCTCCTCTAGATCTCATAAGAGACACAAACCGCAATTATGAGCAACAGTAAAACGTGGCTAGGGTTTGCCTTTTATACTTAGGACAAATAAGAAACCCTAAAAACGTTTTAAAACACTTAGGGCTGAGTTGGACGAATCTGCAGAAAAACATTCTGCCCGAGCTTCGATCGATCAAGCCTGTCTTTCGATTGATCGAGCCAGGCCGGAAGGCACAATCCTTTCCTGCTTTAACTCGATTTCAACTTTACATAGATGCACAACTTTGAGCTAGACTTAAACACTTCTAAACACATTGTTTTGATCATGGTTTGCCAACAATACAAATTAGAGTTCTAAATAAATAAAATCCTAAGACTTTAGAACCTAACAACACTCTCTTAAGCAATGTGAGATAATTACCTTTTTTTTTTTTTTTTTTTTTTTGAGAAATAAACACACACACAAGGGAGAGGGGAAAAGGTTAAACTTTTGGGACTTGATGAATCTATTTTCTTTGAAAAAAAAAACTTTGTATCTTGTAACAGTAAATTCTGGCCTGCCCATTGTAATAAACGCTCGAAATAATGTACATCTTTCTGGGTCTTTCTTTATCTTCAGGAGCTCAATTCAAATAGCTCTAAAATCATGATCAATCCCTTTGGCATAAACAATGTGTAAAAAGGAACAAGGCACCATCAATTTTTACAACTAATTGAAGTTAACAGCTGATAGGGTTGCTTTCCTCCCCTCGCCATGTGTTGTGCCTTTATGGGATTAGCTCTTGGATTCGAGGTTTAAGAAGCCGAGCTGTCAACACATAACATGTCTTAGAAGCTGCAAAAATAAAAGAGTAAAGTCAATCCTATCAATTGCAATGTACTTATTTTCTTTTTAAGTCAACTGCAATTTACATTAATAGTCATGAAGAAGGTGAATTTGGAGTGATGTGATAAGAGAGCGAGAGTGAGAGTTATGCTTGTGCTACCAAGTGAAAACTTAAGCTAGCATATGCTATAAATGACACCTACCAAGCTACCAAGCAGAAGCACAGACACAATTACAGGTATGAGTATAAGGCAACACGAGCAAAGTGTTCGTGCTTCCTAGAATGACACACACATACTTGCTCTTGTTTGGGTGTAGGGGCGGGGGATATAACTATGGTCTCTTTAGTAGGTAGAAACTTGGGTTAATGACTCTCATTTCCAATTAATGCCATTATAGTGATTCAAAGAAATATCAAAGATTCTATGATAGGAAATGAGGGTTGGCTTTAGTTGTTGAATTTTTAAGAGAATCACAGATTTTAATAGTTTGGTTTTTATGTTGATTGGGATAACGGATAAGTAATGATACTTGGTTTGTTTCCTTGAAAGGACTGACACGCTCGGAAGCTACTAAATTTGAATCATTATGCCAGTTAGCATTAATATTAATGCTAACTGGCATAATGATTCTGGCATAATGATTCAAATTTACATTATGATGAGCTGCTTTTTTTCCTTTTTTTTTTTTTTTTTTGGCTAAGATTTGTGCATGTCAAATTGCCTTTGAGTGAGTTTTCTGTGTGCTCTTGGCTTGTTTGCATAACTCATTATACGGGACTCATGAGTTTTGCAAGTACATTGAAGTCTGAACCCATTTGCAATCCATTTCCTTGAGCCTGATGATATATTAAGGAAGTCTCTCTTTTGTTCTTCAAACCAATCTTCCTAAATTTCCATAAGTTTTTTTTTTTTTTACTCTAAATTTTGATAGAAGTTTTAGCCTAAAAATAAAGAATTTCATGGTTTTAATAGTTAGACCCAACATTTTTTTTCATTAATTTTTATGTTGTTGGTTAAATTTAATTAAGTTTTTAATTGAAATCTAACCATATGATTAGATTAATTTTGGTGCTGTTGGGAAATTTAGACCCCGGTTGATAGAATTAACAAGTTTTAAACCCAAGTTGTTAATTAGATTTATTATGAATAAAACTTGTTAAAACAAACAAACATCAATATCATGTCAAAATCATGCAGCGGAAAAATAAATAAGACAAGATATGATGACTCAGGAAAACCAATAAAACAAACTAGTTTTACAGTAAAAAACTTGGGGGGAAACCTTCCTGAAAAGCAATTCACTATAGTAAAGAGAAGTTTCAGATCTAGTACAAAACTTTTGTCTCTAGACTCTACAATCCCCATAGACGAACTCACAGCAGAAACCTTCTACCGCTTCAGAACTTCTAAACTCTTCAATATATGAACGCCACCCTTTTTGCACGGATCCCAGTATGTAACTAACCAATGATGCACGGCTCCCAGTATGTGACTAACACACCAACTAAAAGAAGATGTTAGCTACAAAGTTCTTCACTTCATTAACAGTGAAGATCAAGAAGCACTTGGTTACAAAACCCTAAGGCACAAAGACACAGTAGCTTCTTTCAGAGAGAATAAGGCATCGGTCACCTTTTGCATATGTTCTCCTTGTATTCTCTTATGTGACGACCTCTAAAATAAGCCTTATATATGTCTAGGGTTGTGAGAAAAGAAACCCTACACATATATGTCAACATGGGCTGAAAATCAGATTTGGAAATCTGAATTTCGTAATTCTCGATCGATCAAAGAGGTGTCGAGGGGACAAAAATTTGCTTGATCAATCGACCTAGCTATCGAGAGGTGTCGAGATTGTGATAAGAAGCAACTGAAGAGCTCGACAGATAAGCTAGCTGTCGAGCAGGCGTCGAGTACACAGGCTGATCAGCTTCTTAAACCTCGACACATGCTAGTTGTCGAGCTTTAATGAACTTGCACTTCTCAGCTTGTTTCTTAGATAGACTTGATGACCTTAACACTTGATCTTGAAACATAGTTCCTTGAAGTATTAAAAACACCTAGATCTATCCAATTACAAGTAAAGTGTGTTTGTCAAAAGATTAGCCAATTACATAAAAGAGTGACATATGTTCCTAACAAGTGAATCACATATATCCTAAGAATCTCCCCCTTTGGCAATCCGTAAAAAAATCACAACAAACAAATGAACATATGAGAGAAGTCATAAATCACTTAACTCATATTCACTTGTTGAATACAATAAAATCTATCCTAATACAAATTCTTGAAAAACTTTGCAAGAAGAAAGTTCATAGCAAGGAAGACTTTGACGAACTGTATTTCTGAAATACTTTAAACAAAACTTATCAAGGCATCTTAATGTGAAACAGAAATAATAGATTGGATACAATATATAAGAAACATGTGTATAAAGATAGAAAAGAAACAACACATGTAAGGGTAGGTAAAATAAACATACATCAACATATAAAGAAGAAAAAATACAATGTATGTAAACATGGTCACAAGATTGGTGTACAAGAAGAAGGAGGTAAGCACTCCCCCTAACAAGATGAAACACATCTCCTCCTTACAGAGGCATGTATTTCTCCCCCTAACATTTAGAATCTTAAAAAAAAAAAAAAAAACCACAAAATCTCCACAATTTCTCCCCCTTTTTGTCATGATTGACAAAGGGAACAAGAAGTTAGAAAGTTTCACCCGAGAGACACAAAAATGATCAAGGATGATCAAGGGGGCACAAGAAATCCATATAAATGCATGAATGTAATGAAATAAGATGCTATGAATGACAAGATAATAGAAGGATGCAAAACATGTGAAAAACAAATCTCTCAACAAGAAAAATGTTATGCACATAGATCCTAAAACACACACACACACACACACACACACACAACAAGTTTAACCAACTTTATATTTCAAAAATAAGTCAAGACAGTTTAGTGAGCATACATTAACACATGTAAACCTTGTGATGACCAAATCACATTGTACCTGCACATGTATCAAGAGTAGCAAAGAATATTACGTGTTGTGTGTGAAAAACATCGCAAGATTGCATAAGTGTCAACTAGTTATGACGATTTGAGATATAAGAAAATCACTTTAACTCACACACAATCATAACTATTTGAGGGGGACTATCACCTTTAAGGTACATTCTATAACTCTCACATCTCCTAGAATACACGCTTGCAATCATATATAAAGCATTTTGATCTTTTTGCTTTTTATTTTTCTTTGCATATTTTTCATTTTAAGCAAATCATGCATGGGCATATAAGAGATAGAAAAGAAATAACCAATTATGTTAAGTTTTTGACATTCCAATTTTGCTATGCCGAAGCATACATATGTCATTTCATGATTGGCGGGTAACAGTAGTGAGATGGTTATTTATGCCTTTCTCTTAGGATTTTTTAGTCCTTCCCGTCAAAAAGAGTAATACGAGTGTTAAGTACAAGAGATAACTTAATCTTACTCATCACAAACAAGAGCCACAAAGCTCACTTGCTTAGTTGTGCATAGAGATGCTCATCTAAGCTACAAAAGATACAAAGTTTAGAAAACTTTGTTTCAATGGCCATCCAAGGTACACAAGTACCAATGTACACAAAACACACTATTTTTGTAATTTTCTGATTTTTCTCTTTTTATTTTGAAAAACAAACAAAATAAAGACTAAACAACCAAACAAAAACAGACAAACAACATGAAAGCATGAAAGAAATATGCATATGCATATGCATGAAGGCATGATAGAAAGGTGCAAATGCATGAAAGCATGATTTCAAAAGCAGATAAGAAATCAAGCAAAGAGAGTCCTACTTTAGATAGAAAGAATTAAAGCAGAGGACAAACTGAAAAAACAATTAAGTCTTAGGCTCCTTTCTCACCCACACAGCACGAGTATTTGGCCATGAAGATGAAAAGACACATGTCCTAGTATGTCTACTAAAGGACATTGAAGAATTAAAATTCTCTTGAAAGTGAGTTAAAAAGCCCAAAACTTTTAATAACTCTCCAAACAAAGGTGTAGGTCCTTGAGAGGAAGCCTATGACCGTTTGGACAATTGCTTATAAGGATACAACTTAAAGCAATTAGGACGAATGTGTTCAGAAACACCATAATGGTGACAAACATGATGTCTAACAAATGATTTAGAATTAGCCAAAACAGTTTTGAATTTCATACATTTATCACCTATCTCAGATTGTGGCACAAAGACAGTCCTTGATCCAGAAGTCGTGGAAGAGGAGGGGCTGGAGGAAACAGCATATCCTAAGCCAGTCTAATCAGAACTAGACTTTTGAGCACTCAATACCTCATCAAGCTTTGCACTAGACATCCTCTCTATTTGAGTTCTAGCTTGACTAAGCTCAACCTCGAGATTCTTGACCTTATCTTCTAATGAGGTGTTCTCCAAAACAAGAGTCTCAACTAACCTTGTAGTCTCATCTTGTTTGACTAACAAATCAACTTTTTTAGTTTTTACCTCATTAAGCTCTTTTCTACAAAGATGAGAAGTCTTCTTAGATTTTATAAATTCAGTGCATAGCTTATCATAGGCTTCTTAAAGGGTTATCTTCTTGGGTACTTCATCATCAGAAGAATCCTCACTGTCACTAACATTCTTCACAATCACCTTATCGGTTGAGGCAACAAGGCCATAACGTGACTACATTCACCCACATACTCATCAGAAGAGTCATTCTCAGTATCACTCCAGGTAGCAACCAACCTTTTATCTTTTGACTCCTTGGCCATTTCCTTCATGAGGTAGTTTGGGCACTCTATCCTCATATGACCAAAAACTTCGCACTCATGGCATTGGATGAGGGGTTTCTCATTCTTGCCATTCTTTGAGGATTTAGATTTCCTGGGAGGTTTGCCTTTATTCTTTTTTCTAAATTGAAGAAGCTTGATAATCTCATCAGTTATGAAAGTTAGATCCTCATCCTCATCTTCATCTTCATCTTCACGTTCATCTTCATCTTCAGAGTCCTTAATCTCTTCCTCTATACCCTTAAGAGCCAAGTTTTTACTCTTTCCACCTTTTCCCATTGAGCCTAATCCCATCTCATAGGTTTGAAGGTTCCCTACAAACTCAGTCAAAGGAAGTTGATCAATGTCCTTCACTTCCTCAATTGCAGTGATCTTGGCATGGAATCTTTCAAGTAAGGACCTAAGGATTTTTGTAACAATTTTGGATTCTACAATAGATTCTCTAAGATTGAAAGCAGAATTCACAATATCCTTGAGTTTAGCATATAACTCGTCAAATGTCTCATCCTCCTCCATCCTTATTTCTTCAAAACTACTAGTGAGTTTTTGAAACTTCACAGTCTTTACTGCCTTGGTACCTTCATAGGTGGTCTCAAGAACGGTCCATGCTTCCTTAGCAACTTCTGTGAATGATATTTTCTTGAATTCCTCATTGGTCACCCCACAAAACAAAGCATTCAAGGCCCTATTGTTGAAATTTGCCACTATGATTGTTGCATTATTCCAATCCATCGGTGCTTCCTTTGGCTTAATCTAGCCAACTTTAATAGCTTGCCATACTTGTTCACCTAGAGCTTGCAAAAAAACTTTCATAAGAACTTTCCAGTACGGATAATTAGTTCCATTAAATAAAGGAGGAATCAAAAGAGCTTGTCCACGATCCATGACAACAGGGGTCAAGGATCACACTCAGGAAATTAATCCAATCAGAGTTTATAGAATTAACAAGTTTTAAACCCAAATTGTTAATTAGATTTATTATGAATAAAACTTGTTAAAACAAACAAACATCAATATCATGTCAAAATCATGAAGCAGAAAAATAAATAAGACAAAATATGATGACCCAGGAAAACTAATGAAACAAACTAGTTTCACAATAAAAAACCTAGGGGGAAACCTTCCCGAAAAGCAATTCACTATAGTAAAGAAAAGTTTCAGATCTAGTACAAAACCTTTGTCCCTAAACTCTACAATCCCCGTAGATGAACTTATAGCAGAACCTTATACTGCTACAGAACTTCTGAACTCTTCAATATATAAACGCCACCCTTTTTGCACGGATCCCAATACGTGACTAACCAATGATGCACGGCTCCCAGTACGTGACTAACACACCAACTAGAAGAAGATTTTGGTTGCAAAGTTCTTCACTTCATCAACAAGAAAGATCAAGAAGCACTTGATTACAAAACCCTAAGGCGCAAAGATGTAGTAGCTTCTTTCAGAGAGAATAAGGCATCGGTCACCTTTTGCATATGTTCTCCTTGTATTCTCTTATGTGACGACCTCTAAAATAAGCCTTATATATGTTTAGGGTTATGAGAAAAGAAACCCTACATATACATGTCAGTATGGGCCGAAAATCAGATCTAAAAATCTGAATTTCGTAATTCTCGATCGATCGAGGAGGTGTTGAGCAGGTGTCGAGGGGACGCCTAGCTATCGAGAGGTGTTAAGATTGTGATAGGAAGTAACTGAAGAGCTTGACAGATAAGCTAGGTGTCGAGCACACGGGTTGAATAGCTTCTTAAACCTTGACGCATGCTAGCTGTTGAGCTTTAATGAACTTGCACTTCTCAGCTTGTTTCTTGGACAGACTTGATGACTTCAACACTTGATCTTGAAACACAGTTTTTTGAAATATTAAAAACACCTAGATCTAACCAATTACAAGTAAAGTGCATTTTGTCAAAGGATTAACCAATTACATAAAATAGTGACATATGTTCCTAACAAGTGAATCACATATGTCCTAACAAGTGCCATATTTAAGACCATGATATTCTCTTTAATTTGATTGGTCATGGGTGAAAATCGAGTAGTGTCAACATTCTTATCTGTGAGTAGTCGCCTATTTTTATCTACAATCTTAAACCCTAAGAGAGTCTTATATAAATATCTGTTTTTCTTCTATTCATTAAAAACAAGAAAATCAATCATCAAATCATTTTGAGAGGCCCCCAAGGTCCTAGGAAAAACCCCATTTCGACAACCTGACCATGGCATTTCCTCTTTTCTTTTGGTTCTCATCCTCCAACATTGATCATCCTCAACCCTCTCCACCACCAAAAACAAAACCAGCAGCGAAAAAAAAAAAACCTCCAACTATCCCACAGTCCTCAAAACAAAACCTTGGCCCAAATCAAATTAAAAGCTCCAACCTACCTCATCTAGAATCCTAAAGCCCAACCCGTGGGTCTACAAGCCACAAACACAACTTCCCAAAGATAAAGGTTTTGTGCTACCAAGGTTTTGTTTTGAATGTATCGGGGTTGAAAGAAAAAGGTTTTGTTTTGTTTTTTAATTTGAAATTAAGGAAAAAATATGAGTTAGCTGTATATTTTTTTTTCTCACTCTTAAGGAGGCCTAAAATATTAGAGTTATACTAGTATATTACAAGTTTTATTACACAAGTCTTATAAATTGATGTGTTGGTAATTCAATACTCATTGATCTTTTGTTGAAGTGCAACCTTATTGCAACATCAATTTGTAAACACTTTTAGTAAAATTTATAGTAAGTTTAGCATTTCTCCAAAACAAAAAAAAAAAAAAAAAATAAAAATAAAATAATAGAAATACAACTCAATCACCATTAAGTGAATGAAAACTACTAAAGCTAATACAAAATTTATGACAAAAAACTTAGAAACCAATGTGACAGGAATATGATCGGTGTCACTTAAATAATATAATAAATGAATATTGAATAACGTTTTTATTTATTATGGAATAACGTTTTTTTATACAACTTTTTTTTTATTAGTTATATGCCAGTTTGTAAAACTTATATAATAAATATCATTAGCTCCCTTTGGATGAATTAGTCATATTAATAAGTAAGAATTAATAATAGTTTTGAAATAAAAAATAAACTAAATATTATTTAAGTGATATTTAGATATAGAAAAGCTTCTTTAAAATTTTTGCCTTAGGCCTCAAACTATCTTGGGTCGGCCCAGGTTATCCAAATAGCTAGATGTTTTACTGTTTGGCTTTTATATCAAACTTAGCTTAAGTAGGGCTGTAAGTTGTATATCAACAATTGGGGTTGTGGGTTTCAATTTACTCTTTTGTCATTAAACAAAAGATTTGGGGTTTGAACCAATCTACACTAAAAATCAATTGGTGTCTTAGTCTAATAATAAAGGGTAACTAGTATAGGCGGTCAGATGTTTCCGTTAAAAATACTAGGAGGTGTAAATCAATTAAGTTACAAAGATCTTAGCAAAATTTATAGATAATTTTTAATATTACAAGGTTAGTTAATCTAATTTTTATAAGTTTATAGATGAAAATCATTCGATCTAATTAACTTAAATAATATTATTTCACTGATGATTAAATTTTAACAATTAGCATATATTTGTTTAAAAATACTACTCGTGATGGTTTTGATATATAGAGCTAGAACAAGTTAATCAAGTAGCTTGTCAACAAGTTCAAATTTGTTTGATAAAAAATGAATCAAACTTAAATATGTAATCTAATTCGATGATAAACTTGAGCTTGTCTCGTATTTAAAATAAAATTAAAGGAATAATCTTATAGTTTAATATTTAGCTAGATTTAGCTTGTATACAGTCTAGGTTCAAGGAGAAACTTAAAACAATTGAGCGGAAACATCTCTTGTATTCAATTTTGATGTTAAATTTGAGTACTTAAGTAGTAGTGATTAAGAATCATTTCAAGTTAATATTCCTATAAGTAATGTGTTAGAATCTTTAAAATCCTAAATTCTAAGTATCCAACTTTTTATTTTTTTTGCTAAGCTTACCTAATGTGATTCTTTAATTATTGAGATACGGTTTTTTGTGGCTTTAAAATATTTGCAAGTGGGAATTTCTTATATTATATATATTTTATAAGATTTGGATATTCCGGGAAAAAGCCAGCACCGTAGCCACAACTCTTAAAGATACCTAAATAGTCACCTCCCAACAGTACTAGTCAAGCAAAGAACCCTGGCCAGATGGTCCTAGTTTCCCCAATTTCCTTGGCCAATCGCTATGTGGTTTCTACAATCCCAAAACCAAACTATGAAAGGCCACTCCTAACCCAGTCTAGCTTTAGTTTTGCCTTAATATCCCCAACACCTAAGGCAATAACTCCAAACACAGTAGATGATCCCTTTGGCCCCTTACAGTCCCAAAGATCATCCTAGCCATCCAGCAGAAAGAATAAGTCTCCTTACATTAAGGAACCTTACATCCAGCACATCTTTTATACTAAACCACACATGATCCATATAAAAGATCCATTAGCCTTAGTAATAGAAGTTTTGCCACCAAATTGGCATTTTCTTCCAAAGGTCCCAGAAAAATCCATTAAGTTCTATAAGAGCATCCTTATCCCAAGAAAAGTCTACTCGAATAGAAGACATCAAGTCAAAATTGGACACCTCAGTTGTCCTCTACCACAAACTCATCATCACCAAGTTTGTCAGTTGCAAAGAATGGGGCTAACACCCTTCCCTACTCAAAACAATAGAAGGCACAGGAATTCAATATAGTTACTATGACTATATTGATGCCTTTGAAAAGATTTTATTTTATCAGAATAAGAACTTTGATCATTCATGGTTCTTAATGTTTGATAAAAATTTCAACAGCCAAATACCGACTTGGTTCCTTAAGTGGTGGGAAATGTTCGGATCAATTCCTCAGATCTTCCCAGAACCTCTCAAAGATGCCCTCAGATATTTCAGCTCAAGATTCCAAGTTAACCATCACAATTCCCAGTTTCCAGCAATCTTGCATATGACCATCAGGTATAAAATCCATTGGATCAGCATGTGGTCCTATGCAATTAGCAACAATCTATTAAACAAGGAGTTCTCAGTAAAATGGTGGGATAGCCTCAAACTTGATCCAATCATCGATTAGATAAATAAGGATTTCCCTCCTCTAGTCCACAAAGCCATTACCTAGAAGACAATGTCCCAGTCTAGCCTAGAATCTGTCTTAGTCGCCGAAAAATCTAGCAAAGAATTAAAAGATCTTGTCGACTAGTTGCTCCTCTAGGATTCTCAGTTAGAAGAAGAAGAAAAGACTTCTTCTGCCTCTTCTGAAGCATCTACCAGTCACCAACCATTTGACCCCTTCTTCTTAAGATCCCTACGAGGGCCATAATTTGGACAATCCCTAGATTATTCTAGTAGCACCAGTCACCACTCAAAATAGCTCTAAATAGCTCCAGATTCAATCACTATTTAGAACAGTACCAGCAGACAAGTTACTATTCATGAATAATACTAGCCGACACAAGAAGATAAAAACAGTACCAGCTGACACAAGAAGATAAAAACAGTACCAGCCGACACAAAAAGACAAAAATGAACAATCGTGCAGCTTCGCTACGCTTTCGAAGGTCCAGTCTACTTTCGGTGGAAAAGGTTTTCACCCAAGGAAAGAACAAATTACGCCCCCAGAATTTCAGGAATCTTTAGAGCTCTTTCCAGAGGATCCTAAGCTCTTCCCAGTCTATATAAAGAAGCTTAAGTTCCATTCAGAGGCATGCTTGGTTCAACATATCTCCTTCTTATAAGAATCCCTTAATAATCTTGTATTAGGAATATCCATTCTTGTAACCAATCTGTAGCCAAATGGCTTTTCTATTTTTCTGTTTTCAATGTAATCATATGGCCTCAGTCGGCTTAGTTGTCTTTGCATAAATAAGCTGTAACTTATCCTTTGTGGTGTGTGTGTGTGTGTGGTGTGTATGTATATGAGATCCCAACAAAAAAACGATTTGACCCCCTAAAAAACTAATTAACTAGTTATCCTAATGATTATCCAAAAAACAGTGGCTTAAAGTTAAATGACCCTCTTAAAAAAAGTTAAGAAAGAAAGGAAGGAAGAGTAATTCTAAGGACTAGTTATTGAGTTCAAATAGAGTGTTTTTAATAAAACAATTTCTCTTGTAACTTTTAGCTTTGAGTCATTTATGTGGCTTGAGGACTTGATTGGGTTCACTTGCTTGTGATTTCTAGAAGAAAAATTATTTTCAAATGAGACAATCGATTTTTGCATCATGAACAGCCAATCCCTTTTGGCTTTAATTATGGAGGAAAAGAAATGCATTAGCCTTAATAAGTTTGGTGTACCTCTAAAGAAAGAAAATAAATAAGAGGAAGTATGAATAAACTATAGCAATACTTATCTCTCCTATCTACAAATTTTTTCTTTTGAAAATGATTTGTTTCACGACATTCTTAAATTAGTCCACCACCTTACACATGAACCCACCATAATTTGTAATTTAAAAAAAAAAAAAATTGTGGATTTGTGGTATCTATAGAAGGACTCTAAGATGTGAAAATAAACATATGTTTAAATGAAAAATTTATTAATATCTTGTTTTCTTTATATTTCTTGTAATTTCCTTTTATAATCAAACAAATTGTAAATAGATTTGTTTTTGGTGATTTTTTTTTCTCTTTTCTTTTTCTTTTGATTTTTTTTTTTCTCTTCAATTTTGCTAATTATCTTATGCTCAATTTATTTCAATGAAAAATTTTATATGAAAATGGTTTTATTTTTTATTTAGGGTAAATTTCACTAACTAGCCTTGAGGTTTGGCCAAATACCAAGGAGGTCCAAAAGATTTCAAAACTGGCCATTTCAGTCCTTTAGTCCAAACAAATTCTAACACCGTTAACCTCAGTTATAATGCTCATGTTATGGTCTAATACCATATCGATTTTCCATGTCACCCAACAGCAATTGGCCTTCCTCTTAGATTCCTACATGTGTACATGCCACTAGAAGGACAACCTCATCACCATCAAGCCTGATCCCATTAGGATTTTTTTTTTTCAAAATAACACTAATTTTCAAACAATTTCGTTAATTAGCATCGTTTTCAAACTATTTAGGAAACTAACATCTCGAGTCTCATAGACTTGAGTTCACTGTAGCAACTCGAGTATCAAAGACTTGATTTCTATGATAATTCACTTGGAACTTGAGTCTCTACAAAAGAAAACCAAAAATCAATAAATGTGAGTCTCTTCTTCTTCTTCTCCTTCTTCTTCTTCTTCTTCTTTTGGTCTCTTCCTTTTCTCCCTTTGAAAAAAAAATTTACGAGTTTCTACAAACAACCGAAGAAACAACAAAAACACAAACACAAACAAACATCAAGAATCAAGAAACCCAAAGACAGGGAGAAACATCAACAAACCCAAAGACCCAGAGAAGAAAACGAAGGAATTAAAGAAAAATCTTTGCCTGGAGCCTTCGCCACCTAGGTTTAATCACAGCCAGCTGGGTTTGATCTCTTTGGTTTGTTGTTTTTGTCTTTGTGGTTTGGGTTTATTCTTCTTGGTTCCTGTCTTTGTGGGTTTTTGTTTGGGCTTGTTCTCTCTTATTTCTTCTTTTTCCTAATTTCTAGGTTTCGTTCCTCCGTTTATCTTCTTCTTCTTCTTCTTTTTTTATTTTATTTTATTTTATTTATTTTTATTTTTTATTTTGTGTGTGTGTGTGTGTGTGTGTGTGTGTGTGTGTAAAGCAGGAACTTGAGTCTTAGAGACTAGAGTTCCACGCCACCTCATGGATATTGACTCTTTTAGACTTGAGTTGCTATAGTGAACTTAACTCTAAGAGAATCGAGACGTTAGATTTCTAAATAGTTTGGAAATGATGCTAACTAACGAAATTATTTGAAAATGAGTATTATTTTGAAAAAAGAAAAAATCCTATCCCATCATCTACCTACATCCTATCCAAACAATGAATTGCCTTCCTTGCATACCATGTACTCCCAATCCTTCAATCATGGCTGCCCATGAAAACACATTCCTTTTAGGCATCCCCCTCAAAGACTTCTTCAGCCTTGTCTATACACCCGCACTTAGCATACATATCAATAAGTGCAGTCCCCACAAACACATCTATCTCCATTCCACTCCTCTTCCTAACATACTTATGAATCTATTTCCCTTGCAAAACTGCCCCAGTTTGAGCACAAGCAGTAAGCACAGTTTACACAAAATTCATCAAGCTCAACTCCACTCACCAACATATCCCTCAAAGCCTCAAAACCCATATTACACTTAACATAACCATTCATAAGAACCCAAATTTTTTTTGCTCAAACCAACTCAAACTCATTGCTCAAAAAAAAAAAAAAAAAAAAAAAAAAAAAAAAAAAAACCCACCACCACAGATCCAAACCAAAATTCACAAACCTCCATCGCCGACCCATAAATAACCCAAACCCTTCAATGCTAATCCACATCAAAACCCACGAACCACTGCTAACCCACAGCACGCCGCCGCTGCAAAGACCACGAGAGCCAACATCGATCCACACCGAAACCCATGAACACCACTTACCCACACCATGGCGCCGCCGCAAAGACCACAAGAAGAGAAGAGAGGTCTGAGAGTGGAAAAGGGATGAGGGAGCCAGAGAGAGTGAGTGAGAAGAAAGAGTGGTCTGAGAGTGGAAGATCAGGGAGCCAGAAAGAGAGTAAGAAGAAAGAGCGAGGAGAGAGAAGAAAGGTTTGAGGGTGAGAGAGAGAAACTAAAATAAATAACGACGTTAGAGTCTATTTGAACTTAAGGACTAAAATGGTCAATTTTGAAATCTTTTGGACCTCCTTGGTTTTTGGTCAAACCTCAGGGCTAGTTAGTGAAATTTACCCTTTTATTTTTTATTTTTGCGTTTTCTTGTATTTGGTAGCATAAAAAAAATGGGTTAAATGAAAATTATTTTTGGTCAATAAAAATCTCATGACTTATTTTTCAGAGGAGGTTTTCTATTAATTTTTTTTTGGAAAACAACTTTATCCCAAGCTCATTTTCAAGGTTGCTACTAAATAAATAAAAATAAAAAAAAAAAAAAAAAAAAAAAGCAACTATTTAAAAAAAATTGAAAAATGACTTATTTTTCAAAAAACTTTATTGTCGAAAAGTTTATTTCCTCTCACTCAGTAGCCCTTTTAACCGAAAATTTTATTAGAAAAAATTCCAAATTAAAATAACTTTTGTCGTAAGTGAGTTGAACTCTAGTTGTCATATTAATTCACTTTCTTCTTCCCCCCTCTTGGACAGTGAAATTGTAGGGAAAATAGACCTGCAGTCCTGATTGGCATTGTGACCCCAACAGGTTTTTATATAAATATTGAATCAATAAACACCATGAATTTTCTTCCGTCCTAAAAGGAGGCATCCATTAAAGTACTTAGCGTTTGTTTGACAAAAATTATTTTTGCTTACTTATTTTATTATTCAGCTTATTTTTGCTACTATTTATGGGTCCTATTACACTTTTTGATATTATTCATGGGTCCTACTACACTTTTTTTGAAAGGAGCCTTAAGCCAGTAATACCAACTCAGTCAACCCTAACTTAGGTTCAACCCACTTAACACCAAAGCCAATGCTACTTCAAGTTTAGAAGTGCAGCTAAGGCAAGTGTGAGGCTAGCAACATTCACTCCCACCACTAAGTGGGGTACTGGGTAACATTAGATTAGAAAACCAGACAAATATATAACTTGTGTTCCTTGACTTTGGCTCTTTCAAGTATTTAGTACAAGTGTGAACCCAACGATGTTCACCCCTCACTACTGAGTGGTTATTGCAGGACAACCTAACAAACATTTTTGTTCCTCCAATTAATGAGGACCAAATGCCTTTCAAACCCAAAATAAATGATAAGACTAAGCTAACCACGTGGCCAAAGCCCACAGTGGCATTAGGAAATCATTGGAAGCAGTGGTTTTAGAAGGTTTAGATATAGGTAAGTGGCTCACTTAAGTGACTAACAGGGATTGTTAATGTCAATTGTCAAGGTTTGAGATATTGGTTTCGGGTAATCGTTGTTGTACACACTCTTGCACACAACGGTGTACTTGAAGTCATAATTTTATTGTAAATTGTGCTTGTGTGTACGGTTGTGTGTAATAAACACTATTAATTAGTTTAGGTGTTTATTAAATAGATCAACCCCAACATTAGATCGCTTTTCTCCTTTTTAGTATGCCTCACTATAAATATCCTCAAATTTCAAAATTTTAAGCATCATGTCTTTTTACATCCCAATACATTAACTTTGAACGTTATCATCAGATGATGTGCAATAAAGCTTTTGCATTGATGTACCCGTGACTCCCATTTATATTCATGTTCGCGTGTCGGGTTCGTATCATGTCAACTCATGAGTATCTGACTATATAGATCAATACTAACCTGACCTATTTATTAAATGGGTCAAGATTTTTCAACCCTAACACGACCCATTTATTAAACGAGTCAGTTGTGTCAACTTGTTTATTAGATTTTATCAAAATGAAAAAAAAAAAAATTATGAAAAAACAAACAAATAAATATTTTTAATATATAATTCAAAGCTAATGAGTAATTGCATTACAAATAATTATTCAAAACTAAAGCATATTCCAATATCATAAATAATCAATTACAATATGTCAAAGAAAATAAACCACAACAACTAATAAGTTTATATACCTAGAGTTTGAAGGTATATTAGTAAAATGTCATTTAATTAAACGGGTTCTATGTGTTGAATACTAACCCAACCCGTTTATTAAACAGGTCAGTCATGTCAACCTGATATGACAAGAACTCATTAAGTTTTAACTCATAACTTTCTAATTTTGTGTCGTGTCATGTCGGATTCGCAGATTGTGTCCAATTTTGCCACCTCTACCCAATTGAAAGAAATTATGACAATTACAACATGTAAACCTAATTTGCATGTATTCTCTACCATAGGATAGGTAATTGCAATATCTAATTTTATCTGCACCTTTTTCATGCTCCGATAATCATTTATCAAACTTAGCAAAAATCTCATTAATCATGGAATATTGTCTACACAGAATATTGAGCTCCAATAGGAACACAAAAATTCCACATCTTAATGTGGAAAAAAAATTTTGTGTTAAAGGCTTAAGTTTTTTGGGTTTTAGATTTTAGACTTTCGGGTTTAGGGATTTGTAATTATTATTATTATTATTATTATTGTTATTTTTTATATTTTAGAACTTGGGTCTGGTTAATGGGTTAATGGACCAACTGAGGAAAATTTTGATACAAATTTTATGAGAAATATAAAAAATTGTGAAAAAATTAATTACTTTTTCTTTTTCCATAAAAAGTTTTTATAAATATTTCCTAAACTAATTCCCTTAGACCTTCCATTATCTTTTCCATTTGAACTTTTAGAGATTTGGAGCTTTTAAGAGGGGGTTTTGGGTCTTGGGGTTTTAGAAATTTAGAGGTTTGAGGTTTTAGGGGTTAGGGTTTAGCGTTAAGAGTTTAAGGTTTAGCTTTAGAGGTTATAGCTTATAGGGTTTGGTAAATAAGTGGATGCATCCTATTGTCATTTGATTATATTAATTGCAATTCTGTATCCCTCAATACACACACGTTTTTAGTAAAGGTCAACAAATGTTCAATCCTTGTCTTACTAAGTGGATTGCCAAAAGACTAGTGAAAAGAATCTTGTTTAGAGCCGAAAGATAATTATGTAGTAGATTTAATAACTAAGTTCAATTAGCCAATTCCTTTAAAAAAAAAAAATTCAATTAGTGAATTATGTGACCAAAAGTAGCAAGAGTCTTGTTAACAGGTGCCTTTAGTAAAGGCACCTCAATACACACACGTGTTTAGTAAAGGTCAACATATGCTCAATCCTTGTCTTACTAAGTGGATTGCCAAAAGACTAGTGAAAAGAATTTTGTTTAGAGCCGAAAGATAATTATGCAGTAGATTTAATAACTAAGTTCAATTAGCCGATTCCTTTTAAAAAATAGTTCAATTAGTGAATTATGTGACCAAAAGTAGCAAGAGTCTTGTTAACAAGTACCTTTAGGTATTTGTTAATGGACAATTTTAAAAAAGTTTTAATTTCACTTTTATGAAAAATATAAAAAGTTATCAAAAAAATTAGGCAACAATGCAAAACTAACCCTCTAACTTTCACATTTTTTTCATTTCAGTCCTCTAACTTTTAGTTTTGTCAATTCAGTCTTCTAACTTTCAATTTTTGTCAATTCAAGACTTCGTTACTACTTCTGTTACTGTTGCCGTTAAACCCACTAAACGACGCCCTTTTTTTTTTCCCTTTTATTTTTTTTTATTTTTTATTTTTTTTAATCCAGAATTAAAAGAAAAATTTGGAAAAAAAGAAAAAAGAAAACATTCGTCGTTCCCCTTCCCAAATTCATTTCACAGTCTCTTTGAAGCTCTCTCCTCCTCCCCAGTTCAACTTTTTTTCTTCTCAAAACCCAATAGTTCAAGCACAAATCAAATATCAAATATCAAACACAAACCAAACATGAAACCCAAATTAGCCAAACCAAATTTAGTATCAAACCAAGTTACCAAACATATCAAACACAAATCAATAGAAAATCAGCCCAGCAAAGCTAAGCCATAGCCACCACCCACAACCCATTAATCAAACAAACCCACGACCCAGCTTGCCACCACCAAAAATCAAAACAAAACAAAGTGGGTTTAATTCAAATCCCTAACTTTGAGAGAGAGAGAGAGAGACTGAGTTCGCCCCTGCTCGCCATGTGAACCTCGCAGCCCTTGCTCGCCATGTAAACCACCACCACCCTCACTGCTCTACCTTGACTGAATCGGTGATGGAGTTCTGAATCAATGATGGGTGTGCCATGAAGACTGTGAGGACAGAGGGGTTTATGGCTTTGTATAAGGGTTTCATTCCAACTATCTCAAGGCAAGGTCCATTCACTATGGTGCTATTTGTCACACTTGAACAAGTCTGAAAGCTATTCATGGATTTGTGATCATGGCAGAGTTGAAACATTCTTATTAGATTATGTGTTTAAGCAGTTTGAAGAAGAAAAGCATAAATTTGGCAAATTTAAGGAAAATTAGTGGAAATTTGGTTATCACTTGATAATGTTTGCCTATTTGCCCCCCACATTTTACCACACGTTTGTTCAGGGGA
The DNA here is from genome assembly GCF_932294415.1 of Quercus robur. Lineage (NCBI taxonomy): Eukaryota > Viridiplantae > Streptophyta > Magnoliopsida > Fagales > Fagaceae > Quercus > Quercus robur. The sequence goes on from NC_065544.1 coordinate 32,376,799, forward strand.
AGGGGAATTACGTCGTTTCCCTTAATGTTTTTTTTTTTTTTTTTTTTTTTTTATTAAAAAAATGCAAAACGGCGTCATTTAGTGGGTTTAACGACAACAGTAACAAAAGCAGTAACAGAGCCTTGAATTGACAAAAATTGAAAGTTAGAGGACTGAATTGACAAAACTGAAAGTTAGAGGACTAAAATGAAAAAAGGTGAAAGTTAGAGGGCCAGTTTTGCATTTTTGCCAAAAAATTATTACTTTTTTCTCTTCCCATAAAAAGTTTTTAAAAATATTTTTTAAATCAATGCCATTAAAGCATTCGTTAAATTTTTCCAAGTATAAAATATCAACAGCCACAAAACAATGAGTCACAAAATATAAAGCAAAATTATAAAAGTAATAAAAACATGAGACACCGCGATATAGTGATGAAATGGAAAATCAATGAATAACAACTCCGAAAGAAAATCCACTACGAGGTTCCTCTACCCCAATAAAAATATAAAACAATTCACTATAGTAAGAAAAACTTGACCCCACACCAGCTCTAGAACTTCAGAACTCCTTGTACATGAACCCCTTTCACGAACCTTCTTTCTTGATCACAACTAGATTCTTTGACCCAATCCAAGGACCCTAAACCCTAAGTTCAACTAGCCGATTCCTTTTAAAAAAAAAGTTCAATTAGTCAATTATGTGATCAAAAGTATCAAGAGTCTTGTTAACAGGTGCCTTTAGGTATTTGTTAATGGACCATTTAAAAAAAAAAAAATTAATTTCACTTTTATGAAAAATATAAAAAGTTATTAAAAAAATTAATTACTTTTTTCTCTTCCCATAAAAAGTTTTTAAAAATATTTTTTAAACCAATGTTATTAAAGCATTCGTTAACTTTTTCCAAGTATAAAATATCAACAACCACAAAACAATGAGTCACAAAATATAAAGCAAAATTATAAAAGTAAAAAAAATATGAGACACCGCAATATAGTGATGAAATGGAAAATCAATGAATAACGACTCCAAAAGAAAAACCACCCACTATGAGGTACCTCTACCCCAATAAAAGTATAAAACAATTCTCTATAGGAAGAAATACTTGACCACACACCAGCTCTAGAACTTCAGATTCCTTGTACATGAACCCCTTTCACGAACCTTCTTTCTTGATCACGACTAGATTCTTTGACCCAATCCAAGGACCTTAATTGAAGATTTGAATACTGCATTAACATTAGGTTTTTTGGCTCTCTAGTTTCAAATTTGATCACACCAACTGATACTATCCGATCGAAGGAATACCTCTTTTTGTACTTGCAGGTTCACTATAGGATGGAGGTTTTGATTTTCTCTTTGTTTTGCTCTCTGTTTCTTCTTCTCTAGTCTAGAAAGTCATGAGAAAATAAGCCTTTATATATTAGACTTCAATATGATTTTGAAACAAAGAGCTCAATTCAATTAAAACACATAATCGTATGTCCAATTCTCGATCAATTAAGAGTTGATTGAAAAATAATCGAAATTACATACTTCTCATATTCAACAATTTTGTGTCAACTTCAACTAGGCATTCACTCATTCCAAATTTAAATTGGATAAAAATTGTGTCTATTTTGAAGCTACATATGCACTTTCCAATGAAAAATTTGATATATACAAAGAGAGAGATAGAATTTTTTAATGAAATGGAATGTAAAATAGACAATCTTTTTTTTTTTTTTTTTTAAAGAGTTTCAACCAATGATATCCGTTCCTGATGATAGCTCTTTATAATCAGATCAAGACACCAATTGGTTTTTCGTGTAAGCGTGGATTGAACCCCAGATCTCTTATTCAACTATTAGAGACTTTACCAGTTGAGCTAACTAGAACCCACTAAATTAGACAGTTTGATGTAATTATTTTTGACAAGTAGTTATGTAAAATAGAAATGTAAGTTCTTATGTTAAAATAAACAAAAAATATTTTTACACGAGCTAATGCGAATGCTCTTATTGTAACATCAAATCATCAAATCGAAGATCGTAACATTACAAAACTACTAAATATAATTAATAGTAATGTAGGAATCTAAGTCTACCTATGGATTATTATTATTATATTTTCCTAAATTTAAGACTAATATTCTAAAAATACTTAAAATGATGGGTGTCTTGGAAGAAAAGATCGAAACACCTTTCCCAAGACGGTTGGGGTCCTTGGTTTATGCTAATAATAAATTTAGAAGATTTAAGTAGTAATCATACTTTGAATTTCTTTACACAGGTTAAGAGAGTCTCATAGCTCTTCTGGTTAAGAGAGTCTCCTAACTATATTGAATTATTAAAAAAAAAATCATTTTATATGAGTGTACCTAAATAAATAAAATAAAATATTAAAAATCTAATAATTTTAAAGATTGAGGATAAAAAGATGGGGGAAGTTAACATTTGCCCTAAGGGTATTGGTTTAAAAAATATTTTTTAGAAATTTTTTATTGGAAAAAGAAAAAGAAAATTAATTTTTTAACAACTTTTTATATTTCTCATGAAAGTTGTGTCAAAACTTTCTTAAATTGATTTATTAACAACTGCCTTAAGGGTATCATTAACAGGACCCTAAAATGATTGTGAGCTAGTTTACAAGATCCCAGGTTCTAAATCTGAAATCTTAATGAAATCCTAAGTTTAAAATTTTATTTAATAATTGAAATACTTCAAAAAAAAAAAAAAATTTATTATAGCTTAAAAAAATGGTACGAATGAGTTTAAAATATAGATGCAAAAGTTTGATAAATGGATAAAATAAGTAGTGGGAGAATGAGCAGTAGCAACTAGAATCTGGAAAGGCCCCATTGATGTATGAGAAAAATGAAATCAAACCCAAAAAGGAAGAGAAAAACTAGGACCTTACGCAGGAGAATAAGTATGACGAGAGAGAAATAGCAATAAGTATTTGAAGGGGAGGGAGAGTTACACGTTACACAAATCAAGAAGGAAAGGAAGTCATAAAAGCTTAATATTGATTCCCTAGTGTGGGTGTGGGTGTGGGTGTGGGTGTGGGTGAGAATGATTGCTGCGCATCTTCCTCAAGAAATTAATTAAAATGGGAAAGGTTTACGCAGCCACAGCCGCCATCGCCACTCACTCTCTCTCTCGACACTTGTCTCTAAATTATTAGCCTCTTAACTGATAATTCTCCTGGACAAGATTATTATGCCCAAAAGTGGCATGCTTGGTTCCACTATTAAACTATCTTAAGGTTGAGAGAGATTACCCTTAGTCTATTTTACACAATAATGCTCAACTAATAATAAAAGGATAGCTTTGCGCTTCATTACTTAAGAATATGCTTTTTTATACCATGACCATATCGTTCTGAGTAAATAAATTGGTTCAAATTATGTGTGTGTGTGTTTGTTTTGGAAAAATCAAATATGTGTGTTAAAGGTTATGAGCTAGAAATATGTATATTAAAGGTAGGCACAATTAATAAAACCCTTTCTTTCTCTCTCACCAATCATTAACATCCGTACCAAGAAATTATAACAGAGAAGAAGTGGAATCGATCAGCATTAATTTAGTAGCCGCAACGGTTCAATGTCTTTGGGAGTCCATGAGTACTCGCACACTAGCTATAAAATCGATCCTATTTGTTCACCTAGTATTCAGTACTAAACAAACTAAAAAAAAATCTGTTTTTATAATTCTAGTACTTCAATAGCTTTTGTTTCTTGTGAGTGATTTTTGTCTTTGGGTAGTGAATGGAGGAGAATAAAGTGATAGAAGTGAGAGAGTTCAACGCAAACAAGGACATTCCAAGTGTTGAAGACATAGAGAGAAGGTGTGAGGTTGGTCCAACAGGCCAAATGTCTCTCTTCACCAATCTTTTAGGTGACCCTATTTCCAGAATCCGCCACTCACCTTCTTTCCTCATGCTGGTATATATATATATATATATATATATATATATTGTATTGTACCCCTTGATTTTCTGTCCATTTCTACCATCTCTCCCATTACTTAATACTTTTTCCATTTTGTTTTCGCGATAGGTCTTTTTTTCTTCTTCTTCTATATCTATCTTCAAATAACTATATGATCATCAGGTAGCTGAGATGGTGGGTGATAATTCGGAGAAAGAGATTGTTGGAATGATTAGGGGTTGCATCAAAACCGTCACTTGTTCCAAAAAGCTCACCAGAAATGGCAGTAAGTGTAAGAACAACAATATAGACACTCCAAAACTCAGCCCCATTTGCACCAAACTCGCTTACGTTCTAGGTCTCCGAGTTTCTCCTTCTCACAGGTACTTCCATAATACCAAATTGCACTCACACTTTCCTTTGCTCTTTTATGCATAGATTTCTAGGAAAGAAATTAAAATATTTCCTTCACATGTTTGAAAAATAAATAAAAAAATAACAAAAAAATTAGTGTAACTAATTGGGCTTATTACCACTTTTTTCAATCTAGGTTTGATGTTTATTTATTATTTATAATTCTTTGCATTATATTATTAATTTTTTCGATATCTTTGTTCATGTCACAGGAGAAAAGGTATTGGGTTGAAGCTGGTTAAGGAAATGGAGCAGTGGTTCATAAAAAATGGAGTTGAGTACTCATACATAGCCACTGATAAAGATAACAAACCCTCCCTTAATCTTTTCACGCAAAAATGTGATTACACTAAGTTTCGAACCCCATCAATTTTGGTCCAACCTGTGTTTGCTCACCGAGTCAAGTTCCCTAGCCGAGTTACAATAATCAAACTCACCCCATCTGACTCAGAGAGGCTCTATCGCCACCGATTCTCCACCACCGAGTTCTTCCCCAGAGACATTGATAGGATTCTCGATAATAAACTCAATCTGGGTACTTACCTAGCTATCCCAAGAGGGTCGTTCTCGGCTGAGTCATGGCCGGGTTGGAACGAGTTCTTATGTGATCCGCCCGAGTCATGGGCAATTATGAGTGTTTGGAATTGTAAAGAGGTGTTTACGTTAGAAATAAAAGGCGCGTCACGTGCACGGCGCTTGGCAGCTAAGGCTACACGCGTGGTGGACAAGGCGTTACCGTGGTTGGAAGTGCCTTCGGTTCCTGATGTTTTTAGGCCATTTGGGTTGCTTTTTATGTATGGGTTAGGAGGTGAAGGTCCACGTGCAGGGAGTTTGATGAAGGCCTTGTGTGGCCACACGCATAACTTGGCAAAAGCTAATGGTTGTGGAGTGCTGGTGACTGAGGTGGCAAGTGGGGACCCGTTGAGGTTAGCAATACCACATTGGAAGAGGCTATCTTGCGCCGAAGATGTATGGTGCATCAAAAGACTTGCGGGGCATTATAGTGATGGGCCTGTTGGTGATTGGACCAAATCCCAACCTGGCCTTTCCATTTTTGTGGACCCTAGAGAGTTCTAAAATTTGAGTGACTCAATTAAAACTCACACTGCCCGTGTTCACTCTAAACCCAAGTTCACAAAATGCTTGAATATCAACTTATATTTGGATTTTGGAACATGACGAGTACTTGCTAAAAAATTATTTAAATATGCCACCAATTACAAAGGGACACTTTAGCATATCGTGAATTTGGGTGTGTTCCTCAAGTTACTTGAACTGTAACTTATATGTGACTTGTATGGGCTTTTTTTTGTCGTTGTAAAGTGTTTTTACCTTTCAATGTAGATTGATCCTTCCCTCTTTTCCTTTTTATGCATACAGGTTATTTTAAATTGGACCTGCATCTTTTCATCTGATCCACGTGATGTTTTCATTGGTTTGCAAACCTTCTTCAAAACTCATTTAGTGTTCTAAAGTTAGAATGTCATGAATGTATAGTATATGTCACCAAAGTGCTCATGTAGCTAAAAGAGATGAGTGCCCTTGACGTGTCATAGAAAAAAAAAAAAAAAAAAAAATCTTTAGTGCAATGTGTACGGTCCATTCTATATTCCCCCAATCAAAATCTAACAAATTATCATTTTCTTTTCTTCACAAAATTTAAATGGCAAAAGCAGAGACCCATTTGGTATCCCCTTTTGAAACCACACTTTTTCCAAATACAATTTTTTTTAATGTTATTTTTTCTAAGTACGGTCTCTTCCAAACAACCCATATTCAAAATGCTGAAAAAACATATGCTATTAAAGAGGATTTTTGTTCATGTAATAGCATGTATCCTATTAAGACTGATGGACAGACACAATGAATGGTAAGAGCTCTACCTCTTTGGGCATTTGTCTTATATACAATTACCCTTCTCTTTTTATTCAATCAAGTGACAAGATTCTCAGCAAAACAACTCTAAACTCTTAGTCCAAAAACTATATGCGCTTCATTTTTGCTAAATTAAAACAATAAGCACTACTAGTGGAGTTTCTAATGTCATTAAAGAAAGCAAAAAGGCCGAAAGAACCCTCCAACACTATTTATGTAGTTCGCAACTAAGACACAGAATGCCTCCTATTTCTGGAAGGGGTTGATTTAACTTCTTCAGGGTTGGCAGAACCAAGGCTGTCTGATGAATCTGAGCCACTATTCTCACCCTGCCCCCCTTTGCTAGACCAAAGCTTTGTAAAGATCTTCTTTGACTTGAGCAGCCCTTTCATTTTACTTATAGCAGCTTTGTCCACATTACTTTTACCATCTCCATTTCCATTTCTTTCACTACCTCCCACTCCATTAGCCAACCTTAAAGAAGCTAGCTCCCCTTTAAGGGCCTTGAGCTCCTCAGCTGTGGCCACTGCATCCCAGTCTTCTTCTGTGTTAGTTGTAGCTGACCTTGAGCTCCCGTGAGAGCCACTATTAAGTTCCTTAATGCCTTTGGGTAGGTCAGGGGTGCTGCAGCCTGATGATGCAGCTGCCCTAACCTGCTCAAAAAAGAGTACTTGCACAACTACACGCAATGGGAGTCTCTCGTTTTGCACAGCATGCATGCATGCATCAACTGAGAGCTTCTTGCAGTCCATCAGCTTGCATATCCTCTTCCTCTCACTCTTGCTGATCCCAGGGTGCTCCTGCATTAAGGCACAGTGAAGAATACAACTTTATTTAGTATTTTTGTAACAAAAACATCCAGGTTACACATCAATTCAACGTCGGTGAGAATTGAGCAGTGCTTTACTATATAACAAATTTCTAGTGTGAAACGCTAATACACTAAAATGCACAGCATGTTTTACAACATGAAATTTTCCACTTAATGTATGTTCACTGTTAAAATTTACGCTTACCTTTAGATACATGTCAATGGCGCGGTAAAGCCCATCATGAGCCGGCCGAGAGATATCAGACACCATCTCAGCAAGATCAACAAAATTTGACAAAGTTAGATTGGCATCCTTAGAAATTTCGGCAAGGTATCCATCAATCAGTTTTGCCACCATCAGCTTGGAAGCATCTGATAAAATCCCCGGCTTCCTTGTTTCCTGAAATTCATGGCTATCTTCTAATGATTCAATCTCAGCATTCTGATCTTGCATTAGGAACTCTTGAACTATTTTCTGCACTGTACTAACATCATACATTGTTGTTTCCTCTTCTGATGCTCGTATCAAAAGATCATTTACAGAAGCCTCCTCCAGTTGCTGTCCTATTCTCCTTATCAGCTCATCCTTAGCCATTTCTCCTGAATCCATCAAAATGGAGGCTTTCAACAACTTCAGGAGGAAGCTACAAGAGACACAGCCTTTCTCTGCAGGCAATAGCTGCACTATTGTATCCACTATTGACTCATGCTTTATCATGTCTCCAGACTGAATCATACCCTTGCTGAAACCTGGCAACCTTCTGTAAGCATACGCTTTTAAGGCTGCTCCAATCACATCATTAGAAACTATCCTTTTTGCTTTAATAATCATTAGAATGCGCTTATAAAGATCAATTTCAAGTTCACACAAATCCTCAACCCACCAGTCCTTAGGCACCAGACGGTTTCTAACGCCATTCCAGTTTGGATCATTCCCATTTTCCTCTGGGAGCTTCTTTCGGTTATAGGTATAGGACCAGTCAACCTTGGAAACATCAACACAGGCCTTGGTAGCTATAGAATCAATGCAATTGCTAACCACCTTCAAATCCTCAGATAATGGTAAGAGCGACTTTGTAGTCTGAAGAACAATGATTGAATCTTTCCAGCTGCGGAAAATGCTAGAAGTAAGAAAGACATCAATCTTGTAAATGAGGTTCCCTTTCTCAATGGCCTCATGCATTTCTAGGTACTCGGCTGCACATCGAGCTGCAACAACATTGTAAGCATTGAGGGTAACAGTCATGCCATAACAAAACTTCACACATATCTCAAAGGCTGCAGGACCACCAGGAATGTCAGAAATTTGAACTTCATCTGTGTTCTCTTCATTAGTGGTAACAACCAACTTCTGCAATCGGGAACTCTTTGACAGTAGAGGAAACTACACAACAGATAATTCGTAATTTGGAATCAGACAATAAACATTTTGCACAACATATTCACATGCATTATTATGAGTGCAATTGAACTGAGCTGAGCCATGTAATGTTTGCCCGTCTGCTCAGTTTTATCATTGAAGCTGTAAGTTAGAGACCAAAGTGGCCAAGTTCTAAAATTATAAGTTAAAGGTAGTCGCTAGTCCCACCAATGCCTCTTAACAAACTTTTTGATTCCGTGCCTTGATAACCATGTCTACAATTTGATTACTATAATAAAACGATCAGGCAGTTATCAACTAAGTGGATTCTAGTACTATTTTAATAATCTTTATCCAGTAATAAATTAGATATTAGTATTTCCATTAAACAAAATAGTTTATCACACTTAAAATTTAAGCCCTGCTCCACAAGCATGTGAGAACTCTGATGCTGGAATTAGTTTAGAGCCTTTTATGTATAAGCAACCAAGCATGTACCCTTTCCAGAGAAGGAAAGGGAAGTGGATCAAAAATTTAAAAATAGAAACAATTGTAGCAGATTCTTGTATAAGGATCAACCAGTGTAAATAGATTACTCATGTAGCATAAGTAGCTAGGGTCCCTTTATTAATCATAAAAATTCTACAAATCAAGGACGGTGATACAGGTGCAAGAGCAAGAAATTAAAAAATAATAATAATAATAAAAAAAAAAAAAAAAAAAAAAAAAAAAAAAACAAAACAACAACATTGAAAAAAATTATCTTCATTGCATATCCAATTACTCGGCCAAAGAATATTGTACCTTGTGAAGATAAAATTTTACATCCCCTACAATAAGAATGATGTCCGTTGCCAGCTCACTTGCCACATACCTGCACATGGTTATGCTCCTTGTAATGAACTGAGAACTATAAAGACAAAAAAAAAAAAAAAAAAAAACTTTAAACATGAACAAAGGTATTGTTCTAAAGGATGAAGATTATCTGAACTCATCAACAGACCTTCCACCACTATCTTTATATGTTACCAACATGGGAAAGTTCACTAATAAGCAAGGAATAACAACTCATTCAAACTTTTTTGCATTTCCATGTAAAAACTCTCAAGGTCTTGTTCTTGCCAACCATATCATTACTTTAACATCAACTATATAATCAAACATGTTAGTCCAGCAATGAATGGATAACTACTAGAAGAAATTCATCTATTTTAAATCTTGCATGAAAGTCAAATACCCTGCAATTTCAATTGAAGAAATTATACTAAACGGGGTACCTCTCATTTGACCAGCCAACTGGACAAGCATTAAACTAATACAAGGAATCCACTTCACCAGAGGAAACGTTCCAAAACAGACCCAATAGGGCCAATACTGAGATAGTGCAAGACTATAATCATAAAGTGATAGGAATTCAGAGTGAAACTTCAAATACTTTCCAAAAAGTGATATTGCTAGACTAATGTGGTTTCAAATGCACCAAGCTCAAGTTATCTGTATGAAAGTTAAATTAAAGTACCTAGTTTAACCTCATAGTTACCATCTGTGGTCTATTAAAAGAATATGAGTTTTGCAGTCACAAGGGTCACATTTTCCCCACAGCATTCCTGAGAAGGGAAAGACTTCAATCATACTATCTTAACTCAAGTTGGATAGCTGTTCCTAATATATGTATATGTGACACCAATTTGCTAATAATTATACCAAGGATCAGATCCATACTCCTCAACTTTGTTTGATTGATAAACCCAAAGTTCCAAATAAATAAATAAACATATATATATATATATATATATACATATCTGATGAATTACTCAAAAACTATTTATTCACTGGATTAATACAATAATATTTTAAGAAAATCCCATCACATTCAATTGTCAATAATGCCAACTGAGGAGGTACTGGAAAAATAATACAACTACAATACCTGCAGCAAACAATTCAAAATGTGAAATCAAGATCTTCCGAAGAAAATTCAGCACAACTATAAAAATTTAAAATTTTAAAAAGCAGTGAATTTTCTTATGTCCTAATGTAGTTAGAAGTTAGAAATAAGAAAATAGGGCACCATTCTTCAAACCTCAAATGCCAAAGTGAAACAAATCATCAAAATTCAACGTCAATATCAAAAGTACAGGAAATGAGTACAAATGTGGGCCATAAAATGGGCAAGCTCAAAAAGAACAGAAATAAACTAACAGGAACTTTCAAACCCAACAACATTTATTTTTAAATAAGCCCTAATTTCAATTAGGCAATGAATATGTTAGCAGTTCCTCCATTGGGAGCAGGAAATAAAACTCAAAACAACTATTTACCTGGGCAGGGTGTATCTACATAGTAATATGCATCTGTGAATATAACTCAAAATTTAAACTTTTCCATTAAACTGCTACAGTACGGTGAATATGTGCTCAGCTGCAAATCTCCTAAAGAATAATGGTAAATCTAATACAAAAGAGGTCATATAAAGAGAAATCTTAATGAAGAGAGAGACAATTGAAAGTGCCAAAATCATCCATAACCGGCTTTTGCAAGACAAACTGAAATGCATCAAACATAGAAGAGCAGCATCAGCAACCATGTTTTTCAAAGAATAGAAATAAAGCTCCAAATGATCTCTCACCTGACATTGTTCCCATCAGTTTGAAAGGAATCTGGCTTTGATCCAAGCTTCATAAACTTCATCTTTGAAAGCTAAAAAAAAAAAATCAGCTTGCTTCACCCCCAGCCCCCTTAAACCTTTAAAACTAACCTTCTTCGACACTCAACTTGTAGTCCTAAATGCCTAAATCAGATACCTCAGAGTCACCACCACACATCCTAATAAGTGAACAAAAATAACAACCCCCCCACCCCCCCAATCGAGAAAAAGTCCCAGAAATAGAAAGGAATAATCCCAGGGTGTGGGGACCAGATTTGTGAATGCAACCCAGCCCAAGTAAGTTTCCTGGTCTCCAAAGAAGGATCTCAAAGAGGGGTGAGGATATATGCTTGTGGGGGTATGAGTATGACTATGAGAGTGAAGAATCTTTGACAACAACCGAGGCAAAAGAAAGAAGTGAGTCTGAGTAAGAGAGAGAAAGAGATAAAGGGAAACACAAGATGGGGTTTGTACAATTTTTTAACAAAAGGTTCTCTTCAATGCCAAGAGAGCCAAATAAGAGGCTGTTTCCTTGGTCGGCGGCAAAGCCCACGGAGCCCGGGCGCACCCAGTTAGCCAAGGAGACATAACCAACAGACTATTAAGACTAAAATATTTCTCAAATCAGTAACACCCACAAGCACAAATCTGACTCCACCTCACTCTTTCTCTCTTTATATATATATATATATATATATATATATTTTCCCTTCACTTGCTGATCACTTTGTTACATTTGTTTTTACATTTTTTAAAGGATTCATACCACTAGACCCTTTTGTGACCTTTAAAGCTTCAAGTTCCAAACACAACAATATACAAATCAACTTTTGTGTATGAATTATTTAACCGTTGAAGTTTGAAAAACAAAAAACCTGCAACAGAAAACAGCATCTCGGTATCAGTTGAAGAAACCACCAAAACGGTAGACAACAAGCATCTCTCTTTATTTTTGCACAGAATGGGAATAAATATGTGAGAGAGAGTGAGAGATCAGAGAAAAAAATTAAAAATAAAAACAAAGTTGATTATTGTAATGAACAACTAAACATTAACTACCAGCAAAAAAATCACCAACAAAATTTAACTGAAAAATCTGAGGAATCTATCAGAATATATCACAGAAAATCTAGTAAAATATTGAAGCTGAAGATCATGTTTATGGTTTCAATAATGGTAAGAATCTAAAACCCCACAATGAAGAAAAATATGCCTACTATCAGGATGGAAACACAAAGACAAAGCCCCAAAAGCCACTCTCCGTGTAAACCCCAACAAAACCCAAGACCCATATATCAAATTCACAAAGCTGTATGTATAGAGTACTAACCAATTACATGCAATAATGCCTAATTAAGCTTAACTCATGCCAAGTTTGAGTCTTTTTCCTTTCTTTCTTTTTCTTTTTTTTTATTAGTTGGTATCAGCAAAAACCAATCAAAGAAAGTTAAGGGAGATTGGCCAGGAGAGAGAGAGAGAGTTGTAAAGAAAGGTTGCCCAAATCTTACACTAGCTAGAGTTCCAATCTTTTTGCGTCAAGGATCAGAAAGAGTTCAGTGGAACAGTGACACAACCTTTGAGGCCTATATGCATGAGAAGTAAACTACTTTAAAGTCTGGAGTGACTTTTTGAGGAGTAACCCCCACCACACAAGTAAAACCAAAAGCAAAAGGAACCAAATAAACCCATGAGAGCCTATCAGAAAATGAGCTGGTTCTCACAGTTTCTGCATACAAACCCCAAGTAGAAACCACAGACTCAGATTAAAAGTAAAAGCCAAGCTGTTACGAAATGTTTCATCAGTCCTATTCTTTTCTTTCTTTCTTGTTAGTGCCAACACTATCTACCACTTCCTTTTTTTTTTTTTGTGAAATCAACCACTTTCTTTTTGAGCACAATATATATATATATATATATATATATTTTTTTTTTTTTTTCCCTTTTTAAACTCACCCTACTCTCCTTTCTCAATAATTTTCCCTTGAAAGTAAGATGGCACTCGTTCAATTTTAAGAGCATTAACACTCACCATTTACACTTGCTCAGTCATGCACGCCAAACTGACACTCCAGCTTTCTTGTTGTTGTTGCCCCAATAACGCGGTCTCCTTCATTAAATGACCCCTTTCTTGCTTCCCAATCAACCCAGTACCTCTCTCTCTCTCTGCTGCTACGTCAACTTATTGGCAGTGACACCAGAAAACTTAAAAGAGGGTGATGATCAAACAGTACGAGTCAAAAAACTGTGGGCTTTACAAAGTTATCACCATGGTTTGAAACTCTAACCGGACCGTAAGGTCTAACGAGGGTAACCGTGAACCGTTTACTAAAGAGTTTTTTTAATTCCAAAAACCGGCTTAAGTAGAAACTTCAACCACTTTTTCTTCTTTGTCTCTCTCCCTCTTTCGTTGTTTCTGCTGTTTCTTCTTAATCTTCTTCTTCTTCTCTCTCTCGTTCTTTCTGCATTCTGTTGTTTCTTACTATTTTCTTCTCTCTCTCTCTCTCTCTCGTTTGCTCAATGTTCTAATGTGAGCTATAGACGTTAAGGTCCATTTGATAACCGTATTTAAACAACGTAAGGTTAAATACCACACAACATGTATTTCTATGCATATTTTCATAAAACTTAAAACAATGTTACTAAAAAAAACCCTAACATTTTCTTGAGCTTTGGATTAATTGTGAGCCGCATAACATTTTTATTTTTTTACGATGAAAACACCATTTTAGTCCCTACATTCTGAAGTTGTAGTCAATTTAATTTCTATATTTTGGTATCAGTCAATTTGGCCTCTATAATTGTAAATTTATAGTCAATTTTGTATCTGTCGTTAACTCACTAACGAAAAATGCTTACATGGCAAATGGTTTGTACATTTGGCATATTTAATAATGATGCCAAAAAATCATCAATGAGCCACACAGTCCTCGTATGCTCGAAATAGTGCCTGCACAACAAAAAAGAAGACCTAGTGTAAGTTTGGATCCACGTTTACTTTTGCGTTTTGCGTTTTGCTTTTTTTTTTTTTTTTTTTTTTTTTTCTACACGCGTTTCAGACTTTCAGGAGACAAGCGCAACAGTAGAGTACTGTTTAGTACTGTTTGGCCCTGATTTTTTTGACTTTTCTGTCCATCAGTGGGTCCGTGTACTGTTCATGGACCCACAAATTTCATTTTTTATCAATTTTTTCATTAAAAATGGGTCCCACAGCACTATTCACACATTTAAAAATTATTTTGCTACAGTGTTTTCAGTTTTCAGTTTTCAGTTTCAGCAAAATAAGTTCTATCCAAACACACCCCTAATAGAGAGCACCGGTGTGGTGCCGACCAAATACCTTCCGAAGGTCAAGTTAGAATATTTTCGCAACTCTAGAGTGCCAGAGCTAGAATCAATTATGCGTACCTGTTTTCTAAGGGTCTTTGGATTTTTATAGTAGCGTAGAACTGAATTTCCATAACTTACGTCACAAGTCTTTTCCTTATAGGGAAGATCTCCATTAATGAGCGTATAATTTAGAATCCTCCTCGTGTTAGAATTCCATTCATATTAAGACTTTATGGACTAGGGTCAATCGTGAGGCGCAAGCCATTTCACTTTAAGGTTTCTTGGAGACCACTTAATGATTAATTGAGTGCCACGTGGCCTTTATGTCCGTCCACCCTTTCGTTCGTTCACATAGGATCCGTCCACTATTAGCCCATTTGTCTAGCAATCCGTCCATCTAACCTGATCCGTCACCTCCAATTTTCTCCCTCTTCAGTTGCCCCCTCACCTCGTGGGTTCGTGCTCTCTAAGTGGAAGGACCCGCAGGGTGACGGTTTAATCTAGTCTTTTGAGGAACAACCCTAGCCTTAACAGGCTGGCCTAAGATCATTAATGATGAAGGACACGTGGCATTTACTGAATGGTCGCTCACTTGGATCGAAGCGCCCCTTCGTCTTCCGTGCCGTTCTCCCTATATAAACTGAGCTATCTTCCTCTCATTTCTTTACTTTCTATTGAAATCCATGATCAGAGCGCACCCGTCATCTTTGTCAAACAATCATACTATTCAGCTGTTGTGTTCGTCAACTTTGTCAAATGACCATACCGTTCAGCTGTTGTATCCGTCATCAACACCTTTTCATCGTTTGACTTCATCCTGGTGAGCACTCTTTTCCTTTACTTTAAATTTTATGCATTTTTATTTTTCTAGACTTTTACACTACCGTCATCCATTATAGACCTGTCAGTCTTAAGATTTATCATCACGTGTAGGTCATGTCTAGTGCGTCAAGTAACCAGTCGTTTGTCCGCGACGGAGCGGGCTACGTTGAAATGGACCTGTCAGGTCATAAAGACCCTGACAATCCAAGTGAAGAGAGGAGTTCGTCAGCTTCCTCTTTAAGGGATGAGGATTCGAAGATGGAAAGGTCAGAGGGTGACTCTAGTGACGGCCTAATTGGTGCCGAACCCCCAATCCAATCTGTCATAGGACCTGATAGGCTCAGTGAGTTCATCCTACTCCCCTTATGGACGGTCAATGATTTTGTTTCTAAAATCAAAGAATCACACTTCAAAACACTTAGGGATAAGTATCAAATACCTGTCCGTATACCCATGCGTCTACCTTACAAGTCAAAGAAATGTTATTACGAGGGTCTTGAGGACATAGGAATCTATGAGCAAATGCTAAAGGCAAGGCTCAGGTTTCCCTTAAGCACCCTTCACCGTCGTCTACTCCAATACCTTGGATTGTCTGTCAACCAAATCTCCCAAAATGCCTAGAGGATCTTCCTTAGTGTGAAGGGCCTATTCGGTGCCATGTCAGACGGGGCACGGAGGCTGATGGTGGAAGAGTTTTTTCACTGTTATCGTCCTGCTGAGGTCTCCTAGTCCAAGGGCATGTACAACTTCACGCCCAAGAGCCCATTGCTAAGGCTTATTTGTGAGAACCCTGACTCTAATAGGGATTGGAAGAGTTGTTACTTCTTTTTGGAAGGTGATGAGTGGATGTGTCACCCCGGTGACAATGAAGTCATGCCCGTTGACAAAACATTGGGCGTAATGCCACCGTCGGGTATGCGTCCGTCTACTGAGATTCATTTTTGTTTCAACTTTTCTTTAACATCTAATTGTCTGTCTCCTTATGCAGCTCGGGATCATCCTCCGGTTTCACTGGAACAGTTTAGCTTTTTGGAGAAGATTTTTAACAAAACCAGCTTGAAGAAAGGACATAGGCTAAATTGGTCAATTTGGATACCCTGCACTGGTATTGTGACGGACCAGAGCCGACCACAACCGCTCGTCGATACGACGCCCAAGATCGTCAACGTAAATCCGTCACCTTAAATTTGGGTTTCTCTAATTGTACTTTATTTCACTCTAACCATTCGTCTTACTTTGTGTAGAGATGGATGCTACAAAGAGAAGAGCCTACATTATGTAGTAGGCTGCTTTGCAAAAACAACAGGGGGGTCAGACCTCTAAGGGGCCGAGTTTAGCCAACCCGTCCTCCAAGAGGAAAGAACCGGAGAAGACTGACCATCATCCCCCTAAGAAGCCCAAAATTATTCCTGAACCCGTCTTGGGGTTGAAAGCTGAGGGTAAGAAGACGGTCACTAAACTCGTCCACGGAAAGGGAAAAGGACTTATGACGGGTTCTGACCTGCTGAAAAACCACCTGTCTTCCTCTGTGAGGACTCAAAGTATGCATTGGAGCAACTTCTGTCCATCATAACGGTTGACGATTATGAGGACTTGGGCAACCATGCAACCGAGGCCATGGGGGAGACGGGTCTCTTTTGCATTGCTCAGGTAACTTCGCAACCATCTACCTTTAACCTTTCCTTTCCGTCAACTTTTCCGGTTACTAACCTTTTCGTCTTCAGGCCATGTTAATGATGAAAGGGTTGATGGGCCGTTGCCTCAACCATGAGACGTCTTTGGACCGTCTATAGGCGAAGGAAGATTTGACGGAGGACGAGCTCAATGAGTTGAAGTCCTGGAAAGTGGTCCAAGAGAAGAAACTCGCTCTATCAGAAGAAGCTCGAGGCGAGCTAGAAAAGCAGATGGAGCTGTTGAGGAAGGTCCTGGCAAACAAGGAGAAAGAAATTAACGAGGCCAAGGACCGGCTCCGTCAGGCAAAGGAGGAAGCTATACGTAAGTATCGTGACTCCAATGCCCTTTTGGCAGAGCTAGGAGGTTCATTTGCTGAAGGCTTTGACAACTGCCTCCGTCAAGTCAGAGCTTCTCATTCGGACCTGGACTTGTCTAACATTAATATTGATGCTCCAACCCAGACTTCAGTTTAGCCCGTCCACTCTGAGGGCATGAATGAGGTATTTGTCGATGATGCTCCTGGTGACGAAGGGGGAGCTCAAGTTAAGGACAACAACTGTCACCCTGATGTTCAAGAGGAGAACGAGCAAAATAACCCCATTCAGCAGTAGTGTTTTATTTTATTTTTTATTTTATTTTTTATTTTTGGTAAAGATCTTTGGAGAACAGTGTTAATCCACCCGTTGTTTGTAATCTTAAACTTATCCATTGTTCATGGCATGTAAAACATTTCCCTTTAAGGGCTTTTAAATATTTACTTATTCTATTGTTTGTCTATTTTTATGTAGATAATAATAAAATACGACCATCTTTTAGATGGACCCGTCCTCTGCTGAATGTGTAGTGTCAATTTTAACTTTACGTTGAACTTGCCTACTATAGGGATCTTACAATTATCCTCTTCAAGGAATCCGTTCACTTGCGGACTAGTGAGGAACATTTAATTTTAAGTTGGGTCTGTCCACTATATGGACCTAATAGTTATCATCCATTTGGATGAGTCCGTCCATCCATATGGACCTAATAATTATCATCCAACTTTAAATTGCATTCGTCCACAATATGGACAGTTTTCATCTTTTTAGGATGAGTCCATTCATTCATGGTCAAGTAGTGTTAATCCAATTTGAAGTTGTATCCGTCCACAATATGGACTCCAATCGTTCACAAATATTTTAGTTATTCCATCCTTCACAGATGGATCTGTCTACTTTATGGACTTCAGAACACCTCATCCTCCTAGGATGAACAGTCCATTTTACTAGACTCCGTTATAGGCCGTCCACTTGTTGGACTTAATATTTTCACCTCCAGTGATGAACCGTCTACAAGGATTTTTAGTTATTTCATCCTTCATGGATTGGTCCGTCCACTTATCAGACTTCAAAACACCTCATCCTCCTAGGATGAATCGTCCATTTTACTGGACTTCGTTATAGGCCGTCCACTTGTTGGACTTAATACTTTCACCCTCCTGGGATGAACCATCTACAAGGATTTTTAGTTATTTCATCCTTCACAGATGGATCTGTCCACTTTATGGACTCAATAAGCTTTCATCTTCTTGGATGACGTCCATTTTATGGACTTGATAAAATTTTGTAGAAAAACACAAGTCATATCTGAATACTCCTCGTATTATAGTCATTCATCCGTAGGATAGTGATTCTCCAAGGAGAAGCTTAAAAAGATACTTAAAAACCATTGTAGCAAAAATAAATTGTCTAAATAGTAAACTAAAAAACTAGAAAATCTAGCAAAAATTGATCTAAAAATAAACTGGAGGTCTGGTGGATGTTGCTTTCTACGTCTTCATTTCTACTGGTAGTACTTCTGTAGGTGCTCAGTGTTCCATGGATGCTGCAACTTTCGCTCGTTTAGCGTCACAAGGTGGTAGGTGCCTTTTCTTTGCCATGATGTAATTCTGTAAGGTCCTTTCCAATTGGAGTCGAGCTTTCCTTGGGTAGGATCTTTAGTGGCGCCCATTATCTTCCTCAAAACAAGATCTCCGACCTGGAAGTTTCTGTGTCTGACCTTAGAGTTGTAGTGTTTCGCCATGAGGTTCTAGTATCGTGCCAACCTTTGCTCAACTGTTGCCCGAACCTTGTCCACTAGGTCAAGTTGCAGGCGTATAGCCTCATCATTCTTGCCCTTGTCATAGTTCTCCACCCTATAACTTGTGAGCCCTACTTCTACTGGGATGACTGCCTCGCTTCCGTATGCTAGTCGAAATGGTGTCTCCCCTGTAGGTGTCCTTGCAGCTGTCCAATATGCCCATAAAGCACTTGGTAGTTCATCCAGCCATATGCACTTTGCCCCCTCGAGCCGAGTCTTGATGATCTTGAGTAAGGATTGGTTCGTAACTTTAACTTGTCCATTGACTTGTGGGTGGGCAAGTGACAAGTAGTGGTTCTTGATTCCTAATTCCGAACAGAAGTCTCTGAATGCGCTGTTGTCGAATTGCTTTCCATTGTCCGAGACAAGCACCCTAGGTATCCCATATCTACAAATGATGTTCTTCCAGACAAAACTTCGAATATTCTTCTTCGTGATAGTGGCTAAGGTTTCTGCTTCCACCCATTTGGTGAAGTAGTCGATGCTAACTACCAGGAACTTTAGTTGCCTGACTGCTACTGGGAAGGGGTCCATGATATCCAATCCCCATTGAGCGAACGACTATGGGGCTGTCATAGGGGTGAGTTCCTCGAACAGTTGTCTGATGATGTTACCGAACCTCTGGCACTTGTCGCAGGCTTTGACATAAGTTTGTGCATTCTTCTGCATAGTAGACTAGTAGTATCCTGCTCGAATCAGCTTATTCACCAGCGATTGTGCCCCCGAGTGGTTTCCGCAAATTCCCTCATGGACTTCTCTCATAACGTAATCTGCTTTCTCGGGGCTCAAACACCTTAGGTACAGGTGGGAGAAACCTCTTTTGTATAAGACGTCTTTTATTAGAACAAACCGCGATGCTTGGACCTTCAATTTTCTAGTGGCATCTTTCCCGTCCGGTAGCATACCATTTCTTAGGTACGAGATTAATGGCGTGGTCCAGTTGCTTTCAGAACCTATCTCCTGCACATTTGTATCCTCATCTATGAGTGAAGAGACTTGGATTAGGATAGTACCTGATTGGGGACGAGCATGTATTCTGCTGAGGTAGCCTTAGCTAGTTGATCGGCACACTCGTTCTCCTCCCTTGGGATTTGGACGAATTTGATTTGGAGACTACCAATCCGTCCCTTCACCTCTTTAAGGTATTTCTTCATCCTCTTGTTCTTGCACTCGTAGTCGCCATTGATCTGACTGATTACGACTTGGGAGTCACAGTATATGACCATGTTTTCAGCCCTTGCTGCCTTCGCGAGGTCCAAGCCTGCCACCAAAGCTTCGTATTCTGCTTCATTATTGGTTGTAGGAAAGTCCAGGCGGATCATGCACTCGATTTTATCTCCCTCCAGAGTATGGAGTACTACGCTAGCACCTCCTGCTTGCTTATTGGAGGATCCATCCATGTGGATGCTCCATTGTGGGATTTCTTCTGCCCCCTAGCCTTCCAGGAGAGTGAATTCGACGATGAAGTCGGCCACTACCTGTCCCTTTATAGCTGTGCATGGACGGTATTGTATATCGAACTCACTTAGCTCAACTGCCCATAACGCCATTCGTCCTGTAGCATCGGGGCTACCCATAGCCCTTTGTAGAGGCTTGTCCGTTAGGACAACAATTGTATATGCTTGAAAATATGGCTTAAGTTTTCGTGCCACAGTTACCAATGCAAAAGCCAGTTTTTCCATCTGGGGGTACCTTTCTTTTGCTCCCCGAAACGCTCGGCTCATAAAGTAAATGGGTCTTTGCATCCCATCCTCTTCTCTTACCAAAGTCACGCTTACAGCGGCATGTGAAATGGCTAAGTATAGATAGAGCTCTTCCCTTGGCTTGGATGGGCTGAGTAATGAGGGAGATGAAAGATACAACTTTAGATTTTCAAACGCCTGCTAGCATTTTTCCGTCCACTCAAACAATCTCTTCAATATGCGGAAGAAGGGAAGGCATTTGTCCGTCACCCTTGAAACGAACCTGTTTAGTGTTTACTATCTTGCAGTTCAGGCTTTGCACCTCCTTGACCATCTTCGGTAGGGCTAACTTCACTATAGCCCGTATTTTCTCTGGATTGACCTCGATTCCTCTTTGGGATACCATGAATCCCAAGAATTTCCCCGCAGTTACTTTGAACACACACTTGTTCGGATTTAATTTCATGTTGTACGTCTGGAGGGTGTTGAAGGTCTCTTGAAGGTCACTCAAATGATCGTCTTCTCGTAAGCTTTTTACCAGTATGTCGTCTACATAAACTTGCACATTCCTCCCAATCTGGTGTGTAAACATCTTGTTCATCAATCTCTGGTACGTTGCTCTTGCATTCTTGAGTCTGAATGACATCATTTTGTAGTAGAAGAGTCCTTTACTGGTAACAAAAGAAGTCTTCTCTTGATCGGCCTCCTTCATTCTGATCTGATTGTATCCTGAGAACGCATCCATGAAGCTCAAAAGTTGATGTCTCACGGTCGAGTCTACTAGGGTATCTATCTGTGGGAATGGGTAATTATCCTTGGGGTAGGCTCTATTGAGGTCCGTGAAATCTACACACATCCTCCACTTTCCATTGGCCTTTTTTACCATAACCACGTTTGCCAACCAGTCAGGGTAGTACACTTCTCGAATGAAATCTACTTCCAGCAACTTCCAAACCTCCTCAGCTATAGCTTTCTCTCGTTCCGAGGTGAATACTCTCTTTTTCTGTTGGATGGGAGAGGATAAGGGAGATGCATTCAATCTGTGAACTATGACCGAGGGGTCTATACCTGGCATATCCTCGTGACTCCAGGTGAATACATCCTGATTTTCTCTCAGAAACGTCGTGAATGCTTGACGTACTGGCTAACTAGCCAACATACCCACTCCAATCGTTCGCTCGGGCCTTGAGTCATCAAGGGTTACTTCCTTTAGTTCTTCCACCGGCTCCACTATTGTTCATTGTTTTTCTATGCGCATGGTCTGCTAGTGATCATTCATCTTTAGCATGGCAATGTAACATTCATGAACTGCCACTTGATCTCTTCTTACTTCTCCTACCCCATACTCAGTGGGAAACTTGATCATCAAATGGTAGGTTGATGTTACAGCCTTCCATGAGTTCAAGTAGTAGGACGTCCCAATATGGTGTTGTATGCGGACGAGTAGTCAACGACTAGGAAGGTCACGTCTTTCGTGATCTGCTGAGGGTAGTCTCTAACCATCACCGGTAGGGTGACGGCATCTAGCGTATACATCCTTATTCCTCCAAATCCTACGAGCGGGGCATTGGTTAGGATCAATTGTTCTCTCTCTATTCTCATCTACTGAAAAGTTGGATAATACAAGATATTAGTAGAGCTCCCATTTTATACCAGCACCCTGTAAGTGTTATAATCTCCAACCCGTATACTGACTACGAGTGCATCATCATATGGATGGTGGAGGCGTCGAGCATGTTCCTCTGTGAACCCAATTACGGGATTGTCGACCCGTGCCATCTTTGGGGCATACCTTGTAAGTTGAATTTTCTATACCATCTGTAGGTATGTCTTACAAGCCTTTTTGGAGGAACTGGAAGTACTGCCCCCTATAATCATCCTTATGTCTCCCAAGGGTGGCCAGGGTCGTTCGTTTTCTCTCCAGGCTGGTGCTTATTGGTTTTGTTCTATTCCTTCCTTACCGATGAATTTTTGCAGTTTCCCTTGCCTAATGAAGGCCTCTATCTACTGCTTCAGGTCATAGCATTCAGTCGTGTCGTGACCGTAGTCTCGGTGGAAACGGCCATATTTATCCCTGGATCTCTTGTTAGGATCACCCTTCAATTTGTTGGGGAATGTCAAGACTCCTTCGTCTTTGATCTGCATCGGGACTTGATCAATCGAGGTATTCAGGGGGGTGAAGCTTGTGAACCTCCCTGTCGGGGGTTTGGATCGTCGATCATCTCTTTTCTCTCCCATTCTTGCCATCTTTTGGCCCCTATCCTACCAGGCTTCCTCCTGCCTCTCTCTTTTCTTAGGCTTCTCTTCGTGGGCCAACAACGTGTCTTTAGCATTCTTGTACTTGGTGGCCCTATAAAGTACATCTGACATGGTTTTTGGGTCATTCTTATACAAGGAGAATAGAAACTTACCCCTTTTGTAGCCCGTTCGTGAAGGCTGCCACGAGTATCTTGTTGTCAGCTTCGTCAATCGAGAGTGCTTCCTTGTTGAAGCGGGCGATATAAGACCTTAGCGTCTCATCTTCCTGTTGCGATTAGCTCATTAAACATGCGATCGACTTCTTATATCTATGTCCCCCGATAAAGTGTGAAGCGAACTGGCACTTAAGTCCTTGAAAGTACTGATGGAGTTGGGCGTCAACTTGCTGAACCAAATTCTTGCGAGACCCCTTTGTGTGGTAGGGAAGGCTTTACACATGATCTCGTCTGCCACTCCTTGAAAGTGCATCAAGCTCTTGAAGGATTCCAAGTGATCTAGAGGGTCCTTGGTTCCGTCGTAGCTTTCTATTTGCGGTATGTGTAACTTCGGTGGTAGGAGGAAGGAGTTGATGGATGTAGTGAATGGTGAATCGGTTTGGTGGACTAAGTCGTCGAGGTCGCTAGACACTCTCCCTCTGAGAGCATTCATCATAAAGTCCATCTGTTCTTTCATCATCTGCATCTTTGCAACAATGTGGGGTGATGCCGAATAAATGAGGGATGGACGGCTTAGGTCTTGTCGTTCCGGTCTGCTCAAGGCGTTAACTACCCTTTGGCCCCTCTTGGTCTCTTCATTCAACACTGGTATCTTCTTGGTCTTCCTCTTGGGTACCCATTGCTGTGTTCTTCTATCGTAGCTATTCTTCTAGGTCTTGGTTCTATTTGGTGAGACGTTCCACTACTGCTATGAGGGTTTGGACCTGCCTTTCTAGGGCAGTGGCTTGCAGCTCGTCTCCCTGAACGTTGTTGGTGGTCGTCATCGAGCGAGTAAATACTATGAAACACTTTGTTCGGGAAGCGTTTGTATGGCTTACAAGTCAAGTTTCCCACAGACAGTGCCAACTAATGAAGTTGAAAAATCACCAATAAGCCACACAGTCCTCGCACACTTGAAATAGTGCCTGCACAACAAAAGAGAAGACCCTAACAAAGAGCACCGATGCGGTGCCAGCCAAATACCCTACGAAGTTCAAGTTAGAATCTTTTCACAACTCTAGAGTGCCAGAGCTGGGATCAATTATGTGTACCTGTTTTCTGAGGGTCTTTGGGTTTTTGTAGTAGCGTAGAATCGAATTTCCTTAACTTGCGTCACAAGTCTTTTCCTTATAGGGAAGATCTCCATTAATGAGCGTATATTCCAGAATCCTCCTTGTGTTAGAATTCCATTCATATAAAAACTCTATGGACTAGGGTCAATTGTGAGGCGCAAACCGTTTCCCTTTAGGGTTTCTTGGAGACCACATAATGATTAATTGAGTGCCACGTGGCCTTTATGTCCGTCCACCCTTTCATCCGTTCACGTAGGATCCGCCCACTATTAGCCCATTTGTCTAGTAATCCATCCGTCTAACCTGATCTGTCACCTCCAGTTTTCTCCTTCTTCATTTAATATTAAAAAATTGGATCAGATGCTGATGTGTATAAGTATAAGAGACCATGTCAGCGCTTAGGTGGCAAAAAAAGCCACATCAACTTTAAAAAATAATTTTATTTTCTTTACTACTTTTTTCCGTTTTGTATTTTTCTTCTTCTTAGTTTCTCACAATTTTCTTAACTTGGCAAAATTTCATTTTTATTTTATTGATATTGGTTTTTTTTCCTTTATTGCAATTTTTTGGTAACCAAACAATAATTTAGTCCAACAATCTTAAATCAACATAGGCCATGTTGTTTCTAAAAGACTAAATCCTCGCCTAAAAGAAAACCCAGATGTAGATCCACCAAACCCAATTTCAAACTAATTCTAGATATTTCAAACAAAAGCCCCAAATTCAAAGATTCAAACTAATCCCAAAATCCTTGGCTACAAACCCAAATCCACCAATACCCCAACCATCCAATACCATCCTAAACCCAAATCCACAACAGAGCTTGATCCATGGCCAATAACCCCAAAGAAAACCAGATCCAATCGATCCCAATCCCGACCCACTTAACTCGGATCTCCTCGTCTCAAGTTCGACCAGCATGGACCTAGCCTCGGATCGTCGCCACCTTGTGCAGCAATAGGATCCCATGAGCTCCTCATCACACATGGACATTGGTCAGAATGACGGAGATTAAGTCGAAGGATTGGCTATGACGTTGGAGTGACAGTGATTGTTGGCTTTGGCTCCTCATCACGCACAGAGAGAGAAAGAAAAAGAGAGATATGAAATATTACTATTTAAGAAATTTGGTTTTGTTTTTGTGAGATTGTAGGTTTATAAAAAAAAAAAAACAAAAAAAAATATAAAAGCTTATGTGGCTTTTTTTGCCACCTAAGTGCTAACATGACCACTTAAATTTAGACACATCAGCATTTGATCTAATTTTTAAATATTAAATAAGCCAAATGTATAAAACCATTTGCTACATAAGTATCTTCCGTTAGTGAGTTAACGACAGGAACCAAATTGACTGTAAATTTACAATAGTAGGGACCAAATTGATTGATACTAAAATATAGAAACCAAATTGACTGTAACCCTAAAATGTAGAGACCAAAATAGTGTTTTCGCTTTTTTTATTTATTTATTTATTTTATTTTTTTTAAGGTGAACATTTTTATGGACTTTGATTTTGTACTATTACATTTCAAATGAGTGGTCACCAATGCTCTCAGGTTTCAACTGCCTCCTAATCTTCTAGATTTTGTTATTTATTTATTCTTAAATATTCATGGAAAATGTGGAAGTTTTATCGGGGCTCACAAAAAAGTTGAGTCAATGTCCACCAATGTTGAAGCTTCAAAAAAAAAAAAAAAAAAAAAAAAAAAAAAAAAAAAAAAAAAAAATCTTACGGGAAATACTGACCATTTGAGATAGGTTTGAATATCTCTTATTTTGTTAAAGGTGAAAATTTATTACTGAAAGTACGGTAAGTAAAAGTAAAAATTAATTGAAATAGTATAGTAAGATTCATAAATAGTACTAAAATGTATAGTGAAGCCTATAAATAATAGTAAAAATAAACTGAATGGTAAAATAATTTATAATTTTCATGCAAATCTTAGTGTGCGTTAGGGAAGCAATGAAAATTATAAATTCTTTTTATTTATTTTTGCTACTATTCATGAACTCACTGTACTTTTTGATATTATTCAAGGATCTCATTGTATTATTTTTGCTAATTTTTACTTTTATCTACCGTACTTTCAGCAAAATAAACGAATTTCAAACAAACACTAGTTTGACAAAATTATTTTTGCCAATTTATTTTACTATTCAGCTTATTTTTGATACTATTTATTGGTACTATTATACTATTTCAGTTAACTTTTACCTCTATTTACAGCACTTTTAATAAAAAGTTTTTAATTTTAGCAAAATAAACAAATACCAAACAGACCCTTAATCTCTTAAAAAAAAAAGTTTATTAGATTAAACAGATAATTGATACGTGAACATTGTAATTTGTACAAATAAGAATGCAACCATAAAACACAACTCATTCTCAGAAAATCACTGTGTTGTTGGACTCGCCACGCCGCCTTACACTTTGCCAGCTTGTCTCGATCTTGCACCTCGCCGGACACCAGTGGCATCTCTACTACCTCTCCCTCATGTTCTTGAGAACTTTCTCTGAGAGAAAGGTAAAGTAATTTGATGACCATGAAATCTCATAATCCAAACACACACACACACACAGAAAATCCTTATACAAAACTTTCTTCTTTCTTTCCTACCTTCAATCTCACCCATTTTGATTTGAAGAAATGAATCCTCAGCAAAAAAATTGAATCACCAATTCACCATGGTATCTGAAACAAGTCAACAACACACACAGAATGAGAGGTGGCGTTAGGTGGAAAGAGTTTTTTTTTTTTTTTTTTTTTTTTTTTTTTTTTTTGGAGAAAGAGGAGGAAAGAGTTAATGAGAAATGAGAATGCCAGGTTTCAATTTGTTTTTATTTTTATTTTTTAAAGAAATCTCTTGAATGCGGTCCTTTATTGCCACGTTACAACCATGCACATGAATATTTCATAACCATACTCAATGGGAGAAATTAATAAAAAAAAAGGCTTAGTTATAAAATTTTAATATACTATAAATAACTTTTTATATCAAAATAAAAGAATAAATTGAAAGGGGATGCAATTGTTGCAAGCTTTTGTTCCACTTTCTTAATTTTCTTCTTCAAATCATTGGTAAGAGATTCGGATGATGAAAAGGTCTTTGTGACTACTTTTGCTAATTTTTGCTGGTTGTCAAGAATCTTTAAAAGAGCTTGAGTTTGAACCACAACATTCTCTGCTTGCCAATTTAAAATTGCCTCTGTTGACGAGACTTGTTTTCGGGTTCCATCTGAATTAATTCCAACAGGAGTTTTGATTTTCCAAACATGTCTTGTGTTGGCCTGGGGTGGTCAAAGTTTTCTAGTGTAGGAAAATCTTGATCATAAGAGGATGAAGGTCTGTCAATAGTGTAGGAAGGTAAAGGATTTTGTGTTTGGGTTTGTGAGAAAGGAGGAGGATGATATTTATGTAATTGAGGGAGGATATTCTGGTAATATGGAATCAATGGAGGTTTGGGCTTATGGTTAGGATCTTGTTTAGGCTTGGGTTCTTTGCATGGAGGAAGAGAAGACTGGGGTTTCTGTTTTTTGGTTCTGGGATAAAAGACATAATAGTCAAATTTTCCAGAAGGTTCTCCTAAGAGATCTACTTCAGGATCTCCAGTTTCATATCTTTCTTTCAAGCTTTGCTGGAGAGAATTTTTCTTTCTTCTTCTTAGTTGATCATCATCATCAATTGATTCTTCTTTGCATTCATCACAATCACAAATATCCCACCATATATGACTAGAAGATGATTTTCCTTCATAACAAGATTTTCCATCTTCACAAAATGCTTTAATTGCAAGACCTTTTTCAGCAACATATGATACAAGCTGCAACATTGCCATTTGAGTTGGAAGGTCTATCAATAGTGTAGTAGGGTAAAGGATTTTGTGTTTGGGTTTGTGTGAAAGAAGGATGATGATATTTATGTAATTGAGGGAGGATATTCTAGTAATATGGAATCAATGGAGGTTTGGGCTCATGGTTAGGATCTTGTTTAGGCTTGGGAGTCACTTCATCAAGTAGTTCAGCTGATCCAGTCCAATAATCCTTTCTTTATCACGAAAGAAAATGGAAAAGTAGAGATGGAGCTTCTCAATTACAAGATACTTATGCAGCTACACTCCTTGCTGCTGCTCCGGTGTTAAAAAGGGCAATGACAGGGGTAGGTCTGGAATATGTGTCAAGGAGAATGTGAACTTGGGCAATAAAATTTTATAACTAAGCTTTTTATTTAATTTCTCCCATTGAGTATGGTTATGAAATACTCATATGCATGGTTGTAACTATATATATTTATATATATATACACACACACACACACACACACACACACATATATATATATATAGTCTGTATATTGAAAGGAATTGGAGTCTATCCTTTTGGTAATTTATATCTTAAATTGCAATTTTAATAAGTGCTAGATAAACACTCAGTTATTTTAGAAAATGCTTTTTGACAGTTTTTACTAAATAATTTGCTTTTAAGAAAAGTCTAATTTCATTCCCCACTTTTTTAAAACACCATTTTATCAAAAAGTACAATTACATAAAAACTCAACTAAACTCACCCTAAGATAATTTATACACACACACACACACACACACACACACACACACATATATATAAATATATATATATATATGTATATATATAGTAATTTTGAAACGGTATATTGATATTGATCTGTATCGAAATATTTCATATCCCTCACTAAAAAAACTCAAAATCAATTTATGTTTGCTTAGGAATTAATATTTCTTATTTGTTTTATGAAAGTTATGAAAAATACATTTGAAAGATAGAGTTTTGTATTTATTTGGACTATTTTAGTCAATTTTTATATTTTGACTAATTTAATATGTATATTAAATTAATTATAACATCATCACGGTTCGACTTTGGTCCAACTTTAAAAACCTTTAACATTTCCCTTTATAGTTCTTTGAACGGTTCAGATTTGAAAACCATGGTTATTTCAAGTATAAACATGTCAAAGTTTAATTGGCTAGAACTACAAAATGTTCCACAACATTATGCTCTCTGGTTTAAATTTTAATTTTAATGTAACATTCTGGAACTTAATTGCTAGCCAATGTCCACGTTCTCATTTGGAAAATAAAAAAGGTATCTTGGGCAGCCTTGTGAATTGCCATAACAACATGAGCTCATGTGAAAACTATATGATCTTTTTTTTTTTTTTTTGCTTCACTACATGTGAACTATATGATCATTTGTAGGTTAACTGATCGTAAATGTCAAAATCTTCTCCTAATAGAGAATTATTGTAAAATTAAAGGTGAGATTGTTTAAATATTCAAAAAAAGAAGAGAAATAATGGTTAAAACTACACAGAAAAGTTCCATCAAAAGAAAACACATGCATTGGTCAAAGTTTTTTTTTTTTTTTTTTGAGAAATGGATACTTGCTAATATATATTAAGCAAAAGAGGAAGAATCATCCAATACAAAAGACATAATATCTGTTGGAACACACTCCAACCAGATAAGAGAAGAAAAAAATTGTCTCGCTTGCTGGGCTAAGGCATGAGCGACCGCATTACCTTGCCGACGTACGTGAGCGAAAGATATACTCCGAAATGAGTTTGATAGGTAAGCAATATCCTTGAAGAGATGCCCGCCTCGAGAATTCTCCATACCGGTTCACCTTAAAGAGTTTACCACAGACTCAGAATCACCCTCGCATATAAACTGATCAAAACCCGACTCAGTGGTAAAGCTCACAGCGCGCCTGGCAGCGAGGAGTTCAAGGATTTCCACTGTTGGAGGTTTCACGATTTGCTCGGATAAAGTAGCTAACACCCGGCCCTCACTGTTGCGGACTACTACCCCAATTCCGGCCATATTAGATTCTGCAAACATGGCACCATCATAGTTAGTTTTCATTGAACCTGCACTAGGAGGTTGCCATCTGGTATGAGAAGCTCGGCGTCTGTGGGAATGGTGACTGTCCAGCCCCCTGAATTCACAGAGGTAGTTCTTGGCATAATCAGTGATATTGCGAATAGGCAGGGGATTATCATTGAGGCGAGCTTTGTTCCTTTGATACCAAATTGACCACGCCGTAATAGCAAAGAACGGAAGCAAAGACGGTTTGACTCGGATTTTTTGCAGAACTTCCGAGAAAGAAACAGGGGCCGTTAAGCTCTTGTCCACCCATTCGAAATCTGTCTCCCAAACAACTTGGATGCAACTACAACTCCAAAGAGCGTGCACAACAGATTCCGAGTCCCCAAAACAGCGAGCACAGCCCGATTCCTGGAGAATTTTTCGCTTCATAAGGTTATCTTTAGTGGGCAGCGAGTTGGTGCAAGCTTTCCAGAGAAAATGCTTGACCTTCCCAGGCACCTTCAGCTTCCATATGATTTTCCAGAAGCCTTTCTGCGAGTCCAAGACTTGAGGCCGATTCATTTCAAAATTATGGAGCTCGCACAGGAGTTTATAACCAGACTTTACCGAATATCAACCCGATTTTTCTGTTCTCCACACCAAAGTATCGGGTTGAGGAGTAGAACACAGGGGAATAGACTTAATGAGACTTGCATTAGGTGGAAAAAAGCACAGGTCAATGAGGTTGGTATTCCACCAACCCGTTGTAGAATTAATCAAAGATACAACTGTGAACTCTGGTGTTAGATGTACAACAGGAGAGCTGATTCGACCATCAGGATTAGGAAGCCAAGCATCTCTATAAATCCAAACAGATTCACCACTGCCTATTCTCTAGAAAGCTCCTTTGTTAATTAAATCTTTAGGCCACAAAATACTTTTCCATGCAAAAGAGCCCGTAGAAGTCTTAGCTTCAAAAATTGAGCAACTTGGAAAATACTTTGCCTTGAACACTCTGCAAAAAAGAGACTCCTTATCATGAATCAATCTCCACACCTGTTTAGCCAACATGGCTTTATTGAATTTACATAAGTCTTTGAAACCAAGACCCCCTTCACTCTTTGGTTGACACAAAACCTCCCATTTTTTCCAATGAATTTTTCTCCTATCACCCCTTTGACCCCACCAAAACTTCCGAATGAGCATCTCAATGTCTTGGCAAAGCCCAATAGGCAATCGAAAACAACTCATTGCAAACGTAGGGATGGCTTGAACCACCGCCTTCAAAAGAACTTCTTTGCCTGCTTGCGACAATAATTTCTCCTTCCACCCTTGGAGTTTACCCCACACCCTATCCTTAATGAAATTTAAGCTCGCCTTTTTTTTCCTCCCAACCACCGTCGGTAAGCCCAAATACCTTTCATACTCCTTTATTTCGGCCACCCCAAGCAAATTTTTTATTTCTTCCTTTGTAGCACTAGAGGCATTGCTACTGAAAAAGAGGGTCGTTTTATCCGAGTTAATTTTTTGATCGGATGCACGTTCATATTTTCCCAATATCTCCTGAATTTTTTCCACATCCCCCACCCTAGCTCGGTAGAACAATACACTATCATCTGCAAAAAAAAGATGAGAAATCTTTGGACCATTTCTGCAAAGGGAAACCCCCTCAATATGCTTGTTGTCCACTGCATGATCAATTAACCCATTTAAACCTTCGGAACATATTAGAAAATGATAAGGGGAGAGAGGATCACCTTGCCGAATACCTCGAGTTGGCACTATATGACCTTTAGGTTCGCCATTGACTAAGATCGAATAGGATACGGATTTTATGCACTCCATAATCCATCCTATCCACTTCGAGTCGAAGCCCATTTTCTCCATGATCCTTTGCAGAAACACCCATTCCAACCGGTCGTATGCTTTACTCATATCCAATT
The DNA here is from genome assembly GCF_932294415.1 of Quercus robur. Taxonomy (NCBI): domain Eukaryota; kingdom Viridiplantae; phylum Streptophyta; class Magnoliopsida; order Fagales; family Fagaceae; genus Quercus; species Quercus robur. The sequence goes on from NC_065544.1 coordinate 32,408,728, forward strand.
TTAAAGCCATATGACCCATTTTTCCCGTTCTTTTTCTTTTCATGTGATGCAACGTCTCAAAGGCCAGCAAAATGTTATCGGAAATAGCTTTGTCCGATTGAAAGGCGCTCTGAGATTCTGAGATAATATGGGGTAGCACATTCTTCAACCTATTGGCCAAAACTTTCGAAACAAGTTTATACAAAATATTACATAGAGCAATTGGACGGAATTCAGTAACAAATTCGAGGCTTTTCACCTTAGGAATTAGAGTAATAAAAGTGTGATTCAAACCTGGTTCAATTGAATTTGAATTTAGACAAGAAATCATAGCTTTGACTACGTCATCCCCAATGCTCTCCCAATAATGTTGGAAAAAGATTGGCAGCATTCCATCTGGGCCCGGAGCTTTTAGCGGGGCCATTTGCTTCAAGGCTTTCTCCACCTCTTACTTTGAGAAATTTCTGGTTAAACAATTATTCATATCATCGGACATCACCTTTTTTGTATGTTGGACAACTTCCTCAATGTCATGCGGATTAGAGGTAGTAAACAATTGGTTGTAATATTCAACAATCATCTTAGAAACTTTTTCATCACTTGAAGCTATTCTTCCCCGAGAGTCTCTGAGTTCCGTAATGCTGTTTCTCCTGAAACGCTGAGACGCCCGGTTATGGAAATAGCTAGAATTTTTATCCCCAGAGATCATCCAGTGCACATGACTACGCTGCTGCCACATTTTTTCTTCCACTCTAAGCAAATCTGCCACTTCAGATTTTAATTGAAGAAAAAACTCCACACTCCCTCCTTTTGTTGCATCCTCTTCCGCTAATTTTAGATTCTTTTTTTTCTCTACCAATGCACTTACCACATTACCAAAAGAATTCTTACTCCAATCACGCAACTGAGTTTTGCATGTATCGACTTTCATCATAACTCTGGGCATAGGTGGTTCCGAGGAGATGGTCTTCCAGGCGTTCTTCACTGTGTCATGGCAGCCTTGCTCTTCTAACCAAATATTTTCAAAACGCCAGGGGCGTTGAGGTTTTAAGCTAATCCCATCAGGAAGGACCAAGATAGGGTTGTGGTCCGATGAAGCACACACTAGAGTTTTCACTTTAGTTGCAGGAAAAAGATTAAACCATTCTGTTGTACACACAGCCTTGTCTAGCCTCTCCCAAACAATACCACCATCCGGATAAGTTTTGTGCCAAGTGAATTTACAACCCACAAAGCCAAGATCAAACAACCCACATTCATCTAATGCTTCACGGAATTTCAGCATTTGACCATAAGGTCTTAACCGGCCTCCCAACTTTTCCTATGACTTCAAAAGTTCGTTAAAGTCACCTCCAACCAACCACGGTACTGAGAAACGATTATTTAGTTCTCGTAACAAATCCCATGATTCCATACGAAGCTGGGTTTCAGGAGCATCGTAAAAACCGGTAAAGTGCCAGACATTCACCTTTCCTCTATTGATCAAGACGTCAATATGATTATGAGAGGAGGACATGACTTGCAAGTCAAAGTCCTTCCAAAACAACACCAAGCCACCACCACGAGTTAAACGAGAAACTCCATGGTGATGACCAAAACGAAGCGAATCACGTAAACCGGTTAGCCTAACCTCATCCAGCCATGTTTCGGCTAAAAACACCGCAGTAGGATCTTGTGCCCGGACTAAATCGCCAAGCTCTTAAACTGTCTGCCGGTTCTCAAGCCCGCGACAGTTCTAACATAGAAGACTCATAATTCCCGGCGGAGTTGCTTCGCAACCTCCGCCGATCCCATTTGTGTAGTAAACAACGTGCTCTGTTTTTCAGCTTCTTCCTCTGTTTTTTGTTTTTTTTCCTTCACTGCATTAGCTTCCTCACGGGCCTAGGCTTCCCTTATTTTGCGTTTTGGGCCTTCAATCCCATAGGGTGCTTCCTCCATTAACTCAGAATTGAGCCTAGTTAATAATCTAGTCCACTGGCCTTTTTTTCCTTCCTTTTTTGGGCTTGGCCCAACTCCAGCTTTTTCTTTCCTACCCAGTCCATCCAAGCCTTTACTTATATCAGCTTTTGCACTCATTTTGCTGTCCGCTGCACACTCCAACCAAACCGCCTCTCTGCTCTGACAGCCTTCAGCTTTTTGTAGTTGTGAACCTAGTTGACCCTCTAAGCACCCTATTTTCTCGCATGGGACATGATCATACTTTTGTAAGTCACTGTCAATTTCCTGAAGTTTTGCCATAAAAGGGTCTCCCTCAGCGTATGTTCCCATGCTGGTTGGAAGAAAATCAGAGTTTAATGTCATAGGTAAGTGTTCCGCATCACCCATCGAGACTCTACCTCCACTAGTGTTCACGTCGCTATCATTGGTTTGGTGCGCGGAAGTTGGTGATGAGGAAGAACCAGCTTTACCCTGCCAATCCGTCATCAAGTCCACATCAGTCCGCAATCTTGAGGCAACCAGAGGCACAACGACATTTAATGCATTCCCTGTTAATACCGAGGCTTCCGTTTCGGCTTGTCCTCCAGAGGGAGGATGGCCAGAGTTTTCTGATGATGATGAAGTATCCGTTTGAGCACTTGAGTTCGCCTATGACTTCTCCCCATTTGATTTATGACCCCCTCTGTCTTCAAAGAAGCCCGATACATGAACAACAGATTTTTTGATGTTGCCTATCTGAGAGGCACGTATAAAAGGTCCAAATTGTTTATCCTGAGGTTTAAGAGAACCCTTACTTTCAATCCACAGATGGCAATCTTTCTCATCGTGATCAAGGCGCCCACACCAGTAACATATGATGGGTAATCTTTCATATTTGAAGGAGACCTATACTCGATCACCTTCTTCCAGATTAACTAATCTTCCCCGGCATAGTGGTTGTGTCACATCCACTTTGACCCTCACACGCACACAACATCCTCCTACCTCTGTTGGATGAGTTTCGGAAAAGCACACCTCACCCAACGAATTGCATATATCTTCTGCCACTTCCTCAGACATGTATCTTATTGGAATATCGAAAACTTGTACCCAGAGAGATGTTTTGTTAAATCTAATATCTTGTAATGGAGTGTTTTTCTCATACTTCTGAATCACCACCAGATGTTTATCAAACGTCCAAGGCTCACTGCTCAGAACCCGGTGAATATCTTCCTGGTTTTCAAAGACAAACAACAGCACATGGTTGCCCATATTTTTTATTGTGAACCCCTTAATCGCTCTCCATAGAGGTTTGAAGGTCCTAGCAATAGCATCAACGTTCAATGCTCTTCGGGTTAAGAACTTTGCTGCAATGATATGTTCCTTGGATCCTTGATTTTTTCCCAACGTGATTTTGTCTCCCTCTCTGTCCAACAATGAAAATTTGGTCCATTGTTTTGATAACTCTTCCATAACAACTGAGCTCAGATAAGAACGAATAGAAAAGGATGGAAGTAGGAAATTTAACTATAGAGAAAAGAAAAATTAAACTGTTTCCCAGACCCCTTGAAAGGATGAAACCACTAGCTCTGCAGATAACAATGTTATCTCAGAGGAAAAACGATCCTTCAAAAGAAGGAACAAACTATTTCACAACTGGCGGGAGACTTGGAAAAGCCCAAGTCAAACGCCAGAGGAAAACTGAGTCTAATCTCAAATTCTAGATGCATTGGTAAAAGTTAGATACGCTTTTTCTTTTGACCGTACTGAACTAATAAAACCTTGTCAAATTTAATGTAACTGTATATATTATCGAGAGCGAGAGAGAGAGTATAGAATGAGGATTTTATTTTTATTTTATGTTTCTAATTTATAATGCTTCACATGATGCCATAAGGATGTATTCAATGACGTAACCTTATTCCTACTCTCTCTTCTCTTTCTTCTTTTTTTTTTTTTTTTTTTTTTTTTTTTTTTTTTGGTGTGTGTGTGTGTTTTTTTTTTTTTTTTTTTGTTTAGGGGGGGGGGGGGGGGGGGGCTAAAAACTCAAAGAATCGGTGCCTCCAAAATTATTTCCTAGTCTCCTAAATTTTTTTTTTATCTGCCTAATCTCCAAATTAGTATCTTTTGTAAGTTAAACCCCATGTTCTTCTTTAAGGAAACTCAAGCAGTTGTAGAACTAAGATTTTAATTTGAGGGACAGGACCAAAGAATAAAACTAAAAACAAAAATGGTTCTTAATATATTAATCAATATTAATACAAGTAATAAAATAATTACTTAATTAAACATAAAATTAATCGTCACACAAAATATAAAATAAAAGATAATTTATAGTTTATTTTGAAATACCTAACAATAATTAAAAGATATAAACAAAAATAATCAATATATATTGGTCAAAAACTCAAAAAAGTAACTTATAATACTAATCCAAAAATATGAAATTTAAATAGATTATTTGATTATATAAGAGTAAATTGAGAAAAGAAATTAATGAACAAGTATTCAAAGTTTAACAGCCGAAAGCAAAAATTTTTAGGGATAATTATATTTTAAACTATATAATTGAGGAGATGTAACAAATTAAACCATATAATTTCAAAAATAATAAAGTACACCCTAAAATTCAAAAATAAAATTTATAGTTTTTAAAATTTTTTTTAAAATATACTATAATGTTTTAAAAAGTAACAAATTAAACTTTTAGCTCATATTAAACTCCAAAACATTGACATTCCTCTTAAATGGAATGAAATTTAATTGGTTACTTTTGGAATTATAGCATTTAATATTACTTTTAAAATTTTAAGGTTTATATTGTCACTTTTAAAATTATAGAGTTTAAAATATAATTTACTCAAAATTTTAGAAAATTTTTATAGTATTTTGATTTCTTTTCAGAAATTGTACCATGCATCTTTTTTTCTTTCTGCCCTAACTTTTCTTTCCAATTACTGAAATTCTATATATAACAAAATGTCTTCAAAAGGGTGTTTCAATATTTCAGAAAGAATTTTTGAAAAAGAAATGGAATGTAGACGATAAATGGTAGTTCACCAAGCCTTTACCATTTGGTTTAACTAAAAATAACTAATAAAAAAAAAAGGTACAACAACAACAAAATAAATGGAATGCAGACTATAAATGAGAGATGTAAATTTTGTCCTTTTTTTCCCCCTTTTTTTTGGTGAAATAGAAGTATAAGAGCAAAAGTTAGGCCGTTTTTAGGCTTTTTTTTTTTTTTTTTTTTTTTTTTTTTTGTAACGGTACTTTAGGTTAAGTAATGTGTTTGAGCCTAATGAGAGAGTGTAATTAAAATGTGTATGTGTGTTGCGATTTAGTTTGTTTCTCAAAAAAGAAGTATAAGAGTAAAACACCAATCTAAAACCAAAATTCCTAAAATAATAAGGCTTACATCCAACTCCTTACTTGCTTAACAACGTGGGATGAGAAGAAACCATTCGGTAGTAACTATGTAATAACGAATCGTAAAGATATATGTAACTGTCAATCCCTTAACGACCCAGATTTTTTTTTTTTTTTTTTTTTTGTATTTTGGAAATTTTGGTCCGCTTATTGCTAATTAACAAATTTGAACCTAGTTGATTAATTACTCAAATATGCTTGCAAGATCATTTTGTAGGGACACGTTTTACAACCCAAGCTCAAAATGTATGGGATATTGGCCCAATGAGCTCAGTACAATAAATTTGTAGAGAGTGGATCGAAGAACTAAGCCCTAATGAATTGGACAACGACTAGTATGGATTTATAGGATGATCAAGCAAAAACAAGAAGCACTGATCTGAATGAATTCACTGTCCAAGGAGGTAAGTCTCCATATAAATCAATTAAACCAATTACAAGTATAATTTTGATGGCTACAATGTTCCCTTTTCCTTTTTCAATCCTCTCCTCATGAAGGGTCTTTACATTATATAGCTCCCTTTAGACCATCTTGATCCTACACTTGTTGATCATTTGAGTCCTTACTTGAGTACCTGTCCCATCAGACACCCTCTTTGGCTTTCTGTGAGTTGTGGTAGCCAAGACAGCACTGTTTAGGGGTCTTCTCCATATAAATGCGGCCACAAAAGTAGCTGCAGTGCATTCAATGTGGTGGTAGCAGCTTTCCCTTAGATATTTTTGGGTTCCCCTCCTTCTCGTATGTTCATGATGCACATCTCTATCACTGGAGCTTCTTGGAAGGTCACCCTGATTGTTGGAATACATATTTGAACTATATTTATCATACCCGAGGAGAAATTCCTCCTCGGACCACCTTCCACTCATTCCTTACTTATGAGACTCTAAACTGGAATCACCTATAACTATTTATTCCTCCTCGGACCATTCATGTTCTCGGCCCAAGCTCAAGGCCCAATATATGATTTGGGCCCTTAACCCTACAATAGCCCCTTAAAACTCTGGTTTTTTCCTCTCATCAGAGGAGAAAAGTGGGGTTTTGATTTTTCATGCGTTAATATTGAAAGTTCAAAATGTGTATAAAACACTTTGAACGTTTAGATCCCCAATTTACAAATTATCAATTCAAGCTTATTATCAAACAATTAATGTGCGGAATATGAACATAAGCTTAAAACAGAATTGATAAACAATCTAAACCAAATAAAATTACATCCACAGTAGAAATTAAATGGAAAAGATTAAGGGAAGAGAGATGCAAACACAAGGACAACACATGATGTGTTATCGAAGAGGAAACCGAAGCCCTCGGCATAAAACCTCTCCGCCGTCCTCCAAGCGGTAAACAATCCACTAAAGAATGTAGTTGGGATACATAAACAGCAGAAGATCCTCCAAGCCTAATCTACCCAGTGTACCTAAGCCCTCCAAGCCCCTACCTTAACGAGGTTACGCCGAACCTATTTCTTCTTTAGCTTACCGGATTCCGCTATAAACCATAACATCAACCAATATGAAATTGATCCATTCCTAACTGCTTCCCAAGCACCAAATGGCTTTCTCACAGATGTGGGTATGATGAGAAAAGGTTTTGGTAATGTACCTCTCAAGGATGTAACAATGGAGAGAGTGAGAGTAGAGGAATTTGAAGAGTCTCTATGTGAAGATATGGGATGAGTCAATCCTGTTTTTCTCTAGGGTTTCTGAAAGTTCAATAAGTGTATAAAACACCTTGAACGTTTAGACCCCCAATTTACAAATTACCAATTCAAGCTTAATATCAAACAATTAATGTGCGGAAAATGAACATAAGCTTAATACAGAATTGATAAACAATCTAAACCAAATAAAATCACATCCACAGTAGAAATTAAATGGAAAAATTAAGGGAAGAGAGATGCAAATACGAGGACAACACTTGATGTGTTATCGAAGAGGAAATCGAAGCCCTTGGCGTAAAACCTCTCCGCCGTCTTCCAAGCGGTAAACAATCCACTAAAGAATGTAGTTGGGATACATGAACAGCAGAAGACCCTCCAAGCCTAATCTACCCAATGTACCTAAGCCCTCCAAGCTCCTACTCCAACGAGGTTACGCCGAACTTATTTCATCTTTAGCTTACCGGATTCCGCTACTTGACCATAGCATCAACCAATATGAAATTGGTCCTTTTTTAACGGCTTCCCAAACACCAAATGACCTTCTCACAGATATGGGTATGGTGAGAAAAGGTTTTGGTAATGTACCTCTCAAGGTTTTGACAATGGAGAGGAAGAAAGTAGAGGAATTTGAAGAGTCTCTATATGAAGATTGTGGATGAATCAATCTTGTTTTTCTCTAGGGTTTCTCTCTCAAAATTCTTTCTGAAAGCTCTCTGAATATCGTGGGTATAAGGGTATATATATAGTAGGGTGAGAAAGAATGTGAAAAGTCAGTTTTTCCCAAACAGGGTGTTTTGGCGACTTGGCCTCGCGACTGGGTTGAGTTGCGAGTTCAAGCCACAAGCTAACGGGCTGGCTAGTTTGGGACTTTTGTCCTATAGTGCAACAGCTAGCATGACTCTTCAGCTTCTGGCATGCTTGTCACGTGTGCAACTTCTGACGGCTTGCAAGCCACGAGCCACCCGCGAGATCCAGTTGCGAGTCCCTGCTTTTTTGCACAATCTTGAGCATTTCTTCACACTCTCTCACACACTACTCTTACATGATTCCCACCTAAATACAGGGTTACTAATTGCTAAAATACAAGCAAATTTGGCACGGAATAAAGCCAACAAGATGGTTGCTAAATTTCAACTTTACAGTCTCCCCCTTTGGCTATTCCGTGACAAAACCCTAAAATAAACTCTAAACTTAACATGTGAGTTGGGAATAGTTGAATAAAACTCACTCACACCTAACTCTAGAATCTGATAAGCTCTTGAATCAAATGAACAAGAATCTCCTGAAACATAACAACACGGTATCATCATTGTATGTAGAAAAACTTGTAATAGCATATGAGACAAGCACAATGCGATCAAGCAAAATGGAATGAGAAATAAACTATGGCTTGACCAAACAGGTAATCACTATAAAATAGTGACTACAATGCTCATTCACACTTGGAATAAACATCCGGAGATACAAGTTAATAAGCTTAATGCAAATCACTTGCAAGCCCAACACTCAACCAATGCACAATACATAAAGTATATGCATCTAGGAACAAAATCCTACTAGGGCACAAGAGTGAGAATACTTAAAGAAAATGCATAACATTTAGCTAGAAGTATTAGGCAACAGAACATAAAGGCTGCATAGCAAGGTACAAACCATAAAAGCCTACAAACACATGGAAACAAACCCTAAAAGCTTACAAAAGCAACATAGGCATAAACGAAAGACATTTTAAATAGCTAAGCATAAATATGAACTATGAGCAAAGCAAAAAAATAGTTAATATAACACAAAGCTCTTTCTCTTTTTCTCCCCCTATCATATCACTCCCCCTATCATGGATCATAGGAGATGTGATGAATTTGGAACATTTATACCTGTAACTTGAAACACTTGCACAAAACACATTAGACCCTTAAGGTATAGCAAGTAATAAAAGGACAAGTATAATGAATTTCTTCCCCTACAAATGTGCACAAGAAATAGTATACTCTCCCCCTTTTTGACACGAATAGACAAAAGGGGTCAATGAGAAAAGAGGGCAAGAGATGAATGTATGGACAATGATAATGATGTATGAGGGAAAAATGAAAAGAGTTTGAAAACGACCTTGAAAATAACTCTCAATATGCAAAACACGCGATTTTCGCGACTGAGCCAAGTCATGTGAAAGTCGCCAAAACAAGCCACGAGAAACCTAAGAACCAAAAATTTGAAAATTTTTCTAAGTGTTTTTCGCGACTGGAATGTCTACCCGTGAGAGAGTCGCAAGGTGAGCCGCGAAAATCTCTGTGTACCCCTCGCGACTGGACCTTCTACCTGCGAACAAGTTGCCATACTGAGCTACGAGAAACATAAAAACCCAAATTTTGAAAAATATTCAAAGTATTTTTCGCGACTAGGACATTGACCCGCCAGTGAGTTGCGAAAAAATCTCTGTGTGGGCTTGCGACTGGGGCATGCGACTGGACCAACCCGCGACTAAGTTGCCAGAACAGGGCAACATTGTTTTTGAAGATTTTGACAATTTTTGCAAAAACAAAATACTTTCTAAAAACAACTAAAAACTCAAAAATCTTTTTGTGATTGATTAATAAAGATTGAGTATGTGAAAACACATTTAATCAAGTACAATCACACGAATGAATATGGCATTCATTGAACATAGACATGTGTGTTGTGTGTGGATATAAAAAATAAGATAGTCCTTAGTCTAATGTGAAGCTTCAATGATCAATTCAATCATGACATACACAACTAGCACTAGATAATGTGACCCATCTCAATTATAGAAATATGCATATATGACCTCCCACATAGACTTGAGTACAATATCTTTGAAACTTATCATTTGGCTCCATGTTTGATATATCATTTGATCTTTTTGAATCAACACATCTCATTGTGAGATTAATGCTTGAAATTTTGGATATTTCACTTTGATGAGTTAGCCTTTGGCTTTTTGGGCTTCATACAATTTTAATTTTTGGTCGTTTTCCCTTTTTCCTAGTCAAAAATACTAGTATGTGCGATAGGCTTTTGCAGCTCAATATTTCTTCTCATTTGGAGATTTACATTTAGTGAGCTGTTTTAGCAAAAAAAATAAAATAAAGAGTGGGAAGATATATAGATACAAGTCTATGCATGTCTCAAGATCAACAAAACCATTCACTAATCATCCATGGCAAGGTTGAAGATCTATTTACAACAGTCACATAGATTTCAAGATTTCTCTCACAATGATATGAGTGCATAGGGAACAAGCTATGCTCGTAGATGCACAAAACCATTTGCACAAAGGTACAAGGTAAAACATATTTTAAGACAAAACTCAACAGTGTCGATCAATCTTTTTGGATTTTCTACTTTTTATGTGGTTTTTGGATTTTTGACACACAAGAAGGAAAAGATTGATCAAAAGTAACAGTGTAAAAACACTCAAAGTAAAAAGCAAACAAGCACAATTTTCAACACATGCTGGAATGATAACAGAAAGCACTCAACCAATCAAAGTCACAAAGCATAGGAAGTATTAATGCATGGACATGTTGTAATACTTATGCATGTGTACCCTTCTTCACCCACACGACACTTGCGTTTGGGGTGATATCCCTTGAGGATTGGGTACGATTGTTGTGACTTTCAAACCTTCTGGTGAAGCTTGCCAAACAGGTAGTGAAGGCATCAATCATCTTTAGCACATCCCTCACTTCGGGATCGCCTTCTTGACCTTGTGATTGCTCAGCAGTCCAATTCCCTTTGCCATGTCTTGGTCTTCTCGACCTTTGAGCATTTGAATTCTTCAATGCTTAAAGCTTATGACAATTTGGTCTGATATGTCTTGGAATTCCACAATGATGGCAGAAGTGTTGAGTTCTAGAACCTCTTCGTGACTTTGGGAGGGATTTCCCTTTACCCTTAGGTTTGACCACTGATTGGTTATGAGGCTTAGTTAAAAACCGTTGGTCAGTCACATTCCACTTCTTTTCCAGCTTCACTTTCTCAACAACTAAAGTTTCTACCATTGGTTTCTTGGAGATTCTAGCCTTTTGCCCTTAATTTTTAAAAAATTTAGCAATATGCCCCTATTTTGAAACTATATAGGGATATGCCCCTGTTTCAATACTCGATTACCTTAAAATCGAGTTTCAATGAAATACTCGATTTGTAGAAAATCGAGTTATGCTCGATCAAACTTAAAAAAAAAAAAAAAAATGCATGGAACTCGATTTTTTGGAAGTCGAGTTCCAAAACGCCGCTATAGGGCTTTAAAACGTCACTAAAGGGCTCCTTGAACCATGTATGGGGAGTTTTAAAAAAATCTTGCAGAAAAACGCCGCTATAGGGCTTTAAAACGTCACTATAGGGCCTAAAAACGTCACTATAGGGCTCCCTGAACAGAGGCGATGACACTTATAAAAAATTTTGTAGGAAAACGCCGCTATAGGGCTTTAAAACGTCACTATAAAGCTTAAAAACGCCACTATAGGGCTCCCTGAATATGGGGTGAAAAATTTTTGCATTGAACTCGATTTCCTGAAACTCGAGTTCCATGCAAATATATATATATATATATATATATATATTTTTAAAGTTTGATCGAGCATAACTCGATTTTAGGATAATTGAGTATCGAAACAGGGGCACACCCCTATATAGTTTTAAAACAGGGGCATATTGCCAATTTTTTTAAAAAATCAAGGGTAAAATGCCAGAATCTCCTTGGTTTCTTAGTTTTCACAAACTTCATTTCCTTGGATATATTAACTGCCAAACTGCTCTCTCTGGTGTATCTCAATCCACTTCTGTCGGACAATGGTTTTTGAAGAGCAAGCACTTCATCAGGCTTCTTGGAGGAGACTCACTCTACTTTAGTATTGGCTTGAACCACCTCAAGCTCAAGGAATTTTATCTTTGAGTAGGCTTCGATCAGCTCTCCATTCAGCGTCTCCATTGCACATTCGGTCTCCTTGTATTGCACTAGAAGACTCATATAGTCTTCCTCTGCCCTCTTCATCTTTTTAATGGCTACCTTAGCCACTTTTGCATGTTCACCGGTCTTCTCAAGGAGGGAGTTGTAGTTCTCTTGCAGTCCCATTGTACCTTCATCTTCCTTATCATCGGATTCTTGTACTATCCACACTAATTCCAATTCAGTGTGCTCACCAAGTTCTTCCACCAACACACTCAAATCATCCGAAGATTGCCTAGGTGCAATGGTCATGTATGTAGAGTAGTTTCTCTTTCTAAGGTGAAGACCTTCATCTAAAGATCCAATGATGTTGCTACCTGGATGGTTTTTGATCACTCTTGATGATGGCTTCTTTGATGGGGACACTTCATCATTCCGGGAGATAGGAGGATGAACTTCTGGAGGAGTGAGAGGACTTGATGTTCTAGACATTGATCTTGCTTCCAATCTTGAGTTCACAGGAGTTGATTCCTTTTCTGGTGTAGGTCCTTCAACTTCAATATCTTGTGCTTCGACCTCTACTATGAGTTCTTTGGAGCTTGGCCCTTCTCCATCATCAACCATCTCGACCTTTGTTATAGCATCATCAACTTCCACATTAATGGACTCCATTACTGTCTTTGTTCTCTTGTTGAATACTCTATATGCCCAGCTATTAGTAGAATACCCAAGGAAGATGCCTTCATCACTTTTCGCATCAAACTTCCCAAGGTTCTCACGATCATTGAGAATGTAACACTTGCTTCCGAATACTCGGAAGTACTTCACTTTTGGCTTCTTTTCATTCCAAATTTCATATGCGGTCTTCTTTGTTCCAGCTCGAAAATATATTCTATTGCCAATGTGACATAAGGTGTTCACAGCTTCTTCCCAAAACTTTTGAGGAATTTGCTTGTTGAATAGCATAACTCTTGCCATTTCTTGAATCACCCGATTCTTCCTCTCAACCACCCCATTTTGTTGAGGAGTTTTGGAAGTTGAAAATTCCCTTTTGATTCCATTCTTTTCACAAAACGCCTCAAATCTTGCATTCTCAAATTCCTTGCCATGATCACTCCTTATCTTGACAATAGGAACCCCCTTCTCGTTTTGTAGTCTCTTGCAAAGAATTTTCAATTTCTCACACACTTCTGATTTTTCTCTAAGAAATTCAACCCAAGTATCTTGAGAAATCATCAACAATGACCATAATGTACCTTTTTTCCTCCTAGACTTCTAGTTCTTGTGGGCCCCATTAGATCAACATGAAGAAGCTCTAAGCATCGTGAAGAGGCGATCATATTCACCTTGTGGTGACTTACCTTTGTTTGCTTCCCTATTTGGCATGCACCACAAAAAGTCTTCTCCACCTTTCCAAATTTTGGAAGTCCCTCAACAGCTTCAAATTTGGAGACTTTAGCCACTTGTTTGAAGTTTGCATGTTCGAATCTTTGATGCCAAAGTTCCAACATGTCAACACGAGCAATTCTGCAGGAAATTGGTGCCATAGGAACTACTCTGTAGCAATTGTTGGTAGTCCTATTTCCCTTCAAGACTTGAATCCCTTCTTCATCAATGATTATGCACCCCTTCTTTGAGAATTGAACAAGGAAGTCTTCATCACATATTTGAGTGATGCTTAAGAGATTTGCCTTCAGCCCTTTGATGTATAAGACATCCTTCAATAGAGGTAATCCTGGTATCTCAATAGTTCCTTTGCCAAGAACTTGAGCATGACTTCCATCACCAAATGTCACATAGTCACCAACCTTCTCTTTAAGAGATTTAAACAATAATTTATCCCCAGTCATGTGATGAGAATAGCCGCTATCAAGATACCATAAACATGAATTGAAAACCTTCGAAGAGGTGTGCACAAATAGACAAGCATGGGACAAGCACTCTTGACCTTCAAACAAAAACTTATCTTCATTTTCCATGCTCTTGCTAGATTGAATTTTCCTTTTTAGATTATCAACCTTATCACACAATATTCTATTTCTTCTTTTATACTACTTAAACAACGAATTAGATTCACATAGACTATTGTGTAAGATGTGATTCTCATTTTCTAAAAATTTCAGCATGTGAACAAACATTCTAGCATGTTTCTTAGTTTTTAATAACTCTAGGAGTTCTTTGTTAGGGAACCCTTCAAACCTACTCATAGAGTCATTATCACAAACATTTAAACCACAATTCAGCATAGCCTTTTCCATGGCTTCATCCATAGCTAAGGGGTCTAGGATCGCATTTAGGTAATTAAACCACAGCAAGTGCACCTGCTCTGATACCAATTGAAAGTTCAATAAGTGTATAAAACACCTTGAACGTTTAGACCCCCAATTTACAAATTACCAATTCAAGCTTAATATCAAACAATTAATGTGCGAAAAATGAACATAAGTTTAATACAGAATTGACAAACAATCTAAACCAAATAAAATCACATCCACAGTAGAAATTAAATGAAAAAGATTAAGGGAAGAGAGATGCAAACACAAGGACAACACTCGATATGTTATCGAAGAGGAAACCGAAGCCCTGGCGTAAAACCTCTTCACCACCCTCCAAGCGGTAAACAAACCACTAAAGAATGTAGTTGGGATACATGAATAGCAGAAGACCCTCCAAGCCTAATCTACCCAATGAACCTAAGCCCTCCAAGCTCCTACTCCAACGAGGTTACGCTGAACCTATTTCTTCTTTAGCTTACTGGGTTTCGCTACTTGACCATAGCATCAACCAATATGAAATTGGTCCCTTTTTAACTGCTTCCCAAACACCAAATGACCTTCTCACAGATATGGGTATGGTGAGAAAAGGTTTTAGTAATGTATCTCTCAAGGTTTTGACAATGGAGAGGAAGAAAGTAGAGGAATTTGAAGAGTCTCTATGTGAAGATTGTGGATGAATCAATCTTGTTTTTCTCTAGGGTTTCTCTCTCAAAATTCTCTCTGGAAGCTCTCTGAATATCGTGGGTATAAGGGTATATATATAGTAGGGTGAGAAGGAATGTGAAAAGTCAGTTTTTCCCAAACAAGGTGTTCTGGCAACTTGGCCTCGCGATTGGGTTGAGTCGCGAGCTCAAGCCACGAGCTAACGGCCTGGCCAGCCTGGGACTTTTGTCCTGTAGTGCAACAACTGGCGTAACTCTTCAGCTTCTGGCATGCTTGGCACGTGTGCAACTTTTGGCGGCTTGCAAGCCATGAGTCACCCGCGAGATCCAGTCGCGAGTCCCTGCTTTTTTGCACAATCTTGAGCAGTTCTTCACACTTTCTCACACACTACCCTTACATGATTCCCACCTAAATACAGGGTTACTAATTGCTAAAATACAAGCAAATTTAGCACGGAATAAAACCAACAAGATGGTTGATAAAATTCAACCTTACAGTTTCTCTCTCAATATTCTCTCTAGAAGCTCTCTACAAAACGTGGGTATAAGGGATATTTATATTTGTATATGTTTGGAATGCGAAGAGTTAGTTTTTCCAAAATGGAGCTGGCTAACGGCTTGGCCTCGTGACTTGACTGAGCCGTGAGGTAACTGAACGGCCATACTAGACCTTTTGTCCTATAGTGCTACAACTAGCATGACGGTTCAACTTCTCTGATTGCTTGGCACGTGTGCAACTTCTAGTGGCTTGCAAGCCACGAGCTACCCGCGAGATCCAGTCGCGAGTCCCTGATTCTTTACACAATCTTGAGCATTTTTTCACACTCTCACACACACTACCCTTACATGATTCCCACCTAAATACAGGGTTACTAAATGCTGAATTACAAGCAAATTTGGCACGGAATAAAGCCAACAAGATGGTTGATAAAATTCAACCTTACAAATATTATGTTGCCCTTTGATTTGCACATGTGGGAGTGCCGTTTTGCGCACCCCATGATTGCTACTGACGCTTCGGAGCCCGCGAGGCGTCATTAATTGCTTCAGGTGGCGTCTTGTTCCCCACATCCAACGGTGAGGCGCTAATCCAATGGCTGATATTTCTCCTTGGGTTTTGAGCGGGACAACTCCCACTCAATTTCGTCCTCTATATAAAGCATCGAGGGAAATCACCTTCCCCTCATTTCACAAGTCTTCAGACTCTCCAGAGATTCCATGCACTCAAACTCATAGAGCCCTTTAAGTTACTAAGCCTCCCACACCTTTTCCTTAAGAAATATCCAAAAATCTTCCCAAAGGTTTCAGGGATTGACATATATATTAGTTCTTGTAAGTTTCTACTTCTTCAAACTTTTCTTTTTCTCCACGGCCAATCTTCTCGGCTTTCCAGTTTTTATTACTTCACTCACCAATTTCAGTTATTTCCCTCTAACTTGTTCAAATGGGTAGATTTAAGCACCTAGTAGACTCCCATACCAAAATAGAGGCCTTTAAGGCCAGATATCACATACCACAGGAGGTTGCTCTGTAGTATTGTGCCCCAAACCAACTATTAACACATAGAGAGGAGGGAGAAGTCATCATTCCCATTATAGCTTTTATAGAAGGAGGAATGACGCTCTCTATGGGTAGAATAACCCAAGACTAACTTTTTAACTATAGGTTGTATCCTCATCAGTGCGTACCCAACCTTTTTAGGGTCTTAGGCAACGTCGATGCTCTAAACGAGCATTTGGGTTTGGGGCTCACTTGGCATGATATGGTCCATATGTACAAGTGCCACTCACTCACTGATGCGGGGTTTTACCTTAAGTCTAGATCGCCTATCGTTAGGCTTGTCTCATGTCTCCCCAAATCTAACAAGGGTATGAAAGACAACTATCTGATAGCTTCGGGAGAGTGGCATGATGGCCTTCACTGCCCTGTCCGAGAGGGAGAGGCAAGTGGGATACCTTAGAGTTAGGTTCCTTAGCAATAGATTTTGATCTTTGACCTTAACTATGTAGTTATTTTTCTTTCGTTCCGCCCCCTTTTATGACAGATTTTAACTTTCTAACTATGTTTTGCTCCTCGGCTACTTTTGTAGAAAAAAGTCACGTAGCGCTGAGGCTCAGTCTGACCAACGTCGCAGCTCTTAACTACTTGCTAAGATCCGAAATCTTTGTAAGTAAGGATAGATAGTTGCGAGCCGTCCATTTGATTCTGGACTTCGAGCCCATCTCGGAGATATACCAAGAAATTGGCCAAGCCATAAGAGCAGGTGACCTATGGTTGTCTCGAATTGATGTATCACAACCAAATTTCCTAGCTCGAGATGACCTCCCACCGGTCGTACTACCACTCTGACAGAACCCTCCACTAGTCGTACAACCATTCCAGTAGGTTTCGCTTGAAGCAGTAGCAGCAGCACCAAGGGAAGAGATTGCCTCCTCAAATTCCTTACTCGAAGAAGAAATTGACAAGTTCCTTTTTGAAGAGGAGGAGACTCAAGGAATGCAAGTAATTCCCATCTCGGACGCTGAGGACGAGCCTGATAGGCATTCAAGTGTCCATGCTTCGATCCTAGTAGTTGCCCGTCCAGATAGATCATCCAAGGAAGAAGAGGAAGAAATGGCCTTGAATCGGGGGAACAAAGGCCTAAGGGAGTTGCTGGTAGGGAGGAACACAGGTCAACATCCAAAGAAGTCCCCAAATCTAAACTTCCTCCTACCTTACCCCCTCTTCCCCTTCTACCCCCCATTGACCTCGGATTGTGCGTTGATCCAAACTTGAAGAAGAAGAGACTAGTGCAGGAGCTAGAGGAAGGGGAGGTGGTCCCTTAAAAGGGTACCAAATAGCAAAAAACAACCAAGGACCCTAAAGACAAGAAGGCCACCTTCGTAGACAGTAAGGAGGAGCATAATGGGGCCGAGGTGCGACTTCAGCAACGCACCTGGTCTCCCAAAGGGGGCATGCTGCTCACATTGCTAAGGCCTTAGAGAAACCCTTCCTTCTTCCCAAGGAAATGGATGCTGTCAAGAAGATGAGGCAACAAGACCTGTTTGTGTCCTTGAAAAGGGACCTTGCCCTGGTAAGTATACTATCTGACATTTTTTTTTTTTTAAATATCACTATGTTTTTCCCTTCCTTTATTATTATTTTTTTTATCTCTCTTCTACTCATATGGGATTGCTATGTTATTCTTGTGTAGATCACCCAAAAGGTCTTTGTGACCGAGGAGTGGGTGAAGAAGGCTCGGAATGATGTTAAAAACGAGGTTTTCCTCCGCCTTAAAGTTGAGAAGGCCTTGGGGGCTGCAAAGGAAGAGAATAAAGAGCTGCTCTCCAAGCTAACCGTCGAGGAGAGAGAGAAAATGTGCTTAGGCAAGGTTGAAGAGTGCTAAGGCTCAAGTTGAGGACCAACACAAACTGCTCTACCAAACTAAATTGGAGTTAGCTACTTCAAGGCAACTTGCTGGATCTAAAGGCAAAGCTCCCGAAGATTAAGGAGGCGGCTTAATTGGCTAAGGAGGTAGCAGAGGCTAAGAAGCAGGTGTCCTATCTTCTCGGCGTGGAAGAAACATAAATCAGGCTTGCCGAGGAACTAGCTGAGGTATGCAAGGATTACTGCTCGATTACATGGGCAGAAGCCCTTAACCTTGCAGGAGTCTGAAAGTTCAAAAACGTGTACAAAACACCTTTGAACGTTTAGACCCCCAAATTACAACTTAACCAATACAAGCAATATGTCAAACAACTAGTGTACGGAAACTTAACACATGCTATAATACGAAATTAGTTAAAGACTATCTAAGCCATAACAAAATAAAACCACAGCAGATAATAAAAAGGCAAAGATAGAGAGGAAGGAAGATGCAAACACAAAGACAACACGCGATGTGTTATCGAAGAGGAAACCGAAGTCCTCGGTGAAAAACCTCTCCGCCGCCCTCCAAGCGGTAAACAATCCACTAGAAAATACAGTTGGGATACAAGGACAGCAATAGACCCTCCAAGCCTAATCTACCCAGTGCACCTAAGCCCTCCAAGCTTCTTGCTCCAACGAGGTTGCGCCGAACCTTTTTCTTTTCTAGCTTCCCAGATTCCGCTACTAGACCGTAGCATCAACCAATGAAGATTGGTTCCTTCCTAACTGCTTCCCAGAAATCCAAACAACTGTCTCACAGTGATGATGATGGTGAGAACCAGGTTTGGTATAATGCCACTCAAAGATTTGACAATGGAGAGGAAGAGAGTAGAGGAATTTGAAGAGACTCTAAGGTATAGATTGTGGGTGAAACAATCTTGTTTTTCTTTAGGGTTTCTCTCTCAAAATTCTCTCTGGAAGCCCTCTTTCAATCGTGGGTAAAAGGGGTATTTATACTGGAGTGGGAGAGGAATGTGAAACGTCAGGTTTTACAAAACAGGGGTGGCTCGCGGCTTGACTAAGTCGCGAGATCCAGTCGCGAGTTAACCGTATGGCCAGTTGTCCTGTTTTGTTCTGTAGTGCTCCAGCTAGCATGACTGTTCATCTTCCAGCATGCTTGGCACGTGTGCTGCTTCTGGCGGCTTGCAGCCGCGAGTCACCCGCGAGTCCCAGCCGCGAGTCTCTGTTTTCTTGCACACTCTTGAGCAATCTTCACTCTATCTCACTCACTACCCTTACAACAAACCCACCTAAATACAGGGTTACTAAATGCTGAATTACAAGCAAATTTGGCACGGAATAAAGCCAACAAGATGGTTGATAAAATTCAACCTTACAAATATTATGTTGCCCTTTGATTTGCACATGTGGGAGTGCCGTTTTGCGCACCCCATGATTGCTACTGACGCTTCGGAGCCCGCGAGGCGTCATTAATTGCTTCAGGTGGCGTCTTGTTCCCCACATCCAACGGTGAGGCGCTAATCCAATGGCTGATATTTCTCCTTGGGTTTTGAGCGGGACAACTCCCACTCAATTTCGTCCTCTATATAAAGCATCGAGGGAAATCACCTTCCCCTCATTTCACAAGTCTTCAGACTCTCCAGAGATTCCATGCACTCAAACTCATAGAGCCCTTTAAGTTACTAAGCCTCCCACACCTTTTCCTTAAGAAATATCCAAAAATCTTCCCAAAGGTTTCAGGGATTGACATATATATTAGTTCTTGTAAGTTTCTACTTCTTCAAACTTTTCTTTTTCTCCACGGCCAATCTTCTCGGCTTTCCAGTTTTTATTACTTCACTCACCAATTTCAGTTATTTCCCTCTAACTTGTTCAAATGGGTAGATTTAAGCACCTAGTAGACTCCCATACCAAAATAGAGGCCTTTAAGGCCAGATATCACATACCACAGGAGGTTGCTCTGTAGTATTGTGCCCCAAACCAACTATTAACACATAGAGAGGAGGGAGAAGTCATCATTCCCATTATAGCTTTTATAGAAGGAGGAATGACGCTCTCTATGGGTAGAATAACCCAAGACTAACTTTTTAACTATAGGTTGTATCCTCATCAGTGCGTACCCAACCTTTTTAGGGTCTTAGGCAACGTCGATGCTCTAAACGAGCATTTGGGTTTGGGGCTCACTTGGCATGATATGGTCCATATGTACAAGTGCCACTCACTCACTGATGCGGGGTTTTACCTTAAGTCTAGATCGCCTATCGTTAGGCTTGTCTCATGTCTCCCCAAATCTAACAAGGGTATGAAAGACAACTATCTGATAGCTTCGGGAGAGTGGCATGATGGCCTTCACTGCCCTGTCCGAGAGGGAGAGGCAAGTGGGATACCTTAGAGTTAGGTTCCTTAGCAATAGATTTTGATCTTTGACCTTAACTATGTAGTTATTTTTCTTTCGTTCCGCCCCCTTTTATGACAGATTTTAACTTTCTAACTATGTTTTGCTCCTCGGCTACTTTTGTAGAAAAAAGTCACGTAGCGCTGAGGCTCAGTCTGACCAACGTCGCAGCTCTTAACTACTTGCTAAGATCCGAAATCTTTGTAAGTAAGGATAGATAGTTGCGAGCCGTCCATTTGATTCTGGACTTCGAGCCCATCTCGGAGATATACCAAGAAATTGGCCAAGCCATAAGAGCAGGTGACCTATGGTTGTCTCGAATTGATGTATCACAACCAAATTTCCTAGCTCGAGATGACCTCCCACCGGTCGTACTACCACTCTGACAGAACCCTCCACTAGTCGTACAACCATTCCAGTAGGTTTCGCTTGAAGCAGTAGCAGCAGCACCAAGGGAAGAGATTGCCTCCTCAAATTCCTTACTCGAAGAAGAAATTGACAAGTTCCTTTTTGAAGAGGAGGAGACTCAAGGAATGCAAGTAATTCCCATCTCGGACGCTGAGGACGAGCCTGATAGGCATTCAAGTGTCCATGCTTCGATCCTAGTAGTTGCCCGTCCAGATAGATCATCCAAGGAAGAAGAGGAAGAAATGGCCTTGAATCGGGGGAACAAAGGCCTAAGGGAGTTGCTGGTAGGGAGGAACACAGGTCAACATCCAAAGAAGTCCCCAAATCTAAACTTCCTCCTACCTTACCCCCTCTTCCCCTTCTACCCCCCATTGACCTCGGATTGTGCGTTGATCCAAACTTGAAGAAGAAGAGACTAGTGCAGGAGCTAGAGGAAGGGGAGGTGGTCCCTTAAAAGGGTACCAAATAGCAAAAAACAACCAAGGACCCTAAAGACAAGAAGGCCACCTTCGTAGACAGTAAGGAGGAGCATAATGGGGCCGAGGTGCGACTTCAGCAACGCACCTGGTCTCCCAAAGGGGGCATGCTGCTCACATTGCTAAGGCCTTAGAGAAACCCTTCCTTCTTCCCAAGGAAATGGATGCTGTCAAGAAGATGAGGCAACAAGACCTGTTTGTGTCCTTGAAAAGGGACCTTGCCCTGGTAAGTATACTATCTGACATTTTTTTTTTTTTAAATATCACTATGTTTTTCCCTTCCTTTATTATTATTTTTTTTATCTCTCTTCTACTCATATGGGATTGCTATGTTATTCTTGTGTAGATCACCCAAAAGGTCTTTGTGACCGAGGAGTGGGTGAAGAAGGCTCGGAATGATGTTAAAAACGAGGTTTTCCTCCGCCTTAAAGTTGAGAAGGCCTTGGGGGCTGCAAAGGAAGAGAATAAAGAGCTGCTCTCCAAGCTAACCGTCGAGGAGAGAGAGAAAATGTGCTTAGGCAAGGTTGAAGAGTGCTAAGGCTCAAGTTAAGGACCAACACAAATTGCTCTACCAAACTAAATTGGAGTTAGCTACTTCAAGGCAACTTGCTGGATCTAAAGGCAAAGCTCCCGAAGATTAAGGAGGCGGCTTAATTGGCTAAGGAGGTAGCAGAGGCTAAGAAGCAGGTGTCCTATCTTCTCGGCGTGGAAGAAACATAAATCAGGCTTGCCGAGGAACTAGCTGAGGTATGCAAGGATTACTGCTCGATTACATGGGCAGAAGCCCTTAACCTTGCAGGAGTCTGAAAGTTCAAAAACGTGTACAAAACACCTTTGAACGTTTAGACCCCCAAATTACAACTTAACCAATACAAGCAATATGTCAAACAACTAGTGTACGGAAACTTAACACATGCTATAATACGAAATTAGTTAAAGACTATCTAAGCCATAACAAAATAAAACCACAGCAGATAATAAAAAGGCAAAGATAGAGAGGAAGGAAGATGCAAACACAAAGACAACACGCGATGTGTTATCGAAGAGGAAACCGAAGTCCTCGGCGAAAAACCTCTCCGCCGCCCTCCAAGCGGTAAACAATCCACTAGAAAATACAGTTGGGATACAAGGACAGCAATAGACCCTCCAAGCCTAATCTACCCAGTGCACCTAAGCCCTCCAAGCTTCTTGCTCCAACGAGGTTGCGCCGAACCTTTTTCTTTTCTAGCTTCCCAGATTCCGCTACTAGACCGTAGCATCAACCAATGAAGATTGGTTCCTTCCTAACTGCTTCCCAGAAATCCAAACAACTGTCTCACAGTGATGATGATGGTGAGAACCAGGTTTGGTATAATGCCACTCAAAGATTTGACAATGGAGAGGAAGAGAGTAGAGGAATTTGAAGAGACTCTAAGGTATAGATTGTGGGTGAAACAATCTTGTTTTTCTTTAGGGTTTCTCTCTCAAAATTCTCTCTGGAAGCCCTCTTTCAATCGTGGGTAAAAGGGGTATTTATACTGGAGTGGGAGAGGAATGTGAAACGTCAGGTTTTACAAAACAGGGGTGGCTCGCGGCTTGACTAAGTCGCGAGATCCAGTCGCGAGTTAACCGTATGGCCAGTTGTCCTGTTTTGTTCTGTAGTGCTCCAGCTAGCATGACTGTTCATCTTCCAGCATGCTTGGCACGTGTGCTGCTTCTGGCGGCTTGCAGCCGCGAGTCACCCGCGAGTCCCAGCCGCGAGTCTCTGTTTTCTTGCACACTCTTGAGCAATCTTCACTCTATCTCACTCACTACCCTTACAACAAACCCACCTAAATACAGGGTTACTAAATGCTGAATTACAAGCAAATTTGGCACGGAATAAAGCCAATTAGATGGTTGAATAAATTCAACCTTACAATCTCCCCCTTTGGCTATTCCGTGACAAAACCCTAAAACAGACTCTAGACTTAACATGTGAGTTGGGAACAGTTGAACAAAACTCACTCACACCTAACTCTAGAAGCTGTGAAGCACTTGAATCATATGAACATAATACTCCTGAAACACAACAATACACCATGATCATTGTAAGCAGAAAATTATAAATGCATATGAAACAGACAATATGTGATCAAGCAAAGATGGAGTTAATAAACAAACCATGGTTTGATCAACCAAGTGAACACCACAAGGTAGTGATCACAGTGCTCATTCACACTTGGAATGAACACAAGGACATACAAGTTAACAAGCACAAGGCAAGACACTTGTATGCTCAACACTCAACCAATGCATAACACACAAGGTATATGCATCTAGGAACAATCATACAAGGGCACAAGAGTGACAGTACATAAACCAAAATGCAGAACATTTAGATTAAAGTACTGATTTCAACATAGCATAAAAGCTGCATTAAGCAAGGTACATACCATAAAGCCTACAAACTATGCATAAAACATTAACCCTAAAAGCTTACAAAAGCACATGGGTACAAACACAAGAACATCCTGAATAACATCATCAAAATATATTAAAGTTTAAACCAAGAGTATAAGTAATGAGTTAGAAACAACTATACACCAAAACACAGTGTATCAAAAACATAAAAACACTAAAAGTAGCCAAAACATAAGCATATATAAACAAAGTCTCTGATTTTGACAACTCCCCCTCAACATAATACTCCCCCTTAAGAGTTGCTTTTCTGCTTCTCAATCATCAATGACATTATCAACAAACAGAAACTTCTCCCCCTTTTTGACAGGAATGGCCAAAGGGTCAGTGTTCAGGCTGAGTGATGAAGCTATCAAGTTTTGCAGACAAAACATCAATCTGATCCTGCATGGCTCTCATCCTCTCAGAGTGCTCAGTCTGGACTTCTCTGATCCCATCAAGTCTTTCCAGAATGATTTGGAAAGCATTTGGAGGTGTATCTGAAGAAGTTGATGCTCTGGGTCTTTTGCCACTCCTCCTGGGTGTTGAGGTTGATGCATGCCCTGCTGCCTCTGCTTCAGTCTCCATTGGGATACCTTCTCCTTCATCACCTTCATCTTTCCGGGATCTCCATTTTGATCTCTAGATTGATCACCTGCCCAAGTTCTCTTATCATTTCTGGGTCCTCCTTACCTTTGAGGAGTTGCACTGTTCTTTGCTCTCAGCTTTTGGCAATTTGGTCGAGTATGCCCTTGAAGTCCGCAATAATGGCACATATAAGTTCCTCTAGGACCTCTTTGTGGTCGTGGACGTGACTTGGCACGAGATTCAGACCTGCCCACAGACTGATTACGGGGATTCAGCATCCGTTGGTTCACCACATTCTTCTTCTCCTCCACCTCGAGCTTCTCACCAGTAAGGTCAGCTACAACTGGATCTTTGGCCTTTACAAACTTCACTTCTTTAGTGACATTTCCAGACGAACTACTTCCTCCGGTATATCCCAATCCGGATTTGTCTGAAAAGCTCTTTTGAGATGATATAACATCATCTAGCTTCTTGGTGGTGACCCTCTCTATTTTAGCATTCACTTGCACAACCTCATTCTCAAGAAATCTCACTTTTGTGTAAGCTTCGGACAACTCACCATTCAGTGTTTCTATCTCACATTTGGCCTTCCTATATCGAATTAGGAGACTTTTGTAGTCCTCCTCAGCCTTCTTCATTTTTCTCACAGCAGCTTTGGCCACCCTTGTGTACTCACCCGACTTCTCCAAGAGTGAGTTATAATTCTCTTGAAGATTTGCTATGCTTTCATCTTCTTCAGCATCTGATTCTTCAACAAGTCCTAGTGATTCATTATCACTATGTTCTCCAAGGTCTCGTACAAGCAAATTAAACTCATCTGAAGACTCAACATGAGCAATAGTCATAAAAGCCGAATAGTTCCCCTCTCCATCACAGCTCTCTTCAGATTCTGAGTCAGACGAATCCGAGTCACTCAAGGTCGTGGCATACACTTTACCTTTCGATTTCAGATAATTCGGACATTCCTTCTTAAAGTGTCCATGCCCGTTACATTCGAAACAAGTGACACCTTGTGTGGGTTGGGATTCTTTTCCATCTTTCTTTTTGAATTCCCTTTTCTCCCTTCCAGAACTTTGGAATTTTCTTTTATCATCAAATTTGTCATTATTTTTGAATTTCAAGAACTTTCTGAAATTTTTGACAAGGTATGCAACATCTTTGTCAACCACATCTTCTCCCGATGAGTCTTGATCTTCTACCTTCTCATTAATGGTCTTTAGAGCAAGAGATTTACTCTTCCGTTGATTGGGCAGCGACATCTCATAAGTCTGCAGAGAACTAACCAGCTCCTGTACTTTGATGTCATCAAGGTCCTTGCTCTCTTCAATTGTTGTCACTTTAGCACGAAAACTTTCCGGCAATGATCGAAGGATCTTCCTTACAATCTTTGAGTCCTCCGTTTTCTCCCCCAAGTTGAACTTACTGACCACCACCTCATTTAGCTTCCCATAGAAAGAGTCAAAAGACTCATCCTCACTCATTTTGAGCTCCTCAAACCGAGTGGTCAGCATTTGCAACTTGGTGTCTTTCACTTTCTTCGTGCCTTCATAGGTGGTTTCCAAAATCTCCCATGCTTCTTTGGCAACGGTAATATGAGAAATCCTGTGAAATTCATCTGGAGACACACCACAGAAAATAGCATTGAGTGCTTTACTGTTAGCATTAGATGCAGCAAGTGCTGCCTTATCCCATGTGGATTTGGCTGCCTCAAGTTTGGTCCAACCAATCTCAACAGCATCTCAAACGGATTCATCAATAGAACACAGAAAAGCTCTCATGCGAACCTTCCAAAAAGCATAATTACTACCATCAAAATATGGAGGTTCATTTAGGGATTGAAACCTATCCATCTCAAAAGGGAGTCAAGGATCACACAATGGTAATGGAACCAATAGCAGTGTACCCGCTCTGATACCAAATGAAAGTTCAAAAACGTGTACAAAACACCTTTGAACGTTTAGACCCCCAAATTACAACTTAACCAATACAAGCAATATGTCAAACAACTAGTGTGCGGAAACTTAACACATGCTATAATACGAAATTGGTTAAAGACTATCTAAGCCATAACAAAATAAAACCATAGCAAATAATAAAAAGGCAAAGATAGAGAGGAAGGAAGATGCAAACACAAAGACAACACGCGATGTGTTATCGAAGAGGAAACCGAAGTCCTCGGCGAAAAACCTCTCCGCCGCCCTCCAAGCGGTAAACAATCCACTAGAAAATACAGTTGGGATACAAGGACAGCAATAGACCCTCCAAGCCTAATCTACCCAGTGCACCTAAGCCCTCCAAGCTTCTTGCTCCAACGAGGTTGCGCCGAACCTTTTTCTTTTCTAGCTTCCCAGATTCCGCTACTAGACCGTAGCATCAACCAATGAAGATTGGTTCCTTCCTAACTGCTTCCCAGAAATCCAAACAACTGTCTCACAGTGATGATGATGGTGAGAACCAGGTTTGGTATAATGCCACTCAAAGATTTGACAATGGAGAGGAAGAGAGTAGAGGAATTTGAAGAGACTCTAAGGTATAGATTGTGGGTGAAACAATCTTGTTTTTCTTTAGGGTTTCTCTCTCAAAATTCTCTCTGGAAGCCCTCTTTCAATCGTGGGTAAAAGGGGTATTTATACTGGAGTGGGAGAGGAATGTGAAACGTCAGGTTTTACAAAACAGGGGTGGCTCGCGGCTTGACTAAGTCGCGAGATCCAGTCGCGAGTTAACCGTATGGCCAGTTGTCCTGTTTTGTTCTGTAGTGCTCCAGCTAGCATGACTGTTCATCTTCCAGCATGCTTGGTACGTGTGCTGCTTCTGGCGGCTTGCAGCCGCGAGTCACCCGCGAGTCCCAGCCGCGAGTCTCTGTTTTCTTGCACACTCTTGAGCAATCTTCACTCTATCTCACTCACTACCCTTACAACAAACCCACCTAAATACAGGGTTACTAAATGCTGAATTACAAGCAAATTTGGCACGGAATAAAGCCAATTAGATGGTTGAATAAATTCAACCTTACAGAGTCCTTATGGACTCGGAGTGGAGGCAATCGGAGAAAGTGTACTTCCACTCGGAGATTCATGAAGTCCTGGTTGCCCTCTTATCTCCCTCTGCCACAGCTCCTAAGTCTTCAGAGCAACCCCTGACTACTTAGGCTACTCTCACCCTCCCTAAGGCTGTAAAAGGACCCAGTCAAGCTGTTGATCAAAGCCAAAGGGTTGAAGGGGCAAAAGACAAAGGAAAGGACAAGGAGACTAAGCCCCCTGCTGAAGCTAAGGAGACTACTAAGGCCAAAACACAAGAGACTGAGGCTAGGAATAAAGAGATTGATCCCAAGGCTAAGGACGTCCCTCCCTCCAAGCCGAGCCAGAAGGAAGACCCCCCCAAGGCCAAGAAGTAGCTCTTTGGATTCATTCTGTAGTTTCTGTTGTTATTCCATTTGCTGTTTTTGTTTCTGCAATGACATTCTGTCATTGTATATAATGTACTTCCTTTTTGACTTAATGAAAATACCTTTTGTTCTATCGCTTGCACTTTTACTTTATGTGCTTTGAGGAGTGTTACTATTATAAATAGCATTGAACTGTTGCTACTTTATCTTTAATAAAAACTGGCAAAAATACACTGCTAACAATTTAAGCAATTTAACCAAGTACCAGTAATAGAGAAGTTTACCACATATTTGTATTATGAATTGACCCTTCTAAAATGGAGGCTAAATCTAATAAAGATAAGTAATATACATTGTAACAAATAAGAGGGAAGATATTTTTAATTCTTCCCAACACATAGATAAATAATTAAGGACTTTAACTTGCTCAACGCCAGATATTCAAGGAGTTGGATATAATCCTGAATTTGTTTTGACACTTAGACAAAACCAAATAGATGTTACAAAGTTAATTTTCCCTAAGTATATAATCCAAGGGATGACTAATGTTCTATTCAATAATTTATAAAGATGTAATAGAGTGTTAACTTCCCCAAAGCATCTAGTTTGAGGAGCCAGACATGACTAAGATTCTGTTTAATCACTTATAAAGATGTCATAGAGTATTAATTTCCCCAAAGCATCTAGTCCAACGAGTCAGGCATGACTAAGGTTCTGTTTAATCACTTATAAAGATGTCATAGAGTTTTAATTCCCTCAAAGCATCTGGTTTGAAGAGTCAGGCATGACTAAGATTCTATTAAAACACTTCTAAAGATGTCATAGAGTGTTAACTTCCCCAAAGTGTCTGGTCTGAGGAGCCAGGCATGACTAAGGTTCTATTTAAATACTTATATAAAAATGTCATAAAGTGTTAATTTCCCTAAAGCCTCGGGTTTGAAGATGCAAGCATGACTAAGGTTCTGTTTAATCACTTAGAAAGATGTCATAGAGAGTTAACTTCTCCAAAGCATCTGGTATGGGGAGCTTGGCATGACTAAGGTTATGTTTCATCACTTATAAAGATGTCATAGAGTGTTAATTTCCCCAAAGCATCTGGTCCGAGGAGTCAGGCATGACTAAAGTTCTATTTAATCACTTATAAAGATGTCATAGAGTGTTAATTTCCCCAAACCATCTTGTCCGAGGAGCCAGACATGACTAAGGTTCTGTTTAATCACTAATAAAGATGTCATAGAGTGTTAATTTCCCAAAATCATCTCGTCCGATGAGTCAGGCATGACTAAGATTTGGTTTAATCACTTATAAAGATGTCATAGAGTGTCAATTTCCCAAAAGTGTTTGGTCCGAGGAGCCAGACATGACTAAGGTTCTGTTTAATCACAAATAAAGATGTCATAGAATGTTAATTTTCCCAAAGCATTTGGTCCGAAGAGCTAGGCATGATTAAGACTCTAATTAAACACTTATAAAGAAGTCATAGAGTGTTAACTTCCCCAAAGCGTCTGGTCTGAGGAGCCAGGCAGGACTAAGATTCTGTTTAAACACTTATAAAATTTTTATGGAGTGTTAATTTTCGCAAAGCGTTTGGTCTGAGGAGCCAGGCATGACTAAGGTTCTGTTTAAACACAATTAAAAATGTTATAGAGTGTTAATTTCCCTAAATCGTTTGGTCTGAAGAGGCAGGCACGATTAAGGTTCTGTTTAATCACTTATAAAAATGTCATAGACTATTAATTTTCCAAAAACATCTGGTTTGAGGAGTTAGGCATGACTAAGGTTCTGTTTAATCACTTATAAAGATGTCATAGAGTGTTAATTTCCCCCAAAACATCTAGTCCGAGGAGTCAGGCATGACTAAGGTTCTGTTTAATCACTTATAAAGATGTTATAGATTGTTAATTTCCCCAAAGTATCTGGTCCGAGGAGCCAGGCATTACTAAGGTTCTATTTAATTACTTATAAAGATGTCGTAGAGTGTAAATTCCATTAAAGCATCTGGTCCAAAGAGCCAGGCATGACTAAAGTTCTATTAAAACACTTCTAAAATGTCATAGAGTGTTAACTTCCCCAAAGCATCTGGTCTGAGTGGCTAGGCATGACTAAGGTTCTGTTTAAACACTTATAAAAATGTTATAAAGTGTTAATTTTCCCAAAGCGTCTAGTCCGATGACGCAAGCTTGACAAAGGTTCTGTTTAATCACTTATAAAGATGTCATAGAGAGTTAATTTCACCAAAGCATCTGGTGTGAGAAGCCTGGCATGACTAAGGTTCTGTTTAATCACTTATAAAGATGTCATAGAGTGTTAATTTCCCTAAAGCATCTGGTCCGAGGAGTCAAGCATGACGAAGGTTATGTTTAATCACTTATAAAGATGTCATAGAGTGTTAATTTCCCCAAAGCATATGGTCCGAGGAGCCAGACATGACTAAGGTTCAGTTTAATCACTTATAAAGATGTCATAGAGTATTAATTTCCCCAAAGCATCTCGTCCGATGAGTCCGCCATGACTAAGGTTCGGTTTAATCACTTATAAAGATGTCATAGAGTGTTAATTTCCCTGAAGTGTCTGGTCCGAGGAGCCAGGCATGACTAAAGTTCTGTTTAATCACTAATAAATATGTCATAGAGTGTTAATTTCCACAATGCATCTAGTCCAAAGAGCCAGGCATGATTAAGGTTCTAATTAAACACTTATAAAGAAGTCAGAGTGTTAACTTCCCCAAAGCGTCTGGTCTGAGGAGCCAGGCATGACTAAGATTCTATTTAAACACTTATAAAAATTTTATAGAGTGTTAATTTCTGCAAAGTGTTTGGTCTGAGGAGCCAGACATGTTTAAGATTCTGTTTAAACACTTATAAAAATGTTATAGAGTGTTAATTTCCCTAAAGCGTCTGGTCCGAAGAGGCAAGCATGACTAAGGTTCTGTTTAATCGCTTATAAAAATGTCATAGATTGTTAATTTTCCAAAAGCATCTGGTTTGAGGAGTTAGGCATGACTAAGGTTCTGTTTAATCACTTATAAAGATGTCATAGAGTGTTAATTTCCCCCAAAACATCTGGTCTGAGGAGTTAGGCATGACAAAGGTTCTGTTTAATCACTTATAAAAATATCATAGAGTTTTAATTTCCCAAAAGCATCTGGTCCGAGGAGCCAAGCACGACTTCGGTTCTGTTCAATCACTTATAAAGATGTCATAGAGTGTTAATTTCCTCAAAGCATCTGGTCCGACGAGTCAGGCATGACTAAGGATCTGTTTAATCAGTTATAAAGATGTTATAGTGTGTTAATTTACCCTAACCATCTGGTCCGACGAGCCAGGCATGACTAAGGTTCTGTTTAATCACTTATAAAGATGTCATAGAGTGTTAATTTACCTAAAGTGTTTAGTTTGAGGAGCTAGGTGAAAGCTCGAAATGTGTGAAACCACAAGAGCTTATTTAGACCCCCCTAATTCGAATTACGGCTTGGTTGATTTTACACTAACTTAATACTAAGTGCGGAATAGTGTAAATGCAAACAAATAAGCAAGAGAGTTACTCTAATTCATATTTAAAACAACACAGCAGTAAAATGAAATGAACAAGAGTAGGGAAGAGAGATGCAAACACAGATAACACCGAGACGTGTTATCGAAGAGGAAACCGAAGAACTCGGCGAAAAACCTCTCCGCCGCCCTCCAAGCGGTAATCGATCCACTAGACAATTAGTTGGGATACATGGGTAAGCAAGAGACCCTCCAAGCCTAATCTACCCTCTGTACCTAAGCCCTCCAAGCTCCTACTCCAACAAGGCTTTTCGGAACCGTGTCTTGTCTTGCTCTCCGGATCCCGCAATAAGCTACATGTTACATCTGCCATATTTGGCTTTTTCCAATGTTTCCTAGCAGTACCAAAACCTCACTGGACACTCTCAAAAGGTGTGGTAAGTGTTTGGGCTTTTTACCTCTTAATGGTATGGAAATGGAGAGGTAGGAGATGAGGAAATTCCACAAAAAAATGTGTAGAGAAGATGAACAATTTCTAACTCTCAAGTGTTTTAGCTAGGGTTTTCTCTCTGAAGCTCTCTTTTACATTTGTGGGTAATGTGGGTATAGATAGTGTAGGCACAAAAAGTTGGTATCAGACTGGACAGGCTGGCAGAACAAAATGTCTTGCGGGTGTCTCGCGGGAAGGCCTTACCCGTGAGATACTCGCGAGACAGAACTGTCTCCATCTGGCCTGACTCTTCGCATTCCAGTCATGTGCAAGGCACATGCTTCCTTTCGCGGGATGCTTAGTTGCGATATACCCGCGAAAACTCTTCAGTCTTCAATAGCTTGAGTCTTCACACTCTCTCTCACTATCACACAACCCTTACAATAAATTCCCACAACAAATACATGGTACAAAAGATTGAATAAAATTACAATTAAATTTGGCACGGAATAAAAGCCAACAAAATATATATTTGTAAATCACAACTTTACAATCTCCCCCTTTGGCTATTCTGTGACAAAACCCCCAACAACAGACTCTAGACTTAAACGTGAGTTTGGGAACAATGGCAAAACTCACTCACACCTAATCTAGAAACTGTGAAGCACTTGCAGTTTATACTTGTAACCTGAAACACTCGCACATAAACAAAATTTTCATTAAGCTTATGACAAGTTGAACACAAGGTATGAACAAGAGCAAGCATAGTGTGATCAAGTATGTAAACAATAGATATCATGCAAACAAACACTTGATCAAATAAGGGCAGTCATTAAAGAATGACTCCAATGAACATATAACAAGTAAATGTTCATCCGAACATGTACAACGAAGCAATCACTTATGATTACTTGCATGTCCAATCACACAACCAATAGAAAATACACGGAGTATATGCATCTAGGAACAATCCTACTAAGGGCACAAGAGTGAAGTACTCAAGACATATTAGCAATATCTAGAAGTACACAGAAAATGCTACACAAGCATTGAGAAAGTCACAAACACAATATACTGAATAAACACTAAAATTAACTAAAATAACATGTGTTGAGGTTTTAAAACAAAAGTAGTAAAAGCGTAAACATAAACTAGTAGTTGTAGAAGCTAAATATAAAAACAAGTAAACTAAACATTAGTTACTGTCTTCTTCTCCCCCTATCACTACACTCCCCTTAACAACGACACCTTCTCCCCCTTTTTGTCACGGGATAGCTAGTCTTCATGTTCCTCTAGCTTCCTCTGAATTTGGTCCAGTTGAGTCTGAAGAGATGTGAACTTGGTGTCAAAACGATTTTGTTAGGAGTACATGATGGTAGCTAGTCTAGATATCTTGGTAGTAATCTCTTGAAGAGTATCCAAGATGCTGTTTAGCCGTTCATCATAAACATGTGATGTAGAACTTGAGCTTCCCTGAGTAGCAGGAATTTCTTGCTTGGGATTCTTTTTGGTGTGACTTATGCTTGCATGGAGAGTGCGAATAGAAATTGGACTTGGCCTTGGATAGGGGTGCTCATTTTTTGAGGGGTAAACACCTTTAAGCTTCAAAATCCGTGGGATAAGGCGACAGAAAGGAATGCAATTCCTTGAGGCAGTTTGGTCAACTGTTTTTGCCAGAATGTGGAAGATATGAGAACACACATCAATCTCGACATCAGAGATTAAATCATGCAAGAATAGTGCTCGACCGAGATTCATGAACCCAGTGCTTGACAGAGGGTAGAGGTTGCTACACATGATTGTTGTAAGTAGTCTTAGTTTAGGAGAAAGAGATGCCACACTTATTGACTTCCCATTGGAGGAAAATTCCAGATTATTTCCTAAGGCTTCTCTAAGAATCTCTTCATCCGGATTTAGCTCATTATATATTAGCGGTATGGGGAGTATTGGCCGGTTGATGTGTAGGATTTCCGCCAAGTAAATCGGTGACACTGAGAAACTTTTTCCTCTAACCCAACATTTGATCTCCTCGCCATCAACAGTGGCATTGGCATAAAAATCTCTCACCATGTTCTCATAAGCATCCTCAAGAGTTGATAGAAGAAAGTTCCAATCCTTTGTGGCAAACCATATGGGAATATTGGTGTCACGTAGAGATAGCTGGTCAACAGCTCTTTCAACCAACAGTGGAGCTTCCACAAAGTACTTCTTAAAGTTTTGAGATGCAGCATAAGATCTGAAATAGTTCTGATAAAAAATTCCTATTGATGATCGAGTCCTCTTTGGCTTTGGAGAGAGATTATCAACATCAATCACATGCTCGTTTCCTTTGTTGCTACCTCCTTTCACAGCTGAGCTTTTAAATGGAGACATCTGCACAAATGAACATAGAACAGAAACGAAACAAGTGCAACAACACCAAAAAAAAAAAAAAAAAAAAAAAAAAAAAAAAAAAAAAAAACAGAGCACAAAAACTTGATTAGATTCAAGTTGGTTCAAAACAAACTTGACAACAACTCAAAACATACGTAAAACAGAGCACACAGACTAAAACAACAAGTTAAAGATGATAAGCCATGTAAACAGACTCCTAATGCATGAGTGAAGTGAGTATAACAGTGTGTGCAGATGTGTGCATGTGCTGATGCATAAGATGTGCCTAAAGTGTGCACAATATGTGCAAGGCATGGTTTTTGAGAACAAAGCTAGTTAAACACATCCAAAACATATGAAACAGGTTCAATCAACGTAAACTCAAGTAAAGGAACTCATTTGATTCCAATACAACCAAAGAATGTCACTTGGACATTCTGTCAAACACCTAACATGCAATAGTTTATAAACACCATGAAAAATGCATGAACATGATGAAACATGTCTCAATACAAGTTCAAATTGCCACATGGGGCCAGCACAGATACACAAACATCAAATGGGACTAAGCCCAAATAATATTTTGGAAAAAATTTCACTAAAATCAAGAACCTCAACCCATTTTCGAAAAATCCCCAATTTTGAGAACCTTAACTAATTTTCTGCATAATCTATGAAAAACAAAGGGAAAAATGTTTTAGAAAACATACCTTGAAGTTAAAATCGCAAAAAACAAGCTTGGAATTGATGGGAGAGAAAATTGATTTTAGGTTGAGACAGGTTCAAGAGAGGCAATGCGAGCGAAGGTATGAGTTTTGAAAAGATGTCATATTTGCTACATAAAAACTGAAAACATGCATTTTTCGTGGGTTAGGCAGTAGCAACTTAGTCGCGAAACAGTCGCGAAAAGAGCCACTAAAACACAAATGCTTTCGCGAGAAGCTGTTAGTTGCGAATTAGGCGCAATATAGTCACAAAAGTTTCTGAGTGATTTTGAGAAAAATTCAGTTTTTGCCTAAATACCATTTCGCGAGAAGAGGTTAGTCGCGAAATACTCGCGAGGCAGTAGCGAGAGTTTCTGTATGAAAAATATAACTTTTGATTTCCCTCAAGCACCTTTCGCGGGAAGCTCTAAGTCGTGAGCTTCTCGCTAAACAGCCTCTGAACCAGTTTTTGATGAAAAACACAAAATTGCATTTTGAACAAAAACTAAAAGCACGAAAGTATAAAATCACTTTCAAAAACAAATAAAATACTCAAAAATATTTTTGGGTTTGATCAAGTACTTGACCATACATATCACATTTGAACATGTACAATCACACAAATGAGATAAACATTCATTGAATCAAAGTATTGTGTGTTGTTGGTGAGTATCAAGTGTGAAATAGTCCTTAGACCAGAGTGAAGCTTCAATGATCAATTCAGTCAAATCATACACAACTAGTACTAAGTCTAGTGATCAATCTCAATTATAGAAATGCACATATATGACCTCCCACAAATTGATTACACAACTTAGAAGCTTTCCATTTGGCTTCTGCATAAATCATGACATTTGATCCTTTTTGGATAAATACATCTCTTTCTGAGATCGGTGCTTGAAATTTTTGATATTTCAACATTGAGAATTAGCCTTTGGCTTTTTGAGCACCAAACATTTCAATACAAAAGTCGCTTTCCCTTTTTCCTAGTCAAATACTAGTATGTGCGACAGGCTTTTGTAGCTCAAAATCTCTTTTTCACTTTGAGATTTACATTTGGAGAGCTCAATTGCAAAAGCATAAAAAATAATGTGGGAAGAGATATAGGCACAAGTCTATGCAAGTATCAAGACCATTAAGACAATTGACCAATCATTCATGACAAGCTTGAAAATCTATTTACAACAATCACACATAGTTTTCAAGATTTCTTCCACACAGATAGATGTGCATATAGAAACAAGCTAAGCTCGAAAATTCACTACGCCATTAGTACGAAGGTACTGGGCCAAACTCACATGTGATATATACAAAGACAAGTGATCAACTTTTTGAAGATTTTTCAATTTTTATGGGTTTTTGAATTTTGAACACACTAAAAAACAGAGCAAGAAAAGTAAGATCAACAGAAAAAAATGTAAACAAAAAAAAATGCTAATATCAAAGCAAGTGAGACCTAAGCACTGGATGAGCAACATGAGCAGAATAGGTTCACAGAAGTGATAGAGTTCAAGGAATGATACCGACACCAATGGTCTTACGCAAGGACTCAAACCTTGGACCATCGAGAGGTTTGGTAAATATGTCTGCCTTCTGGTTATTAGTGTTGATGAACTCCAAATACACAGTCTTTTCCTCCACCAAATCTCGAATGAAATGGTACTGGATCTCGATATGCTTTGATTTTGAGTGTTGGACTGGATTTTTGGACAAATTTATGCACTCGTGTTGTCACAGAACACACACATAGTGTCTTGAGTGATTCCATAATCATGTAGAAGGTTCTTTATCCACAATAATTGTGCACAACAACTTGCCACTGCAATGTACTCAGCTTCAGCCGTTGATAGAGAAACTGGATTTTGCTTTTTGCTTGTCCATGACACTAAATTATTTCCAAGATAGAAGCAACCACCTGAAGTGCTTTTCCTATCATCAATGCATCCGGCCTAGTCAGCATCAGAATATCCAGCTAGGCACTCATTCGAGTCTCTTGAATACCAAATTCCGTAATTAGATGTGCCATTTATGTAGCAGATAATTCGTTTGACTGCCATTAAGTGAGACTCTTTGGGTGCTGCCTGAAAACGAGCACATACTCCTACACTGAAAGCAATGTCCAGTCTGCTAGCAGTGAGATAGAGAAGACTACCAATCATGCTTCGATAAAGTGTTGGATCCACTTCTACACCTGTTGCATCACGACTTAGTTTTGTTGAAGAACTCATGGGAGTGGAAGTGTGTTTCTTAGAGTCTAGGCCGAATCTTTTTACCAGATTTTTGGCATATTTTTCTTGAGAAATAAATATCCCATCTTCCCGTTGTTTCACTTGAAGCCCTAGGAAGTAGTTTAGCTCTCCCACTATGCTCATCTCAAACTCCCTTTTCATTTCTTCGGAGAATTCATGAGCTAGGTGACCTATTGTGGATCTGAATACAATGTCATCCATATAAACTTGTGCAACAAGGAGAGATTTCTCATCTCTTTTGACTAACAAAGTTCGATCGGCTTGACCTCTCTTGAAACCATGATCCAGAAGGTATGTGGTGAGGCGATCATACCAAGCTCTTGGTGCTTGTTTCAGCCCATATAATGCCTTCTTCAGTGTTAACACATGATCCGGAAAGTGAGGATCTTGAAACCCTTTTGGTTGCTCAACAAACATTTCTTCGTTTAAAAACCCGTTCAAGAAAGCACTCTTTACGTCCATTTGATATAACTTGAAGTTCATAATGCATGCTATGGAAAGGAGAATACGGATTGACTCTAGTCTTGCAACTGGAGCAAAAGATTCATCAAAGTCTATGCCTTCAACTTGCGTATATCCTTGAGCCACCAATCTAGACTTGTTTCGGACAATTTCACCATCTTCATCAATCTTGTTCTCGAAGATCCACTTGGTGCCGATTACATGTGTATCCTTGGGCCTTGGTACCAACTCCCATACATCATTTCTAACAAATTGATGCAACACTTGGTGCATGGATTCTACCTAATTCTCATCCTTCAAAGCTTCCTCCACTTTCTTTAGTTCAAATTGAGTAAGATAGCAGTTGTATGTCACATGATTCACACTGTAGGCAGGTCCTTTTCTTAACCGAATTCCATCATCTAAATCACCAATGATATTACTTGAGGGATGATTGAGAATTACCCTTGACGATGGTCTTTTAGAGGTGGAAGGTTCCTCATCACGAGCGATTGGAGGTTGAACTTCAGGAGGGATGAGTGGACTAGACGGTCCTTGAGTTGATCTGGTCTCCCTTCTTGATATAGGAGGTGTAAACTCCTTGTCCGGTGATTCTTTCTCAGCATCCTCACCTTGAGACATGTTGTCATCACCTTCATTTTTCTTAAGATTCGGTTCATCACCATCACCATCAATATCCTTTTCAGAGATAGTGTCATTGATGACAACATTTATTGATTCCATCATCGTCTTAGTGCGCTTATTGTACACTCTATATGCTTGACTATTTGTTGAGTACCCTAGGAAAATCCCTTCATCACTCTTAGCATCAAATTTTCTAGGATTCTCCCTATCATTGAGAATGTAACACTTGCTTCCAAATACTCGAAAGTATTTCACCTTCGACTTCTTTTCTTTCCAAATTTCATATGATCGAGGTCTTCTTTGTTCCTGCCTGAAAGTAAATCCTATTTTCAATGTGACACGAAGTATTCACTGCTTCAACCCAAAACTTTTGTGGAATGTTTTTGTTTAGTAACATTACACTTGCCATTTCTTGAATCACCCGATTCTTTCTTTCAACCACTCCATTCTGTTGTCGAGTTTTCGGAGTTGAAAATTCCCTCTTGATGCCGTGTTCATTGCAGAATGCTTCAAACTTTGCATTTTCAAATTCCTTCCCATGATCACTTCTGATTTTAAGTATGGGAACTCCCTTCTCATTCTGCAGCCTTTTGCATAGCCTTTCCATCTTGTCATATGCTTCCGACTTCGCTCTAAGAAATTCCACCCAAGAAAATCTTGAGAAATCCTCAACAACCACCATAATATAGCATTTTCCACCCATGCTTTCTGTCCTTGTTGGACCCATTAAATCCACATGTAATAACTCCAAAGGGCGAGAAGTAGCAACTGTAAGGTTGAATTTATTCAACCATCTAATTGGCTTTATTTCGTGCCAAATTTGCTTGTAATTCAGCATTTAGTAACCCTGTATTTAGGTGGGTTTGTTGTAAGGGTAGTGAGTGAGATAGAGTGAAGTTTGCTCAAGAGTGTGCAAGAAAACAGAGACTCGCGGCTGGGACTCGCGGGTGGACTCGCGGCTGCAAGCCGCCAGAAGCTGCACACGTGCCAAGCATGCTGGAAGATGAACAGTCATGCTAGCTGGAGCACTACAGGACAAAACAGGACAACTGGCCATACGGTTAACTCGCGACTGGATCTCACGACTTGGTCAAGCTGCGAGGTCAAGCAGCGAGCCACCCCTGTTTTGTAAAACCTGACGTTTCACATTCCTCTCCCACTCCAGTATAAATACCCCTTTAACCCACGATTGAAAGAGAGCTTCCAGAGAGAATTTTGAGAGAGAAACCCTAAAGAAAAACTAGATTGCTTCACCCACAATCTCTACCTTAGAGTCTCTTTAAATTCCTCAACTCTCTTCCTCTCCATTGTCAAATCCTTGAGAGGCATTATACCAAACCTGGTTCTCACCATCATCTTCACTGTGAGACAGTTGTTTGGATTTCTAGGAAGCAGTTAGGAATGAACCAATCTTCATTGGTTGATGCTACGGTCTAGTAGTCGAATCCGGGAAGCTAGAAAAGAAAAAGGTTCGGCGCAACCTCGTTGGAGCAAGAAGCTTGGAGGGCTTAGGTGCACTGGGTAGATTAGGCTTGGAGGGTCTATTGCTATCCTTGTATCCCAACTGCATTTTCTAGTGGATTATTGACCGCTTGGAGGGCGGCGGAGAGGTTTTACGCCGAGGGCTTCGGTTTCCTCTTCGATAACACATCACGTGTTGTCTTTGTGTTTGCATCTTCCTTCCTCTCTATCTTTGCCTTTTATTTATCTGCTGTGGATTTTATTTTGTTATGGCTTAGATAGTTTATAACCAATTTCATATTATAGCATGTGTTAAGTTTCCGCACACTAGTTGTTTGACATATTGCTTGAGTTGGTTAAGTTGTATTTTGGGGGTCTAAACGTTCAAAGGTGTTTTGTACACGTTTTTGAACTTTCAGCAACCACATTTACTTTCGGATGGCTTGACTTTGTTTGTTTTCCCAATTGACATGGACCACAAAAGTTCTTCTCAATTTTTCCAAACTTTGGTAAACCAATCACAGCTTCAAGTTTTGAGACTTTTGCCACTTGTTTATAATTAGCATGTCCAAGTCTTTGATGCCACAACTCCAAAAGATTCACTTAAGCACTTCGACATGCTATGCTTGGTTTGGGAATGACCCCATAACAATTGTCAGTGGTCCTAAGTCCCTTCAAAACCTGAACTCCTTCTTCATTTAGAATTAGACATCCTTTCTTTGAGAATTGGACTAAGAAGTCTTCATCACAAATCTGAGTGATACTCAACAAGTTCACTTTCAATCCCTTAATGTATAGCACATCAATTAACAAAGGCAATCCTGGAATACCCACGGTTCCCTTTCTAAGAACTTATGAGTGACTACCATCTCCAAATGTCACAAAGCCATCTTCCTTCTCTTTAAGAGTGTAAGGTTGAACTTATTCAACCATCTAATTGGCTTTATTCCATGCCAAATTTGCTTGTAATTCAGCATTTAGTAACCCTGTATTTAGGTGGGTTTGTTGTAAGGGTAGTGAGTGAGATAGAGTGAAGATTGCTCAAGAGTGTGCAAGAAAACAGAGACTCGCGGCTGGGACTCGCGGGTGACTTGCGGCTGCAAGCCGCTAGAAGCAGCACACGTGCCAAGCATGCTGGAAGATGAACAGTCATGCTAGCTGGAGCACTACAGGACAAAACAGGACAACTGGCCATACGGTTAACTCGCAACTGGATCTCGCGACTTGGTCAAGCCGCGAGGTCAAGCCGCGAGCCACCCCTGTTTTGTAAAACCTGATGTCTCACATTCCTCTCCCACTCCAGTATAAATACCCCTTTTACCCACGATTGAAAGAGAGCTTCCAGAGAGAATTTTGAGAGAGAAACCCTAAAGAAAAACAAGATTGTTTCACCCACAATCTATACCTTAGAGTCTCTTCAAATTCCCCTACTCTCTTCCTCTCCATTGTCAAATCCTTGAGAGGCATTATACCAAACCTGGTTCTCACCATCATCTTCACTGTGAGACAGTTGTTTGGATTTCTGGGAAGCAGTTAGGAAGGAACCAATCTTCATTGGTTGATGCTATGGTCTAGTAGCGGAATCCGGGAAGCTAGAAAAGAAAAAGGTTCGGCGCAACCTCGTTGGAGCAAGAAGCTTGGAGGGCTTAGGTGCACTAGGTAGATTAGGCTTGGAGGGTCTATTGTTGTCCTTGTATCCCAACTGTATTTTCTAGTGGATTGATTACCGCTTGGAGGCCGGCGGAGAGGTTTTTCGCCGAGGACTTCGGTTTCCTCTTCGATAACACATCGCGTGTTGTCTTTGTGTTTGCATCTTCCTTCCTCTCTATCTTTGCCTTTATATTATCTGCTGTGGTTTTATTTTATTATGGCTTAGATAGTTTTTAACCAATTTCATATTATAGCATGTGTTAAGTTTCCGCACACTAGTTGTTTGACATATTGCTTGTATTGGTTAAGTTGTAATTTGGGGGTCTAAACGTTCAAAGGTGTTTTGTACACATTTTTGAACTTTCAATTGGTATCAGAGCGGGTACACTGCTATTGGTTTCATTACCATTGTGTGATCCTTGACTCCCTTTTGAGATGGATAGGTCTCAATCCCTAAATGCACCTCCATATTTTGATGGTAGTAATTATGCTTTTTGGAAGGTTCGCATGAGAGCTTTTCTGTGTTCTATTGATGAATCCGTTTGGGATGCTGTTAAGATTGGTTGGACAAAACCTGAGGCAGCCAAATCCACATGGGATAAGGCAACACTTGCTGCATCTAATGCTAACAGTAAAGCACTCAATGCTATTTTCTGTGGTGTGTCTCCAGATGAATTTCACAGGATTTCTCACATTACCATTGCCAAAGAAGCATGGGAGATTCTGGAAACCACTTATGAAGGCACGAAGAAAGTGAAAGACACCAAGTTACAAATGCTGACCACTCGGTTTGAGGAGCTCAAAATGAGTGAGGATGAGTCTTTTGACTCTTTCTATGGAAAGCTAAATGAGGTGGTTGTCAGTAAGTTCAACTTGGGGGAGAAAATGGAGGACTCAAAGATTGTAAGGAAGATCCTTCGATCATTGCCAGAAAGTTTTCGTGCTAAAGTGACAGCAATTGAAGAGAGCAAGGACCTTGATGACATCAAAGTACAGGAGCTGGTTGGTTCTCTGCAGACTTATGAGATGTCGCTGCCCAATCAACAGAAGAGTAAATCCCTTGCTCTAAAGACCATTAATGAGAAGGTGGAAGATCAAGACTCATCGGGAGAAGATGTGGTTGACAAAGATGTAGCTTACCTTGTCAAAAATTTCAGAAAGTTCTTGAAATTCAAAAATAATGGCAAATTTGATGATAAAAGAAAATTCCAAAGTTCTGGAAGGGAGAAGAGGGATTTCAAAAAGAAAGATGGAAAAGAATCCCAACCCACACAAGGTGTCACTTGTTTCGAATGTAACGGGCATGAACACTTTAAGAAGGAATGTCCGAATTATTTGAAATCGAAAGGCAAAGTGTATGCCACGACCTTGAATGACTCAGATTCGTCTGACTCAGAATCTGAAGAGAGCTGTGATGGAGAGGGGAACTATTCAGCTTTTATGACTATTGCTCATGTTGAGTCTTCGGATGAGTTGAATCTGCTTGTACGAGACCTTGGAGAACATAGTGATGATGAATCACTAGGAATTGTTGAAGAATCAGATGCTGAAGAAGATGAAAGCACAGCAAATCTTCAAGAGAATTATAACTCACTCTTGGAGAAGTCGGGTGAGTACACAAGGGTGGCCAAGGCTGCTATGAGAAAAATGAAGAAGGCTGAGGAGGACTACAAAAGTCTCCTAATTCGATATAGGGAGGCCAAATGTGAGATAGAAACTCTGAATGGTGAGTTGTCCGAAGCTTACACAAAACTGAGATTTCTTGAGAATGAGGTTGTGCAAGCAAATGCTAAAATAGAGAGGGTCACCACCAAGAAGCTAGATGATGTTATATCATCTCAAAAGAGTTTTTCAGACAAATCCGGATTGGGATATACCGGAGGAAGTAGTTCATCTGGAAATGTCACTAAAGAAGTGAAGTTTGTAAAGGCCAAAGATCCAGTTGTAGCTGACCTTACTGGTGAGAAGCTCGAGGTGGAGGAGAAGAAGAATGTGGTGAACCAACGGATGCTGAATCCCCGTAATCAGTCTGTGGGCAGGTCTGAATCTCGTGCCAAGTCACGTCCACGACCACAAAGAGGTCCTAAAGGAACTTATGTGTGCCATTATTGCGGAGTTCAAGGGCATACTCGACCAAATTGCAAAAAGCTGAGAGCAAAGAACAGTGCAACTCCTCAAAGGTCAGGAGGACCCAGAAATGATAGGAGAATTTGGGCAGGTGATCAATCTAGAGATCAAAATGGAGATCCCGGAATGATGAACGTGATGAAGATGATTGGTGCATTCACGAACTTCCTGGAAAGCTTCTCACGAAGGTTTGAAAGCCCTAACTCCCGTACCCAATCCTATAAGGAAATCACCCCAAACGCAAGTGACGTGTGGGTGAAAAAGGGTACTCATGCATAAGCATTACAACATGTCCATGCATTAATACTTCCTATGCTTTGCGACAATGTTTGTTTGGTTTGCTTGCTGTTTTTGATGTTGGTTGTTTGCTTGTCTTCTTGTGAATATTTTTAATTTTGTTTTATCAATCTTTTTGTTTCTTGTGTCAAAAATCCAAAAATCACATAAAAATTAGAAAATCAAAAAGCTTGATTGACTTTGTTGAGTTTTGTCTCAAAACTTGTTTTGCCTTGTACCTTTGTGCATTTTCGAGCATTGCTTGTTTTCATGCACTTATATCA
Organism: Quercus robur; assembly: GCF_932294415.1. Taxonomy (NCBI): domain Eukaryota; kingdom Viridiplantae; phylum Streptophyta; class Magnoliopsida; order Fagales; family Fagaceae; genus Quercus; species Quercus robur. The sequence goes on from NC_065544.1 coordinate 32,452,731, forward strand.
CTATGGGAAAAATCTTGAAATCTATGTGATTGTTGTAAATAGATCTTCAAACTTGTCATGAATGATTAGTGAATGGTTATGTTGATCTTGAGACATGCATAGACTTGTGTCTATATATCTTCCCACTTTTTATTTTTGTTTTGCTAAAAAGAGCTCACCAAATGTAAATCTCCAAATGAAAAGAGATATTGAGCTGCAAAAGCCTGTCGCACATTCTAGTATTTGACTAGGAAAAAGGGTAAGCGACCTTATATTAAAGTGATTGTCTATTCAAAAAGCCAAAGGCTTGTTCATTAAAGTGAAATGTCAAATATCACTCTCACAATGAGAGGTGATTGCCTCAAAAAGATCAAATGTTATGATTGAAAGTGGAGTCAAATGATAAGCTCCAAGTTATGTTATCAAGTTGTGTGGGAGGTCATATATACATATTTCTATAATTGAGATGGGTCACATGATCTAGTGCTAATTGTGTATGCCTTGGTTGAATTGATCATTGAAACTTCACATTAGACAAAGGACTATCTCATTGTTGATATCCACACACAACATACAAGTTTATGTTCAATAAATGCCATATTCATTTGTGTGATTGTACTTGATGAAATGTGTTTTCACATGCTCAATCTTTGTTAATTCAAGCACAAAAAGATTTTTGAGTGTTTTAGGTGTTTTTGGAAAGTATTTTGTTTTAAAAATCTAAAAATTTCAAAAATCCAGTTTTGCCCTGTTTTGGCGGCTCAGTCGCGGGTATGTCAAGTCGCGAGCCTCAGTCGCATCTTCGCTGGTCATTTTTGGCGACTTGTTCACGAGTGGAAGGTCCAGTCGCGAGGTTCACTCAGAGATTTTCGCGGCTCAGCTCACGGCTCACTCGCGGGTAGACCTTCCAGTCGCGAAAAACACTTAGAAAAATTTTTCAAAATTTTGTTCTTGAGTGCTTTGGCGGCTTGAGCTGGCGACTGTGTGGCGACTTAATCAAGTCGCGAAAAACGCGTGTTTTGCAGAAACAGGAGCAGTTTTTAAACCTCTTTTCAGTTTTCCCTCGAACTTTTGGAACTGTTCATCTTCTCTCTAAACTATCTTCTTTCCAAACACTTCGTGAATCCATTTTCAAACCTCATTGGTGCTTCATTTCTTATCCAAATCATCAAGAAAAGGTATGGGTTTTGTTTTCTTAATCTCATTTTCTTTTTCCTGCATATTTTTGTTACCGTTTGGACTGTTAGTATGTTCGAAATACTTCTCTCTTTGTGTAATGGGTATGGAGTGTCGCGTTTGATATTGTTCTCTCTTGTTTTCATGCTAAGCGGTCACAATGTGTTTTTCATTGTTCTGATTTTTGCCTATTATTGAGTCTGAAAATCTTTTCTTAAATGGGTTTGGAGTCTATTTGACTTACTCATTTCACTTGCTTAAGTATTGATGTTGGTGTTTGGTATTGGTTACTGAGTTTTTATGATAACATAATGTATGTCTCTAAACCATGTGCTCTAGAGTGGTTGATTGGTTTCTTCATGTTGAAAAATTTTTCCTTGTTCATATCTCTGATGGAGTGATTTATGTTATCTGCTCTTATTGTTCGAATGCTGTATCTGTTTGCATATCATGGTCATGATAACCTGTCTCATTGACAGTTTTGTCAGTTGTGTTGTCTATCTATGTCTTGGTGCACTATCACCATTTTGCTGCACCTGTTATTTTGTGCTTCTTTGTATTGTTGGAAGTTTGGTTGGGTCTGCACTATCCTCAGTTTGTGTTTATATATTGAAATTTTGTTTACACTGAATCTTGTTGACAATTATCTTGTGTGGTATTGTTGTTTGGTTCTTTGTTGTGGGCCTGTTCTCTTGCAGATGTCTCGTCGATCTTCCAGGGGTAAAGACATTGTTGCTGACGAACCAGCAACACCAGTTGCTAAAAGGACTCGTCTATCATCTCAGGCATCTCAAGATCCCAATGAGGATAGGTTCAGACTTCCGCTTAACTCACACGCCTACTCAAATGTGTTTGACAAATCAACCACTATAGTGGAACGGGTGGTAGAGTTCAACACTTTAGGGACCACTTTCATCCCTCGAATCTTTGAGAAACGAGATTGGGCAAACTTGTTCGGGAACTTTGATGACCCAATGGATGAGCTGGTCAAAGAATGCTTCTCCAATGCAACTGATCTTGGACGTCAACTCATTTTCTGGGTCAGAGGAACAGAGTTTAGTGTTACCCCAGACTCCATCGCAGATCTTCTCAGCATCACCAGACCTCAGAATGTGAATTTAACTCCTTATGATGAACGAAATCCAGAAGTTGGAGAAATTTTACAAATCCTAGGACACGATCATAAAGTATCCAGTGCAGGAACATCCATCAGCACCGCAAAGTTTGCACTTGAGCTGACCACACTGAAGTTGATCATGTTCACCAATCTCTACCCACTGTCCAACACTACATTCATCAATCTTGGGAGAGCTCTATTTCTTTGTGACCTTATTACAGGAGCCCCCATTGATATATGTGCTCACATCTACTACACCTTGAGGAAGACCGCGTGTCGATCTGTAGCTCGAGGAATTATTCCATTTTGTAGTCTCATCATGAAGCTCATTCTTCGTGCAGGCATTATTCCTCCTACAGATGGAAAAATGTTGACTCGTCAACGTCCCATTTCCTTGTTCACTCTTCAAGCTAGCAGAAGTCACTCCTCTAAATCACCAAGAAATGCTCACATCTCTCCGGTTACTCCATCTGCCCCTGACTCAGAGACACCTGCACATACCACATCTACATCACGTGCTATTCCTGAAGCTTCACCGGCTAGTATTCCGCAAGCACAGACTGCTCCTCATACTGATAGAGTCGGTAGTGTACTTGAGCATATTCAGAAACGCGTTGATGAGCTTGTGGCACTTCTCTACTCCACAAACAACCATGTCCAAATGCGCCTCGAGACTATGGAGAATCAGCTAGATGAGATTCAACGAAAGTTGGACGAGAGTCTTTAGCTATTCGTGATAAAAAGGGGGAGAGCATTCAGTAAGGGGGAGAAAAGTTCAAAGGGAAGTGTGCATAGTGATAGGGGGAGTACACACATACTTTTGTCATACTTTTGTTTTTAGTCTTATCCTCTAAACTTATGGTTTTAGGTTTATGTTTGTTGGGTAATTTTAGTGTTTTTATGGTTTTGATACACTGTGTTTTGGTGTATAGCTGTTCCTAACTCTTTACTTATACTCTTGGTTTAATCTTTAATATATTTTGATAATGTTATTCAGGATGTTTTTGTGTTTGTACCCATGTGCTATTGTAAGCTTTTAGGGTTAATGTTTTATGCATAGTTTGTAGGCTTTATGGTATGTACCTTGCTTAATGCAGCCTTTATGCTATGTTGAAATCAGTACTTTAATCTAAATGTTCTGCATTTTGGTTTATGTACAGTCACTCTTGTGCCCTTGTAGGATTGTTCCTAGATGCATATGCCTTGTGTGTTATGCATTGGTTGAGTGTTGAGCATACAAGTGTCTTGCCTTGTGCTTGTTAACTTGTATGTCCTTGTGTTCATTCCAAGTGTGAATGAGCACTGTGATCACTACCTTGTGGTGTTCACTTGATCAAGCCATGGTTTGTTTATTAACTCCATCTTTGCTTGATCACATTTTGCCTGTTTCATATGCATTTATAATTTTTTGCTTACAATGATCATGGTGTATTGTTGTGTTTCAGGAGTATTATGTTCATATGATTCAAGTGCTTCACAGCTTCTAGAGTTAGGTGTGAGTGAGTTTTGTTCAACTGTTCACAACTCACATGTTAAGTCTAGAGTCTGTTTTAGGGTTTTGTCACGGAATAGCCAAAGGGGGAGATTGTAAGGTTGAATTTATTCAACCATCTAATTGGCTTTATTCCGTGCCAAATTTGCTTGTAATTCAGCATTTAGTAACCCTGTATTTAGGTGGGTTTGTTGTAAGGGTAGTGAGTGAGATAGAGTGAAGATTGCTCAAGAGTGTGCAAGAAAACAGAGACTCGCGGCTGCAAGCCGCCAGAAGCAGCACACGTGCCAAGCATGCTGGAAGATGAACAGTCATGCTAGCTGGAGCACTACAGGACAAAACAGGACAACTGGCCATACGGTTAACTCGCGACTGGATCTCGCGACTTGGTCAAGCCGCGAGCCACCCCTGTTTTGTAAAACCTGACGTCTCACATTCCTCTCCCACTCCAGTATAAATACCCCTTTTACCCACGATTGAAAGAGAGGTTCCAGAGAGAATTTTGAGAGAGAAACCCTAAAGAAAAACAAGATTGTTTCACCCACAATCTATACCTTAGAGTCTCTTCAAATTCCCCTACTCTCTTCCTCTCCATTGTCAAATCCTTGAGAGGCATTATACCAAACCTGGTTCTCACCATCATCTTCACTGTGAGACAGTTGTTTGGATTTCTGGGAAGCAGTTAGGAAGGAACCAATCTTCATTGGTTGATGCTATGGTCTAGTAGCGGAATCCGGGAAGCTAGAAAAGAAAAAGGTTCGGCGCAACCTCGTTGGAGCAAGAAGCTTGGAGGGCTTAGGTGCACTGGGTAGATTAGGCTTGAAGGGTCTATTGCTATCCTTGTATCCCAACTGTATTTTCTAGTGGATTGATTACCGCTTGGACGCCGGCGGAGAGGTTTTTCGCCGAGGACTTCGGTTTCCTCTTCGATAACACATCGCGTGTTGTCTTTGTGTTTGCATCTTCCTTCCTCTCTATCTTTGCCTTTATATTATCTGCTGTGGTTTTATTTTATTATGGCTTAGATAGTTTTTAACCAATTTCATATTATAGCATGTGTTAAGTTTCCGCACACTAGTTGTTTGACATATTGCTTGTATTGGTTAAGTTGTAATTTGGGGGTCTAAACGTTCAAAGGTGTTTTGTACACGTTTTTGAACTTTCAAAGAGTTTTGAACAAAGATTTGTCTCCAGTCATATGTCTTGAACAACCACTGTCAAGATACCACAAACATGAATTAAATACTTTCAATGCGGTATGAACAAAAAGACAAGCATGAGATAGGCATTCTTGACCATCAAAACAGGATTCATTTTTCTTTACTTCATCCATTGATGAGTGAATCTTTCTTTTAATAAAATCTAGTTTGTCACAAAAACGTCTATTCCTTTTCTTATATTTGTCGATTAAGGCATTTGACTCACACAAGCTATTATGAATATCATGATTCTTATGAACTAGTAATTTCAGCATGTGCATAAAGATTCTAGCATATTTCTTTGACTTGAATAACTCTAAAAATTCATTGCTAAAACAAATTTCAACACTGCTCATAGAGTCTTTTTCACAAACACCTTTACTATGCTTCATGTTGGCCTTTACCATATCACTTTCAATGGCAAGCCAAGAGGGTCTAGGATCACACTCAGGTATTTAAACCACAGCAAGTGTACCCGCTCTGATACCAATTGAAAGCTCGAAATGTGTGAAACCACAAGAGCTTATTTAGACCCCCAATTCAAATAACGGCTTGGTTGATTTTATACTAACTTAATACTAAGTGCGGAATAGTGTAAACCCAAGCAAACAAGCAAGAGAGCTACTCTAATTCATATTTAAAGTAACACAGCAGTAAAATGAAATGAACAAGAGTAGGGAAGAGATATGCAAACACAGATAGCATCGAGACGTGTTATCGAAGAGGAAACCGAAGAATTCGGCGAAAAACCTCTCCGCCGCCCTCCAAGCGGTAATCAATCCACTAGACAATCAGTTGGGATACAAGGGTAAGCAAGAGACCCTCCAAGCCTAATCTACCCTCTGTACCTAAGCCCTCCAAGCTCCTACTCCAACAAGGATTCTTGGAACCGTGTCTTGTCTAGCTCTCCGAATCCCGCAACAAGCTCCATGTTACATTTGCCATCCTTGGCTTCTTCCAATGTTTTCCAACAGTACCAAAACCTCAATGGACACTCTCAAAAGGTGTGGTAAGTGTTTGGGCTTTTGACCTCTCAATGGTAAGGAAATGGAGAGGTAGGAGATGAGGAAATTCCATAAACAAATGTATAGAGAATTGTTGGATAAATGATTTCTAACTCTCAAGTGTTTTAGCTAGGGTTTTCTCTCTGAAACTCTCTTTTACATTTGTGGGTAATGTGGGTATAAATAGTGTAGGCACAAAAAGTATGTATCAGACTGGACAGGTTAGCAGAACAGAATGTCCCGTAGGTGTCTCGCGGGAAGGCCTTACCCGTGAGATACTCGCGAGATACAGCTGTCTCCATCTGGCCTGACACTTCGCATTCCAGTCATGTACAAGGCACATGCTTCCTTTTGTGGGATGCTTAGTTGCGATATACCCGCGAAAACTCTTCATTCTTTAATAGCTTGAGTCTTCACACTCTCTCTCACTATCACGCAACCCTTACAATAAATTCCCACAACAAATACAGGGTACAAAAGATTGAATAAAATTACAATCAAATTTGGCATGGAAACAAAATACATATTTGTAAATCACAACTTTACAATCTCCCCCTTTGTTTAGACCCGCAATTCAAATTACGGCTTGGTTGTTTTTACACTAACTTAATACTAAGTGCGGAATAGTGTAAACGCACGCAAACATGCAAGAAAGCTACACTAATCCATATTTAAAGCAACACAGCAGTAAAATGAAATGAACAAGAGTAGGGAAGAGAGATGCAAACACAGATAACACTGAGATGTGTTATCGAAGAGAAAACCGAAAAACTCGACGAAAAACCTCTCCGCCGCCCTCCAAGTGGTAATCAATCCTGTAAGTTTGAATTTATTCAACCATCTAATTGGCTTTATTCCGTGCCAAATTTGCTTATATTTCAGCATTTAGTAACCCTGTATTTAGGTGGGTTTGTTGTAAGGGTAGTGAGTGAGATAGAGTGAAGTTTGCTCAAGAGTGTGCAAGAAAACAGAGACTCGCGGCTTGGCCTCGCGGGTGACTCGCGGCTGCAAGCCGCCAGACGCAGCACACATGCCAAGCATGCCGGAAGGTGAACAGTCATGCTAGCTGGAGCACTACAGGACAAAACAGGACAATTGGCCATACGGTTATCTCGCGACTGGATCTCACGACTTAGTCAAGCCGCGAGGTCAAGCCGCGAGCCACCCTTGTTTTGTAAAACCTGACGTTTCACATTCCTCTCACACTCCAGTATAAATACCCTTTTTACCCACAAATGTAAGAGAGCTTCCAGAGAGAATTTTGAGAGAGAAACCCTAAAGAAAAACAAGATTGATTCACCAACAATCTATACATTAGAGTCTCTTCAAATTCCTCAACTCTCTTCCTCTCCATTGTCAAATCCTTGAGAGGCATCTTACTAAACCTTGTTCTCACCATTTTCATTACTGTGAGAGAGCTGTTTGGATTTCTGGGAAGCAGTTAGGAAGGAACCAATCTTCATTGGTTGATGCTAGGTTTAGTAGCGGAATCCGGGAAGTTAGAAAAGAAAAAGGCTCGGTGCAACCCCGTTGGAGTAAGAAGCTTGGAGCGCTTAGGTGCACTGGGTAGATTAGGCTTGGAGGGTCTATTGCTGTCCATGTATCCCAACTATATTTTCTAGTGGATTGTTTACCGCTTGGAGGGCGGCGGAGAGGTTTTACGCCGAGGGCTTCGGTTTCCTCTTCGATAACACATCGCGTGTTGTCATTGTGTTTGCATCTTCCTTCCCTTTTATCTTTGCCTTTTTATTTACTGCTATGGGTTGCGTTTTTAATATGGCTTAGATAGTTTTTCCAATTCCAGATTATAGCTTATGTTAAGTTTCCGCACACTAGTTGTTTGACATAATGCTTGAATGGGTTGAGTTGTAATTTGGGGGTCTAAACGTTGAAGGGTGTTTATACACATATTTGAACTTTCAATTGGTATCAGAGCAGGTACACTGTCATTGGTTTCATTACCATTGTGTGATCCTTGACTCCCTTTTGAGATGGATCGGTCTCAATCCCTAAATGCACCTCCATATTTTGATTGTAGTAATTATGCTTTTTGGAAGATTCGCATGAGAGCTTTTCTGTGTTCTATTGATGAATCTGTTTGGGATGCTGTTGAGATTGGTTGGACCAGACCTGAGGTAGCCAAATCCACATGGGATAAGGCAGCACTTGCTGCATCTAATGCTAACAGTAAAGCACTCAATGCTATTTTCTGTGGTGTGTCTCCAGATGAATTTCACAGGATTTCTCACATCACCGTTGCCAAAGAAACATGGGAGATATTGGAAACCACCTATGAAGGCACGAAGAAAGTGAAAGACACCAAGTTGCAAATGCCGACCACTCAGTTTGAGGAGCTCAAAATGAGTGAGGATGAGTCCTTTGACTCTTTCTATGGGAAGCTAAATGAGGTGGTTGTCAGCAAGTTCAATTTGGGAGAGAAAACGGAGGACTCTAAAATTGTAAGGAAGATCCTTCGATCTTTGCCGGAAAGTTTTCGTGCTAAAGTGACAGCGATTGAAGAGATTAAGGACCTTGATGACATCAAAGTCCAGGAGCTGGTTGGTTCTCTTCAGACTTATGAGATGTCACTGCCCAATCAACGGAAGAGTAAATCTCTTGCTCTTAAGACCATTGATGAGAAGGTGGAAGATCATGAATCATCGGGAGAAGATGTGGTTGACAAAGATGTTGCATACCTTGTTAAAAATTTCAGAAAATTCTTAAAATTCAAAAATAATGGCAAATTTGGTGATAAAGGAAAATTCCAAAGTTCAGGAAGGGAGAAAAAGGAATTCAAAAGGAAAGATGGAAAAGAATCCCAACCTACACAAGGTGTCATTTGTTTCGAATGTAACGGGAATGGACACTTTAAGAAGGAATGTCCGAATTATTTGAAATCGAAAGGCAAAGTGTATGCCACGACATTGAGTGACTCGGATTCATCTGACTCAGAATTTGAAGAAAGCTGTGATGGAGAGGGGAACTACTCAGCTTTTATGACTATTGCTCATGTTGAGTCTTCAGACGAGTTGAATCTGCTTGTACGAGACCTTGGAGAACATAGTGATGAAGAATCACTGGGAATTGTTGAAGAATCAGATGCTGAAGAAGATGAAAGCACAGCCAATCTTCAAGAGAATTATAACTCACTCCTAGAGAAGTCGGGTGAGTACACAAGGGTGGCCAAGGCTGCTGTGAGAAAAATGAAGAAGGCAGAGGAGGATTACAAAAGTCTCCTAATCCGATATAGGGAGGCCAAATGTGAGATAGAAACACTGAATGGTGAGCTGTCCGAAGCTTACACAAAAGTGAGATTTCTTGAACAAGAGGTTGTGCAAGCAAATGCTAAAATAGAGAGGGTCACCACCAAGAAGCTAGATGATGTTATTTCATCTCGAAAAAGTTTTTCAGACAAATCCGGATTGGGATATACCAGAGGAAGTAGCTCATCTGGAACTGTCACTAAAGAAGTGAAGTTTGTAAAGGCTAAAGATCCAGTTGTAGTTGACCTTACTGTTGAGAAGCTCAAGATGGAGGAGAAGAAGAATGTGGAGAACCAACGGGTGTTGAATCCCCGCACTCAGTATGTGGGCAGGTCTGAATCTCGTGCCAAGTCTCGTCCACGACCACAAAGAGGTCCTAGATCAACCTATGTGTGTCATCATTGCGGACTTCAAGGGCATACTTGACCAAATTGCCAAAAGCTGAGAGCAAAGAAGAGTGCAACTCCTCAAAGGTCAGGAGGACCTAGAAATGATAGAAGAAATTGGGCAGGTGAACAATCTAGAGATCAGAATGGTGATCCCGGAATGATGAACGTGATGAAGATGATTGGTGCATTCACCAACTGCTTGGAAAGCTTCTCACGAAGGTTTGAAAGCCCTAACTCCCGTACCCAATCCTATAAGGAAATCACCCCAAACGCAAGTGACGTGTGGGTGAAAAAGGGTACTCATGCATAAGCATTACAATATGTCCATGCATTAATACTTCCTATGCTTTGCGACGATGTTTGTTTGTTTGCTTGGTGTTTTTGCTGTTGGTTGGTTTGCTTGTCTACTTGTGCATACTTTTAATTTATTTCGTTTTTGATCAATCTTTTTCTTCTAGTGTCAAAAATCCAAAAATCACATAAAAATTAGAAAATCAAAAAGTTTGATTGACATTGTTGAGCTTTTGTCTCAAAACCTGTTTTGCCTTGTACCTTTGTGCTAATGGCTTTGTGCATTTTCGAGCATTGCTTGTTTCTTTGCACTCATATCTCTGTGGGAGAAATCTTAAAATCTATGTGTTTGTTGTAAATAGATCTTCAAACTTGTCATGAATGATTAGTGAATGGTTATGATGATCTTGAAACATACATAGACTTGTGTATATATATCTTCCCACTCTTTATTTTTGTTTTTACTTAAAAGAGCTCACCAAATGTAAATCTCCAAATGAAAAGAGATATTGAGCTGCAAAAGCCTGTCGCACATTCTAGTATTCGACTAGGAAAAAGGGTAAGCGACCATTATATTAAAGTGAATGTTTATTCAAAGAGCCAAAGGTTAGTTCTTTAAGTGAAATATCATATATCACTCTCACAATGAGAGGTGATTGTCTCAAAAGATCAAAATGATCAAATGTTATGTTTGAAAGTAGAGTCAAATGTAAAGCTCCAAGATATGTTATCAAGTTTTGTGGGAGGTCATATATACATATTTCTATAATTGAGATGGATCACTTGATCTAGTGCTAATTGTGTATTCCTTGGTTGAATTGATCATTGAAGCTTCACATTAGACTAAGGACTGTCTCATTGTTGATATCCACACACAACACACAAGTTTATGTTCAATAAATGCCATATTCATTTGTGTGATTGTACTTGATGAAATGTGTTTTCACATGCTCAATCTTTGTTAATTCAAATACAAAAAGATTTTTGAGTGTTTTTAGGTGTTTTTGGAAAGTATTTTGTTTAAAAATTTGAAAATTTCAAAAATCCAGTTTTGCCCTGTTTTGGCGGCTCAGTCGCGGGTAAGTCAAGTCGCGAGTCTCAGTCGCGTCTTCGCAGGTAATTTTTGGCGACTCGTTCGCGAGTGGAAGGTCCAGTCGCGAGGTTTACTCAGAGATTTTCGCGGCTCAGCTCGCGACTCACTCGCAGGTAGACCTTCCAGTCGCGAAAAACACTTAGAAAAAATTTTCAAATTTTTTTCCTTGAGTGTTTTGGCGGCTTGAACTGGCGACTTTGTGGTGACTCACTCAAGTCACGAAAAACGCGTGTTTGGCAAAAAATAGGGGTAGTTTTTAAATCTTTTTCAGTTTTTTCCCTCGAACTTTTGTGACTGTTCATCTTCTCTCTAAACTATCTCCTTCCCAAACACTCCGTGTACTCATTTTCAAACCTCATTGGTGCTTCATTTCTTATCCAAATCATCAAGAAAAGGTATGGGTCTTGTTTTCCTCATCTCATTTTCCCTATTTCATGGATGTTTTTATTACCATTTGGATTGATATTGTGTTCGAAACATTCCTCTCTTTGTGTGATGGGTATGGCTTGTTATGTTTGTTGTTATTTTCATCTGTTTTCATGTTGAGTGGTCACAATGTGCTTTTTCATTGTTCTGATATTTGCCTGTTGTTGATTCTGAAAATCTTTTGTTAAATGGGTTTGGTATTTATATGACTTGCTCATTTCACTTGTTTCTGTGTTGATGTTGGTTTACGGCATTGGTTTACTGTGCTTTTATGTTAACATAATGTGTGTTTCATAGCCATGTGCTCTAGTTTGGGTGCTCTGTTACTTCATTTTGAAATTTTTTTTTCCCATGTTCATATCTTTTGTGGCATGTTTTATGATATCTGTTCTAAATGTTCGAATGCTGTATTTGTTTGCATATCATGGTCATGGTAAACTGTCTCATTGACAGTTCTGTTTGATTTTGTCTCTCTGTGCCTTTTTGTGCTATCAACATTTTGCTACACCTGTCATTTTGTGCACCTTAGTATTGTTGGAAGTTTGGTTGGGTCTGCACTATCTTCAGTTTGTATTTATGTATTGAAATCTCTGTTTTTCACTTCTATTAGCATTGAATCATGTTGATATTTATCTTGTGTGGTACTGTTGTTGGTTCTTTGCTGTGGGTCTATTCTCTTGCAGATGTCTCGTCGATCTTCCAAGGGTAAAGACATTGTTGCTGACGATCTAGCAACACCAGTTGTTAAAAGGACTCGACTATCATCACAAGCATCTCAAGACCCCAATGAGGAGAGGTTCAGAACTCCACTTACCTCACACATCTACTCAATCATCTTTGACAAGTCAACTCCCATAGTGGAACGGGTGGTGGAGTTTAACTCCCATTGGGCAAACTTGTTTGGGAACTTTGACGATCCAATGGATGAGCTGGTCAAAGAATTCTTCTCCAATGCAACTGATCTTGGAGCTGAACTTATTTTATGGGTCAGAGGAAAAGAGTTTGGTATTTCCCCAAACTCTATCGTAGATCTTCTCGACATCACTAGACCTCAGAATGTGGATCTAACTCTGTACGATGATCGAACTCCAGAGGTTGAAGAAATTCTACAAATCCTAGGATCCGATTATGAAGTATCCAATACAGGAACATCCATCAGCACCGCAAAGTTTGCACCAGAGCTGACCACACTGAAGTTGATCATGTTCACTAATCTCTACCCACTGTCCAACACTACATTCATCAATCTTGGGAGAGCTCTATTCCTTTGTGATCTTATTACAGGAGCCCCCATTGATATATGTGCTCACATCTATTACACCTTGAGGAAGACCGCGGTTCGTACTGCAGCTCGAGGAATTATTCCATTTTGCAGTCTCATCATGAAGCTCATTCTTCATGAAGGCATTATTCCTCCCACAGATGGAAAAATGTTGACCCGTCAGCGTCCTATTTCTATGTACACTCTTCAAGCTAGCAGAAGTCACTCTTCTAAGACACCAAAGAGTGCACACATCTCTCCGGTTACTCCATTTGCTCCTGATTCAGAGACACTCGCACGTACCACATCTACTTCGCATGCTGTTCCTGAAGTTCCACAAGCTAGTATTCCGCAAGCACAGACTGATCCTCATACTGATAGAGTGGGCAGTTTACTTGAACAAATTCAGAAACGCATTGATGAGATTTGACACTTCTCTACTCCACAAATAACCATGTTCAAATGCGTCTCGAGACTATGGAGAATCAGCTAGACGCTATTCAACAAAAGTTGGACGACAGCCTTTAGCTATTCGTGCCAAAAAGGGAGAGAGCATTCAATAAGGGGGAGAAAATTCAAAAGGAAGTGTGCATAGTGATAGGGGGGTATACACATACTTTTGTCATACTTTTGTTTTTAAGTCTTATCCTCTAAACTTATAGGTTTATGTTTTTGGACCTCTAAATGTTTATATGGGTTTAATACACTGTGGTTTTGGTGTATATTTGTTTCTAACTCATAACTTATACTCTTGGTTTAATCTTTTATATATTTTGTTGATGTTATTCAATTTAATATTGTGGTTTGTACCCATGTGCTTTTGTAAGCTTTTAGGGTTAATGTTTTATGCATAATATGTAGGCTTTATGGTTTGTACCTTGCTTGTTGCAGCCTTTTATGCTATGTTGAAATTAGTACTTATATCTAAATGTCTTGCATTTTGATTTTTGTACTGTCACTCTTGTGCCCATGTAGGATTGTTCCTAGATGCATATACTTTGTGTATTATGCATTGGTTGAGTGTTGAGAATACAAGTATCTTGCCTTGTGCTTGGTAGCTTGTATGTCCTTGTGTTCATTCCAAGTGTGAATGAGCACTGTGATCACTACCTTGTGGTGTTCACTTGGTTGGTCAAGCCATGATTTGATTCTTCTCTTCATATTTGCTTGATCACCTTTAGCTTGTTTCATATGCATTTCATGTTTTTCTGCATATAATGATCATGGTGTATTGTTGTGTTTCAGGAGTTTCATGTTCTTATGATTCAAGTGCTTCACAGCTTCTAGAGTTAGGTGTGAGTGAGTTTTGTTCAACTGTTCCCAACTCACATGTTAAGTCTAGAGTCTGTTTTAGGGTTTTGTCACGGAATAGCCAAAGGGGGAGATTGTAAGGTTGAATTTATTCAACCATCTAATGGGCTTTATTCCGTGCCAAATTTGCTTGTATTTCAGCATTTAGTAACCTTGTATTTAGGTGGGTTTGTTGTAAGGGTAGTGAGTGAGATAGAGTGAAGTTTGCTCAAGAGTGTGCAAGAAAACAGAGACTCGCGGCTTGGCCTTGCGGGTGACTCGCGGCTGCAAGCCACCAGACGCAGCACACGTGCCAAGCATGCCGGAAGGTGAACAGTCATGCTAGCTGGAGCACTACAGGACAAAACAGGACAACTGGCTATACGGTTATCTTGCGACTGGATCTCGCGACTTAGACAAGTTGCGAGGTCAAGCCGCGGGCCACCCCTGTTTTGTAAAACCTGATGTTTCACTTTCCTCTCACACTCCAGTATAAATACCCCTTTTACCCACAAATGTAAGAGAGCTTCCAGAGAGAATTTTGAGAGAGAAACCCTAAAGAAAAACAAGATTGATTCACCAACAATCTATACATTAGAGTCTCTTCAAATTCCTCAACTCTCTTCCTCTCCATTGTCAAATCCTTGAGAGGCATCTTACTAAACCTTGTTCTCACCATTTTCATTACTGTGAGAGAGCTGTTTGGATTTCTGGAAAGCAGTTAGGAAGGAACCAATCTTCATTGGTTGATGCTACGGTCTAGTAGCGGAATCCGGGAAGCTAGAAAAGAAAAAGGTTCGGCGCAACCCCGTTGGAGCAAGAAGCTTGGAGCGCTTAGGTGCACTGGGTAGATTAGGCTTGGAGGGTCTATTGCTGTCCATGTATCCCAACTATATTTTCTAGTGGATTGTTTACTGCTTGGAGGGCGGCGGAGAGGTTTTACGCCGAGGGCTTCGGTTTCCTCTTCGATAACACATCGCGTGTTGTCATTGTGTTTGCATCTTCCTTCCCTTTTATCTTTGCCTTTTTATTTACTGCTATGGGTTGCGTTTTTAATATGGCTTAGATAGTTTTTCCAATTCCAGATTATAGTTTATGTTAAGTTTCCGCACACTAGTTGTTTGACATAATGCTTGAATTGGTTGAGTTGTAATTTGGGGGTCTAAACGTTCAAGGGTGTTTATACACATATTTGAACTTTTAAATTCACTAGACAATTAGTTGGGATACATGAGTAAGCAAGAGACCCTCCAAGCCTAATCTACCCTCTGTACTTAAGCCCTCCAAACTCCTACTCCAACAAGGCTTCTCGGAACCGTGTCTTGTCTAGCTCTCTGGATCCCGCAATCAACCCGATTGCATTCACCAGACCTCACCGGCTTCTTTTGGCAATTCCCTAAAGCTTTCCAAGCTCCAAAACACTCTCTACACTCTGAATAGATGTGGGTTATGTTTGGGTACAAATCTCCTCTCAAGGTATGACAATGGGAAAGGGATGGAGAAGAGTCTACAATGATTTCTCACTAAGGATGAGTAGCTTTCTCTCAAAAAGATGGGTGTGTGTGTTGTAGAAAACCTATCTAGGGTTTTTCTCTCTGAATGGCCTCACTTACATTTGTGGGTAATGAGGGTATATATAGTATGGGTGAAGGGTAAAGAATTCACACATAAAAATCCTCCAGGCAGGATGTTTTGCGACTGTCTCGCGGGAAGGCCTTACCCGCGAGATACTCGCGAAAACGACGACCTAGCACGACTCTTCATCTTTTAGTCATGTGCTCCTCACATGCACTTTCACGGCTTAGCTTCTCGCGAGCTTCTTGCGAAATCCACTGATTCATCATTTAAGTTTGAGTCTTCACCAACTTAATACTGAAAGTTCAAAAACGTGTACAGAAACACTTTTGAACGTTTAGACCCCCAAAAACCAACTTAACCAACACAAGCAATATGTCAAACAACTAGTGTGCGGAAACTTAACATATGCTATAATATGAAATTGGTTAAACAACTATCTAAGCCATAACAAAATAAAACCACAGCAAATAATGTAAAGGCAGAGATAGAGAGGAAGGAAGATGCAAACACAAAGATAACACCCTGTGTTATCGAAGAGGAAACCGAAGACCTCGGTGAAAAACCTCTCCGCCGCCCTCCAAGCGGTAATCAATCCACTAGAAAATACAGTTGGGATACAAGGACAGCAATAGACCCTCCAAGCCTAATCTACCCAGTGCACCTAAGCCCTCCAAGCTTCTTGCTCCAACGAGGTTGCGCCGAACCTTTTTCTTTTCTAGCTTCCCGGATTCCGCTACTACACCGTAGCATCAACCAATGAAGATTGGCTCCTTCCTAACTGCTTCCCAGAACTCCAAACGACTGTCTCACAGAGATGATAATGGTGAGAACCAGGTTTGGTATAATGTCTCTCAAGGATTTGACAATGGAGAGGAAGAGAGTGAGGGAATTTGAAGAGACTCTAAGGTAGGGATTGTGTGTGAAACAATCTTGTTTTTCTTTAGGGTTTCTCTCTCAAAATTCTCTCTGGAAGCTCTCTTTCAATCGTGGGTTAAAAGGGTATTTATACTAGAGTGGAGAGGAATGTGAAACGTCAGGTTTTTCCAAAACAGGGGTGGCTCGCGGCTTGACCTCGCGACTTGACCAAGTCGCGAGATCCAGTCGCGAGTTAACCGTATGGCCAGTTGTCCTGTTTTGTCCTGTAGTGCTCCAGCTAGCATGACTGTTCATCTTCCAGCATGCTTGGCACGTGTACAGCTTCTGGCGGCTTGCAGCCGCGAGTCCACCCGCGAGTCCCAGCCGCGACACTCTGTTTTCTTGCACACTCTTGAGCAATCTTCACTCTATCTCACTCACTACCCTTACAACAAACCCACCTAAATACAGGGTTACTAAATGCTGAATTACAAGCAAATTTGGCACTGAATAAAGCCAATTAGATGGTTGAATAAATTCAACCTTACAATCTCCCCCTTTGGCTATTCCGTGACAAAACCCTAAAACAGACTCTAGACTTAACATGTGAGTTGGGAACAGTTGAACAAAACTCACTCACACCTAACTCTAGAAGCTGTGAAGCACTTGAATCATATGAACATAAACTCCTAAAACACAACAATACACCATGATCATTGTAAGCAGAGAAATATAAATGCATATGAAACAGGCAGAATGTGATCAAGCAAAGATGGAGTTAATAAACAAACCATGGCTTGATCAACCAAGTGAACACCACAAGGTAGTGATCACAGTGCTCATTCACACTTGGAATGAACACAAAGACATACAAGTTAACAAGCACAAGGCAAGACACTTGTATGCTTAACACTCAACCAATGCATAGCACACAAGGCATATGCATCTAGGAACAATCCTACAAGGGCACAAAAGTGACAGCACATAAACCAAAATGCAGAACATTTAGATTAAGGTACTGATTTCAACATAGCATAAAGGCTGCACTTAAGCAAGGTACATACCATAAAGCCTACAAACTATGCATAAAACATTAACCCTAAAAGCTTACAAAAGCACATGGGTACAAAACAACAACTTCCTGAATAACATCATCAAAATATATTAAAGTTTAAACCAAGAGTATATGAAATGAGTTAGAAACAGCTATACACCAAAACACAGTGTATCAAAACCATAAAAACCATAAGTTTAGAGGATAAGACTAAAAACAAAAGTATGTCAAAAGTATGTGTGTACTCCCCCTATCACTATGCACACTTCCCTTTGAACTTTTCTCCCCCTTACTGAATGCTCTCCCCCTTTTTGTCACGAATAGCTAAAGACTCTCCTCTAACTTTCGTTGAATCTCATCTAGCTGATTTTCCATAGTCTCGAGGCGCATTTGGACATGGTTGTTTGTGGAGTAGAGAAGTGCCACAAGCTCATCAATGCGTTTCTGAATATGCTCAAGTACACTGCCAACTCTGTCAGTATGAGAAGCAGTTTGTGCGTGCGGAATACCAGCCGGTGAAGCTTTAGGAACAGCACGTGATGCAGATGTGGTATGTGCAAGTGTCTCTGAGTCAGGGGCAGATGAAGTAACCGGAGAGATGTGAGCACTTCTTGGTGATTTAGAGGAGTGACTTCTGCTCGCTTGAAGAGTGAACAAGGAAATGGGACGTTGACGAGTCAACATTTTACCATCTGCAGGAGGAATAATGCCTGCACTAAGAATGAGTTTCATGACGAGACTGCAAAAATGGAATGATTCCTCGAGCTGTAGATCGACACGCGGTCTTCCTCAAGTTGTAGTAGATGTGAGCACATATATCAATGAGGGCTCCTGTAATGAGGTCACACAGAAATATAGCTCTCCCAAGATTGATGAATGTAGTGTTGGACAGTGGGTAGAGATTGGTGAACATGATCAACTTCAGTGTGGTCAGCTCAGGTGCAAACTTTGCGGTGCTGATGGAAGTTCCTGCACTGGATACCTCATGATCGTGTCCTAGGATTTGTAAAATTTCTCCAACCTCTGGATTTCGTTCATCATAGGGAGTTAAATTCACATTCTGAGGTCTGGTGATGCCGAGAAGATCTGCGATGGAGTCTGGGGTAACACAAAACTCTGTTCCTCTGACCCAGAAAATGAGGTTAGGTCCAAGATCAGTTGCATTGGAGAAGCATTCTTTGACCAGCTCATCCATTGGATCATCAAAGTTTCCGAACAAGTTTGCCCAGTCTCGTTTCTCAAAGATTCGAGGGATGAAAGTAGTCCCTAAGGTGTTGAACTCTACTACCCGTTCCACTATAGTGGTTGACTTGTCAAACACATTTGAGTAGGCGTGTGAGTTAAGGGGAACTCTGAATCTATCCTCATTGGGATCTTGAGATGCCTGAGATGATAGACGAGTCCTTTTAGCAACTGGTGTTGCTTGTTCGTCAGCAACAATGTCTTTACCCCTGGAAGATCGACGAGACATCTGCAAGAGAACAGGCCAACAGAAAAGAACCAAGCAACAAAACCCCACAAGAAGATTGTCAACAAGATTCAGTGTAAACAATATTTCAATGTATAAACACAAACTGAAGATAGTGCAGACCCAACCAAAACTTCCAACAATACACAGAAGCACAAACTAATACGTGTATCAAACTTGGTGAAAGTGCACCAAGACAAAGATAGATGGCACAACTGACAAAACTGTCATTGAGACAGGGTAACATGATCATGATATGCAATAAGATACAGCATTTGAACATTTAGAGCAGATAACATAAATCACTCCATCAGAGGCATGAACATGGGGAAAATATTTCAATCATGAAGAAACCAAACATCCACACTGAAGCACGTGGATGAGAGACATACATTATGTTATCATAACCACTCAGTGACCAAAACCAAACACCAACATCAATATTCAGGCAAGTGTAATGAGTAAGTCAAATAGACACCAAACCCATTTCAGAAAAGATTCTCAGATTCAATAATAGGCAAAAAATCAGAACAATGAAATACACATTGTGACTGCTCAGCATGAAAACAGGTGAGAACAATATCAAACAAGACACACATACCCATTACACATAGAGATAAGAATAACGAATAAAATACCAGTCCAAACAGTAACAGAAATATGCAGGAAAAAGAAACTGAGATTGAGAAAGCAAAACCCATACCTTTTCTTGATGATTTGGATAAGAAACGAAGCACCAAAGGGGTTTGAAAAATGGATTCACGAAGTGTTTGGGAGGAAGAACAGTTTAAAGAGAAGATGAACAGTTACAAAAGTTCGAGGGAAAACTGAAAGAGGTTTAAAAACTGCTCCTGTTTCTGCAAAACACGCGATTTTCGCGACTGGATTAAGTCGCCACACAGTCGCCAGCTCAAGCCGCCAAAGCACTCAAGAACAAAATTTTGAAAAATTTTTCTAAGTGTTTTTCGCGACTGGAAGGTCTACCCGCGAGTGAGTCGCGAGCTGAGCTGCGAAAATCTCTGAGTGATCCTCGCGACTGGACCTTCCACTCGCGAACAAGTCACCAAAAATGACCAGCGAAGATGCGACTGAGGCTCGCGACTTGACATACCCGCGACTGAGCCGCCAAAACAGGGCAAAACTGTATTTTTGAAATTTTCAGATTTTTCAAACAAAATACTTTCCAAAAACACCTAAAACACTCAAAAATCTTTTTGTGCTTGAATTAACAAAGATTGAGCATGTGAAAACACATTTTATCAAGTACAATCACACAAATGAATATGGCATTTATTGAACATAAACTTGTGTGTTGTGTGTGGATATCAACAATGAGATAGTCCTTTGTCTAATGTGAAGCTTCAATGATCAATTCAACCAAGGCATACACAATTAGCACTAGATCATGTGACCCATCTCAATTATAGAAATATGTATATATGACCTCCCACACAACTTGATAACATAACTTGGAGCTTTTCATTTGACTCCATTTTCAATCATAACATTTGATCTTTTTGATCTTTTTGAGGCAATCATCTCTCATTGTGAGAGGGAAATACAACATTTCTCTTTGAAGAACAGGCCTTTGGCCTTTTTAAATGAACATTCACTTTTAATATAAGGTCGCTTACCCTTTTTCCTAGTCAAATACTAGAATGTGCGACAGGCTTTTGCAGCTCAATATCTCTTTTCATTTGGAGATTTACATTTGGAGAGCTCTTTTAAGCAAAATAAAAGTAAAAAGTGGGAAGATATATAGACACAAGTCTATGCATGTCTCAAGATCAACATAACCATTCACTAATCATTCATGACAAGTTTGAAGATCTATTTACAACAATCACATAGATTTCAAGATTTTTCCCACAGTGATATGAGTGCATGAAAACAAGCAATGCTCGAAAATGCACAAAGCCATTAGCATAAAGGTACAAGGCAAAACAAGTTTTGAGACAAAACTCAACAAAGTCAATCAAGCTTTTTGATTTTCTAATTTTTATGTGATTTTTGGATTTTTGACACAAGAAACAAAAAGAATGATAAAACAAAATTAAGAAATATTCACAAGAGAATAATCAAACAACCAAAATCAAAAACAACAAGCATACCAAACAAACATAGTCACAAAGCATAGGAAGTATTAATGCATGGACATGTTGTAATGCTTATGCATGAGTACCCCTTTTCACCCACAAGTCACTTGCGTTTGGGGTGATTTCCTTATAGGATTGGGTACGGGAGTTAGGGCTTTCAAACCTTCGTGAGAAGCTTTCCAAGCAGTTGGTGAATGCACCAATCATCTTCATCACGTTCATCATTCCGGGATCTCCATTTTTCTCTCTAGATTGATCACCTGCCCAAGTTCTCCTATCAATTCTGGGTCCTCCTGACCTTTGAGGAGTTGCATTGTTCTTTGCTCTCAGCTTTTGGCAATTCGGTCGAGTGTGCCCTTGAAGTCCGCAATAATGGCACACATACGTTCCTCTAGGACCTCTTTGTGGTCGTGGACGTGACTTGGAACGAGATTCCGAGCTACCCACAGACTGATTACGATGATTCAGCATCCGTTGGTCCACCACATTCTTCTTCTCCTCCACCTCGAGCTTCACACCAGTAATGTCATCTACAACTGGGTCTTTGGCCTTTACAAACTTCACTTCTTTAGTGACATTTCTAGATGAACTACTTCCTCCGGTATATCCCAGTCCGGATTTGTCTGAAAAGCTCTTTTGAGAAGATATAACATCATCTAGCTTCTTGGTGGTGACCCTCTCTATTTTAGCATTTGCTTGCACAACCTCATTCTCAAGGAATCTCACTTTAGTGTAAGCTTCGGACAACTCACCATTCAGTGTTTCAATCTCACATTTGGCCTCCCTATACCAGATTAGGAGACTTTTGTAGTCCTCTTCAGCCTTCTTCATTTTTCTCACAGCAGCCTTGGCCACCCTTGTGTATTCACCCGACTTCTCCAAGAGTGAGTTATAATTCTCTTGAAGATTCGCTGTGCTTTCTTCCTCTTCAGCTTCTGATTCTTCAACAATTCCTAGTGATTCATCATCACTATGTTCTCCAAGGTCTCGTACAAGCAAATTCAACTCATCCGACGACTCAACATGAGCAATAGTCATAAAAGCTGAATAGTTCCCCTCTCCATCACAGCTCTCTTCAGATTCTGAGTCAGACGAGTCTGAGTCACTCAAGGTCGTGGCATACACTTTGCCTTTCGATTTCAAATAATTAGGACATTCCTTCTTAAAGTGTCCATGTCCGTTGCATTCAAAACAAGTGACACCTTGTGTGGATTGGGATTCTTTTCCATCTTTCTTTTTGAAATCCCTCTTCTCCCTTCCAGAATTTTGGAATTTTCTCTTATCATCAAATTTGCCATTATTTTTGAATTTCAAAAACTTTCTGAAATTTTTAACAAGATAGGCTACGTCTTTGTCAACCACATCTTCTCCCGATGAGTTTTGATCTTCCACCTTCTCATTAATGGTCTTTAGAGCAAGGGATTTACTCTTCCGTTGATTGGGCAGCGACATCTCATAAGTCTGCAGAGAACCAACCAGCTCCTGTACCTTGATGTCGTCAAGATCCTTGCTCTCTTCAATGGCTGTCACTTTAGCACGAAAACTTTCCGGCAATGATCGAAGGATCTTCCTTACAATCTTTGAGTCCTCCGTTTTCTCCCCCAAGTTAAACTTACTGACAACCACCTCATTTAGTTTCCCATAGAAAGAGTCGAAAGACTCATCCTCACTCATTTTAAGCTCCTCAAACCGAGTGGTCAGCATTTGTAACTTGGTGTCTTTCACTTTCTTCGTGCCTTCATAAGTTGTTTCCAGAATCTCCCATGCATCTTTGGCAATGGTAATGTGAGAAATCCTGTGAAATTCATCTGGAGACACACCACAGAAAATAGCATTTAGTGCTTTACTGTTAGCATTAGATGCAGCAAGTGCTGCCTTATCCCATGTGGATTTGGCTGCCTCAGGTTTGGTCCAACCAATCTCAACAGCATCCCACACGGATTCATCAATAGAACACAAAAAGGCTCTTATACGAACCTTCCAAAAAGCATAATTACTACCATCAAAATATGGAGGTACATTTAGGGATTGAGACCTATCCATCTCAAAAGGGAGTCAAGGATCACACAATGGTAATGAAACCAACAGCAGTGTACCCGCTCTGATACCAATTGAAAGTTCAAAAACGTGTACAAAAACACTTTTGAACGTTTAGACCCCCAAAAACCAACTTAACCAACACAAGCAATATGTCAAACAACTAGTGTGCGAAAACTTAACATATGCTATAATATGAAATTGGTTAAACAACTATCTAAGCCATAACAAAATAAAACCACAGCAGATAATGTAAAGGCAGAGATAGAGAGGAAAGAAGATGCAAACACAAAGATAACACCCGATGTGTTATCGAAGAGGAAACTGAAGACCTCGGCGAAAAACCTCTCCGCTGCCCTCCAAGCGGTAATCAATCCACTAGAAAATACAGTTGGGATACAAGGACAGCAATAGACCCTCCAAGCCTAATCTACCCAGTGCACCTAAGCCCTCTAAGCTTCTTGCTCCAACGAGGTTGCGCCGAACCTTTTTCTTTTCTAGCTTCCCGGATTCCGCTACTACACCGTAGCATCAACCAATGAAGATTGGCTCCTTCCTAACTGCTTCCCAGAACTCCAAACGACTGTCTCACAGAGATGATAATGGTGAGAACCAGGTTTGGTATAATGCCTCTCAAGGATTTGACAATGGAGAGGAAGAGAGTGAGGGAATTTGAAGAGACTCTAAGGTAGGGATTGTGTGTGAAACAATCTTGTTTTTCTTTAGGGTTTCTCTCTCAAAATTCTCTCTGGAAGCTCTCTTTCAATCGTGGGTTAAAAGGGTATTTATACTAGAGTGGAGAGGAATGTGAAACGTTAGGTTTTTCCAAAACAGGGGTGGCTCGCGGCTTGACCTCGTGGCTTGACCAAGTCGCGAGATCCAGTCGCGAGTTAACCGTATGGCCAGTTGTCCTGTTTTGTCCTGTAGTGCTCCAGCTAGCATGACTGTTCATCTTCCAGCATGCTTGGCACGTGTGCAGCTTCTGGCGGCTTGCAGCCGCGAGTCCACCCGCGAGTCCCAGCCGCGACACTCTGTTTTCTTGCACACTCTTGAGCAATCTTCACTCTATCTCACTCACTACCCTTACAACAAACCCACCTAAATACAGGGTTACTAAATGCTGAATTACAAGCAAATTTGGCACGGAATAAAGCCAATTAGATGGTTGAATAAATTCAACCTTACAAATACTAAACGCAATACAATAAAATCCCACAGAATACAAGGAACAAAATTAGAGCAATTACAACACTTTTTGTCATGGAATAAAGCCAACATAAAACATAGTTGTAAATCACAACTTTACAATCTCCCCCTTTGGCTATTCCGTGACAAAACACCCTATAACAGACTCTAGACTTAAACGTGAGTTTGGGAACACTGGCAAAACTCACTCACACCTAAATCTAGAAGCTATGTAGCTCTTGGAACATATATACCTGTAACCTGAAACACTTGCACAAAACACATTAGACCTTCAAGGTAAATCAAGTGATAAAAGGACAAGTATAATGTAACAAGTAAAATGTGATCAAGTAAACATGTTGTGAAACATATGAACAACTTGATCAAACACATGACAGTCATATGGAAATGACCACAATGATTATATAGCAAAGCAAATGATCATCTGAACATGCAATCAATAAAGCACAATAGCATAAGGATAAATGTCCAACACTCGACCAATGCAAAATACATGAAGTATATGCATCTAGGAACAAGATCCTACTAGGGCACAAGGGTAATATAAACCAAAACAAAACAAGGAAAATGTCTTCTCCCCCTTAGTATATTTATCTCCCCTATAACTTTCTCTCCCTAAGAGTGTGCATATGAGTCATATAGAAATGACGATACAAACCTGTATACTCTCTAGTATACTCTCCCCCTTTTTGTCACGAATAGATAAAACAATCAAGAGGAATGAGGGAAAGAAAAGAAGATATGAGCAAGGGTATGATGCATGAGGGGTGCAAGATGAATGAGAAAATGAAGCTCAAACATAAGACAAAAATATTAAAAAAAAAAAAGCTACAAAGCATAAAGAACAAGACATGCTAAGGATGATGGAATATGATGTAAACCTAAGCATGACAAAGACACAAGAACATGTTAAGTGCTAAAAGGTCTAAAAAGACTTAACTAGCATTAGTGAATGCAAAACATGTCAAGTGTTAGAGTGTGTGCAGCAAAGGTGCAACTAGTGTGCATGTGAGATGTATGACCAATGCATGAATAAGCACTCACGGGGCAAAGTGTGTAAAACACACCACCAATGATCAAAACATGATAAACATGAATAATTATGGTGATCCCCAAAGTTTGGTACTCATTGGAGTCCAAAACAACGAGAAAATTCCATTTAGGCATTTTATCGAACACTTAGAGTGTACACACTACACATGTATGTTAAACAATGCATGAACATATGAAAATCTTGCCTAAATACATGTTATTTTTGCCACAAGGGGCCAACATCCAAAGCAAATCATCATTTAAAACAAAGCCCAATCAAAAAGATTGACAAAAATTAAGTTTTCCAACTCCCATTTCAGAAAAACTCAACTATGAACATAAACCCCAAAAAGCATAATCTAAGGATCAAAATAGATGAAAAGAGTTAAAGATTACCTTAAATATGTTTATGAAATGTAAAACACTTGAAATTAGTTGTGTTTTGATGTTAAAGCATTAAAATAGGGGTTTGGGAGAAGATGGGAGAAGTTTAAAACAAATGTCCCACGGAATGCCCTTTAAAAAGCTGATCTGGGAATTTTCGCGGGAAGCTGACTCGCGAAAGTACTCGCAAAATTTTTCGCGAGTAAGCCTTACTCGTGAGTTACTCGTGAAACAGTCGCAAAACTCTTTGTACAAAGTTGACAAACATGAGATTTGGACCATTTAACTTCCAGTTGAGCTTACATATGAAATGGGTCACGAAAACACCCAGAAAACATGTTTTTCACACAAAAACAACTTGAAAAACTTTGAAAAACATAGGTGATACAAATCACTTCCAAAAGCAAACAAAAAGAATAAAAAAAATCTTTTTGGTCTGATCTACATAAGGTTGAGCACACACACATCACATTTGAACATGTACAACCACACAAATGAAATAGACATTCATTGAACATTAAACTTGTGTGTTGTGTGTGTGGATCAAGTGTGGAATAATCCTTAGACTAGAGTGAAACTTCAATGATCAATTCAATCAAGTCATACACAACTGATATGAAATCAAGTAGTCAATCTTAATTATAGAAATGAGCATATATGACCTCTCATAAGAGAATGATTAGAAAATTTAGAAGCTTTTCATTTGGCTTCTGCATAATTCATGACATTCGATCCTTTTTGGATAATACATCTCCTTTTGAAATCGATGCTTGAAATTTTTGATATTTCAACATTGTGATTTAGCCTTTGGCTTTTTAAGCACCATACATTTCAATTTAAAAGGTCGCTTTCCATTTTTCCTAGTCAAATACTAGTATGTACGACAGACTTTTGCAGCTCATAATCTCTTTTTCATTTTGAGATTTACATTTGATGAGCTCTATTTGCAAAAACATAAAAATAAAAGTGGGAAGATATATAGGCACAAGTCTATGTAAGTATCAAGACAAACAAGACTATTGACCAATCATTCATGACAAGCTTGAAGATCTATTTACAACAATCACACCTAGATTTCAAGATTTCTCCCACAAAGATTTATGTGCATACATAACAAGCTAAGCTCGTAAATACACTACGCCATTAGTACGAAGGTACTAGGCCAAACTCACATGTGAAAAGTGCTCAAACATATATGATCAAACTTTTTGAATTTTTCACTTTGTTGAAGGCTAAAATTTCACATTCTATGAAAAGTAAAGAAGGCCCAATTCAAGCAGCAAGAAGAATCAACATTAAGGCCTAATTTATGTTCAGATTTCCAGCAAAAAGGCCATTAAAAAATCCAGTGAAAGAACTGGGTCGGGATACCCAGAGGCTGCTAGAGGCTCGGGATCCTCAGGACGTGCAGCACAGCTAACGTGGGATTGAGACAGCTCAAAAGGGTTACCACGAAATACAATAAATGAAGAACATATATGTCCTTCTCAAGCACCCAGTGGTACAGCAAAGAACCAGAAACTTGGAGAGTGACAATTCATGAATAAAAAGCTGGTACATCGAGAAACCCAGAATGAAGAACTATAAAGGGAAGCAACTGGAAGAGAACTTTCAACCCAGCAGTAAAAGATTCCAACTATTTGGGAATAATGACAACAAGGAAATAACACCGACAGCTAAATGAGAAATCTTGAAAGAAGAGAGATTGAAGGCTAATTGCTGAGGACGCCCCGGAATGGAAAGTCAGCAAATGACTTTTAGAGAAGCAGCAATAAAAGATGAAAACTATGAGAAAAAAGGGAAGAGACTAGCCCTTGAGCAACTGTCACAGCACGAGCTCTGAAGGACAAAAGAGAGAAATCACTAGTACCATGGAGCCCTAGAAAACACACTATAAAAGGAAGAGAAAACCCATGTTGAAGGCAGAGGATTTTCAGTAGGAAGAATATCAAAAACAGAGTCATTAGAACTCTGTAAAATTTAAGAAAAACAGAGGAATGTCTCCCGGTATCCCAGAAACAGCCACTATAGCACATACTTGGATTCAAAAGGATTCAAACTTTGCAAGTCTTAGAGGCTTGAATAGCCATCAAAGTCTGTAATTTTTGAGCTTATTTGAACCTTATATCACGTCTTAGTGAGCACACTTGTAATCCACAATCAAGAAAAATAATGAAATATTTCATATTGATTTGAGAATTTCTAACAATTACTTTACATATTTCTTTACTGCTTCTTGCTGCTCAATACATATATATTCTTGCTTGTAAAGCTGAGTCCCTGCCCAAGCAAAGCCACTCAGACTTGAGTTCCAAATCCCACAAGTCTTGTGCAAAAGCATAAGTCTGTGAGAATTGGGGCCAGGATCCTCGTGGCTGAATCATCCTTATGAAATTCATTTACATATATGTATATGTATTAATATATATATAGTGCAGAGAACCAGAGATTCTGGGTTCTTACAGGCCTAGTACGTCCCGGGATCCCACGACAGTACGCCCGGGGTACTAAGTGAAGGAATTCTTTAAAATGAGGAATCGCATTTTTGCCTTGAGGAGATTTATGTGACTTGCGCACAACTTGGTTCGTAATCAGCCCCCATTTAGCTGCGGTGAACCAAGCCCAGTCCACTAAAACACAACTATTTGGCCCAGGATCCTTGGGCCTGTGTGCTAAAGAAAAAAGCACTATCACATTTTGGCGACTCCACTGGGGACTGGGAAAAAGGAGAGGGAAAAGGTAGTCCCTTCGCAAGCATGGCTCCAAGCTAGGAAACACCTAGAGGAAGGAAAGTTCCTCTTAGTGCATTCAACATCAAGATCCCAAAAATGCGGGTTCCTCCAACAAATGTTCTACCGAGGGACTCTATATAGAATTTTGGGGAATTTCCCAACACAAGATAAGTTTTATGCGTTATTATTTTCTCTGCTTTACAATTTGAACATAATGGATCATTGCCCTGCTTTTTAAAAGAAAAACAGGGGGTCATGTAGTAATATTTAAACAATTATAATATTGTCTCATTGCTTTAAAGAAAAATAGAGAAGTGAACAAATGAAATATATTGATGAAATGAAGATTCTATGAGCTACATAATAGAGAAATGGCCCCACATTTGTGGGCTAATGTATTCTTTCTTTTTTAAAAAAAATTCATGATATTGTTTCATTTGTTTAAAAAGAAAAAGAAGAAAGAGAAGTAAGTGAATCAAAGAGATTTGATGAAATGTAAATTACATAGCAAAGCAATTTCCTCACGTTGTGGGGCTAAATGATTTTGCAGC
This sequence comes from Quercus robur, assembly GCF_932294415.1. Taxonomy (NCBI): domain Eukaryota; kingdom Viridiplantae; phylum Streptophyta; class Magnoliopsida; order Fagales; family Fagaceae; genus Quercus; species Quercus robur. The sequence continues at coordinate 32,481,704 of NC_065544.1, forward strand.
AACTTGATAATAATATCATATGGCGCAGGTTAACAAAATGGACAAGTTCCTTGGCTCCACCCACGGGTTTAGCAAAATGGAGTAGTTCCATGATCCCAGCAAAGCCTTGGAGATCCTTGATCCCAGCAAAGCCTAAGAAATCCTTGGTCCCAACAAATCTGAGGAGATCCTTTATTCCAGCAAGGCTGAGTACATTCTTAATTCCAGCAAAGTCTAGGAGATCCTTGACTCCAGAAAAGCAAAGCCTGGGAGATCCTTGATCCCAACAAAGCTGAGGAGATCCTTTATTCCAGCAAGGCTGAGCACATCCTTAATTCCAGCAAAGTCTAGGAGATCCTTGACTCCAGGAAAGCAAAGCCTGGGAGATCCTTGATCCCAACAAAGCTGAGGAGATCCTTTATTCCAGCAAGGCTGAGCACATCCTTTATGCCAGTAAAGTCTAGGAGATCCTTGACTCCAGGAAAGCAAAGCCTGGGAGATCCTTGATCCCAACAAAGCTGAGGAGATCCTTTATTCCAGCAAGGTTGAGTACATTCTTAATTCCAGTAAAGTCTAAGAGATCCTTGACTCTAGGAAAGCAAAGCCTAGGAGATCCTTGATCCCAGCAAAGTCTAAGAAATCCTTGGTTCCAACAAATCTGAGGAGATCCTTTATTCCAGCAAGGCTGAGCACATCCTTAATTCCAGCAAAGTCTAGGAGATCCTTGACTCCAGGAAAGCAAAGCTAAGGAGATCGTTGATGCCAACAAAGCAGAGGAGTTCCTTTATTCCAGCAAGGATGAGTACATCCTTTATTCCAGCAAGGCTGTGTACATCCTTAATTCCAGCAAAGTCTAAGAGATCCTTGATCCCAACAAAGCCTGGGAGATCCTTGATCCCAACAAAGCCTGGGAGATCCTTGATCCCAGCAAAGCCTAAGACATCCTTGGTTCCAACAAAGCTGAGGAGATCCTTTATTCTAGCAAGGCTGAGTACATCCTTAATTCCAGCAAAATCTAGGAGATCCTTGATCCCAACAAAGCCTGGGAGATCCTTGATCCCAACAAAGCCTGGGAGATCCTTGATCCCAACAAAACTGAGGAGATCCTTTATTCCAGCAAAGCTGAGTACATCCTTAATTCCAGCAAAGTCTAAGAGATCCTTAACTCCAGGAAAGTAAAGCCTAGGAGATCCTTGATCCCAACAAAGTTGAGGAGATCCTTAATTCCAGCAAGGCTAAGTACACCCTCAATTTCAGCAAAGCCTAAAAGATCGTTAGTTCCAGCAAAGGCGAAGTATTTCCACGAATCCAGCAAAGTAAAATGGTTGTGAAAAAAAAAAATGGAGGCATCTTGAAAATGGATAGAAGTTCCATAATAGCATCAAGAGAAAGTGGATCAAGCATGATTCAACAACCGCCTCATGTTTTGGGGGCTAAAGCCTATTATGCAGTGGACTTAAATATATTTTGAAGAAAATCAATAGAAACACTATATTGCAAGTCAGCAGCAAAACATTATTGAAAACTCAACAACTATACAGTGCATCTATCATCTCTTGTAGCTCAATGATTGGGCTCACCCATGGAAATAACAAGATTTGGAGGAGATACAGAGACCACTGAAGAACACCTACAACTAGCTCTAAAGGCCAACCACAACATCACAAGTATTGTCTGATCCTCTCAATGTACCATTAGCACGTGAAAGAGGGATTGAATGGGAAGCCCATAAAAGTCGCTGCCAATCTTAGTCCTTTCATCCAGCACATAATAAACTTTGTGGAAAATATACTTTATGATGAATCGGCTCCAGCTGAAGAATATCTCATTGTTAGGATCCCGGGGGCTCCTATCGCAGAAGAAGAAGAAACCTGGAGGGAAAGCAGAATATTGCTTATGAAGGCACGCGGGACCTGAATGTAGCCTACAAGAGGATCTCGGACCACCATCTTACATGATAGCCCAGGAAGAGATCCTGGAGGAACTTGGGGATACGATGAGTCAGAATTTCCCATCTCCAGGATGCCGAGGGGTTCCCATCCTAGAAGAAGGAAGCAATGCCCATGGTTTGAGGGATCCCTTGGACAGAAAAAGAAAGAAGGAGGAAGGCTAATATACTGTTTACGAAGATCCTGGAGAAACTTACAAATATGGAAAGGAAGACATAAATCCTACCAAAGGAAAAACTAGAAGAGGTGAACTTGGGGGCTGACGCAAGGAACCCAGAGCTCATCCTAATCAGCAGTCAGTACAGAAAAAAAGAACAACTGGTGGAGCTATTGAAAAAATATGAAGATTTATTGGCGTGAACTCCTTCAAATTAAATAAGGCACGTCCAAAGGATAAATTTCCTTTGCCTAACATCGATCTCCTCATAGATCCAACTAAGGCAACAACAATATCAACCATGAAGAGGCATGCCACGATCAGGGAACTCAAGAGCTTCTTAGAAAGAGTTTCTTACATTAGGAAGTTCACACCAAGACCAACCTTGGTCAGTAGTGGACTATCCAAACTGTTGAAAAAGGGGAATACTTTCATATGAGGAGTTGAGCAACCAAATGTCTTTCATAAAACTTCAACAGATCATGAGTCATTTGCCTACCATATGGGTACTATCCATGGCAAAATCACTATTGTTGTACCTGAGATCTTGATCCTAAGCATACAAAGCATTGAAGAACACTGAAATGAGGTATCCCAACATAGAAAGGGCGTGTATGGCAGTTATGCATCTCAACAACTGAATCATTACTTTTCATCCCACCAAATCCTGTTGGTGACAAGCTCTCATCCAATAAAAACCCTCCTCAATCAGCCCTTGCAATCTTGAAGAGTAGCCCGGTGGTTAATATTAATTTCCCAATACAACATAGGTCTGAAGGATCCCCAAAGCTATCAAGAGCTAAGCTGTAACAAACTCACTAACCCAGTTCCTCGAAGAAGAGAAATACCTATTAAGTGAGAAGATCTCTAAAAAAGTAGTAGCGGTAGAGATCCTTGTAAAGAAACAGACTATGAGATTTGTGAAGACAGCCTTCAACGAGCATGCCTAGAGGAAGTCATCCTCTTCCAGGATCCCCGTACGAAGATCCCCCACTTGAAGAAAACACCATGACAGAATCATCTTGGTGGAGCTCCTGGCCATCAGTCCACCAGTGAGAGCAATCTTAGATGACTCATAAAAGAAGATTATTTCCATAAAGGATTTGTTCACAGCTAAGAGAGGACATTTTAGAAGATCCTCGGAGAAGAAAACAAATCCTCAACCCTTTAAAGAAAAGAAAAGAAATCAGTTCAGTAAGCCCACTTGAAAATGAAGGGCTACGAAGGAGCTTTTTTCTGAAGATTGAAAAATTCAATGGTCATGAACAAATTTTCCAAGTGGCATGGCCTAGGACTTGGGAAAAGGAAAATTTTCCATGTACCTAGCCCAGGACTTGAGCAAAACAGAAATTTTCCAAGTGGCATGGCCTAGGACTTGGGAAAAGGCAAATTTTCCATGTACCTATCCCAGGACTTGAGCAAAACAGAAATTTTCCAAGTCGCATGGCCTAGGACTTGGGAAAGGGAAAATTTTCCATGTACCTATCCCAGGACTTGAGCAAAACAGAAATTTTCCAAGTGGCATGGCCTAGGACTTGGGAAAGGAAAAATTTTCCATGTACCTAGCCCAGGACTTGATCAAAACAGAAATTTTCCAAGTGGCATGGCCTAGGACTTGGGAAAAGGAAAATTTTCCATGTACCTAGCCCAGGACTTGAGCAAAACACAAATTTTCCAAGTGGCATGGCCTAGGACTTGGGAAAAGGCAAATTTTCCATGTACCTAGCCCAGAACTTGAGCAGAACAGAATTTTTCCAAGTGGCATGGCCTAGGACTTGGTAAGAGCAAACTTTCCATGTACCTAGCCAAAGACTTGGCCTAGAACAATTTTTCTAAATACATGGCCCAGAAATTTGCCAAGAGCAAAAGTTTCCAAGTACGACCAAGAAAATGGTCAAAAGCAAAAGTTTATAGGTACAAGCCATAGCAAGCATGTACTACAATGCATAGAATATCTTTGGTAAAGTTCATGGGGGGATCCCCTCATTCAACCTATTTTGTAAAACAAACAAAATCTTGTTGACAAAGCTGTGCTATCTTATATTAAGATTTAATATGCATTCAACATGATTTTTGTATGCTACTTTCAAAAAAAAAAAAAAGCATATACTAGAATTGCTAGCAAAAAACGTTAGTGCTAGAAATATACTCTTAGTATCAAATGCAATACCAATATAATTTGGTTATACATATATATCTGCTTATATTATTGATAGTTTGACAAAGTTGATTTATTGAATACCAATCTACAGCCTAATACTAATACGAAGGTGAATTCTAATCTTTCGCAACATGTTAGTACATCCCATGAAGGAAGTGTAGCAATTCCTTTGGAGTTTCCCTCAAGAATTATTTGATCTACACATTGGTTCTACAAACCAGAAAAGTGTCCAAAAACAATTTATTTTCTCGCGCGTGGGCTACAGGTAACCCACGAGCTCGGGGGGCTAATGTTGAAGGCTAAAATTTCACATTCCATGAAAAGTAAAGAAGGCCCAATTCAAGCAGCAAGAAGAATCAACATTAAGGCCTAATTTATGTTCAGATTTCCAGCAAAAAGGCCATTAAAAAATCCAGTGAAAGAACTGGGTTGGGATACCCAGAGGCTGCTAGAGGCTCGGGATCCTCAGGACGTGCAGCACAGCTAACGTGGGATTGAGACAGCTCAAAAGGGTTACCACGAAATACAATAAATGAAGAACAGATATGTCCTTCTCAAGCACCCAGTGGTACATCAAAGAACCAGAAACTTGGAGAGTGACAATTCATGAATAAAAAGCTGGTACATCGAGAAACCCAGAATGAAGAACTATAAAGGGAAGCAACTGGAAGAGAACTTTCAACCCAGCAGTAAAAGATTCCAACTATTTGGGAATAATGACAACAAGGAAATAACACCGACAGCTAAATGAGAAATCTTGAAAGAAGAGAGATTGAAGGCTAATTGCTGAGGACGCCCCGGAATGGAAAGTCAGCAAATGACTTTTAGAGAAGCAGCAATAAAAGATGAAAACTATGAGAAAAAAGGGAAGAGACCAGCCCTTGAGCAACTGTCACAGCACGAGCTCTGAAGGACAAAAGAGAGAAATCACTAGTACCATGGAGCCTTAGAAAACACACTATAAAAGGAAGAGAAAACCCATGTTGAAGGCAGAGGATTTTCAGTAGGAAGAATATCAAAAACAGAGTCATTAGAACTCTGTAAAATTTAAGAAAAACAGAGGAATGTCTCCCGGTATCCCAGAAACAGCCACTATAGCACATACTTGGATTCAAAAGGATTCAAACTTTGCAAGTCTTAGAGGCTTGAATAGCCATCAAAGTCTGTAATTTTTGAGCTTATTTGAACCTTATATCACGTCTTAGTGAGCACACTTGTAATCCACAATCAAGAAAAATAATGAAATATTTCATATTGATTTGAGAATTTCTAACAATTACTTTACATATTTCTTTACTGCTTCTTGCTGCTCAATACATATATATTCTTGCTTGTAAAGCTGAGTCCCTGCCCAAGCAAAGCCACTCAGACTTGAGTTCCAAATCCCACAAGTCTTGTGCAAAAGCATAAGTCTGTGAGAATTGGGGCCAGGATCCTCGTGGCTGAATCATCCTTATGAAATTCATTTACATATATGTATATGTATTAATATATATATAGTGCAGAGAACCAGAGATTCTGGGTTCTTACAGGCCTAGTACGTCCCGGGATCCCACGACAGTATGCCCGGGGTACTAAGTGAAGGAATTCTTTAAAATGAGGAATCGCATTTTTGCCTTGAGGAGATTTATGTGACTTGCGCACAACTTGGTTCGTAATCAGCCCCCATTTAGCTGCGGTGAACCAAGCCCAGTCCACTAAAACACAACTATTTGGCCCAGGATCCTTGGGCCTGTGTGCTAAAGAAAAAAGCACTCTCACACACTTTTTATGTGGTTTTGGATTTTTACACACACAAAACAAAGACATAAAAGTAAGATCAAAACAAAAACAATACAATGCATATAAAGACATGCATGATGCACAAATGCATGATAATGAAGCATCTAATGCATGAAGGGTCCTACAAAGATCGAAAAATTAGATCAAGGACCAAAAAAGCACAATCTCAACCACAGGAACCCTTCCTCATCCAAACGGAATGATTGTTTGGAATGAGTGTCTCAAGAGAAGTGAGATGAGGTTTGGAAGAATGAGAATCGGAGATGCACATAGACAATGAGGTAAAAGCATTAACAACTTGTTTCAACAACATACAATTTTCCCCCAAATCCGGTTTTGCTTTCATAGCACACCTTCCAAATAGATCAAGTTTTTCTTTTCTTTTTATTCTTTTAAGAACTTGAAACTTAGAGCAATGTGGTCTAAGATGACCAAAGGCACCAAAATGGTGACAAACAATGTGTCTAGGTCCACTAGGCTTTTTTAGAGAGGGATCTAGCACCATGGTTTTGTTCTTTCTTCAACATGGAGCATTGAGGTCTTATGTGGCCGATCACACCGCAATGGTGGCATGTAGGAACAAACTTAGATCCATTCAATTCCCTAGGATGGGACCTAAACATAGGCTTAGGCTTAAGAACCTTTCTCTCCACTTTTTGATTTCTTTTGTGTGGAGGAATGTACACCGATTTGTCCTTTGAGGTAGAACACACACTAGGCACACAATCGGGTACCACAACATGATTGCAACATATATTTTCTTCCGTTTTAGCAACAGGTTCAGCACTCAAACACTTGGCATGCATCTTAAGAGATTCATTTTTAGATTTAAGATTATTAACAAGTTTGTTAGACAAAACAAGTTTAACATCCAAGTCCATATTCAAACATTCAAACTCTTTCAGCTTTTCAAGAGAAATTTCAGCAAGATTCTTATATTTCTCAACCAATTTGTTGGATTCATTGAGCTTAGCAATCAAATCATCATTTCCACAAAATAACTTGCTCAACTTCTTTTGAAACTTCTTAAGCATCTTTCTTCAAAATTTTGAGGTTAGGAATATCAACTACACCCATAGATTTATGTAACATGGCATCACAATCATGAGGATAAACACTCATAGAGGCATTTTCACAAACACATGGCATGTTACAATCAACAACATCCATAGAAGCATACAAAGTGTTATCCATGGCGAAACACATAAGGGGTCAAGGATCACACTTAGGCATTTAAACCACAACAAGTGTACCCGCTCTGATACCATTTGAAAGCTCGAAATGTGTAAAAACACAAGAGCTTGTTTAGACCCCCAATTCAAATTATGGCTTGGTTGTTTTTAAACTTACTTAATACTAAGTGTGGAATAGTGTAAATGCAAGCGAACATGCAAGAGAGCTACTCTAATCCATATTTAAAGCAACACAGCAGTAAAATGAAATGAACAAGAGTAAGGAAGAGAGATGCAAACACAGATAACATCGAGATGTGTTATCGAAGAGGAAACTGAAGAACTCGGCGAAAAACCTCTCCGCCGCCCTCCAAGCGGTAATCAATCCACTAGACAATCAGTTGGGATACATGGGTAAGAAAGAGACCCTCCAAGCCTAATCTACCCTTTGTACCTAAGCCCTCCAAGCTCCTACTCCGACAAGACTTCTCGGAGACGTGTCTTGTCTAGCTCTCCGGATCCCGCAATCAACTCGATTGCATTCGCCAAGCCTCACCAGCTTCTTTTGGCAATTCCCCAAAGCTTCCTAAGCTCCTTGTAAGGTTGAATTTATTCAACCATCTAATTGGCTTTATTCCGTGCCAAATTTGCTTGTAATTCAGCATTTAGTAACCCTGTATTTAGGTGGGTTTGTTGTAAGGGTAGTGAGTGAGATAGAGTGAAGATTGCTCAAGAGTGTGCAAGAAAACAGAGTGTCGCGGCTGGGACTCGCGGCTGCAAGCCGCCAAAAGCTGCACACGTGCCAAGCATGCTGGAAGATGAACAGTCATGCTAGCTGGAGCACTACAGGACAAAACAGGACAACTGGCCATACGGTTAACTCGCGATTGGATCTCGCGACTTGGTCAAGCCGCGAGCCACCCCTGTTTTGGAAAAACCTGACGTTTCACATTCCTCTTCACTCAAGTATAAATACCCCTTTAACCCACGATTGAAAGAGAGCTTCCAGAGAGAATTTTGAGAGAGAAACCCTAAAGAAAAACAAGATTGTTTCACACACAATCCCTACCTTAGAGTCTCATCAAATTCCCTCACTCTCTTCCTCTCCATTGTTAAATCCTTGAGAGGCATTATACCAAACCTGGTTCTCACCATTATCATCTCTGTGAGACAGTCGTTTGGAGTTCTGGGAAGCAGTTAGGAAGGAGCCAATCTTCATTGGTTGATGCTACGGTGTAGTAGCGGAATCCGGAAAGCTAGAAAAGAAAAAGGTTCGGCGCAACCTCGTTGGAGCAAGAAGCTTGGAGGGCTTAGGTGCACTGGGTAGATTAGGCTTGGAGGGTCTATTGCTGTCCTTGTATCCCAACTGTATTTTCTAGTGGATTGATTACCGCTTGGAGGGCGGCGGAGAGGTTTTTCGCCGAGGTCTTCGGTTTCCTCTTCGATAACACATCGGGTGTTATCTTTGTGTTTGCTTCTTCCTTCCTCTCTATCTCTGCCTTTATATTATCTGCTGTGATTTTATTATGTTATGGCTTAGATAGTTTTTATCCTATTTCACATTATAGCATATGTTAAGTTTCCGCACACTTGTTGTTTAACATATTGCTTGTGTTGGTTAAGTTGGTTTTTGGGGGTCTAAACGTTCAAAAGTGTTTTTGTACACGTTTTTGAACTTTCAATTGGTATCAGAGCAGGTACACTACTATTGGTTTTATTACCTAAGTGTGATCCTAGACCCCTGAGTTGTGGTTGTTGTTTTTCGTTTACACCATGCTGAATTGTAGCTCAAGTGTTTGTGAAAATGTCTCTATGCATATGTCTGAAAGGAGTCTTACTGATGATCTTGTAGAGTTATTAAAAACTAAGAAACATGCTAGAGTTTCTGGTCACATGCTGGAATATCTTGAGAATCAGAATCTTGTCTTACACAGTAGCATATCTGAATCAAAATCATTGATTAAGAAATATAAAAGAAAGAATAGAATGTTGTGTGAGATGATTGAGAATCTGAAAATGAAAAATCAATCTAAAAGTAGCATGAAACCTGATGATGAGTTTGTGTTTGAAGGTCAAGATTGTCTGTCACATGTGAACCTATTTGTGCATACCTCATTAAAGGTGTTTAATGCATGTTTGTGGTATCTTGATAGTGGGTGTTCTCGCCATATGACAGGGGATAAGTCACTGTTTAAGTCACTCAAAGAAAAGGTAGGTGACTATGTGACCTTTGGGGATGGAAGCCATGCTCAAGTCCTAGGCAAAGGAACCATTGAGATACCCGATTTGCCTCTGTTGAAAGATGTGCTGTTCATAAAAGGGCTGAAGGCGAACTTGCTGAGCATCACTCAAATTTGTGATGACGATTTTCTGGTACAATTCTCCAAGAAAGGATGTTTGATCATCAATGAAGAGGGGATTCAGGTTTTGGAAGGAAATCGGACTACGGATAATTGTTATGGAATAGTTCCCACGGCACCAATATCGTGTAGAAGTGCTCGGGTGGATGTGTTGGAGCTGTGGCATCATAGATTTGGGCATGCCAACTTCAAACAAGTAGCAAAAGTCTCCAAACTTGAAGCAGTCGAGGGACTTCCTAAGTTTGGAAAAGTAAAGAAGACCATTTGTGGTGCATGTCAAATGGGGAAGCAAACTAAGGCAAGTCATCACAAGGTAAATGTGATAGCCACCTCTCGTTGTTTGGAGTTACTTCATGTTGATCTGATGGGGCCCACCAGAACTGAAAGCCTAGGGGGAAAAAGATATATCATGGTCATTGTGGACGACTACTCAAGATATACTTGGGTTGAATTCCTTAGAGAAAAATCAGAAGCTTGTGAGAGGCTGGAGATTCTGTGCAAGAAAATACAAAATGAAAAGGGGATTCCAATAACCAAAGTTAGAAGTGATCATGGGAGAGAATTTGAGAATGCAAGATTCGAGTCCTTCTGTGAGAAGAATGGTATTAAAAGAGAGTTTTCAGCTCCCAAAACTCCACAACAAAATGGAGTGGTAGAGAGAAAAAATCGTGTGATTCAGGAGATGGCAAGAGTCATGTTGCTTAACAAGCAAATACCTCAAAAATTTTGGGGAGAAGCTGTCAACACCTCGTGTCACATTGGCAATAGGATTTTCTTTCGAATTGGTACAAAGAAGACTGCATATGAGATATGGAATGGGAAGAAGCCTAAAGTGAAGTATTTCCGGGTATTTGGAAGTAAATGTTATATCTTAAATGATCGAGAGAATCTTGGGAAGTTTGATGCAAGAAGTGATGAGGGTATTTTTCTTGGCTACTCTACTACAAGTCGAGCATATAGAGTGTTTAACAAGAGGACAAAGACTGTGATGGAATCCATAAATGTCAAGATTGATGATGCCTTACCTAAGGTGGAAATGATTGATGATGTAGAAGGGCCGAGCACCGAAGAGCCTGATGTTGAGGTAGAAGCTTTGGATATAGAAGGTGAAGAACATATACCAGAAGTAGAATCGACTCCCATCAACCCAAGAAGGGAAACGAGATCGATGTCTAGAACTTCAAGTCCTCTTACTCCTCCAGAAGTTCATCCTCCTATCTCTCGTAGTGATGAAGTTTCCACTTCAAAAAGGCCATCCTCAAGAATTATCAAGAATCATCCCGAAAGTAATATCATAGGATCACTTGATGACGGTCTTCGCCTCAGGAAAGGAAATATTCTGCTAGCCAATCATGTAACATATCACTGTTATCTTGCACAGTTTGAACCAAAAAGGGTTGAAGAGGCTCTTCAAGATGAGAATTGGGTTGAGTCAATGCATGAAGAGCTGAACCAGTTTGTGAGGAATGACGTGTGGGAACTTGCTCCACGGCCTGAGAATGTTCATGTTATAGGCACAAAGTGGATTTTTAAAAACAAAACTGATGACGATGGAGAGATAATTCGAAACAAGTCTCGGTTGGTGGCTCAAGGATACACACAAGTAGAAGGGGTGGATTTTGATGAATCATTTGCTCCAGTGGCAAGACTCGAATCCATTCGAATCCTCATGTCCATTGCGTGCACTTTGAAGTTCAAACTTTATCAAATGGATGTTAAGTGCGCTTTTCTGAATGGATATCTAAATGAAGAGGTTTTTGTTGAGCAACCAAAAGGATTTGAGGATCCTCATTTTCTAGACCATGTATTAAGATTGAAGAAAGCACTTTATGGTTTGAAACAAGCTCCTAGAGCCTGGTACGATCGTCTTACACATTATCTTCTAGATAGAGGTTTCAAGAGAGGGTACGCCGATCGAACTCTGTTTGTCAAAAATGATGAAGATTATCTCCTTGTGGCACAAGTCTATGTTGATGACATAGTGTTTGGGGCAACTATCGAAGATCGTGCTACTGAATTTTCTGAGGAGATGAAGGAGTTTGAGATGAGCATGGTGGGGGAGCTCACATTCTTCTTGGGTCTTCAAGTCAAACAACAGAAGGAGGGTATATTTGTATCTCAAGAGAAGTATGCCAGAAACATTGTCAAGAAGTTTGGCCGAGACTCCAAAAAACATGCCTCCACTCCCATGAGCTCTTCCACTAAACTGAATGTGGATTCGTCAGGAGTTGAAGTAAGTCCTACATTGTATAGGAGCATCATAGGAAGTTTGCTCTACCTTACAGCCAGTAGACCGGACATTGCTTTCAGTGTGGGCGTTTGTGCCAGGTACCAAGCTAATCCGAAGGAATCTCATCTGACTGCTGCTAAGCGAATCATTCGATATGTGAATGGTACTGCAAACTATGGTCTGTGGTATTCAAAAGACTCAAATGCTTGTCTTGCTGGGTATTCAGATGGTGACTGGGCTGGCAGTGTAGACGATCGGAAAAGCACTTCAGGCGGCTGTTTTTATCTTGGTAACAATCTGGTTTCGTGGATGAGCAAGAAGCAGAATTCAGTGTCTCTATCTACTGCAGAAGCAGAATACATCGCTGCTGGAAGTTGCTGCACTCAGCTTCTTTGGATGAAGAAATTACTTCATGACTATGGAATTCCTCAAGAAACGATGTGTGTCTTCTGTGACAACACCAGTGCCATCAATCTTTCCAAGAATCCTGTTCAGCATTCAAAATCCAAACACATAGAGATACGTTACCATTTCATTCGGGATTTGGTAGAGGAAAGAGTTGTGTGTCTTGAGTTCATACACACCGACAATCAAAAGGCGGATATCTTCACCAAGCCTCTCGATGGTCCACGGTTTGAATCATTCCGTAAGACCATTGGTGTTGGTACAATTCCTTGACTCTCTTGTGTGTTGTGTGCTTCACATTTTTATAATATGCTAAATCTGTTTGTGTTGGGGCACACACCTTTTTGATTAGTCTTTTTGTGCAACATGTTTCTTGTTTGTTTGACCATTTGTGAATACTGTTGTTTCTTTTTATGTTTGATATTTTTTTTTTGCTTCTTGTGTCAAAAATCCAAAAATCACATAAAAATTTGAAAATCAAAAAGCTTGATTGACTTTGTTGAGTTTTGTCTCAAAACTTGTTTTGCCTTGTACCTTTGTGCTAATGGCTTTGTGCATTTTCGAGCATTGCTTGTTTTCATGCACTCATATCACTGTGGGAAAAATCTTGAAATCTATATGATTGTTGTAAATAGATCTTCAAACTTGTCATGAATGATTAGTGAATGGTTATGTTGATCTTGAGACATGCATAGACTTGTGTCTATATATCTTCCCACTTTTTATTTTTGTTTTGCTAAAAAGAGCTCACCAAATGTAAATCTCCAAATGAAAAGAGATTTTGAGCTGCAAAAGCCTGTCGCACATTCTAGTATTTGACTAGGAAAAAGGGTAAGCGACCTTATATTAAAAGTGTTGTTTCATTCAAAAAGGCCAAAGGCCTGTTCTTCAAAGAGAAATGTTAGAGATGATTGCCTCAAAAGATCAAAAAGATCAAATGCTATGATTGTTAGTGGAGTCAAATGAAAAGCTCCAAGTTTTGTTATCAAGATGTGTGGGAGGTCATATATTCATATTTCTATAATTGAGATTGGTCACATGATCTAGTGCTAATTGTGTATGCCTTGGTTGAATTGATCATTGAAGCTTCACATTAGACAAAGGACTATCTCATTGTTGATATCCACACACAACACACAAGTTTATGTTCAATAAATGCCATATTCATTTGTGTGATTGTACTTGATAAAATGTGTTTTTCACATGCTCAATCTTTGTTAATTCAAGCACAAAAATATTTTTGAGTGTTTTAGGTGTTTTTGGAAAGTATTTTGTTTAAAAAATCTGAAAATTTCAAAAATACAGTTTTGCCCTGTTTTGGCGGCTCAGTCGCGGGTATGTCAAGTCGCGAGACTCAGTCGCATCTTCGCTGGTAATTTTTGGCGACTTGTTCGCGAGTGGAAGGTCCAGTCGCGAGGTTCACTCAGAGATTTTCGCGGCTCAGCTCGCGACTCACTCGCGGGTAGACCTTCCAGTCGCGAAAAACACTTAGAAAATTTTTCAACTTTTTGGTTCTTCAGTGTTTTGGCGGCTTGCTCTAGCGACTTTTTGGCGACTCGTTCCAGTCGCGAAAATCGCGTGTTTTGGATAAACAGGGGCAGTTTTTAAAATTTTCATTTTTCCCTCGATCTTTTTGTGACTGTTCATTGTCTTTCTCATTTGCTCTTACCCTGTATCACCGTGCCTCCATTTTCGATCTCCCTTACTTGTCTCTTTTCAGCTCAAAATCGTCGACTAACAGGTATGGTTTTTTGTCCTGCACTCTATTTTACTTGTTCTTTTGGTTTTCCCTCTGGCTATTTCACATTTGTTTGTGATTTTGTGATGGGTTTTTAGCTCAACTACTATTCTTTGTTCTAGCTTCGCTTGGGTGCTTATGTTTCTGTGTTTGAGCTAGTTTATGTTGGTTGTTGTGTTCTTCATCCTGTGCTTAGCTAGGGTTAGCAATTTTTGACTGATCTGCTGTTGCTATCTTGTTTCACTTTGATACTGTGTGGTATCTTCCTGATGTGGTGTTGATTTTGGTCCTTTTTCAGCTGATTATGTGGTTATATTTGATCTCTCTATACTGTGTAGTTCTAATTTGGGCCTTTGGTGTCCCTCATTGCTACTTTCTGACCATACTCATCCAGCTGTTAGGGTTTCTTCATTGTTCCTAAATTTTCACTAACCCACTGCTGATATAGTCTGTTGGATTGTGTTCTGCCATTTCCTTTGTTTATAATACAGACTGGTCATGTCTCCATTCAAAAAGGCTGCTGTGAAAGGAGGTTCTTCCAAAGGGAAGGAACCCGTAATTGATGTTGATGAAGACACACCTCTCCCGAAAGTGACTCGCTCTTCATCACAGCGATTCGATCCCAATAAGTTCAGATCATATGCAGCCTATCAGTCATATGAGAATTGTTTTCTTCATGCCACACCATTACTAGAGAGAGCTGTGGATCTGCCCTCACTTCATAACACTGACATTCCGATTTGGTTTGCCCACAAGGATTGGAATTACCTTCTCTCTGATCCGGATATCATGTATGAAGAGTTGGTTAAAGAATTTTATGCTAACGCAATTGTGGAAGGAGATGAACTTAAGTGCTGGGTTCGGCAAAGGAGCTTTTCTGTCTCTCCTACATACCTGGCAGAAATTCTTCACATCAACAGACCCATTTTTCGACATTCACCGGTCTATGATGATCTATGTCCTGATGAGGAGCTTCTCAAACAAAGTCTTGGTCAAGACTTGGAGTTCTCACCCAATGGCAAATCCATCAGTGTTTCCTCCCTTTCTCCGAAATTGAGAGTGCTTACAATTGTGATGTTTCACAATTTGTATCCTTTATCAAGTACTGGGTATATGAACCTTGGACGTGCTTTGTTTCTTCATGATCTAATCTCTGATGAAGAAATCGACATTTGTGCTCATATCTTTCATGTTCTGCGCAAAACGGTTCTTCGAAGTGAGTCTCGGATATGCATTCCGTTCTGCAGTCTCATTTCACGGATCTTGAAACTCAAGGGAATTTATCCAACGGCTGATGAGTCTCCTATCCCCAAACCAAGTCCAATCAACATGCGTACATACAATGCAAGTGTTGGACATAGTCGGAAGAGAGCCAAACCAGAAACTTCTACATCTTACAGTGACTCTCAGTTCAGCAATCTCTCCCTCGATGAGAAACTTGATCTCATTGTCTCCTCTGTCCACGAGTTGAATACAAAGATGTCTGGACTCACTGCTTCTCTACATCATCAAAGCAACCGATGGGATATGAAGTTTACTTCTCTTCAAACTCAATTGGATCAAATTCAGAGAAAGCTAGAAGAGGATGACTAGCCTATTCCATGACAAAAAGGGGGAGTGATAGGCATAATCAGAGGGGGAGGATATCACCTTAAGGGGGAGCGTCATTATCTAAGGGGGAGTGTCTTTATTTTTTTTTGTTTCAGTTTTCTCTTTAAGTTGATATATTGTGTTTTGTAAAACTGTTATTCAGGATATTCTGTTGGTTTGTACCCATATGCTTTTGTAAGCTTTTAGGGTTATTGTTTTATGCATAGTTTGTAGGCTTTATGGTTTGTACCTTGCTTAAGTGCAGCCTTTATGCTATGTTGAAATCAGTACTTTAATCTAAATGTTATGCATTTTAGTTTATGTACTGTCACTCTTGTGCCCTTGTAGGATTGTTCCTAGATGCATATGCCTTGTGTGCTATGCATTGGTTGAGTGTTGAGCATACAAGTGTCTTGCCTTGTGCTTGTTAACTTGTATGTCCTTGTGTTCATTCCAAGTGTGAATGAGCACTGTGATCACTACCTTGTGGTGTTCACTTGGTTGATCAAGCCATGGTTTGTTTATTAACTCCATCTTTGCTTGATCTCTTATTGCCTGTTTCATATGCATTTATAATTTTCTGCTTACAATGATCATGGTGTATTGTTGTGTTTCAGGAGTTTATGTTCATATGATTCAAGTGCTTCACAGCTTCTAGAGTTAGGTGTGAGTGAGTTTTGTTCAACTGTTCCCAACTCACATGTTAAGTCTAGAGTCTGTTTTAGGGTTTTGTCACGGAATAGCCAAAGGGGGAGATTGTAAGGTTGAATTTATTCAACCATCTAATTGGCTTTATTCCGTGCCAAATTTGCTTGTAATTCAGCATTTAGTAACCCTGTATTTAGGTGGGTTTGTTGTAAGGGTAGTGAGTGAGATAGAGTGAAGATTGCTCAAGAGTGTGCAAGAAAACAGAGTGTCGCGGCTGGGACTCGTGGGTGGACTCGCGGCTGCAAGCCGCCAGAAGCTGCACACGTGCCAAGCATGCTGGAAGATGAACAGTCATGCTAGCTGGAGCACTACAGGACAAAACAGGACAACTGGCCATACGGTTAACTCGCGACTGGATCTCGCGACTTGGTCAAGCCGCGAGGTCAAGCCGCGAGCCACCCCTGTTTTGGAAAAACCTGACGTTTCACATTCCTCTTCACTCAAGTATAAATACCCCTTTAACCCACGATTGAAAGAGAGCTTCCAGAGAGAATTTTGAGAGAGAAACCCTAAAGAAAAACAAGATTGTTTCACACACAATCCCTACCTTAGAGTCTCATCAAATTCCCTCACTCTCTTCCTCTCCATTGTTAAATCCTTGAGAGGCATTATACCAAACCTGGTTCTCACCATTATCATCTCTGTGAGACAGTCGTTTGGAGTTCTGGGAAGCAGTTAGGAAGGAGCCAATCTTCATTGGTTGATGCTACGGTGTAGTAGCGGAATCCGGAAAGCTAGAAAAGAAAAAGGTTCGGCTCAACTTCGTTGGAGCAAGAAGCTTGGAGGGCTTAGGTGCACTGGGTAGATTAGGCTTGGAGGGTCTATTGCTGTCCTTGTATCCCAACTGTATTTTCTAGTGGATTGATTACTGCTTGGAGGGCGGCGGAGAGGTTTTTCGCCGAGGTCTTCGGTTTCCTCTTCGATAACACATCGGGTGTTATCTTTGTGTTTGCTTCTTCCTTCCTCTCTATCTCTGCCTTTATATTATCTGCTGTGATTTTATTATGTTATGGCTTAGATAGTTTTTATCCTATTTCACATTATAGCATATGTTAAGTTTCCGCACACTTGTTGTTTAACATATTGCTTGTGTTGGTTAAGTTGGGTTTTGGGGGTCTAAACGTTCAAAAGTGTTTTTGTACACGTTTTTGAACTTTCACTCCTGAATAGGTGTGGGTTATGTTTCGGTACAAATCTCCTCTCAAGGTATGATAATGGGAAAGGGATGGAGAAGAGGCTACAATGATTTCTCACTAAGGATGAGTAGCTCTCTCTCAAAAAGATGGGTGTGTGTGTTGTAGAAAACCTATCTAGGGTTTTTCTCTCTGAATGACCTCACTTACATTTGTGGGTAATGAGGGTATATGGGTGAAGGGTAAGGAATTCACACATAAAAATCCTCCAGGCAGAATGTTTCGCGACTGTCTCACGGGATGGCCTTACTCGCGAGACACTCGCGAAAACAATAGCCTGGCACGACTCTTCAGCTTCCAGTCATGTGCTCCTCACATGCTCTTTCGCGGCTTAGCTTCTCACGGGCTTCTCGCAAAATCCACTAATTCTTCATTTAAGCTTGAGTCTTCACCAACTTAATACTAAACCCAATACAATGAAATCCCACAAAATACAAGGAACAAAATTAGAGCAATTACAACACTTTTTGTCATGGAATAAAGCCAACATAAAACATAGTTGTAAATCACAACTTTACAATCTCCCCCTTTGGCTATTCCGTGACAAAACACCCTATAATAGACTCTAGACTTAAACATGAGTTTGGGAACATCTGGTCTGACGTGCTTGGCATAACTATGGTTCTGTTTAATCACATATAAAGAAGTCATAGAGTGTTAATTTCGCCAAAGCATATGGTCCGACGAGCCAGGCATGATTAAGGTTTTGTTTAATCGCTTATAAAGATGTTATAGAGCGTTAACTTCCCCAAATTGTCTGGTCCAAGGAGCTGGGCATGACTAAGGTTCTGTTCAAACACTTATAAAGATGTCATAGTGTGTTAATTTCCCGAAGCGTCTGGTCCAAAGAGGGAGGCATGACTAAAGTTATGTTTAAACACTTATAAAGATATCATAGACTGTTAATTTCTTGAAAGCATTTGTACATTTTTATACCTCTTAAAAACATAATTGGATTAACCTAGATAATTAGCCAAGTTATTACTTAGTCCAAATTCCAAATCTAGATTATCATTGCCAAACAATCATATCATGCATAGCAGCGGAATGATAAATAACACAATGATATCATCACCGAGGAAACCAAAACGGGAAAATCCTGGGGAGGATTTAACCTAGCTATCCTCAAGGTAAACCTGAATCCACTATGAAAGAATCGAAGTTTTACAATAGAACTTAGACCACTAACATCCTATTGGTATCCACCAATAGAAATTTACTGACACGACCATGTGCAAGCTCAGATGTTAGTAGAAACTTAAAGACCACGAACTTCTTCTTTCTTGAATTCTCCAGCAAGTACAAGCACACTGGCTTGTGTTTCTTTAAGTTCTTATGGCATCAACTGGATGATCATCAAGTTCTTGAACGAATCTCCTCTTGATAATCCTATGCATCTATTTAATCACTTATAAAGATGTCACAGATTTTTAACTTCCCCAAATCATCTGGTCTAAGGAGCCAAGCAAAACTAAGGTTCTGTTTAAATACTTATAAAGATGTCATAGAGTGTTAATTTCCCCAAAGCATCTAGTCCAAGGAGCCTGACATGACTAAGGTTCTGTTTAATCACTTATAAAGAAGTCACAGAGTGTTAATTTCCCCTAAGCATATGGTCCGACGAGACAGGCAAGACTAAGGTTCTGCTTAATCACTTATAAAGATGTCACAGAGTATTAACTTTCCCAAAGCGCCTGGTCTGAGGAGTTAGGCATTACTAAGGATCTGTTTAAACACTTATAAAGATGACATGGTATGTTAAATTCCCCAAAACATCTGGTCCAAAGAGCCAGACACGATTAAGTTTCTGTTTAATCACTTATAAAAGAATCATACAGTGTTAATTTCCCAAAAGCAACTGGTCCGAGGATCCAGGCATGACAAAGGTTCTGTTGAAACACTTATAAAGATGTCATAGAGTGTTAACTTCCCTAATGCATATGGTCCGAGGAACCAGGCATAACTAAGATTCTGTTTAATCACTTATAAAAATGTCATAGAGTGTTAACTTCCCCAAAGCCTTTGGTCCGAGCAACTAGGCATGACTAAAGTTCTGTTTAAACACATATAAAGATGTCATAGAGTGTTAATTTCCCCAAAGCAACTGGTCCGAGGTGTTAGGCATGACTATGGTTCTGCTTAATCACTTATAAAGAAATCATAGAGTGTTAATTTCCCCTAAGCATCTGGTTCGACGTGCGAGGCATGACTATGGTTCTGCTTAAACACTGATAAAGATGTCATAGAGCGTTAATTTCCCAAAAGCGTCTGGTCTAAGGAGCTGGCCATGACTAAGGTTCTGTTTAAACACTTATAAAGATGTCATAGAGTGTTAATTTCTCGAAGCTTCTGGTCCGAAGAGGCAGGCATGACTAAGGTTCTGTTCAAACACTTATAAAGATATAATAGAGCGTTAATTTCCCCAAAGCGTTAGGTCCAATAAGCCAGGCTTGACTAAGGTTTTGTTTAATCATTTATAAAAGTATCATAGAGTGTTAATTTCCTGAAAGTATCGGGTCTGAAGAGCCAGGCATGACTAAGATTCTGTTTAATCACTTATAAAGATGTAATAGAATGTAACTTCTCCAAAGAATCTGGTCCGAGGAGTCAATCGTGGCGAAGGCTCTATTTAATCACATATAAAGATGTCATGGAGTGTTAATTTCCCCAAAGCATCGGGTCCAAGGAGCCAAGTATGACTTCTAAAGATATCATAGGGCATTTATTTCGCTAAAGCGCTTGGTCCGAGGAGCCAAGCTTGACTAAGATTCGGTTTAATCACTTATAAAAGTATCATAGAGTGTTAATTTCCCGAAAGCATAGGGTCCGAAGAGCTAGGCATGACTAAGGTTATGTATAATCACTTACAAAGTTGTAATAGAATGTTAACTTCCCCAAAGCATATGGTCCGCAGGGAAAGTCATAGCAAAGGTTCTGTTTAATCACTTATAAAGACATTATAGAGTGTTAACTTCTCCAAAGCATCTGGTCCGAGGAGCCAGGCATGACTAAGGTTCTGTTTAATCACTTATAAAGATGTCATAGGGTGTTAACTTCCCCAAAGTATTTGGTCCAAGGAGCCAGGCATGACTAAGGTTCTGTTTAAACACTTATCAATATGTCATAGAGTGTTAATTTCCCCAAAGCATCCGGTCTGAGGCGATAGGCATGACTATGGTTCTGTTTAATCACTTAAAAAGAAGTCATTGAGTGTTAATTTCGCCGAAACATCTTGTCCGACGAGCTAGGTATGACTAAGGTTCTGTTTAATCACTTATGAAGATATCATAGAGCGTAAACTTCCCGAAAGCGTCTGGTCTAAGGAGTTGGGCATGACTAAGGTTTTGTTTAAACATTTATAAATATGTCATAGAATGTTAATTTCCTAATGCGTTTGGTTCGAAGAGGTAGGCATGACTAAGGTTCTGTTTAAACATTTATAAAGATGTCATTGAGTGTTAATTTCCTGAAGCGTCTGGTCCGAGGAGCCAGGCATAACTAAGATTTTGTTTAATCACTTATAAAAATTTCATGGAGTGTTAACTTCCCCAAAGCCTCTGGTCCGAGTAGCTAGGCATGACTAAGATTCTGTTTAAACTCATATAAAGATGTCATAGAGTGTTAATTTCCCCAAAGCATTTGGTCCGAGAAGCCAGGCATGACTATGGTTCTGCTTTGAAAGCTCGAAAATGTGTTGAAAACACAAGAGCTTGTTTAGGCCCCCAATTTTAAAGTTACGGCCTGGTTGATTTTACACTAACTTAATACTAAGTGCGGAATAGTGTAAACATAGGCATACAAGCAAGAGAGCTACTCTAATCCATATTTAAAGCAACACAGCAGTAAAATGAAATGAACAAAAGTAGGGAAGAGAGATGCAAACATAGATAACACGCCGATGTGTTATCAAAGAGGAAACTGAAGAACTCGGCAAAAAACCTCTTCACCGCCCTCCACGCGGGAATTGATCCACTAGACAATCAATTGGGATACATGGGTTAGCAAGAGACCCTCCAAGCCTAATCTAGCCGATGTATCTAAGCCCTCCAAGCTCCTACTCCAACAAGGTTTCTTGGAACCGTGTCTTGTCTAGCTCTCTGGATCCCGCAACAAGCTCCATGTTGCATTTGCTAACCTTGGCATCTTCCAATGCTTCCTAGCAACACCAAAAACACTCACTACACTCTGAAAAGGTGTGGATTGTGTTTGGGTACAAATATCCTCTCAAGGTATGATAATGGGAGAGGGAAGGAGAAGAGGCTACAATTAATTCTCACTAAGGATGAGTAACTCTCTCTTAAAAAGATGGGTGTGTGTTGTAGAAAACCTATCTAGGGTTTTTCTTTCTGAATAACCTCTTTTACATTTGTGGGTAATGAGGGTATATATAGTATGGGTGAAGGGTAAGGAATTCACACATAAAAATCCTGCGGGCAGAATGTTTCACGACTGTCTCGTGGGATGGCCTTACCCGCGAGACACTCGTGAAAACGACAGCCTGGCATGACTCTTCAGCTTCCAGTCATGTGTTCCTCACATGCTCTTTCGCAGCTTAGCTTCTCGCGAGCTTCTCACAAAATCCAATGATTCTTTATTTAAGCTTGAGTCTTCACAAACTTAATACTAAACCCAATACAATAAAAACCCACAAAATACAAGGAACAAAATTAGAGCAATTACAACACGTTTTTTCATGGAATAAAGCCAACATAAAACATAGTTGTAAATCACAACTTTACATGCTTAATCACTTATAAAGAAGTCATAGTGTGTTAATTTCCTCAAAGCATCTGGTTCAACGTGCGAGCCATGACTATGGTTCTGCTTAATTACTTATAAAGAAGTCATAGAATGTTAATTTCCCAAAAGTATCTAGTCCGACAAGCCAGACATGATTAAGGTTCTGTTTAATCACTTATAAAGATGTCATAGAGCATTAACTTCCCCAAAGCGTCTGGTCTACGGAGCTGGGCATGACTAAGGTTCTGTTTATACACTTATAAAGATGTCATAGAGTGTTAATTTCTCGAAGAGTCTGGTTCGAAGAGGCAAGCATGACTAAGGTTCTATTTAAACACTTATAAAGATTTCATAGAGCGTTAATTTCCCCAAAGCATTTGGTTCGATGAGCCAAGCTTGACTAAGGTTCTATTTAATCATTTATAAAAGTGTCATAGAGTGTTAATTTCCAAAAAAACATTGGGTTCGAGGAGCCAGGCATGACTAAGATTCTGTTTAATCACTTATAAAGTTGTAATAGAATGTTAACTTCTCCAAAGCATCTGGTCTGAGGAGTTAGTCACGGCAAAGGCTCTGTTTAATCACATATAAAGATGTCATGGAGTGTTAATTTCCCCAAAGCATCTGGACCGAGGAGCCAGGCATGACTAAGGTTCTGTTTAAACACTTCTAAAGATGTCATTGAGTGTTAACTTCCCCAAAGCGTCTGGTCCGATGAGGCAAGCATAACTAAGGTTCTATTTAAACACTTATAAAGATGTCATATAGTGTTAATTTTCCCAAATCATCTGGTCTGAGGACCAGGCATGAAACTGGATCTGTTTAATCACTTATAAAGAAGTCATAGAATGTTAATTTCCCCAAAGCATCTGGTCAGACGAGTTAGGCATGACTAAGATTCTGTTTAAACACTTATAAAGATGTCAAAGTGCGTTAACTTCCCCAATGCGTCTAGTCTAAGGAGATGGGCAGGACTATGATTCTGTTTAAACACTTATGAAGATGTCATAGAGTGTTAATTTCCAAAAGCGTCTGGTCCGAAGAGGCAGGCATGACTAAGGTTCTGTTTAAAAACTTATAAATATATCATAGAGCGATAATTTCCCCAAAGCGTCTGGTTCGAGGAGCTAGGCATGACAAAGGTTCTGTTTAATCATTTACAAAATTATAATTGAGTGATTATTTTCCAAAAGCATCTGGCCTAAGGAGCCAGGAATGAATAAGGTTCTGTTTAAACACTTATAAAGATGTCATAGAGTGTTAATTTCTCCAAAGCATCTGGTTCGAGTAGCCAGGCATGACTATGGTTCTGTTTAATCACTTATAAATAAGTCATAGAGTGTTAATTTCCCTAAAGCATCTAGTTCGACGTGCGAGGCATGACTGTGGTTCTGCTTAATCACTTATAAAGATATCATAGAGTGTTAGCTTCCCCAAAGCGTCTGGTCTAAGGAGCTGGGCATTACTAAGGTTCTGTTTAAACACTTATAAAGATGTCATAGAGTGTAAATTTTCCTGAGCGTCTGGTCCGAAGAGGCAGGCATGACTATGGTTCTATTTAAACACTTATAAAGATATCATAGAGTGTTAATTTCCCCAAAGCATTTGGTCCGAGGAGCTAGGCTAGACTAAGGTTCCGTTTAATCACTTATAAAAGTATTATAGGGTGTTAATTTCCCGAAAGCATATGGTCCGAGGAGCCAAGCATGACTAAGGTTCTGTTTAATCACTTTTAAATTTGTAATAGAATGTTAACTTCTCCGAAGCATCTGGTCCATGGATCCAGGCACGACCATGGTACTATTTAATCACTTATGAAGAAGTCATAGAATGTTATTTTCACCAAAGCATCTAGTCTGACGAGCCGGGCATGACTAAGGTTCTGTTTAAAAACTTATAAAGATGTCATAGAGTGTTAATTTCCCAAAGTGTCTGGTTCGAATAGGCAAACATGACATGACTAAGGTTTCGTTTAAACACTTATAAAGATATCATGGAGCGTTAATTTCCCCAAAGCTTCTGGTCTGTAGAGCCAGGCATGACCAAGGTTTTGTTTAATCACTTACAAAATTATCATTGAGTGTTAATTTACTGAAAGCATCTGGTCTGAGGAGCCAAGTATGACTGCGGTATCGTTTAAACACTTATAAAAATGTCATAGAGTGTAAACTTCCCCAAAGTATCTGGTTCGAGGAGCTATGCATGACTATGGTTCTGTTTAATCATTTATAAAGATGTCATAGATTGTTAACTTCCCCAAAGCATCTGGTTCGAGGAGTCAGGCATGACTAAGATTCTGTTTAATCACTTCTAAAGATGTCATAGAGTGTTAACTTCCCCAAAGCATCTGGTCCGAGGAGCCAGACATGACTAAGATTCTGTTTAATCACATATAAAAATTTCATAGAGTGTTAACTTCCCCAAAGCCTCTGGTCCAAGTAGCCAGGCATTACTAAGGTTCTGTTTAAACACATATAAAGATGTCATTGAGTGTTAATTTCCCCAAAGCCTCTGGTTTGAGGGGCCAAGTATGACTATGATTCTATTTAATCACTTGTAAAAAAGTCATAGAGAGTTAATTTCCCCAAAACATCTGGTTCGACGTGCGTGGCATAACTATGGTTCTGTTTAATCACATATAAAGAAGTCATAGAGTGTTAATTTCGCCAAAGCATATGCTCTGATGAGCCAGGCGTGATTAAGATTCTATTTAATTACTTATAAAGATGTCATAGAGCGTTAGCTTCCCCAAAGGGTCTGGTCTAAGGAGCTGGGCATGACTAAGGTTGTGTTTAAACACTTATAAAGATGTCATAGTATGTTAATTTCCCGAAGCGTCTGGTCCGAAGAGGCAGGCATGATTAAGGTTCTGTTTAAACACTTATAAAGATATAATAGAGCGTTAATTTCCCCAAAACGTTTGGTCCGACGAGCCAGGCTTGACTAAGGTTCTGTTTAATTATTTATAAAAGTATCATAGAGTGTTAATTTCTCGAAAGCATCGGCTCCGAGGAGCCAAGCATGACTAAGATTCTGTTTAGTCACTTATAAAGATGTAATAGAATGTTAACTTCTCCAAAGCATCTGGTCCGAGGGGTCAGTCATGGCAATGGCTCTGTTTAATCGCATATAAAAATGTCATGGAGTGTTAATTTCCCCAAAGCATTGGGTCTAAGGAGCCAGGCATGACTAAGGATCTGTTTAATCACTTCTAAAGATATCATAGAGCGTTAATTTACCCAAAGCGCTTGGTCTAACTAGCTAGGCTTGACTAAGGTTTTGTTTAATCATTTATAAAAGTATCATAGAGTGTTAATTTCCCGAAAGCATGGGGTCCGAAGAGCCAGGCATGACTAAGGTTCTGTTTAATCACTTACAAAGTTGTAATAGAAAGTTAACTTCCCCAAAGCATCTGGTCTGAGGCGACAGTCATAGCAAAGGTTCTGTTTAATCACGTATAAAGACATCATAGAGTGTTAACATCCCCAAAGCATCTGGTTCGAGGAGGCCGGCATGACTAAGGTTCTGTTTAATCACTTATAAAGATGTCATAGAGTGTTAACTTCCCCAAAGCGTTTGGTCTAAGGAGCTAGGCATGACTAAGGTTCTGTTTAAACACTTATAAAGATGTCATAGTGTGTTAATTTCCCGAAGCGTCTAGTCCGAAGAGGTAGGCATGACTAAGGTTCTATTCAAACACTTATAAAGATATCATAGACCGTTAATTTCCCGAATGCATTTGTACGTTTTTAGACCCCTTAAAAACATAATTGGATTAACCTAGATAATTAGCCAAGTTATTACTTAGTCCAAATTCTAAATCTAGGTTATCACAGCCAAACAATCATATCATGCATAGCAGCGGAAAAATAAATAAGACAATGATATGATCACCAAGGAAACCAAACCGATAAAAACCTGAGGAGGATTTAACCTAACTATCCTCAAGGTAAACCTGAATCCACTATGAAAGAATTGAAGTTTTACAATAGGACTTAGACCACTAACATCCTATTGGTATCCACCAATAGAAACTTACTGACACGACCACGTGCAAGCTCGGATGTTAGTAGAAACGTAAAGACTAGGGACTCCTTCTTTCTTGGATTCTCTAGCAAGTACAAGCACACTCACTTGTGTTTTTTTAAGTTCTTATTGCATCAACTGAATGATCATCAAGTTCTTGAATGACTCTCCTCTTGAAAATCCTAAGCATTTAGTTAATCACTTATAAAGATGTCATAGATTTTTAACTTCCCTAAATCATCTAGTCTAAGGAGCCAGGCAAGACTAAGGTTCTGTTTAATCACTTATAAAGATGTCACAGAACGTTAACTTATCCAAAGCATGTGGTTTGAGTTGTCGGGCATGACTAAGGATCTGTTTAAACACTTATAAAGATGTCATGGTGTGTTAAATTCAAAAAAACATCAGGTTCGAAGAGTCAAGCATGATTTAGTTTCTGTTTAATCACTTATAAAAGTATCATAGAGTGTTAAATTCCCAAATGCATCTAGTTCGAGGAGCCAAGCATAACTAAGATTCTGTTTAATCACTTATAAAATGTCATCGAATGTTAGCTTCCCTAAAGGCTTTAGGCCAAGTAGCTAGGCATGACTAAGGTTTTGTTTAAACACATATAAAGATGTCATAGAGTGTTAATTTCCCCAAAGTATCTAGTCCGAGGTGCCAGGCATGACTACGGTTCTGCTTAATCACTTATAAAGAAGTCATAGAGTGTTAATTTCCCCAAAGCATCTGGTTCGACATGCGAGGCATGACTATGGTTCTGCTTAATCACTTATAAAGAAGTTATAGAGTGTTAATTTCGCCAAAGCATATGCTCTGGCGAGCCAGGCATGATTAAGATTCTATTTAATTACTTATAAAGATGTCATAAAGTGTTAACTTCCCCAAAGCGTCTGGTCTAAAGAGCTGGGTATGACTAAGGTTCTGTTTAAACACTTATAAAGATGTCAAAGAGTGTTAATTTCTAGAAGCGTCTGGTCGAAGAGGTAGGCATGACAGGTTCTGTTTAAACACTTAAAAAGATATAATGGAGCGTTAATTTCCCCAAAGCGTTTGGTCCGACGAGCTAGGCTTGACTAAGATTCTGTTTAATCATTTATAAAAGTATCATAGAGTGTTAATTTCCCGAAAGCATCGGGTCCGAGGAGCCAAGCATGACTAAGATTTTGTTTAATCACTTATAAAGATGTAATAGAATGTTAACTTCTCCAAAGCATCTGGCCCGAGGGGTCCGTCATGGAAAAGGCTCTGTTTAATCACATATAAAAATGTCATGGAGTGTTAATTTCCCCAAAGTATCGGGTCCAAGGAGTCAGGCATGACTAAAGATCTGTTTAATCACTTCTAAAGATATCATACAGCATTAATTTCCCCAAAGTGCCTGGTTTGAGTAGCCAGGCTTGACTAAGGTTCTGTTTAATCACTTATAAAAGTATCATAGAGTGTTAATTTCCAGAAAGCATAGGGTCCGAAGAGCCAGGCATGACTAAGGTTCTGTTTAATCACTTACAAAGTTGTAATAGAAAGTTAACTTCCCCAAAGCATCTGGTCCGAGGGGACAGTCATAGCAAAGGTTCTGTTTAATCACGTATGAAGACATCATGGAGTGTTAACATACCCAAAGCATCTGGTCCGAGGAGGCAGGCATGACTAAGGTTCTGTTTAATCACTTATAAAGAAGTCATAGAGTGTTAATTTCCCCTAAGCATTTGGTCCGATGAGCCAGGCATGACTAAGGCTCTGTTTAAACACTTATAAAGATGTCATAGAGTGTTAATTTCTCGAAACGTCTGGTCCGAAGAGGCAGGCATGACTAAGGTTCTGTTTAAACACTTATAAAGATATAATAGAGCGTTAATTTCCCCAAAGCATTTGGTCCGACAAGCCAAGCTTGACAAAGGTTCTGTTTAATCATTTATAAAAGTATCATAGAGTGTTAATTTCCCGAAAGCATTGAGTCCGAGGAGCCAGGCATGACTAAGATTCTGTTTAATCACTTATAAAGATTTAATAGAATGTTAACTTCTTCAAAGCATCTGGTCCGAGGGGTCAGTCATGGTAAAGGCTCTTTTTAATCACATATAAAAATGTCAAGGAGTGTTAATTTCCCCATAGCATCAGGTCCAAGGAGCCAAGCATGACTAAGGACCTGTTTAATCACTTCTAAAGATATCATAGAGCGTTAATTTCCCCAAAGCGCCTGGTCCGAGTAGCCAAGCTTGACTAAGGTTCTGTTTAATCACTTATAAAAGTATCATAGAGTGTTAATTTCCAGAAAGTATAGGGTCCGAAGAACCGGGCATGACTAAGGTTCTGTTTAATCACTTACAAAGTTGTAATAGAAAGTTAACTTCCCCAAAGCATCTGGTCCGAGGGGACATTTATAGCAAAGGTTCTGTTTAAACACGTATAAAGAAATCATAGAGTGTTAACATCCCCAAAGTATCTGGTCCGAAGAGGCAGGCATGACTAAGGTTCTGTTTAATCACTTATAAAGATGCCATATACTGTTAACTTCCCCAAAGCATTTAGTCCAAGGAGCCAGGCTTGACTAAAGTTCTATTTAAACACTTATAAAGATGTCATAGAGTGTTAATTTCCCCAAAGCATCCGGTCCGAGGAGACTGGCATGACCATGGTTTTGTTTAATCACTTAAAAAGAAGTCATTGAGTGTTAATTTCCCCAAAGCATCTGGTCCAACGAGCTAGTTATGACTATGGTTTTGTTTAATCACTTACGAAGATGTCATAGAGCGTAACCTTCCCCAAAGCGTCTGGTCTAAGGAGTTGGTCGTGACTAAGGTTCTGTTTCAATATTTAAAAAAATGTCATAAAGTGTTAATATCCCGAAGCATCTGGTCCGAAGAGGCAGTTATGACTAAAGTTCTGTTTAAACATTTATAAAGATGTCATAAAGTGTAAATTTCCCGAAGCATCTGGTCCGAGGAGCCAGGCATAACTAAGATTTTGTTTAATCACTTATAAAAATGTCATTGGGTGTTAACTTCCCCAAAGCCTCTCGTTCGAGTAGCTAGGCATGACTAAAGTTCTGTTTAAACACATATAAAGATGTCATAGAGTGTTAATTTCCCCAAAGCATCTGGTCCGAGAAGCCAGGCATGACTATGGTTCTACTTAAGCACTAATAAAGAAGTCATAAAGTGTTAATTTCCCCAAACCATCTGGTTCGACGTGCGAGGCATGACTATGGTTCTGCTTAATTATAGAAAAAGAAGTCATAGAGTGTTAATTTCCCAAAAGTATCTGGTCCGACGAGCCAGGCATGATTAAGGTTCTGTTTAATCACTTATAAAGATGTCATAGAGCGTTAACTTCCTCAAAGCATCTGGTCTATGGTGCTGGGCATGACTAAGGTCCAATTTAAACACTTTTAAAGATGTCATAGAGTGTTAATTTCCCCAAAGCAACAAGTCCGAGGAGCCAGGCATAACTAAGGTTCTGTTCAAATACTTAAAAAGATGTCAAAGATTACTAATTTCCCCAAATCATCCGGTCAGAGGAGCCAGGCAAGATAAAGGTTCTGTTTCATCATTTATAAAGATGTCATTGAGTGTTAACTTCCCCAAAGCAACTGGTCCGTAGAGCCAGGCACGATAAGGTTCTGTTTAAACACTTATAAAGATGTCATAGACTATTAACTTTCCCAAATCATCTAGTTCGAGGAGCCAGGCATGACTAAGGTTCTGTTGAGTCACTTATAAAGATGTCAAAGAGTGTTAATTTCTCCAAAGCATCTGGTCCGACGAGTCTGACATGACTAAGGTTTTGTTCCATCACTTATAAAATGTCATAGAGTGTTAATTTACCCTAAGCATCTGGTCCGACAAGTATGGCTTGTCTAAGGTTATGTTTCATCACTTATAAAGATATCATAGAGTGTTAATTTCCCCAAAGCATCTGGTTCGAGGAGTCAGACATGACTAAGGTTATGTTTAATCACTATAATGAAGTCACAGAGTGTTAATTTCCACTAAGTATCTGGTCCGACAAGCCAGGCATGACTAAGATTCTGTTTAATCACTTATAAAGATGTCATAGAGCGTTAACTTCCCCAAAGCATCTGGTCTATGGTGCTGGGCATGACTAAGGTCCTGTTTAAACACTTTTAAAGATGTCATAGAGTGTTAATTTCCCCAAAGCAACAGGTCCGAGGAGCCAGGCTTGACTAAGGTTCTGTTCAAATACTTAAAAAGATGTCAAAGATTACTAATTTCCCCAAATCAACCGGTCAGAGGAGCCAGGCATGATAAAGGTTTTGTTTCATCACTTATAAAGATGTCATTGAGTGTTAACTTCCCCAAAGCATGTAGTCCGTAGAGCCAGGCACGATAAGGTTTTGTTTAAACACTTATAAAGATGTCATAGAGTATTAACTTTCCCGAATCATTAGGTTCGAGGAGCCAGGCATGACTAAGGTTCTGTTGAGTCACTTATAAAGATGTCAAAGAGTGTTAATTTCTCCAAATCATCTGGTCCGACGAGTCTGACATGACTAAGGTTTTGTTTCATCACTTATAAAATTTCATAGAGTGTTAATTTACCCAAAGCATCTGGTCCGACAAGTATGGCATGACTAAGGTTATGTTTCATCACTTATAAAGATGTCATAGAGTGGTAATTTCCCCCAAAGCATCTGGTTCGAGAAGCTAGACATGACTAAGGTTATGTTTAATCACTTATAATGAAGTCACAGAGTGTTAAATTCCACTAAGCATCTGGTCTGACGAGCCAGGCATGACTAAGGTTCTGTTTAATCACTTATAAAGATGTCATAGAGCGTTAACATCCCCAAAGCATCTGGTCTATGGTGCTAGGCATGACTAAGGTTCTGTTTAAACATTTATAAAGATGTCATAGAGTGTTAATTTTCCCAAAGCATCTGGTCCGAGGATCCAGGTATGACTGTGGTTCTGTTTAATCATTTACAAAGAAGTTATAGAGTGTTAACTTCCCCAAAGCAGCTGGTCTGACGAGCCAGGCATGACTAAGGTTCTGTTTAATAAATTATAAAGATTTCATAGATTGTTAACTTCTACAAAGCATCAGGTCCGAGGAGCCTAGCATGATTAAGGTTTTGTTTAAACACTTATAAAGATGTCATAGAGTACTAATTTCCAAAATCATTTGATTCGAGGGGCCAGGCATGACTACGGGTTTGCTTAAACACTTACTAAGATTTCATGGAGTGTTAATTTCCAAAAAACATCAGGTCCGATGAGCCAGGCAAGACTAAGTTTCTGTTTAACCACATATAAAAGTATCATAATGTGTTAATTCTCCAAAAACATCTGGTCCGATGAGCCAGGCATGACTATGGTTCTGTTTAATCACATTTAGAAGTATCATTGAGTGTTAATTTCCTGAAAGCATTTGGTCTGACGAGCCAGGCATGACTAAGGTTCTGTTTAAAGACTTATAAATATGTCATAGAGTGTTACCTTCCCTAATGCATTTGGTACGAGGAGCCAGGCATGACCAAGGTTCTGTTTAATCGCTTATAAATATGTTATAGAGTGTTAATTTTCCCAAAGCATCTGGTCCGAGGTGCCAGGCATGACTAAGGTTCTGTTTAAACACTTATAAAGATATCATGGAGTGTTAATTTCCTGATGCGTCTAGTTCGAAGAGGCAGGCATGATTAAGGTTTTGTTAAAACACTTATAAAGATGTCATAGTGTCTTTATTTCCCCATAGCATCTAGACCGAGGATCCAGGCATAACTGAGGTTCTGTTTAATAATTTATAAAGATGTCATAGAGTGTTAAATTCCCCAAAGCATCTGGTCTAAGGAGTTGGGCATGACTTGGATTATGTTCGAACACTTATAAAGATGTCACAGAGTGTTAAATTCCCAAAGCTTCTGGTCCGAAGAGGCAGGCATGACTAAGGTTCTGTTCAAACACTTATAAAGATATCATAGTGCGTTAATTTCCCCAAATTGTTTGGTCCGCAGAGCAAGGCAAGACTAAGGTTCTGTATAACCACTTAGAAATTATCATTGAGTGGTAATTTCCTGAAAGCATTTGGTCTGAGGAGCCAGGTAAGACTATGGTTTTGTTCAATCACTTATAAAGATGTCATAGAGTGTTCACTTCCCATAAGCATCTGGTCCGAGGTGCTAGGTATGACCAAGGTTTTGTTTAAACACATATAAAGATGTCATAGAATGTAAACTTCCCCAAAGCATTTGGTCCGAGGAGCTGGGCACGACTAAGGTTCTGTTTGAACACTGATAAAGACGTCATAGAGTGTTAAATTTCAGAAGCATCTGGTCTGAGGAGCCAGGCATGACTAAGACTCTATTTAATCATTTATAAAAATTTCATAGAGTGTTAACTTCCCCAAAGCATTTGGTCCGAGGAGCCAGGCATGACTATGGTTTTGTTTAATCACTTATAAGGAAGTCATAGAGTGTTAATTTCCCCAAAGCATCTGGTTCGATGAGCCAGGCATGACTATGGTTCTGTTTAATCACTTATAAAGAAGTCATAGAGTGTTAATTTCCCCAAAGCATCTGGTCCGACGAGCCAGGCGTGATTAAGGTTCTGTTTAATCACTTATAAAGATGTCATAGAGTGTTAACTTCCCCAAAGCGTGTGGTCTAAGGAGTTGGGCATGATTAAGGTTTTGTTTAAACACTTATAAAGATGTCATAGAGTGCTAATTTCCTAAAGCGTCTATTCCGAAGAGACAGGCATAACTAGAGTTCTGTTTAATCACTTATAAAAGTATCATTGAGTGTTAATTTCCAGAAAGCATGTAGTCCGAGGAGCCAGGCATGACTAAGGTTCTGTTTAAACACTTATAAAGAGGTCATAGTGTGTTAACTCCCCTAAAGCATCTGGTTCGAGGAGCCAGGTATGCCTAAGGTTCTATTTAATCACTTATAAAGATGTCATAGAGTGTTAATTTCCCCAAAACATCTGGTCTGAGGTGCGAGGCATGATTATGGTTCTATTTAATCACTTACAAAGAAGTCATAGAGTATTAATTTTCCAAAAGCATCTGGTCCGATGAGCCAGGCATGACTAAGGTTCTGTTTAATCACTTATAAAGATGTCTTGGAGCGTTAACTTCCCAAAGCGTCTGGTCCGAAGAGGCAGGCATGACTAAGCTTCTGTTTAAACATTTATAAGGATATCATAGTGCGTTAATTTACCCAAAGCGTCTGGTCTGAGGAGCCAGACATAACTAAGGTTCTATTTAATCACTTACAAAATTATCATTGAGAGTTAATTTCCCGAAATCATTTGGTTCGAGGTGTCAGGCATGACTAAGGTTCTATTTAAACATTTATAAAGAAACCGTAGAGTGTTAACTTCCCCAAAGTATCTGGTCTGACGAGTAAGGCATGACTAAGGTTCTGTTTAATAACTTAAAAAGATGTCATAGGGCATTAATTTCCCAAAGCGTTTGGTCCGAAGAGGCAGGCATGACTAAGCTTCTGTTTAAACATTTATAAGGATATCATAGTGCGTTAATTTACCCAAAGCGTCTGGTCCGAGGAGCCAGGCATAACTAAGGTTCTGTTTAATCACTTACAAAATTATCATTGAGAGTTAATTTCCCGAAATCATTTGGTTCAAGGTGTCAGGCATGACTAAGGTTCTATTTAAACACTTATAAAGATGTCATAGAATGTTAATTTCCCCAAAGCATTTGCTCTAAGGATCTAGGCATGAAGATGGTTCTGTTTAATCACTTATAAAGAAATCGTAGAGTGTTAACTTCCCCAAAGCATCTGGTCTGACGAGTCAGGCATGACTAAGGTTCTGTTTAATAACTTAAAAAGATGTCATAGGGCGTTAATTTCCCAAAGTGTTTGGTCCGAAGAGGCAGGCACGACTAAGCTTCTGTTTAAACATTTATAAGGATATCATAGTGCGTTAATTTACCCAAAGCGTCTGGTCCAAGGAGCCAGGCATAACTAAGGTTCTGTTTAATCACTTACAAAATTATCATTGAGAGTTAATTTCCCGAAATCATCTGGTTCGAGGTGTCAGGCATGACTAAGGTTCTGTTTAAACACTTATAAATATGTGATAGAGTGTTAACTTTCTCGAAGCATTTGGTCCGAGGAGCCAGGCATGACTAAGGTTCTGTTGATTCACTTATAAAGATGTCATAGAGTGTAAATTTCCCCAAAGTATCAGGTCTGACGAGTCTGGCATGACTATGGTTCTATTTCATCACTTATAAAGATGTCATAAAGTGTTAATTTCCCCAAACATCTGGTTCGAGGAGCCAGGCATGACTAAGGTTCTGTTTAATCACTTATAAAGAAGTCACAGAGTGTTAATTTCCCATAAGCATCTGGTCCGACGAGCCAGGCATGACTAAGGTTCTGTTTAATCACTTATAAAGATGTCTTGGAGCGTTAACTTCCCAAAGCGTCTGGTCCGAAGAGGCAGGCATGACTAAGCTTCTGTTTAAACATTTATAAGGATATCATAGTGCGTTAATTTACCCAAAGCGTCTGGTCTGAGGAGCCAGACATAACTAAGGTTCTATTTAATCACTTACAAAATTATCATTGAGAGTTAATTTCCCGAAATCATTTGGTT
Organism: Quercus robur; assembly: GCF_932294415.1. Lineage (NCBI taxonomy): Eukaryota > Viridiplantae > Streptophyta > Magnoliopsida > Fagales > Fagaceae > Quercus > Quercus robur. The sequence goes on from NC_065544.1 coordinate 32,516,482, forward strand.
CGAGGTGTCAGGCATGACTAAGGTTCTATTTAAACATTTATAAAGAAACCATAGAGTGTTAACTTCCCCAAAGTATCTGGTCTGGCGAGTAAGGCATGACTAAGGTTCTGTTTAATAACTTAAAAAGATGTCATAGGGCATTAATTTCCCAAAGCGTTTGGTCCGAAGAGGCAGGCATGACTAAGCTTCTGTTTAAACATTTATAAGGAAATCATAGTGCGTTAATTTACCCAAAGCGTCTGGTCCGAGGAGCCAGGCATAACTAAGGTTCTGTTTAATCACTTACAAAATTATCATTGAGAGTTAATTTCCCGAAATCATTTGGTTCAAGGTGTCAGGCATGACTAAGGTTCTATTTAAACACTTATAAAGATGTCATAGAATGTTAATTTCCCCAAAGCATTTGCTCTAAGGATCTAGGCATGAAGATGGTTCTGTTTAATCACTTATAAAGAAATCGTAGAGTGTTAACTTCCCCAAAGCATCTGGTCTGACGAGTCAGGCATGACTAAGGTTCTGTTTAATAACTTAAAAAGATGTCATAGGGCGTTAATTTCCCAAAGCGTTTGGTCCGAAGAGGCAGGCACGACTAAGCTTCTGTTTAAACATTTATAAGGATATCATAGTGCGTTAATTTACCCAAAGCGTCTGGTCCAAGGAGCCAGGCATAACTAAGGTTCTGTTTAATCACTTACAAAATTATCATTGAGAGTTAATTTCCCGAAATCATCTGGTTCGAGGTGTCAGGCATGACTAAGGTTCTGTTTAAACACTTATAAAGATGTGATAGAGTGTTAACTTTCTCGAAGCATTTGGTCCGAGGAGGCAGGCATGACTAAGGTTCTGTTGATTCACTTATAAAGATGTCATAGAGTGTAAATTTCCCCAAAGCATCAGGTCTGACGAGTCTGGCATGACTATGGTTCTATTTCATCACTTATAAAGATGTCATAAAGTGTTAATTTCCCCAAACATCTGGTTTGAGGAGCCAGGCATGACTAAGGGTCTGTTTAATCACTTATAAAGAAGTCACAGAGTGTTAATTTCCCATAAGCATCTGGTCCGATGAGCCAGGCATGACTAAGGTTCTGTTTAAGCACTTATAAAGATGTCATAGAGCATTAACGTTCCAAAAGTGTCAGGTTTGAGAAGCGGGGCATGGCTAAGGTTCTGTTTAAAAACATATAATGATGTCATAGAGTGTTAACTTCTCGAAAGCATCAGGTCCGAGGAGCCAGGCATGACTAGGTTTTGTTGAAACACTTATTAAGATGTCATAGAGTTCTAATTTCCCCAAATCATCTGGTCCGAGGAGCCAGGCATGACTACGGGTCTGTTTAAACACTTATAAAGATGTCATGGAGTGTTAATTTCCAAAAAACATTTGGTTCGAAGAGCCAGGCAAGTGTAAGTTTCTGTTTAATCACTTATAAAAGTATCATATTGTGTTAATTTCCGGAAATCATCTGGCTTGATGAGGCAGGCTTGACTATGTTTCTGTTTAATCACTTTTAAAAGTATCATTGAGTGTTAATTTCTTGAAAGCATCTGGTCTGACAAGCCAGGCATGACTAAGCTTCTGTTTAAACACTTATAAGGATATCATAGTGCGTTAAAGAAAATACCTAGAAAGATGCCCAAACAGCTCCCAAAATGTCTCCCCTTCTATCTGAACTGCCAGGAGCCTTTTATAGGCCCTAGCACGCTTTTCATGGCCCAGCTGACGTTACAAATTTCGTCCTCATGTACTTTTTTCAGTTTTGGTTTGGACATGTATTTGGAGGTCTTCCCGGACTCGGATTGAGGAAATCTTGGTGTCCCTGGAAAGAACTGGATGTCTAGTTTTCATAAAAATAAAGAAATTAAAATTCCAACAGTTGGATCAAAAGTTATGATATCAAGAAGGATGCTGATGCGCTTTTCACGGTTTTCTCAATATCTCAACCGTTTTAACTCCAATTTTCAACCCATGAATAGTCGTTGAAATGAGAATTTGGTTATCTTTACAATGGCATTAGTCTCAACCTGTTTTGATGACCAGATTAAGATTAGGATTTTTGGGGCCTACTAGGAGTCAACTCTGGGTCAAACTTGGTCAAAGTTGCTAAAAATCTCCAAAAAGCTTGGGTTTGATATAAAGCCATGAAAAATTCTGTTTTGTGAGGATTTTGAACTTGTTTGACTTTCGGTATACCTAGGGTTGATCAGGGACATTTTGGTCATTTTGGCTGAAAAAGGCACTTTAAGTGCTCTGACGTCTGAACGGGTTGCGCCATGCCATTATATATGTTCTCTTGACCCCATGGAGAGAAAATGATATTTTTGGGCTTTTCAGGATCCGGCACGCAAATCGAAGGCAGACAAATATGAAATCAACAACTAGGATTAGAGTTTTGTATTCTTTTGCATAAATTGTAACTAGGACCCAAAGCCTTGTAAGGTTAATTTACCATAGTTGTACTTTTCTTTATTCAATCAATGACAAATGAAGTATTTTGATCATGTATTTTGTATTTATTTTTGTATAAAAAAAAATAAGTGGCGACTCCACACTACTTACCCAAATAGAACGGTGCCCTTGAGAGCACCCAAATCTCTTTTTTGAGAGCATCCAATTTCCCCGATCTCTCACACCCTTCATAACTTATATCAGTAATTAACATTCAACCCCCTTTAAAATTAAATTTTGGCAACTAGCTTGTTTTCCCACACTTCATCTTATTCCTCTTTTTTCTCACACCATTATTGCTGTTGTCACTTCTTTCTCTTACCTTCAGACTTCTCTTTCCCTAGGTCATATCTTCCCAAAATATTTCTCTTTCCTTTTGCTCCATCTGACTTACAGTGCCCTTTTATTTTTTTCTTGGAGTTTTTCTTTGTCTCCTTTTTTTCTTCTTCTTCCCTCTTTTTTTTGTTTAAAAAAAGTAAACACATTTCATGCCCTCATCTTATACTCAAAAAAGGAAGGAGCGTTCACCTACTCCTTCTGAGGGTGAAGGCTCCTCGGCTAGTTCAGGGTAGGAGGAGATCTTAGATCAGCCAGCTTTCTCCCTTTGGGATCCTTGGTACACACATGTCTATTCTTCCTTCAAGTTGCTCATGGCACTGATCCTCCGTCTTTTCACACTTGGGTCTTCTCTAGTAAGCCTGGGTTTGCTAGTTCTACACAGGTCTCAAACCCGAAGTAGATATTGGATCTCCAAATCAAACGAGGATCTAGTGAAGCTGTTCCCATCTTCCTTGATTTTGCTGCTGGGAAGATCACTGGTTGGGCTGAGCGGGTGGACAAAGAGTTAAGTGACGCTGACTTTGTTGGGTATCTGGAATGTGCTGGCATCCTGAAGTCAGTTACAATGACCAGGAATTTAAAGGGCTTTCGTGATGTCAAGGGGCTCAGACACTTAGTTCGGCATTGGTCTCCTTCTTTTCACACATTCTTCTTCTCTGTGGGTGAGCTTATTGTTACTCTAGAGGATATGATGAACACTTTTTTGCTCCTTGAGTTTGGAAATGAGAGTCCTTTCAACATCCAACTTTCGGTGGAGGATCTCGTGGTCGAGGAGAAACTGTTCATGTATTTTGGTAGGTGTACCACTTCTCTTGGTGGCAAGTCAGCCAGGATAGGGAGGTGGGTCAAAGCCCTTTTTGGAGAAGAGAAATCGATGAGATAGGCTAGGTTCATCGCACTGTGATTCAGTAAGTTTTTGTTTGGTGAGTTCTCCGGGTATGGGGTCAAGTCTAGATTTTTTCCTTTAGTAATCCGGATAGCACGGGGCATTAGTTATCCATTATCCCCTATATTCTTTGGCCATTTATATTCTCAATTGGATGAAGTTATTGTGTAACAGGAATTACCTTCCATGAGCCAATTTGAAGGGGGTGGACACCAACCTCATAGAGTTATTTAATAAAAAAGGCCACTTGAATTGGAGTTTGCCTTATGAGTTTGGAGTTGGGTTTGCTTGTGACTCTGCTTTTTCATCCCTTTTAAACTCTGCTAGCCACACATTTGAATTGCTCCAAGGAGATGAGAACAGTATGGTGTACCTTGCCTGCATAAACCCCCCTATGGTTCCTAATTCCTTCTTTTGGGGGTCCTCGATACACCCACTATCCTGCACACGCACTTAGGCAATTTGGCTTTGATCAGGATGTCCCTCCAGTGTTCAAGGAGGTCGTTCTCTCCCTTCCTTCCTTGAATCCCTTCTTGAGGTTTCAGGCTTTCCTATTAGTCTTGAAGGAGCCCTCAAGTCATTGGACCAAACTCTCAGAGGGGAGCCTTTAGATCTAGTGGCTTCTACAGTTATTGGAGGAGGATCTAGAAGCCTTTCCTGGATTACGTTGGCTCTAGGAAAGTGAGGGAGGTCCTTGATGCTAATATTTCTTCTATTCCTTCACTCAACAAACACCTAGCCCTCCCTACTCCTAGCATTGTGTCTACTGCTATAAGTAGCAGAGTTGGTTTTGTGGAATGGCATCGGTCTTGGGATGGTTAGGTGTCCTATGCCAATGATTTCCCTCCTTCTTGGCTTAACTACAAATTGATCATTGGCTCTTCCTTAGGTGTCCCCACTGGAAAAGGAGCAATTGAGGAGATTGGTTTTGCAACTCCTCTTGGTAAGGGGAAGGAAAAGAAAGGCAAGAAAAGTGCTAAGGGGAAGCCAAAGACTAAGAAAGGCATTAAGGATCTTGAGGTTGGCCAAGGTACTAAGAAAAGGAAGACTTCTAGAGCTTCCAAGCGACTTCCTACATCTGAGGAGTCTGGGGAGGTGGCTTCTACTGCTGCTAGGGGAGATTCTCGAGTAAGGAGGTCAGCCATCCTCTTATCCTAAAAATCAGAGTCAAGACCAAGGTAGAGGCTTCTAAATCTCAGACCCTTGTTAGTTCCCCAAAGGGGATCCTCTGTAGCTATTTCTTCACCAGCCCAAGGTTCTTTAGGATCCCCTACTTTGATACCTTGTTCACCTAAAGGACCCTTTGGGCATACCCATAGTAAGCATAAGATTGATGTAGATCCTGTAGAGAGAGGGAGAAAGAAGTGCAAGACCTTACTACCCTTTTCTCTTTCTTTCCCTTAGCCATTTGTTTTCTTCTTTTCCCATTTTTTGCTGTTTTTTGTTTTTGTTTTTTGTTTTTTTTTCCACTCACAAATGTGTATTCCTTTTGCAGTCCAAATGTAAAGCTAATCCCAAAGGGGCGAAAAGTCCTTCCTCAAGTGATGAAGTTGTATGATCTTTTATCTCCCTTTCACCCATCTTGATCTTCCTATTGAATTACTTCACCTCCCCTGATTTTCCTTTCTTTTTCTTTTTTCTATTTTTAGGTGGAGGTTTCTCCTTCTCTTATGGGTGACACAATGCCCAAGGAAGCAATAATGGACCTGCCCTCAATTGATCCTGACATGTGTGGGAAAGTTGCTGGTGAAGAGGTAGTTGGGGAGCCTGAGAAAATTCCCAATCCTAGTGTGGCCAAGGATCTTGAGCCTGAGCAAGTTTCTTATTTTTCAACAACCTGGGATCCTGAAACTTCATAGGTTCTTGATCCTTCAACATCCCAGGATCCTAAGAATGCACAAGTCCCTGATCTTGCAGTAGCTAAGGATTCTGAGCCTGAGCAAACTCTTGGTCCAACAACAACCATGGTTCTTGAGCCTGAACAAATTTCTGACTCGATGGTGACCAAGAAGTCTACTAAAACTGCAACTCCTCATGTGGCGACTGGTACGTCCAGCCTCATCTCTTCATTTTTTTTTAGTTGATGCAAACTGTACTTGTTGTTTTCCTGAGATCCTCCCCCTCATTTTTTATAGGAGTCAGCTCCCAAGTTATTCCAAAGAGTGAGATTACTGACCTAACCTTGGAAACAGAAGTCCAACAAGGTATGCTTGCCTCTCGTGATCCTTCTTCTTTTCTTCCTCCTCTTGGTTCTGATTTGGAAAACTACTCTTCTCGTTTTTCTTCCTTTTAGTCGTTTTGCAAGGATCCCCTCCTCTCAAATTTTTATTATTAAATTGAATGCTCTTCTATAGATCCTACTAAGGAGTCAGGAGGACAAGTGAGTGGACTTCCTGAGGTTACAGGGGTAACTCCTTCAGTTCAAGAGGAGGCTTTATTGCATACACCAGATGAAGTTGGTACTTGTCTCTTTCTCTCTCCCCTCCTTATTTCATATGCTTCCTTCTGCTAATGGTTTATCAATTTTCTAGGTTCTGAGATGGGAACCAAGGAACCTGAGTCTACATCTATTGAAGAAGTTAGGGGATCTCCATCATTTGAAAAAGTTCTTGAGGCCTAGGTCGAGATCCTTCAGAGTGTTCCTGGAGCTGCAAGCCTTTCACTTCCTGAGGAGAGAGATACGGTGATGAGGGATCCCTCAGGGGCTGTCATTGTGGATCCTAGTGCTGGGCTTCCTACCTTCTTATCTCGTTTTGATCTACTGGAGTTTAATAGCCTTCATGTGGGCCATTTTCATCGCTTTGGAGCATCCTATTCCAGCTTTCTTCAATTCTCTATGCCGACTGAAGGTCTTCCGCTCTTGGAGGAGTTACTTAAGGTTCATGGGGACTTCACTACCGGGTTTAGAGGAGGTGTGTTCTTGGGGAATATCCTGCTGAAACTCCTTTGTGTTGTACTAATTTCCCTGAAAAGCACTTCACTTGACTCCTTGTCTAAGGAAAAGCTTCTGGAATGGAGAAGGGTAGTGTAGGATCTTGTGGAAACAAAGTTTAATTTATCCTTCTTGTTTAGATATCTTCGGTCAATGGCCTATGCATTCTTTCAAAGGAGGGCCGCCAAGGATCTTGATGCTAAGATTGCTGTTGTCAGGGAAGCCTTGGCTTGTGCTCAAGGAGTGTTGCAGGACTTGGAAGCTCGGAGGAAGCAAGCTCTCTCAACCATAGCCACCTCCTCTTCTACTACGGTTCCTCAAGAAGATTCTTTTTTCACCGGCGTCCTGCTTTAGCTATTTTGAGCCAATTTGGCCTTGTAACTGAACACTTCTTATAATTATTTGCCATGTCATTTTTTTTTTTTTGTGTGCAATTTACATAAACTTCTAATCTTGTATTGACTTAACCTTTTAATTATGCTTGGTATTCCTTACTATTTTTTTTAGCATGTATTTAACATGCCTGCTTAATTATGTACTTTCTTTTCTTTCCTCTCTTTTTTTTATATATTTATATATTTTATTTATTTTTTTACTTTTGGGGCAAGTCCTGGACCATGGATCTAGAAAAATATTCTTTGGAGCAGATCTTGGGCCAGGTACTTGGGAAGTTTGCTCCTACACAAGTCCTGGGCTAGGTACTTAGAAAATTCATTCCTAGTCTAAGTCTTGGGTCATGTACTTGGAGGGCTTATTCTAAAGTAAGTCCTGGGCCAGCTACCTTTTATCATGAGCATGCCATTTTGAGTTGTCCATGTCTGGGATCCCCTATGCTAGTCTTTCCTCGGGGATCCCTCCCTGAGGCTGGCAGATCTCGTGCCATCCCAGCCCAGCTCCTACCTGCCTCCCTTTTAGGCTTCCTTGGATGCCACCTCTTGCTTAAGTCTCTGGCCCATGCTTCCCTTCGCACCTCCTTTCTTCCTAAGGCCCAGAACTTATTCTTTTCTCTTTATGGGCCAGGCTCCCCCCTTCTTTATTTCTAAGGACCAAGCCTTTCTTCCCTTTTTCCTTACCTACATGAGCTAGGCCTTTCCCATTTTTAGGCACTTGGCTCATTCTTACATTTTGAACCTCAACAAATAGTAAAAGTGAATTTGTAGAATTTTAGCTAATTTAATCCAATGACAATAATCTTATTAGTCTCAATGCATTGTGCAGGAAGGTCCCGGACCACCAAGCTGCATGATGGCCCAAGAAGAAATCCCAGAAGAACCAGTTAAGGAGGCCCAGATTCAGCCTGAGGAAGAACTAAAGGAAGTAGACTTGGGAACAGAACCAGGATCCCGAAAACCTGTTTTCATTAGCAGTCAATTGGTGGCTCAAGAAAGAGAACAACTGGTAACCTTGCTTCAAAAATACAGAGATGTGTTTGCATGGACCTATGATGAGATGCCTGGTCTAAACCCGGAGTTGGTAGTCCATTCTCTTAATGTGGACCCAGGGATGAGGCCAGTAGTCCAACCAGCTAGGGTTTTCCACATTGAGGTAGAAGCTCAAATAGTCCAAGAGGTCAAGAAATTACTAACAGCTGGTTTTATCAAACCCATCCAACACCCAAAATGGCTTTCCAACATTGTACCTGTGAAGAAGAAAAATGGTCAAATCCGTTGCTGTGTAGACTTTCGCAACTTGAACAAGGCATGTCCTAAAGATGAGTTCCCCTTGCCCAATATCGACCTCCTTGTGGATTCAGCTGCAGGAAACTCAATGTTCTCGTTTATGGATGGGTACAGTGGATACAACCAAATCCGCATGGCAGCCAAAGATGCAGAGAAGACGGCCTTCAGAACTCCGATTGGGAACTTTTACTACACTGTAATGCCCTTTGGCCTCAAAAATGCAGGGGCTACGTATCAACGGACCATGACAGCCATTTTCCATGACATGATGCATGAGGAGATGGAAGATTATGTAGACGATATTGTGGTCAAGTCAAAAACCAGAACAGGACATTTCCAAGTACTTGAGCAAGTCTTTGAAAGATGCAGGAAATACAAGTTACGTATGAACCCCATGAAGTGCGCCTTTGGAGTGTCTGCTGGAAAGTTCCTTGGGTTCCTGGTACATCACAAAGGCATAAGCGTGGACCCAGCCAAGGCCACAGCTATTGCCACGATGAGAAGACCAACTACTGTTAGGGAACTCAAAAGGGTCTCCTATATCAGGAGGTTTGTGCCTGGTTTAGCCTCAGCTACAGCAGGCCTATCCAAACTATTGAAAAAGGGAAATGAATTTACCTAGGGAACAGAGCAGCAGGAAGCTTTTCAAAGAATTCAGGGCATTATGAACCATTTGCCCACCCTCCAGGCACCAGTACGTGGGCGACCTCTGTTGCTATACTTAGCATCAAACTCTCAGACAATAGGAGCTTTGCTGGCACAGGAAGATGACCAAGGAAATGAGCAGCCCATATATTATGTAAGCAGAACACTCAAGGATACCGAGACCAGGTACCCCAGAATAGAGAAAGCCTGCCTAGTGATCGTTTATGCATCCCAAAGGTTGAAGAGGTACTTCTCAGCTCACCAAATCCTCTTGGTAACCAAGTCCCACCCCATAAAAGCACTCCTGCACTAGCCCCTTCTCACGGGAAGGATAGCACAATGGCTAGTGTTGCTCTCACAATATGATATAGGTATGAGAACTCCCAAGGCTGTCAAGAGCCAGGCCATAGCAGATTTGCTAGCTCAATTCCCAGGGAAGGAAGAAGGCCCGCTGAGCAAAGAAATCCCTGGTGAGGTAGCAGTGATGGAGATCCCAGGGAAGAAATGGACCATGAGGTTTGACGGGTCAGCTACAGCAACTTCAAATGGGGTAGGAATTGTACTAAGCTGTGAAAATGGGGATATCATGCCCCTGTCTTTCAAGCTTGGTTTCTCATGCTCTAATAATGCAGCTGAGTATGAGGCATACTTAACTGGGTTGACTATAGCACTCAGCATAGGAGTGAAACATATGAGAGTGCTGGGAGATTCTAATCTTGTAGTCTCCCAAGTGAAAGGTGACTTTGCATTACGGGAACAAAGCTTAGCAGCCTACAGGACTTGGGCACAAAGGCTGGAGATGGAATTTCAAACCTTCAGCATAGAATACACTCAAAGAAGTGAAAACAGGTTTGCAGACGCTCTCGCCACCCTGGGATCCCAAATACCATTTAATGGGAGGGATACGCTGATAAAAATAGGAAGGCAGGAACATTCTATTGTAAGGATCCTCCAAGGGATGTACCCCGGGGAATCCAAACAGTGGGACTGGAGGGACGAAGTCAAAGAAAGGATGAAAGAGGCGAGCCCTAGAGGGAACATCAAAGAACTAATGGATTACACTCAGATAGAAGGAGAATTGTATAGACGACTGCCAGGAGGAATACTGTCCAGATGTATCACCGAGAAGGAAGGAAAGTCGAAACTAGAAGAATTACACGCCCAAGCATGTGGAGTTGCAGAAAAAGTCAGCCTATACAGAAGGATGCAACGCATGGGGTATTACTGGCCAGATATGGACAAGGAAGCAGCAATCATACAGGGGAAATGCCAGGAATGTCGTTTGGTAATCGATAAAGAAGAAAGCTACGCGGTGTTTATTGCAGAAGATTGGCGAGTTCCTTTCATAGGATACCTGGCTCGGGGGATCCTGCCAACCGACAGGGAACTGGCCCACAAGCTCAAAAAACTAGCGTGCAGGTATTTCTTGCAGAACGACATTTTATTCAAAAAGGGATACCATGGGGATCCCCTCAGGTGCCTGGGACCAAAGGAAGCTAGAGAAGTAGTTAGAGAGGTGCACTCTGGAGATTGCAGAAGTTACCCAGGGAAGAGAAGGCTGTACAAGCAGTTACTGTTGTTGGGATATTACTGGCCAACGATGAAAAGAGACTCTGAGGAGCTGGTCAAAACATGTCATGCTTGCCAAGTCCTAGGAGATGCAATTCACACTCACCCAAATGTCCTACAGGATATGACGACGCCATGGCCTTTTCATACTTGGGGGCTCAATCTCATAGGGCCCATAAATCCTCCATCCAATGGTTATATATGGATCCTGGCAGCCACGGAGTACTTTACAAAATGGGTAGAGGCCATCCCTTTGAAAAAAGCTACTGGAGCAGCTGTAGCAAATTTCATTCGAGACCACATCATTACAAGGTTCGGGATCCCCAGAAGATTGATCAGCGACAATGGAACCCCATTCATAAACAAAGATATGAAGGGATTAACTGAAGCATACCACATCAAGCATGGAAGATCTACCCCATACTACCCACAAGGAAACGGCCAAGCTGAAGCTACTAATAGGGTAATATTAACAATCCTTAAGAAAATGAAGCATGAGTATGGAGGAAAATGGAGTGACCATCTAGCAGATGTGCTTTGGGCATGTAGAAGCTCTATAAAGACAGCCACAGGATTCTCCCCATTCTCCCTGGTTTATGGAACAGAAGCCATCAGCCCTGTGGAATTAGTCATTCCTACACCAAGGGTAGTTCTGGAGGAAAATCAGGGAGAAAGTGAGGACGCAAGCAATGAAAAGAGGCTAGTAGATCTGGAAGGAGTAGAAGAAGAAAGAGAGCTGGCCAAGAAAAGGAGCCAGAGATACCAGCAAAGAATGACTAGAGCATATGCACAAGCAGTACGCCCAAGAGTGTTCACTAAAGGGCAATTAGTGCTAAGGATGGCGGAGCACGTGAGGAGGAACCTGCCAGGGCCTTCCAAGTTCACCCCAAAATGGGAAGGACCCTACATCATCAATGCAGCTCATGAAAGTGGGTATTATTACCTTGCCAAAGAAGATGGAACAGTCCTGACAGAGCCCATAAACGGGAAATGGCTGAAGCAATACTATGCATAAGGACAAGGGGATCCCGGTACCTCAGGGTCCTTTCACCAGCTTCACTATCTGCTAAGTTCTTTTTATTTTTGTCTTTTTATTTTTTAGCCTTTATCATGAATTCTGGTCTAAGATAATTTTGTTCAGGAACATGTGATGGATTGACACTTTGTGGTCAATACTGCACCAAAAGACTTTTTCTTTGTTCCTTAAAAATGACCATGTTTTAATGAAATTCCTGTTTCTTCAACATTTAAGTTTTTCTTTAAATACTGCAAAGACCAAATTTGGATAAATTTAAGGAAGGATAACTGAGTCAAAAAAAAAAAGGGGGAGAGTATGTAATACCCTTTTACATATGGCCCAGGATCCACCTCACAAATAATTTCAGATATCCCACAAACAGTCCCAAGTGCATAGGTCTAGGATCACAGAATAAAAGTAAAATATCTAGGATACCTAGCCTAGCACTTGGCAAAAGGGGAACCTGTCAAAGTTCATGAACTGGGACCGTATCTCAAAAAAATATATATACATAGGGAAGGATACCAGTGTACCCAGTTCAGTACTTGCATAATAGATTACCGGGTACCTGGACCAGAATTTACAGTGAAGCCTGTGGAAACCATGGTCCAGGACTCAGGAAAGAAAAGAGCCGTAGGAAAGAAAAGGCAGTATACCAAAGAAAAAGGCAGATTCACATACTAAGAAATAAGAAGCAGTTTTGAAACACAAAAGAGAAAGCAAAGAGCAAAGCAATGTTCAAAAAAAAAAAAAAAAACTTATACAACCCTAAATTGTTCATGTTAATCTGAAAAAAAAAAAAAAAAAATAAGCTAAGGAATGAGGCCGGCCAACAGGGAGGCATCCCGAGAAATAACAGGCACAGCCAAAGTAGAAAGGATCCTCTGCCGCTTGACCTTCAAGTCTTGTAGAACCTTGTGAGCATGAGTCAAAGCTTCCTCAGCAGCAGCTATCTCAGTGTCTATACTCTTGAATGATTGCCTCTGAAACAGCATATGAGCCAGCAGACGCAAGTGATCCAGCAGAAAAGACAAATTGAACTTGGCCTCTAGAAGGTCTTGCACCACCCCTCTCCACTCTAGAAGCTTTTCTTCAGACAAGGAATCTACAGAGGAATTCCTTAGGGAAATCAGCATAGCACACAGCAACTCCATCAAAATATTGCCTAGAAAAACGCCTCCCCTGAAGCCGCTGGTAAAATCCCCGTGACTCTTGAGCAGGCTCTCTAGCAGCGGCAGGCCTTCCACAGGAACAGAAAAGCGCAGGAAGTTGCCATAAGAAGACCCAAAAACATGGAAGTGGCTGGCAGGAAGGCTGTTGAATTCCAAGAGATCAAAGCGAGCCAGGAAAGAGGAAAGCCTTGAATCAAGATCTGAGGCAGCCATCTTCGAGGCATCCCCCATTGCCGTGTCATCGCTTGCAGAGACAGGAGGACTTGCAGCCTTTTGCTCTGGATGAAGGTCAGCAACTTGAACAGGTCTCACAATTCCTTTAGGGATAACAGGCTTAGAACCTGCAAAGCCTGTATCAATATTCAAAAAAAAGAAGAAAAGAAAAGGAAGAACAGATTTAGTCTTTTTTTTTAAAAAAAAAAAAAGGAGAAAAAGAAGAACAAACCGGTTCCAGTTTCTTAGGGCAGAGCCTCTTCTTCCTGATCTCCTGACTTCCTCGAAGATTCTGGGAAGGAACATAAGGCAAGTTGAAGAAAAGGTGAAGGACCAATGGCAAAGTGGCTAAAGGAAGGGATAGATGCAGGGGGCTTCGCCATATAAAAGAAAAAAAAAGGGGGGGGGGGGAAGAAAAAGGAAACACGATGGGAGCAGCTTGCACTCACCTTCTGAGCTTTCTGATTCTAAAGAAGAGGCAACACTGGGAGCGGATTTCTCACTGGTTTGACCTAAAAAGAAAAGGAAAAGGAGGAACTCAAGAAAAACTGGAAAAGAAAGTAAAAATATAACGCTATTTCAAGGAAACAAGGTTTACCTGTTTGTTTGGATAAAGGAGTGTCTCCCAAAGCACTTTTATCTGACAAGGATTGAGGAAACACAGTCCTGATAGGACTAGGAGTGCGTTCAAGATGGGGACTTTGAGATGACGGGATCCTAGAAGCTTTGGGATCCTGAGAATCCTGGGAACCTTGCATCGGTTGCCCGGTTTCCTCAGCTGGATCATCAGTAGGGGGCTCCTCCCCCATAACAGGAAAAACAACAGAAAGAGCTGTGATAGTTTCCTCCCCCAAAGCCTTGTCAGTCATAGGAGGGGATACCTCCACCTAAAGGAAGAAGAAGCGGAGAAGGCAGTGCCAAGTGAAAAAAAAGAAGAAGAGAAAAACATAACAGCAGGAAATGCTAACAACACAATGTCGGAACAAAAGGGAAAGAACAAAAGAAGGGGGGGAACACACGTACCACGTCGTCTCCAGAAGATTGGCTCTTACCCTTCTTGTGATCAGACTTGCGCTTGGACTGCAAAGGAAATCACCACTCGTCAGCAAAATAGAAATAAGTGCAATAAGGTGAACAGGTAAAAAAAAAAACGAGAGAAGAAGGAAAGAAGTCTTGCCCTTCTCTCTCTCTCTCTACAGATTCTCTGGAAGTCTTTTGCTTACTACGAGTACGCCCAGAGGGTCCTAAAGGAGGCTGGGATACCAAACCAGAGGATCCTAAAGAACCATGGACTGAAGCAGTCACAGGAACCTGGGGAAAAGAAGACTCTACCTTGGTCTTCTTCTGGGTCCTTGAAACCAAAGGTTCCCTGACATCCTTGCCTTCCTGAGATGCCAAGTGTGCTTGAGATTTCCCCGTTTTCCTTCTTTTCGCCTCAGAGCCTATCTCCACACCCCCTGTACTTTCGCCAACATCAGCAGCTTTCATTTTCTTCGACTTGACATCCTTACCTTTACTCGGAGCAGTGGCAGCACTTATTGTCTCTGTTGCACCCTTTTTGATGGGCACCCTTTTTGATGGGCACCCCAAAGGAAGCACCAATGATGAGACTATCACCCAGCTAGGTCTTAGGAAAATCCTGTCCATAAGCCACCCAACCTCCCCTGGAGGCATGCCACTCTGCAAACCCAGTCTTGCTGCTTACGTCTGCAGAAACAATCCCAGCAGTAGGAAGGGATAAACGTCTATTGGATGTCGGAGCAGAAACAATGCTAGGATTCGGGGCTTCCCGAACTGTACCAGTGCCAACATAATCAACTAAAGACTTTTGTACTCTTCTCCAATAACTGGTATAGCCACTAGAAGCAAAGACTCCTCTCTGGGAGTTAGGCACTGCAAATTGGGGGCTCCTCCGTGACCAATAAGAAAAGGCCTGCAGCCCTAAGAAAGGATCCAAGAAAGGAAGGGATGGCACCACATCCTTAAAAACTGGAGGAATGTCTTGATCAAAACCAAATTGTCGGAGCACCCGGCGTGCTGAATAATAAGTATATTTTGGGCCACTTGAAGAAGGCACAGGAAGCCAGGAGGGGCTAATGCAGGCAAGATAAGCCAGACTGCCCTCATCACCACAGCGCAAGTCAAAGGTATTACCTGTAGAAGATAAAAAAGAAGACAACACAGAATCACACGCAAAGCCAGGACCAAACTCACGAGGGGATCTCCAATATAAGCTCCCTGCTTGGTCAAACAACTCCACAAGATTGAGGCCACCACCTTTCAAGCTAATCCAACGAAAAATAATGGGAAAGGCATCGGTAGAATTGCCACAAAGACCCTTCACTATGTCGGGGAATCCTTGGAACTTGTCCTTCACAAATTTCAAATTCCTGCACTTAGCCAAAGTAGCTGCAGAACGGTCCCACATGAAAATCTGAAGAATAGCACAGTGAAGAGATGAAGTGATCACATAACAAGAATCACCCTCAGCCTCATCTCCATGAAGCTGGTCCAATTGAGAATAAACATGACCCAAAAACAGAGGGGCCAAAGGATACTGGGTACCTCGAGCCAACTTGATTGCCAACGGAAAAAACGAAGACTTAACTCCATACCCAGGGAACTCACTAAACAAAAACTTACTAAGCCAAAAAGCCAGGAAACCGGCCCTCCTCACTTCCTTATCTTTTTCACGAGAGAGGATCATCACCCATCTCCCCATCCTAGCCGGCTTACCACCAGAAGAGGCGGCGCGACCACCAAAATGACCAAATAATTTTTCTTCTACCACGAGATCCTCACCATAAAGGTTAATATCAAAGGGATTCTCTTCGCCAAACACTGGGAGGAGGAAGTTATTAACCACATCCTCCAAGGTGATCGTCAATTCACCAGTAGAAAAGGAAAAAGTATGAAGGGAAGGACACCAACGACGTACCAGATGCCTGAGCCCTTTGGCGTCTCTGAAGCCCTCAAGGTTTCTGGAAATAGCCACTGCCTTTAGGATACCGGCGCGCTCCAAACGACCCACAAACTCAGCATCAGACAGTTCCTTGTCTACCCATATAGGCCAACCCTGAATCTTTCCCGGAACAAAATCAAAGAAAATAGGAACCGCCTCTCGGATTCCTTGTCTGATCTGGAGATCGAAAATCTCTCTAGGATCAAGAACCTGGGCGGAACCAGCGAAACCCGCTTGGCCAAAAAACATCCAAACGTGAGGGGATGGAGGAGCCTTACCATGAGATATATGAGGGAAAAATAAACTGAGAGAATACCAAGGATCCCGTAAAGGGAAGGCCGGACGTTCAGTAACCTCGTGAGAATCACTCGGAGCAGAACCAGAAGAACCTTCACCCTCAGAAGGACTGGGAGTACGCTCTCTCTTCTTTCGAGAAGAAGAAGAAGCCATCGAAACAACACGCACTATGAGAAGAAAAGAGATTGAAAGTGCGAAAGGGAGGAAGACCAGAGTAACAGAGAAGAAGAGAAAAAGAAAGAGAAACACAAAGAGTGAAAAAATCAGAGAAGCAAAGTGATAAGATGAAACGGCTACAATAAAGGCGCAAATAGCAGTTGGGGAAAACAGTTTATGGAAAGACGCGCCAGTTGCCAAGAAATTTAATTTGAAGTAGGGATTAATCAGCAGTTATTAATGAGAAATAACGGGAAATGAGAAAAGTGGGTAGAGGAGTTTTTCCTCAAATACCCAACTGCCACGTCCTGTATAAAGAGGAAGCTGCAAAAAGTAATAATTATAAGGGAAAGTAACACGCAAAAAGGAGGTGACTAAAAGTAGCAGAAAAGGGCCGGGATCCCAAGTAAAAAGGAAGGGAACCCAGTAGAAGTTGAAAAAAGGGGGATACCACGAAAATCTTAGGAAACCTAAATCACTCACGCGTGGGTTTCAAGCAACCCACAAGCTCGGGGGGCTAAATGTTGAGGTCTAAAAAAAGGTCATAATAAAATAAGCCCAAAACAGAAGAACAAGTCAAGCCCAAAAGGAAAAATTCAGGCTAAGCCCAAAGCAATAGATACGGATGACCCATGGGAGAATAAAAGGAAGGCCCAGAGGATCCTGAAGCCCAGAAAAGAAAGAAGCATCCAAAAAAGAGACCACGGCAAAGTATAAAGAAGCAAGGATCCTCAATAAGCGCAGATCCCTTCAAGCACAAACAAAAAGGAAGATTGGGACAGATAGATAGAAAGAAGACAGAAAAAAAAAAAAAAAAAAACAAGAAAACAAAAGAACGCAAGCGACCTCTCATGGCACAGACAGAAGAGGCCTCGGGGAACCAAGACAGGGAAGAAGAATGATAACAAAACGATTTTTAAAAAGGCAGAACAGGATTCCGCCCAAATAGGAAAGAAACGGAAAAGTAGAAGGCGCCAGAAGTGGGGATGCCGAGAAGGGCATACCTCAACACGTCCCAAAGAGGATGGCCAACCAGAAGCTTTCGAAGGAATCAGAACCAAAAGAAGGAAAGAATGAGAGAAAACGGAAAAGGGACTTACCGAGACGATGGGGATAGAACATGCTCTGTTTGCAAAAGAACAAAACAGGGGAACCAACGGTTCCCCGGGACGCCCAGAAAACTCCATTATAAAAGGAGGGGATGGGTTGTGAAGAAGGCAGCGAGAAAAAAAGAAAGAAACGCGAGAAAGAAGAAATTCTCTAGGAAAAAACTATCAGAAAAATCTGTGCAGAAAGAAAATACTAAGGGAAAAACAAATACTGCTTCCCGATATCCTGTAAAGGCCACTATTGCACATACTCGGATTCAACGAGAATCAAACTTTGCAAGTTTTGAAGGCTGAAATAGCCATTCAAGACTGCAATTTTTGAGCTTGATTGGACCTTGTATCACGTCCTAGTGAGCTTTCTGTAATCAAACAGATAATGTATTAATGAAATACTATTTCATAATTCCCAGGATCCCCACAGCACTTCTTTTTTTTTTTATCGTCTTGCTAATCCTGTTTTTTCTTTCCTTCTGAACTTACGTTGTTAATTTTTTGGCACTCTTCGATATCCTTGTTTGTCATTTTTCTGTATATTGTCAGAAGTATTCTCTGCATTCACTTGATTCTTAAACAGCTCGGTAGCTGCGGTGAGTCAAGGCCCGGTCCACCAAATCCTTCCTTTTCATTCAGGCCCGGGATCCTTGGGCCTGAGTATCCTGAAAAAGGCACTCTCACACTATCTTACCAACATACACGCCCAAAATGAGCTTTACTCGGGTATGTATTGCTAAATATTTTAGCAACTGTGAACAGTGAATTCTCATGTATACCAATTGCTATAGCCATTTATGTAAAACTAGATATACTATTTTATTAACAGGAATCTCCTGTTTCTCTCTCTTAAATTATGAGCATTGGAAACAAATAATAAAAAAAGAATGAAGAAAGAGCAAAAAAAGAAGAAAAAAAAAAGAGAATTTAAATAAAATGGTAAAAAAATAGAAATAGAAATATTGGGTGAATTATAAAATGAGTTAATATAATAAATAAAGTAAGTTTTTAAATGATAAAATAGCAATTGCTATGCAAACTCAAATGTGAACACTCAACTAGTTTCTTCACAACTTTTTGACTAAGTATCTTCTCTATTGCATGCGTAACCGAGCTAGTTACATGAGAGAGACAGTGTGATGACAATTCATTAATCGCATTACTTTTTTTGACTGGTTCACAGCACTGCCTCGTGCACCTATATTTTACACTCAAAACACTCTTAAACAAAAAGAAGGAAAAAAAAAATGAACAGAAGGTATAGAGACATTTCACTATTTGATTTGCCTTGGAACACATAGATAGATATAGATATAGATATAGAAATAGATATATATCATATTTGAGCAGATCCCCTGTAATAGTGCTAGATTGCTTTATATTCACTAACACCTCCTTCCTACCGCATTTTAAGCTCAAATAGGATATCTAGATTCGCATACATGGTGCTAATTGTGTGTCCCTGTAATTCATTTCTTAAGGAAAACTTGATTCCTGCTCAAAGATACTTCATGATAGTTCACATTTAGACACAGTTTTAGATCGAATTTTGTACAAAAGTCATTGTATGGTGGTGGGCTTTCCCATAAGAATTGGTCAACGAGTGCATAAAGGTTCTACTTCTGCATGCCTAACTAATATGAAAAAAATTTAGAACACTTTTTTGTGCCCTAACTTTGATATAGCATATCCTAAGTCATAGAAAAAAATAATGAGTTTTTATGAAAGTTGAAAGTTCAAAAACGTGTACAAAACACCTTTCAACGTTTAGACCCCCAAAATACAACTTAACCAATACAAGCAATATGTCAAACAACTAGTGTGCGGAAACTTAACACATGCTATAATATGAAATTGGTTAAAAACTATCTAAGCCATAATAAAATAAAACCACAGCAGATAATATAAAGGCAAAGATAGAGAGGAAGGAAGATGCAAACACAAAGACAACACGCGATGTGTTATCGAAGAGGAAACCGAAGTCCTCGGCGAAAAACCTCTCCGCCGCCCTCCAAGCGATAATCAATCCACTAGAAAATACAGTTGGGATACAAGGACAGCAATAGACCCTCCAAGCCTAATCTACCCAGTGTACCGAAGCCCTCCAAGCTTCTTGCTCCAACGAGGTTGCGCCGAACCTTTTTCTTTTCTAGCTTCCCGGATTCCGCTACTAGACCATAGCATCAACCAATGAAGATTGGTTCCTTCCTAACTGCTTCCAGAAATCCAAACAACTGTCTCACAGTGAAGATGATGGTGAGAACCAGGTTTGGTATAATGCCTCTCAAGGATTTGACAATGGAGAGGAAGAGAGTAGGGGAATTTGAAGAGACTTTAAGGTATAGATTGTGGGTGAAACAATCTTGTTTTTCTTTAGGGTTTCTCTCTCAAAATTCTCTCTGGAAGCTCTCTTTCAATCGTGGGTAA
Source organism: Quercus robur (assembly GCF_932294415.1). Lineage (NCBI taxonomy): Eukaryota > Viridiplantae > Streptophyta > Magnoliopsida > Fagales > Fagaceae > Quercus > Quercus robur. The sequence goes on from NC_065544.1 coordinate 32,536,326, forward strand.
AAGGGGTATTTATACTGGAGTGCGAGAGGAATGTGAAACGTCAGGTTTTACAAAACAGGGGTGGCTCGCGGCTTGACTAAGTCGCGAGATCCAGTCGCGAGTTAACCATATGGCCAGTTGTCCTGTTTTGTCCTGTAGTGCTCCAGCTAGCATGACTGTTCATCTTCCAGCATGCTTGGCACGTGTGCTGCTTCTGGCGGCTTGCAGCCGCGAGTCACCCACGAGTCCTAGCCGCGAGTCTCTGTTTTCTTGCACACTCTTGAGCAATCTTCACTCTATCTCACTCACTACCCTTACAACAAACCCACCTAAATACAGGGTTACTAAATGCTGAATGCTGAATTACAAGCAAATTTGGCACGGAATAAAGCCAATTAGATGGTTGAACAAATTCAACCTTACAATCTCCCCCTTTGGCTATTCCGTGACAAAACCCTAAAACAGACTCTAGACTTAACATGTGAGTTGGGAACAGTTGAACAAAACTCACTCACACCTAACTCTAGAAGCTGTGAAGCACTTGAATCATATGAACATAATACTCCTGAAACACAACAATACACCATGATCATTGTAAGCAGAAAATTATAAATGCATATGAAACAGGCAATATGTGATCAAGCAAAGATGGAGTTAATAAACAAACCATGGCTTGATCAACCAAGTGAACACCACAAGGTAGTGATCACAGTGCTCATTCACACTTGGAATGAACACAAGGACATACAAGTTAACAAGCACAAGGCAAGACACTTGTATGCTCAACACTCAACCAATGCATAACACACAAGGCATATGCATCTAGGAACAATCCTACAAGGGCACAAGAGTGACAGTACATAAACCAAAATGCAGAACATTTAGATTAAAGTACTGATTTCAACATAGCATAAAGGCTGCATTAAGCAAGGTACATACCATAAAGCCTACAAACTATGCATAAAACATTAACCCTAAAAGCTTACAAAAGCACATGGGTACAAACACAAAAACATCCTGAATAACAGTTTACAAAACACAATATATCAACTTAAAGAAAAAAATTGAAACTGAAGAAGAATGTAAAGACACTCCCCCTTAGGTAATATTCTCCCCCTCTGATCATGCCTATCACTCCCCCTTTTTGTCATGGAATAGGCTAGTCATCCTCTTCCAGCTTTCTCTGAATTTGATCCAATTGAGTTTGAAGAGAAGTAAACTTCATATCCCATCGAGTGCTGTGATGGTGTAGAGAAGCTGTGAGTCCAGACATCTTTGTATTCAACTCGTGGACAGAGGATACAATGCGATCAAGTTTCTCATCTAGGGAGAGAGTGCTAAATTGAGAGTCACTGTGAGATGCAGAAGTTTCTGGTTTGGCTCTCTTCCGACTATGTCCAATGCTTGCATTGAATGTATGCATGTTGATTGGACTTGGTTTGGAGAGAGGAGATTCATCAGCCGTTGGATAAATTCCCTTGAGCTTCAAGATCCGTGAAATGAGACTGCAGAAAGGCACGCATATCCGAGACTCATTTCGAAGAACCGTTTTGCGCAGAACATGAAAGATATGAGCACAGATGTCTATTTCCACATCAGAGATTAGATCATGAAGAAACAAAGCACGTCCGAGGTTCATATACCCAGTGCTTGATAAAGGGTACAAATTGTGAAACATCACAATTGTAAGCACTCTCAGTTTTGGAGAAAGGGAGGAAACACTGATGGATTTGCCATTGGGTGAGAACTCCAAGTCTTGACCAAGACTTTCTTTGAGAAGCTCCTCATCAGGACAGAGATCATCATAAACCGGTGAATGTCGGAAAATGGGTCTGTTGATGTGAAGAATTTCTGCCAGATATGTAGGAGAGACAGAAAAGCTCTTGTTCCGAACCCAGCACTTAAGTTCATCTCCTTCCACAATTGCGTTAGCATAAAATTCTTTTACCAACTCTTCATACACGTCATCCGGATCAGATAGAAGGTAATTCCAATCCTTGTGAGCAAACCATTTTGGAATGTCAGTGTCATGAAGTGAGGACTGATCCAAAGCTCTTTCTAGTAATGGTGTGGCATGTAGAAAGAAATTCTCATAAGACTGATAGGCTGCATATGATCTGAACTTGTTGGGATCGAATCTCTTTGATGAAGAGTGAGTCCCTTTTGGCTGAGGTGGGTAATCATCAACATCAATTACTGGTTCCTTCCCTTTGGAACTACCTCCTTTCACAGCAGCTTTGTTGAATGGTGACATGATCAGTCTGCATTATGACCAAGGGAAATGCCAGAACACAATCCAACAGATTAAATTAGTAGTGGGTTAGTGGAATTTTAGGGACAATGAAGAAACCCTAATAGCTGGATGAGAATGGTCAGAAAATAGCAATGAGGGACACAAATGGCCCAAATTGAACTACACAGTATAGGGAGACCAAATAGAACCACATAATCAGCTGAAAAAGGACCCACATTCAACAACACATCAACATGATACCACACAGGATCATAGTGAAACACGACATCAACAGCAGATCAGACAAAAATAGCTAACCCTAACTAAGCACATGATGAAGAACACAACCACCAAAATAAACTAGCTCAAAAACAGAAACACAAGCATCCAAGCGAAGCATGGACAAAGAATAATAGTTGAGCTAAAAACCCATCACAAAGTCACAATCAAATGTGAATAAACCAGAGGGAAAACCATAACAACAAGTAAAATAGAGTGCAGGATAGAAAACCATACCTGTTAGTCGACGATTTTGAGCTGAAAAGAGGCAAGTAATGGAGATCGGAAATGGAGGCACGGTGACAATGTGTAAGAGCAGATGAGAAAGACAATGAACAGTCACAAAAAGATCGAGGGAAAAATAAAAAGTTTAAAAACTGCCCCTGTATAACCAAAACACGCGATTTTCGTGACTGAAACGAGTCGCCAAAAAGTCGCCAGATCAAGCCGCCAAAACACTAAAGGACAAAAATTTGAAAAATTTTTCTAAGTGTTTTTCGCGACTGGAAGGTCTACCCGCGAGTGAGTCGCGAGCTGAGCCGCGAAAATCTCTGAGTGAACCTCGCGACTGTACCTTCCACTCGCGAACAAGTCGCCAAAAATGACCAGCGAAGATGCAACTGAGGCTCGCGACTTGACATACCCGCGACTGAGCCGCCAAAACAGGGCAAAACTGGATTTTTGAAATTTTCAGATTTTTTAACAAAATACTTTCCAAAAACACCTAAAACACTCAAAAATCTTTTTGTGCTTGAATGAACAAAGATTGAGCATATGAAAACATATTTCATCAAGTACAATCACACAAATGAATATGGCATTTATTGAACATAAACTTGTGTGTTGTGTGTGGATATCAACAATGAGATAGTCCTTTATCTAATGTGAAGCTTCAATGATCAATTCAACCAAGGCATACACAATTAGCACTAGATCAAGTGACCTATCTCAATTATAGAAATATGTATATATGACCTCCCACACAACTTGATAACATAACTTGGAGCTTATCATTTGACTCCACTTTCAATCATAACATTTGATCTTTTTGATCTTTTGAGGCAATCATCTCTCATTGTGAGAGTGATATATGACATTTCACTTTAAAGAACAGGCCTTTGGCCTTTTTGAATAAACATTCACTTTAATATAAGGTCGCTTACCCTTTTTCCTAGTCAAATACTAGAATGTGCGACAGGCTTTTGCAGCTCAATATCTCTTTTCATTTGGAGATTTACATTTGGTGAGCTCTTTCTAGCAAAACAAAAATAAAAAGTGGGAAGATATATAGACACAAGTCTATGCATGTCTCAAGATCAACAAAACCATTCACTAATCATTCATGACAAGTTTGAAGATCTATTTACAACAATCACAAAGATTTCAAGATTTCTCCCACAGAGGTATGAGTGCAAAGAAACAAGCAATGCTCGAAAATGCACAAAGCCATTAGCACAAATGTACAAGGCAAAACAAGTTTTGAGACAAGACTCAACAAAGTCAATTAAGCTTTTTGATTTTCTAATTTTTTTTATGTGATTTTTGGATTTTTGACACAAGAAACAAAAATGATTGAACAAACAAAAAAAGAAGCAACAGTATTCATAAATGGACAAACAAACAAGAAACATGTTGCACAAAGAGCTAATCAAAGAGGTCTGTGCCCCAACACAGACAGACTTATCATATTATAAATATGTGAAGCACACAACACACAAGAGAGTCAAGGAATTGTACCAACACCAATGGTCTTACGGAGTGATTCAAACCGAGGACCATCGAGAGGCTTGGTGAAGATATCCGCCTTTTGAATGTCGGTGTGTATGAACTCAAGACACACAACTCTTTCCTCTACCAAATCCCGAATGAAATGGTAACGTATCTCTATGTGTTTGGATTTTGAATGCTGGACAAGATTCTTGGAAAGATTGATGGCACTGGTGTTGTCACAGAAGACACACATCGTTTCTTGAGGAATTCCATAGTCATGAAGTAATTTCTTCATCCAAAGAAGCTGAGTGCAGCAACTTCCAGCAGCGATGTATTCTGCTTCTGCAGTAGATAAAGACACTGAATTCTGCTTCTTGCTCATCCACGAGACAAGATTGTTATCAAGATAAAAACAGCCGCCTGAAGTGCTTTTTCGATCATCTACACTGCCAGCCCAGTCAGCATCTGAATACCCAGCAAGACAAGCATTTGAGTCTTTTGAATACCACAGACCATAGTTTGCAGTACCATTCACATATCGAATGATTCGCTTAGCAGCAGTCAGATGAGATTCCTTCAGATTAGCTTGGTACCTGGCACAAACGCCCACACTGAAAGCAATGTCCGGTCTACTGGCTGTAAGGTAGAGCAAACTCCCTATGATGCTCCTATACAATGTAGGACTTACTTCAACTCCCGACGAATCCACATTCAGTTTAGTGGAAGAGCTCATGGGAGTGGAGGCATGTTTTTTGGAGTCTAGTCCAAACTTCTTGACAATGTTTCTGGCATACTTCTCTTGAGATACAAATATACCCTCCTTCTGTTGTTTGACTTGAAGACCCAAGAAGAATGTGAGCTCCCCCACCATACTCATCTCAAACTCCTTCTTCATCTCCTCAGAAAATTCAGTAGCACGATCTTCGATAGTTGCCCCAAACACTATGTCATCAACATAGACTTGTGCCACAAGGAGATAATCTTCATCATTTTTGACAAACAGAGTTCGATCGGCGTACCCTCTCTTGAAACCTCTATCTAGAAGATAATGTGTAAGACGATCGTACCAGGCTCTAGGCGCTTGTTTTAAGCCATAAAGGGCTTTCTTCAATCTTAATACATGATCTGGAAAATGAGGATCCTCAAATCCTTTTGGTTGCTCAACAAATACTTCTTCATTTAGATATCCATTCAGAAATGCGCACTTAACATCCATTTGATAAAGTTTGAAATTCAAAGTGCACGCAATGGACATGAGGATTCGAATGGATTCGAGTCTTGCCACCGGAGCGAGTGATTCATCAAAATCCACTCCTTCTACTTGAGTGTATCCTTGAGCTACTAACCAAGACTTGTTTCGAATTATCTCTCCATCTTCATCAGTTTTGTTTTTAAAAATCCACTTTGTGCCTATAACATGAACGTTCTCAGGCCGTGGAGCAAGTTCCCACACATCATTCCTCACAAACTGATTCAGCTCTTCATGCATTGACTCAACCCAATTCTCATCTTGAAGAGCCTTTTCAACCCTTTTTGGTTCAAACTGTGCAAGATAACAGTGATATGTTACATGATTGGCTAGCAGAATATTTCCTTTCCTGAGGCGAAGACCGTCATCAAGAGATCCTATGATATTACTTTCCGGATGATTCTTGATAACTCTTGAAGATGGCCTTTTTGAAGTGGAAACTTCATCACTACGAGAGATAGGAGGATGAACTTCTGGAGAAGTAAGAGGACTTGAAGTTCTAGACATCGATCTCGTTTCCATTCTTGGGTTGATGGGAGTCGATTCTACTTCTGGTATAGGTTCTTCACCTTCTATATCCAAAGCTTCTACCTCAACATCAGGCTCTTTGGTGCTCGACCCTTCTACATCATCAATCATTTCCACCTTAGGTAAGGCATCATCAATCTTGACATTTATGGACTCCATCACAGCCTTTGTTCTCTTGTTAAACACTCTATACGCTCGACTTGTAGTAGAGTAGCCAAGAAAAATACCCTCATCACTTCTCGCATCAAACTTCCCAAGATTCTCTCGATCATTTAAGATAAATCATTTACTTCCAAATACTCGGAAATACTTCACTTTAGGCTTCTTCCCATTCCATATCTCATATGCAGTCTTCTTTGTACCAACTCGAAAGAAAATCCTATTGCCAATGTGACACGAGGTGTTGACAGCTTCTCCCCAAAATTTTTGAGGTATTTGCTTGTTAAGCAACATGACTCTTGCCATCTCCTGAATCACACGATTTTTTCTCTCTACCACTCCATTTTGTTGTGGAGTTTTGGGAGCTGAAAACTCTCTTTTAATTCCATTCTTCTCACAGAAGGACTCGAATCTTGCATTCTCAAATTCCCTCCCATGATCACTTCTAACTTTGGCTATCGGAATCCCTTTTTCGTTTTGTAGTTTCTTGCACAGAATCTCCAACCTCTCACAAGCTTCTGATTTTTCTCTAAGAAATTCAACCCAAGTGTATCTTGAGTAGTCGTCCACAATGACTATAATGTATCTCTTCCCCCCTAGGCTTTCAGTTCTGGTGGGCCCCATTAGATCAACATGAAGTAACTCCAAGCACCGAGAGGTGGCTATCACATTTACCTTGTGATGACTTGCCTTAGTTTGCTTCCCCATTTGACATGCACCACAAACGGTCTTCTTCACTTTTCCAAACTTAGGAAGTCCCTCGACTGCTTCAAGTTTGGAGACTTTTGCTACTTGTTTGAAGTTGGCATGCCCAAATCTGTGATGCCACAGCTCCAACATATCCACACGAGCACTTCTACACGATATTGGTGCCGTGGGAACTATTCCATAACAGTTATCTGTAGTCCGATTTCCTTCCAAAACCTGAATCCCCTCTTCATTTATGATCAAACATCCTTTCTTAGAGAATTGTACCAGGAAATCATCATCACAAATTTGAGTGATGCTCAGCAAGTTCGCCTTCAGCCCTTTTATGAACAGCACATCTTTCAACAGAGGCAAATCAGGTATCTCAATGGTTCCTTTGCCTAGGACTTGAGCATGACTTCCATCACCAAAGGTCACATAGTCACCAACCTTTTCTTTGAGTGTCTTAAACAGTGACTTATCCCCTATCATATGGCGAGAACACCCACTGTCAAGATACCACAAACACGCATTAAACACCTTCAATGAGGTATGCACAAATAGGTTCACATGTGACAGACATTCTTGACCTTCAAACACAAACTCATCATCAGTTTTCATGCTTCTTTCAGATTGATTTTTCATTTTCAGATTCTCAATCGTCTCACACAACATTCTATTCTTTCTTTTATATTTCTTAATCAATGATTTAGATTCAGATATGCTACTGTGTAAGACAAGATTCTAATTTTCAAGATATTCCAGCATGTGAACAATAACTCTAGCATGTTTCTTAGTTTTTAACAACTCTACAAGATCATCAGTAAGACACCTTTCAGACATATGCATAGAGTCATTTTCACAAACACTTAAGCTACAATTCAGCATGGTATAATCCAAAACAACAACCACAACTCAGGGGTCTAGGATCACACTAAGGTAATAAAACCACAACAAGTGTACCTGCTCTGATACCAATTGAAAGTTCAAAAACGTGTACAAAACACCTTTCAACGTTTAGACCCCCAAAATACAACTTAACCAATACAAGCAATATGTCAAACAACTAGTGTGCGGAAACTTAACACATGCTATAATATGAAATTGGTTAAAAACTATCTAAGCCATAATAAAATAAAACCACAGCAGATAATATAAAGGCAAAGATAGAGAGGAAGGAAGATGCAAACACAAAGACAACACGCGATGTGTTATCGAAGAGGAAACCGAAGTCCTCGGCGAAAAACCTCTCCACCGCCCTCCAAGCGGTAATCAATCCACTAGAAAATACAGTTGGGATACAAGGACAGCAATAGACCCTCCAAGCCTAATCTACCCAGTGCACCTAAGCCCTCCAAGCTTCTTGCTCCAACGAGGTTGCGCCGAACATTTTTCTTTTCTAGCTTCCCGGATTCCGCTACTAGACCATAGCATCAACCAATGAAGATTGGTTCCTTCCTAACTGCTTCCCAGAAATCCAAACAACTGTCTCACAGTGAAGATGATGGTGAGAACCAGGTTTGGTATAATGCCTCTCAAGGATTTGACAATGGAGAGGAAGAGAGTAGGGGAATTTGAAGAGACTCTAAGGTATAGATTGTGGGTGAAACAATCTTGTTTTTCTTTAGGGTTTCTCTCTCAAAATTCTCTCTGGAAGCTCTCTTTCAATCGTGGGTAAAAGGGGTATTTATACTGGAGTGCGAGAGGAATGTGAAACGTCAGGTTTTACAAAATAGGGGTGGCTCGCGGCTTGACCTCGCGGCTTGACTAAGTCGCGAGATCCAGTCGCGAGTTAACCGTATGGCCAGTTGTCCTGTTTTGTCCTGTAGTGCTCCAGCTAGCATGACTGTTCATCTTCCAGCATGCTTGGCACGTGTGCTGCTTCTGGTGGCTTGCAGCCGTGAGTCACCCGCGAGTCCCAGCCGCGAGTCTCTGTTTTCTTGCACACTCTTGAGCAATCTTCACTCTATCTCACTCACTACCCTTACAACAAACCCATCTAAATACAGGGTTACTAAATGCTGAATTACAAGCAAATTTGGCACAGAATAAAGCCAATTAGATGGTTGAACAAATTCAACCTTACAAAAGTAATAGACAGTCAATCACAATATGCATTTGGCATGGCTTAAAAAGCCAGCTTTTTTACTATTCAACTTATTTTTACTACTATTTATGGGTCCTATTATATTTTTTGGTGCTATTCATGGATCCAGCTATACTATTTCAACTATCTTTTAGCTTTCTTTATAGTACTTTCAGTAAAAAGTTTTCATTTGCAGTTAAATAAGCTGTTCCCAAAACAGACACTATAATCTATCACATAGCATAATTGTGAAAAATAGTGTTATCCTAATATTATTCGTCTAATATTGAATGCAAATTATTTGTACCATTTTTTGCGTTCCATATTATATTCCACTAATCATAACTTGTCATTTATTTATTTAACTTTTCTTATAAAATAACTAAAGTTTAAAAAGAAAAAAGGAAAACACATAACAAGTTATGATTTGTAAACCATAAAATGTAGTAAAGGGCACAAAGAATTTGTACTCTCTAATTTAGACATTTGAATTGCAAAATAATAATAATAATAGTGTAATCACACCAGCCTGTGGTCATATGCTAGTTCTGGAATCAACTTTTGACTTCTTCATAGGAGACTAGGCTTGACACATCAACTTTGACCCTCCAAATGCTTTTTGCTACCTTATTTGGTAAACTGTCACATTTGCCAAATGCTTGTTTAAGAAATTCCCTAATTTTGAGGAGAATCATTTTAACATCGACTTATTGCCGAGCGTTACTAACTATACAAAAGAGAAAGAAAAGTGAATGTGTGCTGAGCGTTACTAATAATTTTCCTTTTTTCCCGCCTAATATCCAAAATATTGTGCTTAAAGTTAGCATTCTTAGCTAGCAATAAGTACTTTTTGCCTAAATAATGTAACAATCACATTTAAAACCCATTGCTTGTAGGTACTGACAATTAAAATAGTACACATTTGTTTCTCAAAAAAAAAAAAAAAAAAAAAGTACACATTCTTACTTGATTGTCTAACACAATGCACATGGCAACCAATGCAATAATTGGTTAAGAAAAACCCAAGTATACAAAAAAGATACCTCAATCATGGCAACCATTGGTCTTAATGTGTTGGCAATATAATCAAGGTCTAAATTGCATGAATCAATGAATTTTTAGAGCATTGCATGCGTCAAAGTACCAGATTGTCGATGAATCATCCAGTCACTTTTTTATTAAGTAAAAATTAATAGAACATGGTCAGGTCAGGACCACACCACCAGTATTAGCTTAAGCAGGATTTTTTTTTTTTTTTTTCAAAATAACTATAGAAGCCAAACAATTTTGTCAGTTAACAACGTTTTCAAACTATTTAGGAAACTAACAACTCGAATATGTGATACTCGATTTCACTATAGCAAATCGAATTTAATAGACTCAATTTTTGTGTGCTGCCAGAGTTGATGTGGTGTAAAAGATCCACGTGGAACTCAAGTTTTTAAGACTCGATTTCCTGTTCATCATCTTCTTCCTTCGTTCTTTTTCTCTTTCTTTTTTTTTCTCCATCTGCCGTCCCACACCCTTCTTCCAAGCCCCCAGAAACCCAACACATTGCTTCCTTCTTCATCTATATCCATTTCTGAAAATCCCAAACCCAAATCACTATCTCAATCGGAGCAAAAATTGTTGTGGGTTCGTGTTTTCTCAATCGGACTATGGCCAGCTCTACCATTACTCTTAGATCCAAAAATCTCAGCATAAAAATCCTCTGCATCACGCGGGTTGAACCAAAATGATGTTGGATTGTGGTGGTGCTGGTGATTGTAAAAATGGTGGTGATGGACACGCAAGGAAGAAGAAGAGGAAGAAGAAGGTTGGGGTGGCGGGATTTGACCGAACTTGAGAGCTTCCTCACCATAGAGATCGCTGATGCTTTTGGGGGTCGCTGAGAACGGTTTCGGAACTCTGGAGGGAACTTGAGTCTCCAAAACCTCCAAAACCTCTGGAGGGAACTCGAGTCTTAGAGACTCGAGTTCCACGTGAATTTCCTACCTCATGGAAATCGAGTCTCTTAAACTCGATTTGCTACTGTGAAATTGACTCACACAAACTCGAGTTGTTAGTTTCCTAAATAGTTTGAAAATATTGCTAACTAATAAAATTGTTTAGATTTTGTAGTTATTTTGAAAAATAAAAACCACTTAAGTATCTTTCCCATGTTTCCGGTTTGTTCTACCATTAAGAAAACCAGAATCGATCGAGGCCAGAATTTTATGACTTTAAAATATGGGTATTAATAATAAAGTTACATAGTGACACTGTAGATCCGTACATAACAATGTGCACTGTGTGGACCTGCAGAGGTAACCCACCTATATTTGTAAAACATAAGAATAGGAATTATGGGCTTGAAATTGAGGGTTTCGACTTTATTATTAAATGGGTCGTATTCAGATATCAATGTATTCAAATATCCTTATCTTAAGTTCTTAACCTTACACAAACATGACCTGCCAACACAAAGCGTGATTCCAACAATATTATCACACCAAATATTTGGTATGTAGAGATAGAGATTTACTTGGCTCTTTTTAGGCCGAAAGTTCTTTGAATATGATCAAGATGTGTAGTTTATGATAAGCGGGTATAACAAGGGAAAAGGGGAGAGAAGATTTGAGATCCAAAATTAAGATTAAAAAGAAGCAACACCTAAATATAGGAGAGTGAGATTCGAGCTCAAGAAAGAGAGACACATATTTGGATTTTGGGGGAATATTCTAAGCATAGAATCCTCCGCCTATTAAAAAACGAACCACTGAACCTTGCTCAAAACTCATACTTCGTTGTTTGTTTGGACAGCCCAAATAAATATAGTGAAGTTGATACTTGATATGCTATCACACCTAAATGGTGTGTGGCCCATACTTAATTTATGGCTTATAGTATGGCTTTTCCTTTTGTACTTTTTGTCAAAGTGCATGTACATAGATGATAGAATAGAACTGAAGGCTTCTAAAATTAACCAAACCGTGTTAGGAAAAGTCTTAGACTATGGCTTATTGCTCTATGCTTTTGTCAAAGTTCATGTACATATAATTGGAAAAAGATGATTAGGGCTTGAAACACAAGCGTGCAAAAAGCCTAACATTTGGTATAGCCTGAAAGCTCAAAAATGTGTTAAAAACACAAGAGCTATTTAGACTCTCAAATTAAAGTAACGGCTCGATAGATTTTACACTAACTTAGTTCTAAGTGTGGAATAGTGTAAATGCGAGCGGATAAACAAAGAAGCTACTCTAATTCATAATCAAAACAACACAACGGTAAAATGGAATGTAAAAGAGTAGGGAAGAGAGATGCAAACACAAGATAACATGCCGATGTGTTATCGAAAAGGAAACCGAAGAACTCGGCGAAAAACCTCTCCACCGCCTTCTAAGCGGTAATCAATCCACTAGACAATCAGTTGGGATACATGGGTTAGCAAGAGACCCTCAAAGCCTAATCTACCCACTGTACCTAAGCCCTCCAACCTCCTACTCCAACAAGGCTTCTTGGAACCGTGTCTTGTCTAGCTCTCCAGATCCCGCAACAAGCTCCATGTTGCATCTGCCATCCTTGGCTTCTTCCAATGCTTCCCAGCAGCACCAAAACCTCACTTGACACTCTGAAATGGTGTGGTAAGTGTTTGGACTATCAACCTCTCAATGGTATGTAAATGGAGAGGTAGGAGTTGAGGAAATCCACGAGCATATGTGTAGAGATATATGGGTATGATAATCTCTAACTCTCCAGGTTTGAAGTTAGGGTTTTCTCTCAGAAGCACTCCTCAACATTTGTGGGTAATGTGAGTATATATAGTGTGGGTACAGAAAGTGTGTATTAGATAGTATAGTATGGCAAAACAGAATGTTTTGCGGGTGTCTCGCGGGAAGGCCTTACCCGCGAGCTACTCGCGAAACACAGCTATCTCCATCTGTACTAACTCTTCGCATTCCAGTCATGTGCAAGGCACATGCTTCACTTCGTAGGATACCCGTGAGAACTCTTCTGGCTTCAATTGCTTGAGTCTTCACACACTCTCTCTTTAACACATAACCCTTACAATCAAATCCCACAATAAATACAGGGTACAAAAGATTGAATATAATTCCAACCAAATTTGACATAGAATAAAAGACAACAAAATACATATTTGTAAATTCACAACTTTACAATCTCCCCCTTTGGCTATTCCGTGACAAAACCCCTAAAACAGACTCTAGACTTAAACGTGAGTTTGGGAACATTGGCAAAACTCACTCACACCTAATCTAGAAACTATGAAGAACTTGCACGTTTATACCTGTAACCTAAAACACTCGCACACAAACAAAACTTTCATTAAGCTTATGACAAGTTGAATACAAGGTATGTACACGAGCAAGCATAGTGCGATCAAGTTTGTAAACATTAGATATCATGTACACAAAAACTTGATCAAACAAGTTCAGTCATTAAAGAATGACTACAATGAACATTTAAAAAGTGTTCATCCGGACATGCAAGTAAAGAGCAATTACTTATGATTACTTGTATGTCCAACACACGACCAATGCAAAATACATGAAGTATATGCATCTAGGAACAAGATCCTACTTAGGCACAAGTGTGAAGTACTCAAAACATAATATCAATATTGAAAGGTTGAATTTATTTAACCATCTAATTGGCTTTATTCCGTGCCAAATTTGCTTGTAATTCAGCATTTAGTAACCCTGTATTTAGGTGGGTTTGTTGTAAGGGTAGTGAGTGAGATAGAGTGAAGTTTGCTCAAGAGTGTGCAAGAAAACAGAGACTCGCGGCTGGGACTCGCGGCTGCAAGCCGCCAGAAGCTGCACACGTGCCAAGCATGCTGGAAGATGAACAGTCATGCTAGCTGGAGCACTACAGGACAAAACAGGACAACTGGCCATACGGTTAACTCGCGACTGGATCTCGCGACTTTGTCAAGCCGCGAGGTCAAGCCGCGAGCCACCCCTGTTTTGCCAAAACCTGACGTTTCACATTCCTCTCCCACTCCAGTATAAATACCCCTTTAACCCACGATTGAAAGAGAGCTTCCAGAGAGAATTTTGAGAGAGAAACCCCAAAGAAAAACCAAATTGCTTCACCCACAATCTATACCTTAGAGTCTCTTCAAATTCCCTTACTCTCTTCCTCTCCATTGTCAAATCCTTGAGAGGCATTATACCAAACCTGGTTCTCACCATTATCATCTCTGTGAGACAGTTGTTTGGAGTTCTGGGAAGCAGTTAGGAAGGAGCCAATCTTCATTGGTTGATGCTACGGTCTAGTAGCGGAATCCGGGAAGCTAGAAAAGAAAAAGGTTCGGCGCAACCTCGTTGGAGCAAGAAGCTTGGAGGGCTTAGGTGCACTGGGTAGATTAGGCTTGGAGGGTCTATTGCTGTCCTTGTATCCCAACTTTATTTTCTAGTGGATTGATTACCGCTTGGAGGGCAGCGGAGAGGTTTTTCGCCGAGGACTTCGGTTTCCTCTTCGATAACACATCGCGTGTTGTCTTTGTGTTTGCATCTTCCTTCCTCTCTATCTTTGCCTTTATTTTATCTGCTGTAGGTTTATTTTGTTATGGCTTAGATAGTTGTTTAACCAATTTCATATTATAGCATGTGTTAAGTTTCCGCACACTTGTTGTTTGACATATTGCTTGATTTGGTTAAGTTGTTTTTGGGGGTCTAAACGTTCAAAGGTGTTTTGTACACGTTTTTGAACTTTCAATTGGTATCAGAGCAGGTACACTGCTGTTGGTTTCATTACCATTGTGTGATCCTTGACTCCCTTTTGAGATGGATAGGTCTCAATCCCTAAATGCACCTCCATATTTTGATGGTAGTAATTATGCTTTTTGGAAGGTTCGTATGAGAGCTTTTCTGTGTTCTATTGATGAATCCGTTTGGGATGCTGTTGAGATTGGTTGGACCAAACCTGAGGCAGCCAAATCCACATGGGATAAGGCAGCACTTGCTGTATCTAATGCTAACAGTAAAGCACTCAATGCTATTTTCTGTGGTGTGTCTCCAGATGAATTTCACAGGATTTCTCACATTACCATTGCCAAAGAAGCATGGGAGATTCTGGAAACCACTTATGAAGGCACGAAGAAAGTGAAAGACACCAAGTTACAAATGCTGACCACTCGGTTTGAGGAGCTTAAAATGAGTGAGGATGAGTCTTTTGACTCTTTCTATGGGAAGCTAAATGAGGTGGTTGTCAGTAAGTTTAACTTGGGGGAGAAAACGGAGGACTCAAAGATTGTAAGGAAGATCCTTCGATCATTGCCGGAAAGTTTTCGTGCTAAAGTGACAGCCATTGAAGAGAGCAAGGATCTTGACGACATCAAAGTACAGGAGCTGGTTGGTTCTCTGCAGACTTATGAGATGTCGTTGCCCAATCAACGGAAGAGTAAATCCCTTGCTCTAAAGACCATTAATGAGAAGGTGGAAGATCAAGACTCATCGGGAGAAGATGTGGTTGACAAAGATGTAGCCTACCTTGTCAAAAATTTTAGAAAGTTTTTGAAATTCAAAAATAATGGCAAATTTGATGATAAAAGAAAATTCCAAAGTTCTGGAAGGGAGAAGAGGGATTTCAAAAAGAAAGATGGAAAAGAATCCCAACCCACACAAGGTGTCACTTGTTTTGAATGTAACGGGCATGGACACTTTAAGAAGGAATGTCCAAATTATTTGAAATCGAAAGGCAAAGTGTATGCCACGACCTTGAGTGACTCAGACTCGTCTGACTCAGAATCTGAAGAGAGTTGTAATGGAGAGGGGAACTATTCAGCTTTTATGACTATTGCTCATGTTGAGTCTTCGGATGAGTTGAATCTGCTTGTACGAGACTTTGGAGAACATAATGATGATGAATCACTAGGAATTGTTGAAGAATCAGAAGCTGAAGAAGAAGAAAGCACAGCAAATCTTCAAGAGAATTATAACTCACTCTTGGAGAAGTCGGGTGAATACACAAGGGTGGCCAAGGCTGCTGTGAGAAAAATGAAGAAGGCTGAGGAGGACTACAAAAGTCTCCTAATTCGATATAGGGAGGCCAAATGTGAGATAGAAACACTGAATGGTGAGTTGTCCGAAGCTCACACTAAAGTGAGATTTCTTGAGAATGAGGTTGTGCAAGCAAATGCTAAAATAGAGAGAGTCACCACCAAGAAGCTAGATGATGTTATATCATCTCAAAAGAGCTTTTCAGACAAATCCGGACTGGGATATACCGGAGGAAGTAGTTCATCTGGAAATGTCACTAAAGAAGTGAAGTTTGTAAAGGCCAAAGATCCAGTTGTAGCTGACCTTACTGGTGTGAAGCTCGAGGTGGAGGAGAAGAAGAATGTGGTGGACCAACGGATGCTGAATCATCGTAATCAGTCTGTGGGCAGGTCTGAATCTCGTGCCAAGTCACGTCCACGACCACAAAGAGGTCCTAGAGGAACGTATGTGTGCCATTATTGCGGACTTCAAGGGCACACTCGACCAAATTGCCAAAAGCTGAGAGCAAAGAACAGTGCAACTCCTCAAAGATCAGGAGGACCCAGAAATGATAGAAGAATTTGGGCAGGTGATCAATCTAGAGGTCAAAATGGAGATCCCGGAATGATGAACGTGATGAAAGCCCTAACTCCCGTACCCAATCCTATAAGGAAATCACCCCAAACGCAAGTGACGTGCGGGTGAATAAGGGTACTCATGCATAAGCATTACAACATGTCCATGCATTAATACTTCCTATGCTTTGCGACAATGCTTGTTTGATTTGTTTTGCTGTTTTTGATGTTGGTTGTTTGCTTGTCTTCTTGTGAATATTTCTTAATTTTGTTTTATCAATCTTTTTGTTTCTTGTGTCAAAAATCCAAAAATCACATAAAAATTAGAAAATCAAAAAGCTTGATTGACTTTGTTGAGTTTTGTCTCAAAACTTGTTTTACCTTGTACCTTTGTGCTAATGGCTTTGTGCATTTTCGAGCATTGCTTGTTTTCATGCACTCATATCACTGTGGGAAAAATCTTGAAATCTATGTGATTGTTGTAAATAGATCTTCAAACTTGTCATGAATGATTAGTGAATGGTTATGTTGATCTTGAGACATGCATAGACTTGTGTCTATATATCTTCCCACTTTTTATTTTTGTTTTGCTAAAAAGAGCTCACCAAATGTAAATCTCCAAATGAAAAGAGATATTGAGCTGCAAAAGTCTGTCGCACATTCTAGTATTTGACTAGGAAAAAGGGTAAGCGACCTTATATTAAAAGTGAATGTTCATTCAAAAAGGCCAAAGGCCTGTTCTTCAAAGAGAAATGTTATATATCCCTCTCACAATGAGAGATGATTGCCTCAAAAGATCAAAAAGATTAAATGTTATGATTGAAAGTGGAGTCAAATGAAAAGCTCCAAGTTATGATTATCAAATTGTGTGGGAGGTCATATATACATATTTCTATAATTGAGATGGGTCACATGATCTAGTGCTAATTGTGTATGCCTTGGTTGAATTGATCATTGAAGCTTCACATTAGACAAAGGACTATCTCATTGTTGATATCCACACACAACACACAAGTTTATGTTCAATAAATGCCATATTCATTTGTGTGATTGTACTTGATAAAATGTGTTTTCACATGCTCAATCTTTGTTAATTCAAGCACAAAAATATTTTTGAGTGTTTTAGGTGTTTTTGGAAAGTATGTTGTTTGAAAAATCTGAAAATTTCAAAAATACTGTTTTGCCCTGTTTTGGCGGCTCAGTCGCGGGTATGTCAAGTCGCGAGCCTCAGTCGCATCTTCGCTGATCATTTTTGGCGACTTGTTCGCGAGTGGAAGGTCCAGTCGCGAGGTTCACTCAGAGATTTTCGCGGCTCAGCTCGCGACTCACTCGCGGGTAGACCTTCCAGTCGCGAAAAACACTTAGAAAATTTTTTCAAAATTTTGTTCTTGAGTGCTTTGGCGGCTTGAGCTGGCGACTGTGTGGCGACTTAATCAAGTCGCGAAAATTGCGTGTTTGGCAGATACAGGTGCAGTTTTTAAACTTTTTTCAGTTTTCCCTCGAACTTTTGTGACTGTTCATCTTCTCTCTAAACTCTCTCCCTCCCAAACACTCCGTGCTCCCATTTCCAATCTCTATTGTTGCAATCTTGTAGCTCAAAATCGTCAAGTTACAGGTATGGGTTTTCTGTTTTACACTCTTTTCTACTTGATTTTGTGCTTTTACCCTTTGATTTTTCGCATATGATTGTGATTTTGAAATGGGTTTATGTTTCGGTTTCTGCTCCTTGTTCCTGCTTAGCTTGTGGCTGCTGTTACTATAGTTTGTGTTGATGATAGTCATATCCTTATTGCTCTTCATCTTGTGCTTAGCTAAGTGTTTCTTTTATTTTAATTTGAACTTTGAGCTGTTGAGTTGTTTCTATTGGTTCATTTTGAAGTTTTGAGTTTCACTGTGCTAAATTTGCATGTTTTATGGTGTTAATCTGTTGGGAGCTTCTGTTAGGCTCAAAATACTGTTTGTATGTCATATCATTTTTCCATTATCTGTCTCAATGTCATTTATCTGCCTTTAGGATAGTTTCTCCATGTTGTTCATGTGTTTCCTATCTTAGGCTTGGTATATCCATGTGATTGATTAAGTAGCCTATTGTTTAAGTGTTCAAAGTTAATTTGTATGAATGATATCTCTTTGTTAATTACATGGTTCTAACTGAATCTGCACATATATTGTTCTATGCTGTTGTGGCCTTTTCTGATTGTTCACAGATGGCTCCCTCACCTCAGAAGAAGAAATCTACTGCAAAGAAGGCTGACAAAAGATTAAAGATGGATTCTAAACTGTTTAGGTCAGTTCACCACTTTGAGAGATACAAGGATAACTTCTTGAATGCAGGAATCATTCAAGAAAGATTTGTAGATTTGGAGGACTTAAGGCAAACTTTTATTCCCAGCTGTTTTGAAGGAAGAGGATGGGAAAAGCTTCTGAGTGGTTTCCCTGTTGTGTGTGAACCCTTAATTAGGGAATTTTACTCAAATGCTGTGATAAAGGATAATGAATTAAGTTGCTGGGTGAGAGGTAAAGAATTTGTCTTGGATGCTCATGTCATAGATGATGCATTAGGGCTTGAAGGATTAGATGATGAAGAATTTATCAATTACAAGGATAGGAGTGTTTCTATTGAAACAGTTCAACAAAGGATAGGTGGGCAGAGAGAAGGGAAATGTTTGAATACCACTGCCTTTCCAGTGGACATGAGGTGCCTTACAATAATTATAATGTTTAACCTCTATCCCATTAAGAAATTGACTACAATCAATTGTGCTAGAGCAGTCTTTCTGATGGATCTCAAAGAAAAGAACTTCATAGACATAAGTTCCCACATTTATGACACCATTGTGGATGAAACTAGAACAACCTCTAGGCCTAAATTGATCTTTCCCAGTTTGCTAATGAGGATTTTTAGAAGGAAGGGTGTTCCAATCCCTCAAGACATCAGTCCCATGTCCACACCCTCTGCAATCAACAAGCTTACCTGCAAACGGATAAGTGTTAGGCTTCCAGGAGAAGAAGATGAAGGTGATGAAGGAGAGGCTGTCCCAATGGAGACTGAAGCAGAGGCAGCAGGGCTTGCATCAACCTCAACACCTAGGAGGAGTGGCAAAAGACACAGAGCTTCAACTTCTGCAGACACACCTCCAGATGCTTTCCAGATCATTCTGGAAAGGCTTGATGGGATCAGGGCAGTCCAAACTGAGCACTCTGACAGGATGAGAGCCATGCAAGACCAGATTGATGTCTTGGCTGCTAAACTTGACAGCTTCACAACTCAGCATGACCAGTGACCCTTTGGCCATTCCTGTCAAAAAGGGGGAGAAGTTCATTGATGATTGAGAAGCAAAAAAGCAGCTCTTAAGGGGGAGTAATTAGTTGAGGGGGAGTTGCCAAAAACAGAAACTTTGTTTATATTTGTTTATGATTTGGGTATTTTTAGTGTTTTTATGGTTTTGATACACTGTGTTTTGGTGTATAGCTGCTCCTAACTCTTAACTTATACTCTTGGTTTAAACTTTAATATATGTTGATGATGTTATTCAGGATGTTTTTGGTTTGTACCCATATGCTTTTGTAAGTTTTTAGGGTTATTGTTTTATGCATAGTTTGTAGGCTTTATGGTATGTACCTTGCTTAGTGCAGCCTTTATGCTATGTTGAAATCAGTACTTTAATCTAAATGTTCTGCATTTTGGTTTATGTATTGTCACTCTTGTGCCCTTGTAGGATTGTTCCTAGATGCATATGCCTTGTGTGCTATGCATTGGTTGAGTGTTGAGCATACAAGTGTCTTGCCTTGTGCTTGTTAACTTGTATGTCCTTGTGTTCATTCCAAGTGTGAATGAGCACTGTGATCACTACCTTGTGGTGTTCACTTGGTTGATCAAGCCATGGTTTGTTTATTAACTCCATCTTTGCTTGATCATATATTGCCTGTTTCATATGCATTTATAATTTTCTGCTTACAATGATCATGGTGTATTGTTGTGTTTCAGGAGTATTATGTTCATATGATTCAAGTGTTTCACAGCTTCTAGAGTTAGGTGTGAGTGAGTTTTGTTCAACTGTTCCCAACTCACATGTTAAGTCTAGAGTCTGTTTTAGGGTTTTGTCACAGAATAGCCAAAGGGGGAGATTGTAAGGTTGAATTTATTCAACCATCTAATTGGCTTTATTCCGTGCCAAATTTGTTTGTAATTCAGCATTTAGTAACCCTGTATTTAGGTGGGTTTGTTGTAAGGGTAGTGAGTGAGATAGAGTGAAGTTTGCTCAAGAGTGTGCAAGAAAACAGAGACTCGCGGCTGGGACTCGCGGGTGGACTCGCGACTATAAGCCGCCAGAAGCTGCACACGTGCCAAGCATGCTGGAAGATGAACAGTCATGCTAGCTGGAGCACTACAGGACAAAATAGGACAACTGGCCATACGGTTAACTCGCGACTGGATGTCACGACTTGGTCAAGCCGCGAGGTCAAGCCGCGAGCCACCCCTGTTTTGCCAAAACCTGACGTTTCACATTCCTCTCCCACTCTAGTATAAATACCCCTTTAACCCACGATTGAAAGAGAGCTTCCAGAGAGAATTTTGAGAGAGAAACCCTAAAGAAAAACCAGATTGCTTCACCCATAATCTATACCTTAGAGTCTCTTCAAATTCCCTTACTCTCTTCCTCTCCATTGTCAAATCCTTGAGAGGCATTATACCAAACCTGGTTCTCACCATTATCATCTCTGTGAGACAGTTGTTTGGAGTTCTGGGAAGCAGTTAGGAAGGAGCCAATCTTCATTGGTTGATGCTATGGTCTAGTAGCGGAATCCGGGAAGCTAGAAAAGAAAAAGGTTCGGCGCAACCTCGTTGGAGCAAGAAGCTTGGAGGGCTTAGGTGCACTGGGTAGATTAGGCTTGGAGGGTCTATTGCTGTCCTTGTATCCCAACTTTATTTTCTAGTGGATTGATTACCGCTTGGAGGGCAGCGGAGAGGTTTTTCGCCGAGGACTTCGGTTTCCTCTTCGATAACACATCGCGTGTTGTCTTTGTGTTTGCATCTTCCTTCCTCTCTATCTTTGCCTTTATTTTATCTGCTGTGGGTTTATTTTGTTATGGCTTAGATAGTTGTTTAACCAATTTCATATTATAGCATGTGTTAAGTTTCCGCACACTTGTTGTTTGACATATTGCTTGATTTGGTTAAGTTGTTTTTGGGGGTCTAAACGTTCAAAGGTGTTTTGTACACGTTTTTGAACTTTCAAATATCTAAAAGTACTAAAAAATGCTACAAAGCAATAAGGTAAACATAACATACTGAATATAAGACTGAATAAATAAAAGCAAAGAGAACTGAAGTTTTAAAACAAAAGTAGTAAAAGCATAAACATAAACCAATAGTTATAAAAGCAAAAAATAAACACAAGTAAATCGCCTGTGAACCAATAACCAATGTTTCTACGCCTAAAGCTATGCTCCCCCTAACACTGTGGAAGCTCTTCCTCAGCTGCCCCTCAAAATTTTCTCCCCCTTTTTGATTGGAATGGCCAAAGGGCTAGAATCTCTCGGACTCAGAGTCTGAACTATGATCAACGGACAATTCCTTGATCTGAGAAGATAATGCTGTGATCTGTCCCTGAACATAAGTAAATTGGTCTGCTATGTGCTACACATGGGGATCCAACATAGTGTATGTGAGA
Organism: Quercus robur; assembly: GCF_932294415.1. Taxonomy (NCBI): domain Eukaryota; kingdom Viridiplantae; phylum Streptophyta; class Magnoliopsida; order Fagales; family Fagaceae; genus Quercus; species Quercus robur. The sequence continues at coordinate 32,558,469 of NC_065544.1, forward strand.
GTGCTTTTTTTCTTTAGCACACAGGGCCAAGGATCTTGGGCCAAATAGTTGTAGTTTGGTGGACTGGGTTTAGTTCACCGCAGCTAAATGGGGGCTGATTACGAACCAAGTTATGCGCAAGTCACATAAATCTCCTCAAGGCAAAAAATGCGCGATTCCTCCTAAGCAATAAAATACCATTATAAGTGTTTTAGTATCATAAAATGACCCTTTACTCTTACAAAATAAGTAAAATAGATATTCATAATATTCACAATGAGAAAGAGATTAAAATAGAATATTTAAGGCTTATCTTTTATCGTATAAACACTTTAAAGAATTCCTTCACTTGGTACCCCGGGCGTATTGTCGTGGGATCCCGGGGCGTATTAGGCCTGTAAGAACCTAGAATATTGATTCTCTGCACTACACAATCTTTCTCCATGCATGTTATGCAATGGAGTTTTGTCCTTTCCTTTTACCTCTATAGGTCCTACACAAGAACAACTATACAATGCACATATCTTCAAATAATTGTTAGTTTCTTAGATTAGGATATATATATTAATACATATACATATATGTAAATGAATTTCATGAGAATGATTCAGCCACGAGGATCCTGGCCCCAATTCTCACAGACTTAGTGCTTTTGCACAAGACTTGTGGGATTAGGAACTCAAGTCTAAGTGGCTTTGCATAGGCAAAGGACTCAGCTTTTGGCTGAGTAAAAGGAAAAATTAACAAGCAAGAATATATGTATTGAGCAGCAAGAAGCAGTAAAAGAAGATAATATAATAAAGAAATATGCAAAGTAATTGTTAGAAATCCTCAAATCAATATGAGATATTTCATTATTTTTCTTAACTGTGGATTACAAATGTGCTCACTAAGACGTGATACAAGGCTCAAATAAGCTCAAAAATTACAGACTTCGATGGCTGTCCAAGCCTCTAAGACTTGCAAAGTTTGAATCCAAGTATGTGCTATAGTGGCTGTTTCTGCGATATCGGGAGACGTTCCTCTATTTTTCTTAAATTTTACAGAGTTCTAATGGCTCTGTTATGATATTCTTCCTACTGAAAATCCCCCCCCCCCTTCAACATGGGTTTTCTCTTCCTTTTATAGTGTGTTTTCTAGGGCTTCGAGGTACTAGTGATTTTTCTCTTTTGCCCCTCAGAGCTCGTGCTGTGACAGTTGCACAGGGGCTGGTCTCTTCTCTTTTTTCTCATAGTTTTCATCTTTTATTGCTGTTTCTCTAAAAGTCACTTGCTGACTTTCCATTCCGGAGCATCCTTGGGCAGCTGACCTTCCATCTCTCTTTTTTCAAGGTTTCTTACTTTTCAGACTCAGCTTTTGGTTGTCTTTCCTTGCTGTCATTATTCCCAAATAGTTGGAATCTTTTACTGCTGGGTTGAAAGTTCCCTTCTAGTCGCTTCTACTTATGGTTTTCTCATTCTTAGTTCCTTGTGGTACAGCTCCTTTGTTCATGAATGTTTGCTTTATACTTTCTGATTCTTTGCTGCACCACTGGGTACTTGAGAAGGACATATCTGTTCTTCATTTCTTGTATTTCGTGGTACCTCTCTTGAGCTGTCTCAAACCCACATTAGCTGTACTGCATTACCTGAGGATCTCGGGCCTCTAGCAGCTTCTGGGTATCCCGGCTCAGTTCTTTCACTAGATTTTGCTGGATTTTTAATGGCCTTTTTTGCTGGAAATCTAAACATAAATAGGGCCTTAATGTTGATTCTTCTTACTACTTGAATTGGACCTTCTTTACTTTTCATGGAATGGGCTTTCTTGTGAAATTTTGGCCTTCAACAGTGTATAACTGGTCCACTTTAACTAGGATGTGATCTAGTCTGCCTGATCCTTATGCTGGTGCAGAAGATGATGGCTGAGCTGAAGGCTGATCTAATGGCTTTGGAGCAGTAGTAAATCGCTCTATCTCTTCCTCTGTATCACCTCCCTCGTCCTTAACACGTGCTAGAGGTATGGTATGCACACCTGTTTTGGAGCCTTTGATGTGGGCTGTGCTCCTAGTTAGTGTATGTGCACCAATAGGATAGTCCCTCTAAACTATCTTGAGGCCACTCGGAATTTTAAGGCATTCCTTTGCAATGAGGTCCATAATGAGAGAGGGAAAGGGCATTATAGTCCTTGAATTTTGCTTCATAATACTCTTTTTCAACAAGTAGAGGATGTGTCCACAAATATCAATTTTCTTATGGGTGAAGAGATCGTACAAAAACATTGTCCTTGGAGCTGACAATGTAGTGAGGTTGGTAACCAAGTACAGGTTGTAAATCATCACATAGGCCAAAGTCCTCATCTTTGGGGAAAATGGTATTATGTTCATGGAGTTTTTCTTCAGTGACCCACCAAGTATCCTCACCATCTCCGCAATGGATCCCAATCTATCATCATATTGAACTGAGATTGGTTGTGAGGGAGGACGAACCTCCAAAAAGTCTTGTATGATCTCCCTTGTAATCACAAATTCTTTGTGCATTACCCATCACTTGATACAATCCCCTTTTACAACAGCATTGGAGAGGAACTCCTTGATTATATTTGAATAAACAACCCTAACTGGGTTCAACAACTTGGTCCAAGTTCTTTCTTTGAACACCTTAGGTATGAAAGTGCCCTCAAGTGATTCCAATTGCACGACCCTTTCCATGATGATCGTTTTATCCTTATACCAGTCATTATACTTCATATCAGCTTCAGCAGACTTGAAATGATCAGAATCAGTGCGTGCACGTTTGGAAGTTGGTTTCTTGGTGGCTGCATGCTTGGTAGGAGCCATCTGTGCAAAGGAACACAAAACAAAAAGAAACAAGTGTGCAAACACGAAACAGAACACAAAACATGATTAGAAACATGTTAGTTCAAAGCATAAGTAAAAAAAAGGCTTAAAACATAGTAAAACCAACTCAAAGCAGAGTAAAAAAAAAAACTCAAACAGCATGCTAAGGTGTTAAACCAAGTAAGCATAAACATAATGCATGAATTAAGTAATTGTGACTATGTGTGTGCCTAGGCAGTGCATGTGTTGGTGCATGTGTGTGCATCATGAGATGCATGGTGATGCGGCATGAGATGCATAAGGTGTGCCTAGTGTGTGCATGGCATGGCATTGAGGCAGAAAATGGACATAGTGTGTAAAACACACAAACACTGACCAAAACATGATAAACAAGGTCAAACAAGTGTAAACCTAGAAATTGGAATTCACTTGAATCCAATTTAGCACAAAAATGTTACTAGGACATTTTGTCAAGCACTTGACATGCAACAATGCACAACAGTTATGAATAATGCATGAACATAGTGAAAAATGCCTCAATACAAGCTCAAACTGCCATAAGGGGCCAACACAAGAACAATCATAACAAATGGGACTCAACCCAATCAAAGATTTTGGAAAAATTTGCATAAAAATGAGAACCCTAACCCGTTTTCGAAAAATCCCCAAATTTTAGAACCCTAACTTAAATTTCTGCATAAACTCAGAGAAACATAAAGAAAATGTGTTAGAAATCATTCCTTGAAATTGGAAATGCAGAAAATAAGCTTGAGAGTGATGGGGTTTTAAAGAACAATGAGATTTGGGTTAAAGGGGGTTCGAGAGACTTTGCGAGGGAAGTGAAGTGATTTTGAAAATATGTCACATCTACTACATAAAAACTGAAAACACGCGTATTTCGCGGGTTAGAAAGTAGCGAAACAATCGCGAAAAAGTCGCGAAATGGGCCACTGAAGCTTAAAAGCTTTCGCGAGAAGCTTTTGGTCACGAACCAGTAGCAAGACAGTCATGATAGCTTCTGTGTGAAATTGAAAATTTCCAGTTTTTTGCCTAAGAACCATTTTACGAGAAGTGTTTAGTTGCGAAATTCTCGCGAGGCAGTAGCAAGAGTTTATGTATGAAAATGTGACTTTTTAATTTCCCTTAAGCACATTTCACGGGAATCTCTAAGTCGCAAGTTTCTCGCGAAACAGCCTCTAAACCAGTTTTTTTGAAGAAAAACACAAAAAAACATTTTGATCAAAACAACAAAAGACATGAAAGTATAAAATCACTTTCAAAAACATATAAAACACTCAAAAATCATTTTGGATTTGATTAGCAAGTACTTAAGCATACACATCACATTTGAACATGTTCAATCACAGAAATGAGATAAGCATTAATTGAATTGAAGTCTTGTGTGTTGTGGGTGAGTATCAAATGTGGAATAGTCCTTAGACCAAAGTGAAGCTTCAATGATCAATTCAATTAAGTCATACACAATTGGTACGAAATCAAGTGGACTATCTCAATTATAGAAATGAACATATATGACTCCCCACAAGAGAATGATTACAATTTGTAGAAGTTTTTCATTTGGCTTCTGCATAATACATTACAATTGATCCTTTTTTGGATAATACAACTCTTTTTGAGATCGGTGCTTGAAATTTTTGATATTTCAGCATTGAGAGTTAGCCTTTGGCTTTTTGAGCACCATACATTCCAATCCAAAAGTTGCTTTCCCTTTTTCCTAGTCAAATACTAGTATGTGCGACAAGCTTTTGCAGCTCATTATCTCTTTTCATTTGGAGATTTACATTTAGTGAGCTCTAAAGCAAAAACATAAAAATAAAGTGGGAAGAGATATAGGCATAAGTCTATGCAAGTATCAAGACCATCAAGTCTATTGACCAATCAATCATGACAAGCTTGAAGATCTATTTACAACAATCACACATAGATATCAAGATTTCTCCCACAAAGATATATGTGCATACATAACAAGTTAAGCTGGTAAATGCACTATGCCATTAGTACGAAGGTACTAGGCCGAACTCACATATGATATACACAACACCAGCAATCAAACTTTTTGAAGATTTTTCAAATTTTATGGTTTTTGGAATTTTTTGAACACACTCAAAAACAAAACAAGAAAAGTAAGATCAATAACAACAAGTAAAAGCAAAACTTGTAAAAGAAATATGCTATAAACAGAAAGCAATGCATGATATGATGCATGAACCTATGATCCTAAGCATTGGAAGTTGATACATAGACATAGGAGATAATCATGCATGAGTACCCCTCTTCACCCACACGTCACGTACGTTTGGGGTGATATCCCTGTAGGATTGGGTACGTGAATTGTGACCTTCAAACCTGCTGTTGAAGTTTGCCAAACATGTGGTGAATGCCTCAATCATCTTCATTACGTCCATCACACCCGAATCTCCATTTTGACTTCTTGGTTGCCCAACAGTCCAATTCCTCTTATCATCTCTTGGTCCTCTTGACCTTTGATCCTTAGCATTAGTCAATGCTTTCAGCTTATAACAATTAGGTTTAGTGTGTCCTTGAAGTCCACAATCATGGCATACATGGTTCGTTCTCGAACCTCTTTGTGATTTTGGAGGTGATCTCCCTTTGGCTTCAGACCTGACCGTTGGTTGGTTGCGAGGCTTATTCAACACTCGTTGGTCAGTCATATTCTTCTTCTTCTCCACATTTGCTTTCTTAACAATAGGGACAACTCCTTTTGGTTCTTTGGCCTTCACAAACTTTACTTCCTTGGTTACCTTGACACCTGATCTACTTTCTCCAGTATATCCCAACCCGGTTTTGTCGGAGAAAGATTTTTTAGAAGAGATGACATCATCAAACTTTTTGGTAGAGACTTGGTCTACTTTGGCATTTGCTTGAACCACCTCAAGCTCAAGAAATTTCACCTTTGTGTAAGCCTTGGTTAACTCGCCATTCAACGTCTCAATCTCACACTTGGCCTCCTTATATCTTACTAGGAGAGACTTCTATAGTCCTCCTCTGCTTTCTTCATCTTCTTCACAGCCGCCTTGGCCACCCTTGCATACTCTCCCGACTTCTCAAGGAGAGAGTTGTAATTCTCTCGAAGACCGGCTATATCTTCATCTACTTCAGCACTCGATTCTTCTACAATTCCTATGGATTCCTCATCATTATGCTCCCCAAGTTCTTACACAAGCAGATTCAAGTCCTCTGAAGATTCAACATGAGCAATAGTCATAAATGCTGAGAAGTTCCCTTCTTCATCACAGCTATCCTTCGAATCTGAATTGGAAGATTCCGAATCACTAAGAGTTATGGCATATGCCTTGCCCTTCATTCTCAAATAATTAGGACATTCTCTCTCGACATGTCCTTGTCCATTACACTCGAAACAAGTGATTCCTTGAGTAGATTGAGCCTCATTCCCATCTTTCTTCCTAAATTCGTTCCTATCACCCTTGGAAGATGAAAACTTTCCTTTGTTGAAAGGCTTCCCACTATTGTTCATCTTCAGAAATTTTCAGAAGTTCTTTGCAAGGAATGCTACTTCCTTCTCCACATCATCCTCTTCGAAGGAGTTGTCCATTCTCTTGGTGATGATTTTAAGAGCAAGAGATTTGCTAGATTTATGAGAAGGCAGTCCAAGCTCATATGTTTGGAGAGATCCAATTAGCTCTTGGATTTTGATCTCATTTAAGTCTTTACTCTCTTCTATAGCCATGACTTTTGCCCGGAAACTCTCCGGTAAAGACTTCAAAATCTTTCTCACCACCTTAGAATCTTCAATTTTCTCTCTGAGATTGAGTTTGGCAATTACAATTTCATTGAGCTTTCCATAGAAAGAATCGAAAGCCTCATCATCTCCCATCTTAAGTTCTTCAAATCTAGAGGTAAGCATTTGAAGCTTCGTGTCCTTAACTTTCTTGGTACCCTCATATGTCGTTTCAAGGATCGTCTAAGCTTCTTTAGCTGTCTCCACGTGCGATATCCTGTGAAACTCATCAGGGGACACACCACAGAATATAGCATTAATGGCCTTACTATTTGCATTAGCTAATGCAAAAGCTACATTGTCCCATTTGAACTTGGCAGTTGTGGGTTTAACATACCCATTCTCAACGGAATCCCATACAGACTCATCTATAGCACACAAGAAAGCCCTCATTCAGACCTTCCAAAAGGCATAGTTGCCTCCATCAAAGAATGGTGGGGCATTAAGAGATTGTGACCGATCCATCACAAAGGGTCAAGGAACATACTCAGGTATTTAAACCACAACGAGTGTACCCGCTCTGATACCAATTGAAAGCTCGAAAATGTGTTAAAAACACAAGAGCTGTTTAGACCCCTAAATTAAAGTAACGGCTCAATAAATTTGACACTAACTTAGGTCTAAGTGCGGAATAGTGTAAATGCGAGCAGATAAACAAACAAGCTACTCTAATTCATAATCAAAACAACACAATAGTAAAATGGAATGTAAAAGAGTAGGGAAGAGAGATGCAAACACAAGATAACACGCCAATGTGTTATCAAAGAGGAAATCGAAGAACTCGGTGAAAAACCTCTCCGCCGCCCTCCAAACCGTAATCAATCCACTAGACAATCAGTTGGGATACATGGGTTAGCAAGAGACCCTCAAAGCCTAATCTACCCGCTGTACCTAAGCCCTCCAACCTTCTACTCCAACAAGGTTTCTTGGAACCGTGTCTTGTCTAGCTCTCCATATCCCGCAATAAGCTCTATGTTGCATTTGCCATCCTTGGCTTCTTCCAATGCTTCCCAACAGCACCAAAATCTCACTTGACACTCTGAAAGTGTGTGGTAAGTGCTTGGGCTATCAACTCTCAATGGTATGGAAATGGAGAGGTAGGAGTTGAGGAAATCCACAAGCATATGTGTAGATATATATGGGTATGATAATCTCTAACTCTCAAGGTTTGAAGCTAGGGTTTTCTCTCAAAGGCACTCCTCAACATTTGTGAGTAGTGTGGGTATATATAGTGTGGGTACAGAAAGCGTGTATCAAATAGTACAGTCTGGTAAAACAGAATGTTTTGCGGGTGTCTCGCTGGAAGGCCTTACCCGTGAGCTACTCACGAAACACAACTGTATCCATCTGTACTGACTCTTCGCATTCTAGTCATGTGCAAGGCACATGCTTCACTTCGCGGGACGCTTAGTTGTGAGATACCAATGAGAACTCTTCTGGCTTCAATAGCTTGAGTCTTCACACACTCTCGCTCTAACACACAACCCTTACAATCAAATCCCATAATAAATACAAGGTACAAAAGATTGAATATAATTATTGAAAGTTCAATTAGTGTATAAAACACTATGAACGTTTAAACCCCCAATTTACAAATTACCAATTCAAGCTTAATGTCAAACAATTAATGTGCGGAATATGAATATAAACTTAAAACAGAATTGATAAAAAATCTAAACCAAATGAAATCACATCCACAACAGAAATTAAATGGAAAAAATTAAGGGAAGAGAGATTCAAACACAAGGACAACACATGATGTGTTATCGAAGAGGAAACCGAAGCCCTCGGCGTAAAACCTCTCCGCCGCCCTCCAAATGGTAAACAATCCACTAAAGAATGTAGTTAGGATACATGAACAACAGAAGACCCTCCAAGCTTAATCTACCTAATGTACCTAAGTCCTCCAAGCTCCTACTCCAACGAGGTTACACCAAACCTATTTCTTCTTTAACTTACCAGATTCCACTACTTGACCATAGCATCAACTAATATGAAATTGGTCCCTTCTTAACTGCTTCCCAAACACCAAATGGCCTTCTCACAGATATGGGTATGGTGAGAAATGGTTTTGGTAATGTACCTCTCAAGGATTTGACAACGGAGAGGAAGAGAGTAGAGGAATTTGAAGAGTTTCTATGTGAAGATTATGGATGAATCAATATTGTTTTTCTCTAGGGTTTCTCTCTCAAAATTCTCTCTAGAAGCTCTCTACATTTCGTGGGTATAAGGGTCTATATATAGTAGGGTGAGAAGGAATGCGAAAAGTCAGTTTTTCCCAAACAAGGTGGTCTGGCGACTTGGCCTCGCGACTGGGCTAAGTCGCATGTTTAAGCCGCGAGCTAACGGCCTGGCCAGCCTGGGACTTTTGTCCTGTAGTGCAACAGCTAGCATGACTCTTCTGCTTCCCTGCATACTTCACATGTGTGCCAGTTTTGGTGGCATGCCAGTAGTGAGTCACCCGCACAATCTTGAGCATTTTTTCACATTCTCTCACTCACTACCCTTACATGATTCCCACTTAAATACAGGGTTACTAATTGCTAAAATACAAGCAAATTTGGCACGGAATAAAGCCAACAAGATGGTTGATAAAATTCAACCTTACAATCTCTCCCTTTGGCTATTCCGTGACAAAACCCTAAAACAAACTCTAGACTTAATATGTGAGTTGGGAACAGTTGAACAAAACTCACTCACACCTAACTCTTGAATCTGATAAGCTCTTGAATCATATGAACAAGAATCTCCTGAAACATAACAACACAGTATGATCATTGTATGTAGAAAAACTTGTAATTGCATACGAGGCAAGCACAATGCGATCAAGCAAAATGGAATGAGAAATAAATCATGGCTTGACCAAACAGGCAATCACTATAAAATTGTAACCACAATGCTTATTCACACTTGGAATGAACATCCGGACATACAATCCAATAAGCTCAATGCAAATCACTTGCTTGCCCAACACTCAACCAATGCACAATACATAAAGTATATGCATCTAGGAACAAAATCCTACAAGGGCACAAGAGTGAGCGTACTTAAAGAAAATGCATAACATTTAGCTAGAAGTACTAGGCAACTAAACATAAAGGCTGCATAAGCATGGTACAAACCATAAAAGCCTACAAACAGCACATGGAAACAAACCCTAAAAGCTTACAAAAGCAACATGGGCACAAAACAAAACAAAAAAAATACTGAATAACAACTTTAAAAATTAATAATATCACTGTCAGACACATCCATGAGTTTAAACCAAACTATTAGAACCATATCCACACAAGAGTAGAGTTTATATAAACAACTAATAAACATGCAAGAAAAATTAGACTACTTAAAAGTATATGTGAGTATATATATATATCAGCCTCTTCTTGAGCATATAACTCCCCCTTTCAATGTTCCCCTTTCAAAGTGCACATTGCTATCTCCCCCTTGCTATATGCTATCTCTCCCCCTTTTTGGCACGAATAGCTAAAGGCTGTCATCGAGTTTTTGTTGAATAGCATCTAACTGTGCCTTAATTGTAGTGAGATGCATTTGAACATGATTGTTGGTGGAGTAGAGAGATCTTTCTAATCCGAAAATACACTGATGTAGCTCCTCAAATAAAGTGCTCAATCTATCATCTTGAGAGCTAGGTGCAGATGGAGTGCCGGTAGTTTGCTTCTCAGAAGGAATGGGTGAAACAATTGTAGTATGCACCGGTGTAGCAAAATCATGGCCAGATGGAGTGGCATGGGAGAATGGCTCACTCTTAGGTAATTTAGAGGAGTGACTCTTGCTTGCTTGGAGAATTTTCATGGAAATTGTTCGAGGACGGGAAATAACTTTTCCATCTGTTGGTGGACGAACACCTTCACGAAGCAAAATCTTCATGATGAGACTACAAAAAGGAATATTGGTTCGTGTTACTGATCACATAGAAATGAGATCACATAGAAATTGTGCTCTTCCAAGATTTATGAAGGCGGTGTTAGACAGTGGGTAGAGATTTGAGAACATGATCAGTTTTAGAGTCGTCAGTTCAGGCGAAAACTGTGCAGTGCCGATAGATGATCCTTTGCTTCTAACCTTATGATCAGGCCTAAGTACCTGAAGAATTTCTTGTCCCTGAAGTGATCTATCATCATACGGAGTGAAGTCCACATTTGCTGGTCTAGTAATGCGAAGAACCTATGGAATGTAGTCTGCATTGATGGAGAACTCGGTTCCTCTTACCCAACATTTCAACTCTACTCCGGTGTATTTGGCATTAAAGTAGAATTCCTTAACTAATTCATCAACTGGGTCCTCAAAATTCCTGAACAGATCAGCCCAATCCTGTGCTTCAAAAATCCTAAGAACAAACGTTGTGCTCAAGGTATCGAATTTTACTACACGTTCCATAATAGGAGTAGCATCTATAAAAATGCTTGAGAAGGTCTGTGAATCAAAAGGAGTCCTGAATCTCTCATTGTTCGAGACCTGAGACGACTGAGTCGATTGACGAGTCCTTTTAGGCACAGGGAATGGAATAACAGTGTCAATCTCCTTTCCTTTAGATGAATGACGTGACATCTGCAAAAGACAAGACACACAGCAGAGAACCAATTGCAACAACACAAGACACAAACATCAACTTGATTAGATTCATAAACAAAATGAAATTCAGAGAGAGAACTCACTCAAACAATCATAGAACTTGAACCAGGTCAGCAACAAGAAATCATAAGCAACACTTATGGATTGCATATTTATGAATTTAGTAGGTGTCCAAAAATGATGATTGATCAATTACAATTCAGAGCAAAGTAATCAATAAGCATTACACAATCACAAATATCTGTTGTTGTGACATTCCACCATGAACATGATATGAGCAGAGCAACACAGTCATTTTGAACCAATCATACTTACACTTAGAGTAAATCATAGAGAGCCCAATACATATCTTACGGGTATGACATATTTCAAACAATGAAGGTCAGATAGCAAACTAGCTCAATGAAACTAATCATGATAGGAAACATATTCAGCAGTTTAGCAACAAAAACAACCAACCAACCCCAAACAACCAAACCCAATATTTGAAGCAAACCCATGTACGAACATTGCAAAACACACAAACCCAACAAAATCTCACAAAATAAGGAAATACATGGATAAATATGTAAAATAGAGTGAGAAAATAGAAACCCATAACTTTTTCCTTGAAGATTTGAGAATGAAATGATTCAAAACTGGAAGTTTGTTTGAGAGTGACACAGAGAGTTTGAAAGTGTTTCAGGTAAGAAAGGAGATGAACAGTCAGAAATGTTCGAGGGAAAATTGAAAAGGATTAAAAACTAACCCATTTTGTGCAAAACACGCAATTTTCGCGACTGAAACAAGTCGTGTTCCAGTCACCAGGGCCAGCCACCAGAACACTTGGAAGACAACTTTTGAAAAAATTTTCTAAGTGTATTTCGTGACTAGAAGTTCCACTTGCGAGAGAGTCGCGAACTGAGCTGCGAAAATCTCTGTGTACCCCTCGCGACTGGACCTTCCACCCGCAAACAAGTCGCCAACCTGAGCCGCGAAAAGCATGAAATTCCAAATTTTTGAAAAATATTCTAAGTCTTTTTTGCAACTGAAGCATTTACCCGCCAATGAGTCACCAACGAGTTGCGAAAAATCTCTGTTATGGACTCACAATTGGGGCATGCGACTGGTTCTACCCACGACTGAGTCGCTAGAACAGGGCAAAACAATTATTGAATTTTTGACAATTTTTGCAAAAACAAAGTACTTTCCAAAAATAACTAAAACATTTAATCAAGTACAATCACATGAATGAACATGGCATTCATTGAACATAGACGTGTGTTGTGTGTGAATATCAAAAATGAGATAGTCCTTAGTCTAATGTGAAATTTCAATGATCAATTAAATCAAGGTATACACAACTAGCACTAGATAATGTAACCCATCTCAATTATAGAAGTATGCATATATGATCTCCCACATAGGCTTGAGTACAATATTTTTGAAGCTTTTCATTTGGCTCCTTTTTTGACCTATCATTTGATCTTTTTGAATCAACACATCTCATTGTGAGATTGATCCTGAAATTTTTGATATTTCACTTTGATGAGTTAGCCTTTAGCTTTTTGGGCATCATACAATTTTAATTTTTGGTCGCTTTCTCTTTTTCCAAGTCAAATACTAGTATGTGAGACAGGTTTTTGCAACTCAATATCTCTTTTCATTTGGAGATTTACATTTGGTGACCTCTTTTAGCTAAAAATAATAAAACAAAGAGTGGGAAGATATATAGACACAAGTTTATGCATGTCTCAAGATCAACAAAATCATTCACCAATCATTCATGAACAGCTTGAAGATCTATTTACAACAATCACATAGATTTCAAATTACTCCCACAATGATATGAGTCCATAGAGAACTAGCTATGCTCGTAGATGCACAAAGCCATTTGCACAAAGGTATAAGATAAAACAAATTTTGAGACAAAACTCAACAATGTTGATCAAACTTTTTGGATTTTCTACTTTTTATGTGGTTTTTGGATTTTCGACACACAAGAAGAAAGAGATTGATCAAAAACAACAATGTAAAAACATTTTAAAATAATGAAAACAGAAACAAACAAACAATTTTCAATTCTCATAATCAATAAACAAACCAACAGTCATACAACATAGGAAGTATTAATGCATGGACATGTTGTAATGCTTATGCATGAGTACCCTTCATCACCCACACGTCACGTGCGTTTGGGGTGATATCCTTATAGGATTGGGTATGAGAGTTAGGACTTTCAAACCTTCTAGTGAAGCTTTCCAAGCAGTTGAGGAATGCACCAATCATCTTCATCACGTCCATCATTCCGGGATCAACATTTTGATCTCTTAATGGCTCAACAGGCTAAGTCCTTTTGTCATTTCTGGGCCTTCTTGACCTTTGATCACTTGCATTCCTCAATGCTCTCAGCTTATGACAATTGGGTCGGGTGTGCCCTTGAAGTCTGCAGTGATAACACACATAGTTCGTTCTAGGACCTTTTTGCGATCGTGGAAGAGATTTTGCTTTGGCTTTAAACCTGACCATAAATTGATTTCGGGGCTTATTCAACACCCACTAGTCAATCACATTCTTCTTCTTCTCATCATTTGCCTTTTCAACAGTAGGGGCAGTTACAACCGGCTCTTTGGCCTTCACAAATTTCACTTCTTTGGAGATGTTCACAGCTAAACTACTTTCTCCGGTGTATCCTAATCCGGTTTTGTCGGAGAAGGTCTTTTGAGAGGAAAGGACATCATCAAGCTTCTTTGTGGAGACTCGCTCTACCTTGTCATTCATTTGCTTGAACCACCTCAAGCTTAAGGAATTTCACCTTGGTGTAAGCTTTGGTTAGCTCGTCATTTAGCATCTCTATCTCACACTTGGCCTCCTTATATCTCACTAGAAGACTTTTATAGTCCTCCCAGCTTTCTTCATTTTTTTCACAGCTGCCTTGGCCACCCATGCATATTCTCTTGACTTCTCAAGTAGAGAATTGTAGTTCTCTTTAAGACCAGTTGTATCTTCATCTTCTTCAGCATCTGATTCTTCTACAATTCCCATGAATTCCTCATCACTATGCTCCCCAAGTTCTTCCACAAGCAAATTCAAGTCCTCCGAAGACTCAACATGAGCAACAATCATGAATGCTGAGAAATTCCCTTCTTCATCACAGCTTTCTTCCGAATCAGAGGTGGAGGAATCTGAGTCACTGAGAGTGGTGGCATACACCTTGCCCTTCAATCTCAGGTAATTAGGACATTCCTTTTTGAAATGGCCCTGTCCATTACACTCAAAACAAGTGACTCCTTGAGTAGATTGGAACTCCTTCCCTTCTCTCTTTTTGAAGTCCTTCTTCTCCTTTCCGGAACTCATAAATTTCCCTTTATCACCAAATTTCTCACTGTTCTTGAACTTTAGAAATTTGCGGAAATTCTTTGCAAGGTAGGCAACATCCTTTTCTACTACATCTTCATCCGATGAACCATGACCTTCTACCCTTTCATTTATCATCTTAAGAGCCAATGACTTGCTCTTTCTTTGATTTGGTAATGAAAGTTCATACGTTTGGAGAGAACCAATCAGCTCTTGGACTTTGATTACATCAAGGTCTTTGCTCTTTTCAATTGCAATCACCTTTGCACGGAAGCTCTCTGGCAATGAACGAAGAATTTTTCTTACAACTTTCGAGTCCTTTGTTTTCTCTCCCAAGTTAAACTTGTCGGTGACCACTTTGTAAGGTTGAATTTTATCAACCATCTTGTTGGCTTTATTCCGTGCCAAATTTTCTTGTATTTTAGCAATTAGTAATTATAGTGAGTGAGAGAGTGTGAAGAAATGCTCAAGATTGTGCAAGGATGTAGAGACTTGCGGATGGAACTCACGGGTGACTCACGACTGGCAAGCCGCCAAAGCTGGCACATGTGTGAAGCATGCAGGGGAGCTGAAGAGTCATGCCAGCTGTTGCACTACAGGACAAAAGTCCTAGGCTGGCCAGGCCGTTAGCTCGCGGCTTGAACTCGTGACTCAGCCTAGTCGTGAGGCCAAGTCACCAGACCATCCTATTTGGGAAAAACTGACTTTTCGCATTCCTTCTCACCCTACTATATATAGACCCTTATACCCACGATATTTAGAGAGCTTCCAGAGAGAATTTTGAGAGAGAAACCCTAGAGAAAAACAAGATTGATTCATCCATAATTTTCACATAGAGACTCTTCAAATTCCTCTACTCTCTTTCTCTCCATTGTTATATCCTTGAGAGGTATATTACTAAAACCTTTTCTCACCATATCCATATCTGTGAGAAGGTCATTTGGTGTTTGGGAAGCAGTTAAGAAGGAACCAATTTCATATTGGTTGATGTTATGGTCAAGTAGTGGAATCTGGTAAGTTAAAGAAAAAATAGGTTTGGCGTAACCTCATTGGAGTAGGAGCTTGAAGGGCTTAGGTACACTGGGTAGATTAGGCTTGGAGGGTCTTCTGCTGTTCATGTATCCCAACTACATTCTTTAGTGGATTATTTACCGCTTGGAGGGCGGTAGAGAGGTTTTACGCCGAAGGCTTCGGTTTCCTCTTCAATAACACATCGTTGTGTTGTCCTTGTATTTGCATCTCTCTTCCCTTAATCTTTGCCATTTAATTTCTGCTGTAAATGTGTTTTTATTTGGTTTAGATTGTTTATCAATTCTGTATTAAGTTTACGTTCATATTCTACACATCAATTGTTTGATATTAAGCTTGAATTGGTAATTTGTTAATTGGGGGTCCAAACGTTCATAGTGTTTTATACACTAATTGAACTTTCAATTTCATTTAGCTTACTATAGAAAGAGTCAAAGGACTCATCCTCGCTCATCCTGAGCTCTTCAAATCGGGTAGTCAGCATCTGTAGCTTTGTGTCCTTAACTTTCTTTGTACCCTCATAAGTGGTCTCCAAAATTTGCCATGGTTCCTAGGCAACGGTGAAATGAGAAATTCGATGGAATTCATCTGGGGACACACCACAAAAAATTGTGTTAAGTGCTTTACTATTATCATTTGACACCGCGAGGGTTGCCTTATCCCAAGTGGATTTGGCTGCCTCCGGCTTTGTTTAACCTTTTTCAACAGCATCCCAAACAGCCTCATATATAGAACACAGAAATGCTCTCATCCTTACCTTCCAAAAGGCATAGTTGCTACCATCAAAATATGGTGGAGCATTTAAAAATTGAGATCAGTCCATCTCAGTATGGGGTCAAGGACCACACTAAGGTAATGAAACCAATATAAGTGAACCCGCTCTGATACCAATTGAAAGTTCAATTAGTGTATAAAATACTATGAAGGTTTAGACCCTCAATTTACAAATTACCAATTCAAGCTTAATGTCAAACAATTAATGTGCGGAATATGAACATAAGCTTAAAACAAAATTGATAAACAATCTAAACCAAATGAAATTACATCCACAGCAAAAATTAAATGGAAAAGATTAAGGGAAGAGAGATGCAAACACAAGGACAACACATGATGTGTTATCAAAGAGGAAACCGAAGCCCTCGGCGTAAAACCTCTCCGCCGTCCTCCAAGCGGTAAACAATCCACTAAAGAATGTAGTTGGGATACATGAACAGTAGAAGACCCTCCAAGCCTAATCTACCCAATGTACCTAAGCCCTCCAAGCTCCTACTCCAACGAGGTTACGCCAAACCTATTTCTTCTTTAGCTTACTGGATTCCGCTACTTGACCATAGCATCAACTAATATGAAATTGGTCCCTTCTTAACTGCTTCCCAAACACCAAATGGCCTTCTCACAGATATGGGTATGGTAAGAAAAGGTTTTGGTAACGTACCTTTCAAGGATTTAACAATGGAGAGGAAGAGAGTAGAGGAATTTGAAGAGTCTCTATGTGAAGATTGTAGATGAATCAATCTTGTTTTTCTCTAGGGTTTTTCTCTCAAAATTCTCTCTGGAAGCTCTCTACATTTCGTGGGTATAAGGGTCTATATATAGTAGGGTGAGAAGGAATGCAAAAAGTCAGTTTTTCCCAAACATGGTGATTTGGCGACTTGGCCTCGCGACTGGACTGAGTTGCGAGTTCAAGCCGCGAGCTAACTGCCTGGCCAGCCTGGGACTTTTGTTTTGTAGTGCAACAGTTGGCATGACTTTTCAGCTCCCCTGCATGCTTCACACGTGTGCCAGCTTTGGCGGCTTGCCAGTCGCGAGTCACCCGCGAGTTCCAACCGCGAGTCTCTGCATCCTTGCACAATCTTGAGCATTTCTTCACACTCTCTCACTCACTACCCTTACATGATTCCCACCAAAATACAGGGTTACTAATTGCTAAAATACAAGCAAATTTGGCACGGAATAAAGCCAACAAGATAGTTGATAAAATTCAACCTTACAATTACAATCAAATTTGGCACAAAATAAAAGCCAACAAAATACATATTTGTAAATCACAACTTTACACAGCCCATAATGCCCGCTAAAGTGACGTCTCATACTTAATGCGCCCAAAGTTTGTGTGGCCCAAGTGCAGAAAGTTTGGTTCCTTTTGTTTCTTATCTTGTAATCTTAGCTATAGGGACATTAAGATTAACTTAAACATGTATAAAATATAGACAGACAGAGACATGTCATTGTAGTGATGCTATTGGATAAGCAATGTGATCAAAGGACGTGACATAATAACAATAATGAGAAAAAAAAAAATTGTTGGCCAAGTTTGGTATGAATCCAGTGTTCCAATGTATGAAACTCACATGATATAGAAACGTATTTAAAATTAATCACATATCCGCAACACGTTCCATCCAATATACTAGAGCACATAAGACTTAAACTTTACCCTTATCAGTCATCCCAAACTTGGACATTTTCAACTTTCAAGGCCGCTTCAATTTTCTTTTTCTTTTTTGTTTCTGGCACTTTCTTACAACTACAATTCCCATCAGTATCGGATTGTCAATTCCATTATTGCACTTGCTAGCTATTCAGGAAAAAAAAGTGCACTTGCTTTCTCACACCCTCCATATCCGACTATGTCATATTAATGTATTAGCCAATGATGAGTTAGATCTTCTCTACAATCTTCATTTTTTTTCTTTAAAATATAGGTGTAGAATCTTTGCCTCTTTAAATATAGGATATTTGAGAGTGATGAGCCAAGTTGTCTTTCTACAGCTACATTAAGAGTATCAAATTATGAATCAATTATCAACCAAATAAACACAATCCTTATCTTCACCAACTCTGAAAATCCATATCATCATAGAAAATTTTTCCATACTTTCTCAACTTATTCATCACTTCACTCCACTAAGAGCTCGTCTTGAGCAAGGCAAATAGTTCTTATTATGGAGACTTGTATCATTTGAGGGACTTGACCAACTCAACCTTGTGCACTCTCTCCCTCCATCAAACTCAAATTTGCCCTTTTGTACTGAAAGTTTCGTAACTTAAGCTTAGACTAGTTTACTATCATTCTTACCACCAAACTTGTACTGCACTCGCTCAATTCATAATTTTTTTTAACTTTAGATTTGTGATAACAGTTTTTTTACCACTAAGTTTTAGATGGACTTGGATTGGGTCAAGTATCCGGTTAGATTGGACCCATCCAAATGATGCCACTTGTCCAACTGTGAATATATGGTATCATTTGGATGGGTCCAGTGCAACTGCACACTTGACCTAATACTTACCCATTTTGGACCCCTTTTTACTGTTAGATACTCATTGTTTATCTAATACTCCACGGTTGAACATTCTCATATACTATTATGCTATTTATTTTAGTGTTGGATACAAATTAAAGTTCATTTCTTATCCGTACTCTGATATTCATCAATCATTTGTAATCTAGAATTGCATTCATATATTATTCCTTTCCATTGGCTTTATATGTTCAGTTAGGATTTTATCTTTGCTTTTAAATAATCCATGAAAAAAAAAATTTGCATTAGGTTAGAATTTCCTCATGTCAAATTTTGATATTCATCATGATAGTTATAAATCTGTGACTGACTTGTTGATTTCCGTCATCGATCATGCCACATGATTTCATCACTAAAATAGTAAATCTCACGGTCTAAATATATTACTCATGTATCATTTGGTTAGATGTGTAGATCCGCATGTTTAGGTCAGTCTCATGATCTAGATTCATTATAATTAGAGTTTCACTTTCTAATTCACACGTTGCATGCATCAATATTAGTTAAGCATGTTTCGACATTCTTTGCGTTATGAACATAAAAGAAAAGTAAATAAATTTTGGTTTTGCATTATTTAGAATCATTCACATGTCAATGTCATCTGGGTTAGAACCAAGTTATCATGAAAATAATCTTACATGTTTACGCTTTCACATGCTCATGCATATCAACATCCTCTTGTCAATGACTTACTTGACATATGCTAGTTATTAACTAACGTATTGTGTATTTTGTTTGCTAGAAAACTCTTTTATCATGCAAATTGGGAATGTTAGAGTTATTTCTTTTTTATTTTGTAGTTTTGATTTTTTTTTTCATTTAATTGTATAATAGATGGTAAACAGATTATATCGTCTATTGTACTCTAATATCTTGTTTGGATTGAGAGGGGAGGGAGAGGGAGAGTAGAGTTAGCCGAAAATTAGGCTCCTTCTCAATTCAAATGGACCATAAGAGATTGTCTTAAGTTAGACAAACAATCTTTTAGCTAACAGCCCATCTAGCTTTCATGCTTTTAGCAAACATTACCTAATTATGTCAAGACCATGCAAGTTTCCACTCAAACAAGTGCTAAAGTGACAAGTGGACCTTTAACTTATTAAGCCGCTGAAAGTTTGGAACAGCTTTAAGCCTTTGAGTCGAATTTGTGGATGTTGGGGATGACAACTTGAATTTTATTGGTTTTGGAAGCTTATGATCAACAATAGTTTGTGGGTTTTTAGTGAATGTTGTGCTTGATAGTCTGTAACCTTTTTAGTCAATGCTTATCTTCGAGACTGATAAGGGTACCTTTGGAATAAGAAAAGGATTCTTAATGACAGAGCCCGCCAAGAAAAAGTATCATACCAATGATAAAGCCGACGACATCCCCAAAGGAACCGTCGATCTCAAGAGGGTCCGTTCGGAACCTTGTGCCCTACACCAGCAGAAGCTGATGGCTACATGGACAAATCTATGTGAAACTGACGGGTACATCTCCATACCAAGCTGACAGATGACCCTGATAGATAGAGAAGCATACCAAAGGGTCCTATGTGGCCTTACATGGTCTACACGCATGTTCTTATACGGAAATATCTTGCGCACCATGCACAAAGACCCTACCACACGACTTTCACCTTACTAGAATGGAGGGTATCCCCAAGATCTTGGTGGCATTAACTCCACCTCCTCCCTATAAGGAAAATCTCTGTATTCCCAGGATATAGGTCTCCTCCACATCGTTATATAAACAACAAGCCTTCTCTTTTCCTAGGTACGCAGAAAATCCTTAGCTCTCTCACTATAGAGTTCTAGGGGATTTCTCACTCACTAACTTAACCTTTAGAGGGTCTTTGGTCGGTACCCCATTAGTGCTTTCTGTTTGGTTCTTGTTTTCTTATTCTTCAGGTACCCATTAGTGCAATCAAGGGCAATCAATTCACTAACGATTTTTGTGCATCATTAGTTGGCGTTGTCTGTGGGAAACGAGTGTAGACCATCAATGTGGAGGAGACAAGGAATCCCTCCAATGTCTTAGAGAGACATGTGCAAACCCTGACAGCAGTAGTCGAATGGCTCACCCAATGTAACCAAGAGTTGGAGCAACAACTAAACCAGAGGAATGAGAGACATCCCGAAGATCAACTTGACGAATAGGACAATGAGGAGCAAAACGGCAGCCACCTCCCAATAGGGTACTGATAGGAGAGGGAGGATCGGGAATAAAGCAATATCCCTAGCAGGCGAGATGGACAAGAAGACACCAACCGCCCGTTGGAATTGGAAGTCAATGCAATGCGTATGGCCCAAGACATGCAAATAATGAAGGAGAAGATGGACATGATGATGAACGCCATGAGGGGACGAGCATCCACCAACTTGGACGAGTTAGTTCAACGGACGGACTCACCTTTTAAAGTATAGGTAACTTCTTTCCCCCTCCTTGCCAAGTTCCAGATGCCACAGGTGGAAACATACAATGGGTCATGGGACTTGCTCGACCATCTAGAGTCATTCAAGATCCTCATGCACCCGCAAGGGGTTTTAGATGAGATTATGTGCAGGGTGTTCCCCACTACACTCAAGGGACTAGCAAGGGTGTGGTTCAACAAACTGACCCCAATACCGTCTCAACCTTCAAGGAATTGAGCGGACACTTCATCACCCTTTTTATTGGGGTGTAGTGGTACAAGAGGATCTCAGCAAGCCTGTTGAACATTAGGTAACGAAAAGATGAAAGCCTGAGGTCACAGGTGACTCGTTTCAACAAGGAGGCCCTTTTGATTGACGAAGCCAATGATAAAGTTTTGGTCATTGCATTCACCAATGGGCTGCAGTCCGGAGAGTTCCTCTTCTCCATCTATAAGAACGACTTAAAGACAATGGTCGATATGCTATACAAGGCCATGAAGCATATGAATGCTAAAGACGCCATGATTGCCTGAGGGGGCAGGCTAAAGAAAAGAGAAATACAAGACAATCTTCGTCCTGACAAAGGAAGAAAGTCTGCCCGAACGAGTGACCGAAGGGATGATAGGAGATCAAGACCCCCGCCTGGGAAGACTGTTTACTTCACGCCACTAAATACCCCATTAGATCAAGTCCTCATGCAGATAAGGGATAACGTGATGTTGACTTGGCTGGACATGCTGAAGGGTGATCCAAATAAAAGGCCTAGAAACAAGTATTGCTGCTTCCATCGAGATCATAGGCATAACACTTCCGAGTGTTATGACTTAAAGCAGCAAATTGAAGCCTTCATCAAGCAAGGAAAATTGCAACGGTTCATTAGAGGTGGAGAGAACCTACCAAGGGATCCTGACCCCAACCAACGAGTCAAAGAAAGGTCGAGGGCCCTATTTGGAGAGATAAAGGTGATCGTAAGAGGAAGTGTGATGGCTAGCTCCTCTAAGAAGGCAAGAAAGACATACTTATGGATGGTGCAAAGCGTCCAGATTTTTGGCCGACCGCCTAAAATGACTAGGGTCGACAACCCAGCCATTAGCTTCACGGAAGAGGACTCCCGATGACTCCAGCACCCTCATGACGATACTCTAGTCATTAACATGTCAATAGTAGACTTCAACACCCGACGCAAACATCCTCTACTACCCTGCATTCCAGCAGATAAGGATCGACAAGAAGCGTCTCCTACCTTCAAACACATCGCTAGTCGAATTTGGCAATACCAAGGTCTTCCCCGTTGGGACTATCACCCTACTAGTGACCATTGGAACATATCCTCAGTAGCTCACTGGGGAGGTTAGTTTCCTAGTCGTCAATTGCTCCTTCGCCTACAATGCTATCATTGGGCGACCTACACTAAACGCATGGAGAGCAGCCACATCTACATACCACTTACTAGTAAAGTTCCCAACAAAGTATTGGATAGGAGAAGCACCTAGAGATCAGATGGCCGCTTGTGAATGCTACATAGCCATGTTAGAAATGGACGATTATTTGTGGGCATTAAACATTGAGGAGCAACAAGTTGTGGTAGAACCAATGGAATACCTAAAGGAGATCTCCCTAGATGACAACATCCCAAGTAGGATCACCTGCATTGGTACTCAAGCTGATCCTTTAGTCTGCAAGGAGCTCGACCTCTTCCTGAAGAATATTCAGGATGCCTTCACTTGGAGCCATAAGGACACACCAAGGATTAATCCAAGTGTCATGGTTCACAAGCTCAATGTGTCCTCATCCTTCCTTCCTATCCGATAGAAGAAAAGAGTCTTTACCCAAGAAAGAGACAAAGCCATAGCGGAAGAAGTCAGGAAGCTGCTAGAAGCAAAATTCAATAGGGAGGTGTATTATCCTGAATGGTTAGCCAACGTGGTGATGGTCAAAAATGCAAATGGCAAGTGAAGGATGTGCATAGACTTCGCTGACCTAAACAGAGCCTACCTGAAGGACAGTTACCCACTCTTGCATATTGACCTCCTTGTGGACTTGACGACTGGACAATAGCTATTGAGTTTCATGGACGCTTTCTCCAAATACGACCAAATTAGGTTGGATGAAGCTGACCAGGAGAAGACCTCATTCATCACGAGCTAAGGGCTTTTTTGTTACAAGGTCATGCCATTTGGATTAAAGAATGCAAGGGCGACATACCAAAGGCTTGTGAATAAAATGTTCGTCCAGTAGATTGGGAGGAACACCAAGGTATACATAGACGATATGCTTGTGAAAAGTATGAAGGAGGATCGTCACCTAGATGATCTTCGAGAGACATTTGAAACCCTACACCTCTACGACATGAAACTCAATCCCAGCAAATGCGTGTTCGAGGTATCATCGAGAATGTTTCTAGGATTTATGGTGTCACAACGAGGTGTGGAGGCCAACCTCGACAAAATTCAAGCGATATTAGAGATGACGCCTCCAAAGAACATTAAAGAGGTACACAGCTTGAACGACAGGGTTGCGGCTCTGAGCAGGTTCATCTCCAAAGTGACGGACAAGTGCTTACCATTCTTCAAAACACTAAAGAAGTCCTCCGAGTGGACTGACGAATGCCAGAAAGCCTTAGAGGAGCTGAAGGCCTACCTTGTGTCCCCATTGCTACTTAGTCTGTCCAAACCCAGTGAAGAGCTCTCCCTTTACTTGGCTGTATCTCCAACGACTGTTAGCTCAGCTCTTATTTGAGGAGAGGATCGCATACAATTACTCGTCTACTATACTAGCCAAGCGCTGCAAGGGCTGGAAGGAAGGTACCTTCCTATGGAAAAGTTGGCCTTTGCCTTGGTCACGACCACTTGAAAACTTAGGTCGTACTTCCAAGCACACACCATAGTGGTCTAGATGGACAAACCGTTACGAAGGGCAATGAACAATTTAAAGGCAGCTGGACGATTGGTCTTATAGGCAATAGAGCTCAACGAGTTTGACATACTGTATCGACCGAGAACTAAGATTAAGGCCCAGGCCTTGGCCAACTTTGTCACCGAATTCACAGTAAAGGAAGATGAAGATGAAGGACCAGCGTCATAGATGATATGGGCGGACAACTCGTCCAACCAACACGTAGAGGAGTCAGGGTTGTTCTGTAGTCGTTAGAAGGAGATTTGGTAGAGTGTGTGGTCCATCTTTAGTTTCTGACAACCAATAACGAAGTTAAGTATAAAGTAGTATGGGCTTCGTCTGTAATCATACATAGTGACTCGCAAGTTATTGTCAAACATATCAATGGAGACTACAAGACTAAAGGTGAACAGATGAAGGAATACCTAAGCATGGTCAAAGAAAGGGTAAACCAGAAGTTCTACATTTGCTAAATTTATGCAAATCCCAAGGGAAGAGAATGAGCAAGCTAACCGTTTATCCAAAGTAGCATCTACGGAGCATATGTTCATCACCGGTCAGGTACTATCCTTTGTCAAATACTCACCTTCCATTAACAAAATAGATGTACAGGTGATCCCTACAAGAGCCAACTGGATGACACCAATCGTCTCCAATCTTAGGAATTGGATGCTTCTCGATGACCATAATGCTTCCCAAAGTCTGAAGGTGTAATCGTCATGTTTCGTGCTGATTGGGGATGTCCTTTACAAAAGGGGTTTTTCTTGTCCATACTTAAGATGCTTAGTCCCCGACGAAGCAAACTACGTTATGAAGGAAGTCCACAAGGGAGTATGTGGAAACCATTTGGGAGTACGCTCATTGGTGCACAAACTCATACGAGTAGGGGCCCACTATGTAGAAGGACACCTAGTCTGACGTAAAGGCATGAGACAAATGCCAATGCTCTAGCAACATCATATGACAACCGTCAGAACAGCTTACCCCAATGAACGGTCCATGGCCATTCACTCAATGGGGGCTCGACATAATAGGACCCTTCCCCATGGCAATATGGTAGCTCAAGTTCGTCGTTGTAGGGATCAACTATTTCACTAAGTGGGTCAAGGCAGAACCCTTGGCCATTATCACTGAGAAGAATGTCTAAGGCTTCATCTGGAAAAACATCATTTGCTGCTTCAGTATCTCTAGAGTCTTCGTCTCTAACAATGGGAAATAATTCGACAACGACGCATTCAAGGACTTCTGCCAACAGTTGGGAATCAAAAACCACTATTCATCACCCGCCCACCCATAAGCCAATGGTCAAGTTGAATTTACAAACTGATCCTTACTCAAGATGATCAAGACTCAACTCAAGGGTGTAAAGGAGTTATGGTTGGATAAACTACCAAGTGTGTTATGGGCATATCGGATGATGACTCGCACACCTATAGGCAAAACAGCCTTCTGCCTTGCATTCGGGAGTGAAGCCGACATCCCAACAAAAATTGGATTAACCAGCTACAGGGTGGCCCACCATGATGAGAAAAGGAATGAAGGGAGAATTGTAGACACTGCATTTTGTACCCCTTACAACTCGAGCCCCTGTTCCCTAATGATGCTCAAACTCTAAGGCCTAAGGCCAGTTTAGAGCCCAATCAAATATCAAATTGACTTGAGGAGTGTTAAAATAGAAAATATACCTTTTAAATGAGCAAAAATCTATTTTTGAAAAATAAAATACCAAAGTGACCTTCAGCCCACGTATGTGAGCAGTGGCCTACGTACGTGGGCCAAAGCATGCATACGCAGGCACCCTTCTACGTACGCAGCTAAGGTTTCAGAAACATAAAAAGGCAAGATTTTTGCAATAATGGCTGAGGTTTGGAATGAATCACACATTGTCTAAGAGTCGTTCCAAACCCTTTTTTTTTCCACTATATAAAGCCTTACATGGTACATTTTTAAAACATACAGAAATCCCATGGAAAAAACCTAAGACTCACCAGAAAATAGTGAATCAAAAGGGAGTTTTTCACAAAACACCCTCAAGTCAATTTTATTTGATTGGAACATTTTTTGGCCCCAATCATTTTAGTTTAACGTTGCTAATCACTTTCTTATTGGTTTGTGAATAGACTTGACTGAGGGGAATGGTCAAAATCAAGCTTGGAAGGCTTTGTGTGAGGTATCTAGTCTAAACTATTTTTTTTTCCTTTCTTTTATTTTCTACCTTTAAATCTTCTTGTTTGCTTTGTTTGTTTGTTTGTTGGAATATGTTTTAATATTCTTCTCTAGATTAGGTTTATGTTTTTGTATGCTTAAAATGCATGTTAGGTTGTTAGAATTCCCATTTTGAAGTTCTGCTCTGTTTTTGTGATTTTAGGTTTTTTGGGTAAGGACTTGCGTACTCATAATCTTGTTTGTGCACGCAAGCTTAATTATGCATACACAGGCCTGTTCTTGCGCGCGTGAGTGGTTGTCCAAAAACCCTAATCTTTTTATTTGTTTGTTTTGCTTCTGCTTTCACATGTTGTTTTGTTTAGTTTCTTTCCTACCTTATTTACGCTTCCAAAGTCTCTGTTTCGCATGTTGGTTTGTTTATTTGCTATCATATGTTTAGATTAATGCCATAGGTGCTAAGTTGCTGCAAGGTAAGTAAAGGTAAGTCATGCATCAACATGAACATGCACCTTTTGCGATGAACATGTTTGTATGATGTTTGATCTTGAACATGAAGGTTTATATGATCTTATGATTGCCATGTTTAAGTTGATGCCTCTATTTGAGATGAATGATATGATAGACTCTCACACGCTAGGGTTTTCTTTTAACACGTATATGGGTCTGGCTCTCTTTTGTTTAAAAGGTAGATATGTATATGTTTAGGGATGAATGATGTCATGTTGTATGGTAGTGTGTGTGTGAGTATAGATACAAGTGTTGAACATGTTTTTAATGAGGTTAAGACGCAAGACACAATGATGGAAGGCCAACCTTAGGGTTAGGTGGTCTTGGGTGCCTAACACCTTCTCAAGAACGTACCTAAACTACAAACCCATATCTCTAGTAGTAAGATCAAAAGGTCCTTTCTCGAGAGGACAAAATATATATGGTTTATAGAACATTGCAAAAACTAGGTGGTGACTCAATATAAAAAAAAAAACCCTTGTGCCCACAGTGGCGATTCCACTGGTGATAATGAGTTTAATTCCTATGTGTCTTATTTCTTAACTTTGATAAAAAAAATATTTCAATAATTGTTTGCATATACATCACTTGGTTTCTTTTGTCCATTAACCTTGGTTGGTGATGAGTGGGAAGATAAAAGGCTCCATTCACACCCAAATCTTTTGAAGTTCATCCCACTAACTCACAATTGGTGCCATCGCCTATAATGGGCTTTGAATACGTTAAAGGTTTGCTACCAATCCTCTATGTGGTCCACTTAGGCCCTCGGTTGGAATCATAGCCCACTAAGTTGTGAGTGACCTACTTATCTATCCCTTTAGCTTTAGGGAGCCTACCCACATTAGAGAGATCCTAGATCCTATCACAAAGGATACCCTTTATATCTATTGTTTTTTCAACCATATATTATGTATTCACCTAATTCTAAAAAACAAATAAAAGATGTAAAAATGGAAGGAATGGCCCTAAAGTTATGGTATACCCTAAAGATGTTATGGGATAAAAGAAAAGAGGTTCTCATAAATAAGAGGTTTGTCCCTAAATCCAAAGGTATATTTTAACTTGAAAGGTTCATGAAACTATAGCCTAATTGCTATCATAGGCCTAGGTGGAAAAATACCTTTTGAAAAAGGGGACTTTGGGCCTAAGGTAACGAATATGCTATGGACTTAGCATCCAAAATCCTACAAAGCCAACATGAACTTCCCTAATCTTGGGCCTCTTTGTTGTATGCCTAGGCCCAAAATAATGAGAACTCCATGGACTTTGAGAGGAAGGCTACAATATATTCTAGCTAAAGGGCTGTTTCAAAAAAAAAAAATGATAAAATGATGAATAAAAACGAAAATCCCAAAGGTAATGAATATATTGTAAGCCCATGTTTGAGACAAAAGGTTGAAAATTTCTAAGTGTATTCTAATGAAAGTCCATGGGAGTAAGATGAGAGCTTTATTGTAAATGGACCAAAACCCAATGAAATAAGGGTAAAAAATCCATGAGAGGGAAGGGAGTGATACTGTAATTGGGCCTTCATTAAAATGAACCTAAAAATTTCCTAAGGACATCTAAAAAAAAAAGATTATACCTTTAATTGGGACATGAACTTAATGAAAATGGGGTTTCTTTTCAAGCATCATTGCACCATCGAAGTCAAGAAAGCACGTCCCCACTCCCATTTGGATTCGAGAGAAGAGAAAGCGTTTGATCAAGATTGAGGACACACACCAAGAAGAAACAATGACTGCCTCCGTGGAAGACTCAATGGCACAAAAAATCCTTAAGGCTTTGGATGAACATGGAGAGGCCCTTAAGAAAATGGGAGGGTGCCTCACTAGGTTGGAGGAATCTAAGCTCAAGAAGTCGTCACATTTGGAAATCAATGATGATGAGGAGGAAGTGGAAGAATGGGATGAAAAGGACAAAGACGAATATGAAAGGTACAAGCAACTTTGAGAAGCTCATCGCAAGAAACCATGGCCATGAGGGAAAAGATGGAGAAAATGCAACTTGCCTTTCACAAGGCACAAGGGATGGATGATTACCTATATAACATGGAGGGAGTAAGTTCAAAGGCTCCTATTGCATTGCCTCCCAAGTTTGAGATTTCTGATGCAGAAAAGTTTGATGGGACTAGGGATCCGAAGCAACACTTAAGAAGATACCTAAGCATTGCTGAAATGAAGGGGCTAGATGAAAAGAAAACTTTGCATGCATTTTCCCTCTCACTCATGGCAGGTGCATCAAGATGGTACTATAGCCTTGATCCAAGCAAAACTAAGGTGTGGAACGAACTAGTGGAGTTGTTTGTAGACCAATTCATCTTAAAACCCCATGATTGATGTGACTCTAAGGGATTTGGGGACTACCAAACTAGGTGCAAGGGAGACATTTTTTGAATACATGACTAGATGGAAGACCAAGGCGTCTAGAATGGTCAATAGGCCAAATGAGAATGACCAAATCAACATGATCATCTAGAACTTGCTTTTGGCTTATGTCATCACCTATTAGCTCATTTGGAGAACTATGTGATTAGGGACAAGAATCGAAGACACCATCAACAATGGACAACTGGAGAAAGGTGAAAGTAAGCCTCTAATCAAGAAAACATATGGGGGGGGGGGGGGAGCAACCACCACTAAAGCACCCAATCCCGTAAATGTGAGCGCCATCATACCCCAATAAACACTAGCTTACCTAAAGAAAGCTCGTCGAGAATTCTCTGACCTAGGAATGACCCTCACCCAAGCATACGAAAACCTATCCTCCAAAGGATTCATCAAACCTTTAGACCCTATACCCATGCCTAATCCCATACCTCCCACTAGGAACCTCAATGAATATTGACACTACCACCAAAAATCTGGCCACAAGACCGTCAATTGCTTTCGCCTCAAACACGAAATACAAGACATCATAGACAATAGAACCCTCCCAAATCCCAACACTATCACCAAACCCAACATTAGAAAGAACCCTTTACCCAATTACCATAAGGATCCTTCTCCATATCAAAATTGGGTGCAAATAGACGAGAATGAATGGGATTGCTCAAAGTTGATAGAAGCTACAAATGTCAATATCAATGCCGTAGAAGTCCAAGGAATATGAGATGAAGAAGATGAAACCTTAAAGGAAGCGGTAGCGGTGTGGGGAATACTTCCCAAAGGAGTGACGGAATTAAAGAAAAGGGTCTTGGAGGATAATGTAGCAAATATCATTAGGAGTGGGAAGCACTATAAACCATCATTTTTAGAGAAGGATCATCCTGGTAGAGATTTAAGGGAATGGTCCAAGCCCATAGAACCTAAAGGAAAAGAAGACAAAGAAGAAGAAGATAGGGTCTCAATGCAATTGAAGAAGACCAAAGCTCATGTGCCCATATGGGGCCTACTCATGGCCTCTCAAAAGCATCGTAAGGCTTTCTTGGACACCTTGAATGGGAAAAAAAATACCTATAGAAACTACACCACAAGAAGTTTTGTCTCTCATGGGAGTCGAGGGCTCCTCGCACCCCCTCCTTGCCTTTTCCAATGAAGATCTCCCTCCTGAATGAGCTACTCACACTAGACCCTTGCAAATCACCATTGAATGCATGGGTGACAAGGTTCCAATGGTACTTATTGACAATGGGTCCGCTTTGAATGTTTGTCCTTTTAGGACTGCCCTCACCATTGGCCTAGATATGGAGACTATCTTCCCTTTTCCCTCGACCGTAAGGGCATATAACAACCCTTTAAGGAAGGTTATGGGTACTTTCAAGGCTCCTTGCAAGATTAGGCCAATGGAAACTATTATGGAGTTTCATGTCATGGATATCACCCCAAATTACAACCTTCTCTTGGGAAGAGCTTGGCTTCATCCTAATGGGGCAATCCCCTCCTTATTACACTAAAAGATGAAGATCCCATGGAAAGGAGTGATCACCATAGTGCTTGGAGATGGTGAAATTCTAGCACCGGTTTGTGGACTCGAGGAAGGAGGAAGTGAGCTTCAAATGAGTGGTTTTGAGTTCGTGAATATGACTTACTATGGGTTGAAGGATGAAAGGTATGAAGAATATGGGATACATGCCTGGAATGGGCCTTAGGAAAGGAGGAAAAGGGTTAGTCGAGTTCCCCAATTTCTATACTTAAGTGACTAGGGAAGGTTTAGGATTCTTTGAAGACTGTGACGGAATCAAGAAAAACCTTGGCACTCTCAATGGGAGCTTTACAAAGGAAGGGGGAACTTCCCATATTGTGGCTTCCTTGAACCTTGGGTAGGCAAGGATGGAAAGGGGTATTTGGGTTGGGAATTGTTCTTTAATGAAAAGCTCACCTTTAAGGAGAAGTCTACCATGGTGATCAAAGAGATACAAGAAGAGGTTGATTGGATGAACTATATGGATGCTGAAGCAATGAAGACCATAATGAAGATGAGTGGGGATGTTTTTGCCATCACCAATTTGAAGAACCAAGTGATCCTTCCAAATTCATCATGCCTATTGTGGGGCCCATTAATAATTGGACTTGGGTTGGGTTTTCCAAAAACATGAGGAAAAAGTTTTGTAATGCAAGTTCCAGTGTACTTCTCAATAAGATGAATTTTGATTTGGCTTACTTCGACATGTCCCATAACATTGAAATTCTACACTTAAATTATTCAAATGAATTTGAAAATGAAATTGATAAACAATTGGAAAAGAATATTGAACCTATAGAACCAACTCTTGAAACTATTAATTTGGGCAATGATGAGAATCCATGCTTAATTAAAATTGGCTCAACTCTAAATGAAAAAGAAAGAAAAGATCTTCAAGAACTCCTCACAGAATTTCAAGAGGTGTTTGCATGGTCCTATGAAGATATACCTGGAATTGACCCCAAGATAGCTCAACATCACAGTGATACTCATGATCACATGGTACTCGTCAAACAAAATTTGAGAAGAATGAGGATCAAATGGCTCTTAAAAATCAAGTAGGAAGTCGCTAAGCAATTAAAGGTAGGGTTCATCAAAACCGTACACCAAGTCGGATGGATAGCCAATGTTGTGCTTGTACCTAAGAAGGATGGGATGGTGAGGATGTGTGTGGATTTTAGGGACTTGAACAAGGCATGCCCTAAGGATGATTTTCCTCTCCCTCACATTGATGTCTTGGTGGATAACATGGTGGGAAGTGCCTTGATGTCTTTCAAGGATGGTGTCTCGAGGTATAACCAAATCAAGATGGCTCCTAAAGATATGACCAAAACCACTTTCACTACTAAATGAGGAATCTATTGTTACACGGTGATGTTGTTTGGCCTCAAGAATGCTGGGGCAACCTACCAAAGGATGGCTAGAGCCTTGTTACATGATATAATGCATAATAAGGTAGAGGTGTATGTCGATGGTACGTTAGTGAAATCCAAGGATAGAGAAAACCATACTGTAAACTTGAGGAAGTTTTTCGAGAGGATTAAAGAGTATAGGCTAAGATTGAACCCACAAAGTGTACATTTGGAGTAACCACTAGAAAATTGCTAGGCTTCCTAGTGAGTGATAGAGGGAGAGAAGTTAACCCATCCAAGATCAAAGCCATATTGGAGATGCTGCCACCCAAAAGTGAGAAAGAGATAAGGGGTTTCTTGAGTTGATTACAATACATTAATCTATTCATTGCCAAGCTCACTTTCACTTGTGAATCCATCTTCAAACTCCTAAGGAAGAATGAACCACATACCTGAAATGATGAGTGCCAAAAAGCCTTTGAACTTATCAAGAAATATCTTCTCCACCCACTATCCTAGTGCCTCCACAACATGAAAAACCTTTACTCTATATCTCTCCATCATAGGGGATGTGGTTGAAAGTATGCTTGCATTAGAAGACGATGACAAGAATGAGAGGGCCATATACTACTTAAGCAAGAGGTTCCATGATTATGAGACTAGGTACATTCCCATAGAAAAGTCATGCTTTGCACTTGTTTGGGCCATATAGTAATTGAGACATATCATCTTACCTTTCCAAATATAGGTGGTAGCAAGAATGGATCCATTGAAGTATATCTTTGAGAAACCCATTTTGAGTAGAAGATTGTCAAGATGGTTGACCTTGTTGGCAGAATTCGATTTGAAGTATGTGGCTAGAAAAACTATTAAAGGGAGCATCGTGTCAGATTTTTGTATCGAGAATCCTATAAAGGGGGAAGATGGTAAAGAAGACTTTCTAGATAAGGACATTTTGGATGTTGAGTTAGGGAAATGGAAGATGTACTTTGACGGAGCTGTAACCCAATAAGGGAATGGGATAGGAATACTCTTGATCACTCCTGAGGGATCTCACATACCTTTGGCAATCAAGTTGAACTTTGAAGCAACTAATAATGTTAGGTTCTAAAGACTTAGGAACTTATGTATTTAGAACTCTAATATGTATTGTTGGCAAACCATGATCAAAACAAGTTGTTTAGTCTTGTTTAGACTTGCTCAAAGTTGTGTATTTTATGTAAAGTTGGATTCAAGCTGATGTAGATTTAATAGTGCATTTCGGCCTGGTTTGATCGATCGAAGCTTAGGCTCGATCAATCTAAATTCGAGTAGAATGCGTTTTTCTGCAGAATTCCAACTCAGCCCTAATTCATTTAAAACGTTTAGGGTTTTGTGTTTTTTCCCTAGGTATATAAGGCAAACCCTAGCCACGTTTTAATGTTGCTCATATTGCTGTTTGTGTAAATATCTTGTGAGATCTGTGAGGAGCTTTCCTTTACACAAGCTTAGGATTATCAAGAGGAGATTCGTTCAAGAACTTGATGATCATTCAGTTGCTGCCATAAGAACTTAAACAAACACAAGCGGGTGTGCTTGTACTTGCTGGAGAATCCAAGAAAGAAGGAATTCGTGGTCTTGGAGCTTGCACGTGATCGTGTCAGTAAGTTTCTACTGGTGGGTAGCAATAGGATGTTAGTGGTCTAAGGCCTATTGTAAAACTTCGATTCTTTCATAGTGAATTCAAGTTTACCTTGAGGATAGCGAAGTTAAATCCTCCCCAGGGTTTTACCGGTTTGGTTGCCTGGGTGATCATATCATTGTGTTATTTATCTTTCTGCTGCTATACATGATATGATTGTTTAATTGTGATAACCTAGATTTGGAATTTGGACTAAGTAATAACTTGGCTAATTACCTAGGTTAATCCAATTGTGTTTTTAAGGGGTCTAAAAACATACAAATAACATGGATGAATATGAGGCTTGTATTGCCGAAATTGAAGCTCTTTGAGAGTTAAGGGTAAAGGAGGCTGAAGTCTTTGGACATTCAACTTTGGTTATAGCCCAAGCACAAAAGTTGTGGAAGGTGAAGGAGGAACACTTGAAGCCTTATCAACAATACTTGGAGGACTTGACTAAGACCTTTGACAAGATTGAATACACAATCATCCCTGGAGCCCAAAATCAATTCGAGGATGCCTTAGCTACCCTAGCCTCCATGGTCGAAATGCCCGAGGGAATGTGGACATGACCTTTGGAGATTGAGCAAAGTTATAAGGAAGTGCATAAAGGGAAGACCAAAGCTTCAGTAATGACCATAAAGGAAGAGGAAGTTCTGTGGTACAATGACATCATGAAGTTCTTGGAACTAGGGGCATATTCGGATGGTGCCAATAAGAGAGAACGTCATTCCATTAAGATAATGACAACACAATACATCCTATGTGAAGGATAACTCTATAAAAGGTCCTATGATGGTATACACCTTTGTTGCTTGAAGAAGGAAGAAGCCGAGAAGGTAATGGAAGAAGTTCATCAAGGGATTTGTGGCCCTCATATGAATGGAAGAATGTTAGCCAAGAAAATCCTAAGGATAGGGTACTATTGGAATACAATGGAGGCTGATTGTATGGACTATGTGAAGTGTTGCCATGATTGTCAGACACATGCCAATTTGAACCATGTACCACCTAGTGAGTTGTATAGCATGACTTCTCTATGGCCATTCTTGGTTTGGGGTATAGATATGATTGGGAGGACAGCTCCTAAGGCTTTAAATGGGCATGAATACATTCTGGTGGCAATTGACTATTTCACCAAATGGGTGGAGGCAGCCTTCTACTCCGTATTGAAATGATGCCTTAGCTACCCTAGCCTCCATGGTCGAAATACCCGAGGGAATGTGGACATGACCTTTGGAGATTGAGCAAAGTTATAAGGAAGTGCATAAAGGGAAGACCAAAGCTTCAGTAATGACCATAAAGGAAGAGCAAGTTTTGTGGTACAATGACATCATGAAGTTCTTGGAACTAGGGGCATATTCGGATGGTGCCAATAAGAGAGAACGTCGTTCCATTAGGATAATGACAACACAATACATCCTATGTGAAGGACAACTCTATAAAAGGTCCTATGATGGTATACACCTTTGTTGCTTGAAGAAGGAAGAAGCCGAGAAGGTAATGGAAGAAGTTCATCAAGGGATTTGTGGCCCTCATATGAATGGAAGAATGTTAGCCAAGAAAATCCTAAGGATAGGGTACTATTGGAATACAATGGAGGCTGATTGTATGGACTATGTGAAGAGTTGCCATGATTGTCAGACACACGCCAATTTGAACCATGTACCACCTAGTGAGTTGTATAGCATGACTTATCTATGGCCATTCTTGGTTTGGGGTATAGATGTGATTGGGAGGACAGCTCCTAAGGCTTTAAATGGGCATGAATACATTCTGGTGGCAATTGACTATTTCACAAAGTGGGTGGAGGCAGCCTTCTACTTCGTATTGAAGGCTAAGCATATGGCTCGGTTCTTAGAAAACAACATCATATGTCAGTTAGGGGTGCCCCAAGATATCATTTTTTATAACAGTTCCCACTTTGAGGGGGAGGTTTGAAGGATTATGGAGTTGTACAACATTGAATATCACAAGTCTTCACTGTATCGACCATAAGCTAATGGGGCCATTGAAGCAACTAATAAGAATGTGAAGAATATCCTGGCCAAGATGGTAGTGACATACAAAGATTGGGCCTAGAAGCTTCCGTTTACCTTATGGGGTTATAGAACTTCTATCCGTGCGTCAACTAGGGTAACACCTTACTCTTTGGTTTTTGGTAGTGAGGCAGTACTTGAAAAGGATTGGGCTAAGACGAGACATGAACAATTGGCCTTGATAGATGAGAAGAGGGTTAGGGCACAATATCATGCACAAGGGTACCAAAAAAGGATTGCTATAGCATTTAATAAGAGAGTGAAACCGAGAAACCTTAAAGAAGGGGACATGGTCCTAAAGGTGCTTAGAGATGAGACTTTTGACCCAAGAGGAAAGATGAAGCCAAGGTGGTCTGGACCTTTTTTCATTAAGAAAATCATGTCTGGAGGTGCTACAAGGACCACATATTTGGATGGGGAAGAAATGCTTCACCCAATTAACATGGATAGACTCCGGAAATACAAAACTTAAAGAAAAAAAAGAACAAAGAAAAAAAAGTCTACTAGGTTGAAAACCCGAAAGGGCGGTCTAGGCAAAAAGTTAAGGTAAGAGAACCCCCGCTAGATTGAATACCTGAAAGGGAAGTCTAGGCAAAAGTTACATGGAAAAGGAGAAAGAAAAGAAAAAGAAAAGATATATGAGATGACAATAAGCAAAGATAATAAAAAAGTGATTCTCTTATTGCTCAAATTAAAAGATGATAAGATTGTTTTCATAGGGGATTTGGAACATTCCAATCCTTTATTAAATTCAAAAACAAAAACATGGGAATCATAAAAATGTAGAAAGTAAAATATGGGGCATATCAAGGTGGTCACTCTGCCCTTCTTGCTTTCTTGCTAGTCTTCATGTTAGCTTTCTCATCCTTCAGAATCCACTTCATGTCATCCACTAACCATTGCTTGTACCTCGCAGTGGGATAAATGTATCAAGGAGAAGAAATGCCTTTCGTCACCCTACGGCATGGCCAAGCCTCACTAATCCTGCCCAAGATCCTATTGGTAAACACCTTGGTATGGAAGGCACCTTCATCATTAATAGCTTCTTGACGTTCTCCAAATTGCCTTAAGATACGACAAGTGGGGTTGTATGAGCAGAAACGAAGTCCAACTAAAGGCACACAACAGTCATTGCAAAAATTGTGGACCATGCTTGAGATGTGCAACCACTCCACGACCCATTGACTGTCGGTCTCCTTGATGTAACCCATAAGCTCCATGTATGCCTCAAAGCTCATGTCATTTTGATGAAGCCAGCGGTCCCTAAGATGCCTAGGGAGGTAGGTGCTAAGGGGTACAGAGGGAGGTTGAAGCAACCGAAGCCTTTCTTGTAGCCATATTTGGAGGGGGAAAAAAAGAGAGAGAGAAGAAGAGAGAGAAAAAGAAAAAAGAGAAGAGATACCATGACTGAGGAAAAAATAAAAATGATGATGAAAGATGATATAACGTGCCTTAATGGATTGAACATCAAAAGGAAACTCATGCAAAAATTAGAGGAATCTCGCTAGGTTGAGAAACTAGGCAAAAGTTAGGGATTATACCTGAAGAAGAAGATGACTTCCCACAAAGAAGCTTGCTTCCTTCCTATGAAAGGCATCCAAACCATTAAGGGTTTTTGCCAAGATCAAGCCCATTGGGTTACTTTTCTTTAGCTCATAAGCCACCATGCACATTTGGAGGTCCACACAATATGACTTTTGAACCAAGAAATGCCTTGCAAGAGCATATAAGCAAAAGGCACAAAGAAAGTATGAACATGGCCTCTCACCAATGGGAAGGCCTGAACCGGAAAAATACTCAATAATCAACTTAAGGTTGAGTTTGCCAAAGACACACCACAATTCGCAACAAGGAGGGAAAATCCCCATCTATGGTAGGGAAGATGAGATCGTCATTCTCTGTTTCACCTATGATGGCACCAAATTCTTCGATAATGGGGCATAATTCTATTTCATTGAAGTGAAAAACATGCTGATTAGGGACGTAATAATTGGCAGCAGCATGAAGAAAAGGCTCATCCACCCTAATTTGATGGTATGGAAAGAAAAAAGAAAGGCCATAGAGGGCAATGGAATAATTGAAATTCAGACCAAGCCTACTAATCCAAGCCAAGATATCGAGTGGAGAGTTTTCTACCACTGAGGGACCTTAAAAAGGGGCTCTCTAGGTTGAAGATACATTGGTGAGGGTTTTGGACTTAAACAACTACTTTTATACTTAAGTAGGGTGGTTAGGTATTCCTTTGATTCGCGACCCACGTATGTAAGGTCAACCCTGTGTACGTAGGCCCACCCCCATGTATGCACGATGCTTAGCAGAAGCCCATTCTCCCCTTTTTTGAGCATGGTTTTTTCACTCTAAGGCATTCCTAGGGTTCCTATGACCTAAAGGGTCATCCAAAGCATATTCCAAACACAAGATTTCAAGCATCAAAGAAGCAATGTTGTATAGAAAGTTATGTGTTATATGCCTATATGTCTTGACTGCAGGTAACCAATGGTGCTGCCTCTTCCTTGGTTGATAGCTAGGAGACGTCTCCAAATCCTCCTCATCATCTCCATCATCATCATCATCATCACCACCACTGCTTGGGTAGGCTAGCCCTCTAGGAATGTACAAGTTCCTTAAATAGTTGGTCCCCTCCAGCTTGAGATTCCCAACTAACCATACCAAGTCCTCGTGCTCTTAGATGGTGGGTTGCAATTCAAAGAAAGAAGGGTTAGTAACCGAACCAGAAAGAGAGAAATGAAGAAAAGAGAGAGAGAGAGAGAGAGAGAGAGAGAGAGAGAGAGAAAGAACCATGGTTTTAAAAACTGGTATGGTGAAAAAACCGGAAAAGAGGCTGATTATCGATTTTCTGGTCCAACCGATGGTCGAACTGGTGATGTCATAAATAATTTAATTAATAATTTTTTAAATTATATAAATAAATAATGATGAATATATTTTATTTTTATAATGTTGATTAATTTTTCACAACTTATATAATAAATATTAAAGGTAACTTACTATATTTGTTCACAGATATGGTTAAAATTTTAAAAGGGAACATACAGCTACAAGACTTTCTAAGCTCCACCGAAAAAGGAAAAGAGATAATGAATAAATAAATAAATAAAACCTACCCCACTTTGGTTACTTCTCCCAGCCATTACTAACAATTAATACCCACCCACTTTTTGACTTTTATGACATAGCATTTACTTCTCCCAAGTCCCAAGACTCCCAGCCTTTCCACTTTTCTAATAGAAATCCATCAGAATCCAAATTGGCAATTTCCCATAAGGCCATAACCTCTCATTCGTCTCTCTCTCTCTAATCTATCTCTCCCTCTCACCTTTTCTGCCAAGCCTGTCCATCACTCCATCTCTCTGCAACTGCAACATATCAATTAGCAATAGTTCAAACTTCAAACCAAAATACCTTCCTCCACCCTTCTCATGTTGCTTCTATTACCTCCTTTCCAAATTTTATTTTACCCGTAGATTTGAAAGTTTCATTCACCAAATCTTATTTACAACAAATCTAAGATTCTCAAAATGAGGAAGAAAAATCGTTCATTCACATCATTCACAGCAACAAAGTAACTATTGCACCAATGAGACAGGCCGAATGGGGAAGAAATCAAGAGAAACAAAGTTATTTTCTCTGTATTTTGCAAAACCGATTCAACCATACCGGTTTTCAGTTTCACGTTGAACCGGCCGGTTTTTTATTATTTCTGGTTTTTAGATGATTTTTGGTTTTTAGCTATAACTGAACCGGATTGTAGGCCGGTTCCCGATCGAACCGGCCGGTCCGGTCTGGTCCGGTTTTTAAAACCATGGAAAGAACAAAGGGAAGGAAGAACTTACTGCCCAGTTGTTGGGAGAAAAAGGGTAGCCCATAACATTGGGATTACAGGGCATGACAAGCTACCGAGCAAAGCCATCAAGGCTGTAAGCATAGACCGTCCAATGGAGATATGGAGGACCAATTAGCTCACCAGTAATAAGCTCCTTCTGCTACAAGTTTTCCATCATTATAAGCCATGACAAACAAGGCAAAGGAAAAGGAAAAAAAGAAGAAGGGATTGAGCATATACCTGAATAGTAAGGGAAGGCATGAGGTGGGTGATGTTGAATTCCTCATAGTCCAATCCCTCAAGGAGCCGCCTGGCGTAGGGAATCCCATTCCCCTATGAGTTGTACTCGACATCAGTCATGGAGTGTGGGGCAAGCATGAACTCAAGAGGATCCATCGGAATCTGTGGATTATCCCTACCTGCTAATTGACATCGCACCCTCTCTGCCAAGTAGAGTGCCTTAAACCCGCTCTTTCAAAGGGCCGGGTAATCTCCAAAGCAATGATGGCAGCAGGTTCCAAGTTCGGATAAGTAGGAAGAGGCTAGCCAGCCTATGGAGTCCATTTAACCTATAATGACACAAGATTAGAAGAAGGATATCCTGAGGGAAAGGCAGGAAGAAGCATGAAACACTAAAACTCTTAAACTTACCTCATCCGAAGCTAACCCAGCAAGGTGGGTCCTCACTCGAGTGAACTCCTTCAAACTTAGATCAGTGTCCAGGGTTAAGAGTCTATACCTAATAACCCACTGCTGCAAAAAGAAGCACAAGCCATAGGTTAGATGCAAGATGATAGTTTGCATGATGATACAGTTTGCAAAACTACAAGCTACAAATGGAAATACAAGAAATGGAAGGAGAACTAACCTTGAGGAGCTTCCAAGGCCCCACAAGCTACCGCAAGGTGCCCTAGCTAAGAGTGTTGAAAGCTCGAAAATGTGTTAAAAACACAAGAGCTGTTTAGAACCCCAAATAAAAGTTACGGCTCGATAGATTTTACACTAACTTAATTCTAAGTGCGGAATAGTGTAAATGCGAGCAGATAAACAAACAAGCTACTCTAACACATATTCATATAAACACAGTAGTAAAATGAAATGTAAAAGAGTAGGGAAGAAGAATACAAACACAGATAACATGTCGATGTGTTATTGAAGAGGAAACTGAAGAACTCAGCGAAAAACCTCACCGCCGCCCTCCAAGCGTTAATCGATCCACTAGACAATCAGTTGGGATACATGGGTTAGCAAGAGACCCTCCAAGCCTAATCTACCCGTTGTACCTAAGCCCTCCAAGCTCCTACTCCAACAATGCTTCTCGGAACCGTGTCTTGTCTAGCTCTCCAGATCCTGCAACAAGCTCCATGTTGCATCTGCCATCCTTGGCTTATTCCAATGCTTCCCAGCAGCACCAAAACCTCACTTGACACTCTGAAAAGGTGTGGAGAGTGTTTGGGCTATCAACCTTTCAATGGTATGGAAATGGAGAGATAGGAGTTGAGGAAATCCACAAGCGTATGTCTAAAGATATATGGGTATGATAATCTCTAAGTCTCAAAGTGTTTCGCTAGGGTTTTCTCTTAAAAGCACTCCTTAACATTTGTGGGTAATGTGGGTATATATAGTATGGGTACAGAAAGTGTGTATCAGATAGTACAGTCTAGCAAAACAAAATGTTTCGTGGGAAGGCCTTACCCGCGAAATACTCGTGAAATATAGCTGTCTCCATCTGTATTGACTCTTCACATTTCAATCATGTGCAAGGCACATGCTTCACTTCGCGGGATGCTTAGTCGCGAGATACCCGCGAGAAATCTTCTGGCTTCAATTGCATGAATCTTCACACTCTCTCTCTCTATCACACAACCCTTACAATCAAATCCCACAATAAATATAGGATACACAAGATTTAATAAAATTATAATCAAATTTGGCACAGAATAAAAGCCAACAGAATACATATTTGTAAATTACAACTTTATAAGTGTCATGGGTAGAGTAAAGATAGGCAAGACACGCCTACCCCCAGTTGGCCCTCCATGCCTAAATAAAATCCTGAAAGAGGGTCAATTACCTCAAGGACACCATTTGCCCACCATTGGCAAAAAGGTAAGCTCCCAACATGTGTAGAAGCATGTAATCCTCTGTGGGAGAATCCCACCATTTTCCCTAGCCATACGAATGCGCTTATCCGCAGTCCTCTATGGGAGAAGCATGTAATCCGACACCAAGTCAAAGTAGTAAATGCTTTCAATAGAATACTTCCTCCCCAACATGTCGAGACCTAACTGGATGCCCAACACGCCATCAAAATTGATGATAGCTCCTTCGATGCTAAGGCCAGTCATGTGGTAGAAGTTGTAGGCAGTCACCGTCA
Source organism: Quercus robur (assembly GCF_932294415.1). Classification (NCBI taxonomy): domain Eukaryota; kingdom Viridiplantae; phylum Streptophyta; class Magnoliopsida; order Fagales; family Fagaceae; genus Quercus; species Quercus robur. The sequence continues at coordinate 32,600,444 of NC_065544.1, forward strand.
TCTCCTACTCAACAATATGAAAGGTTTGAGTAGTATCCCACCACCTCTCAATAAGACATTGCACTAAGTTAGCACTCACAGACCTTTCTAGATGAAGGCCAATAATAGGCTCGAAGCCCGCTTCTCAAATATAGGAACAGATAGATCGAGAGAGATCGAGAAAATGAGAACCGAATCGCAACAACCCAATATATAACGCTTCAGTAATTCTCAACAGATAGAGGTGTCGAGCCATCTATCGACGAAGGTGTCGAGAAAAACAATGTCGATAGATGCAGCTGTTGAGGAGGTGTCGAGGAATGAAGCAAAGACACAGAAGAGAAGCTCGATCGATCCATCAAGTGTTGAGAAGCTATCAAGGATCCAGGAACTTTCTCATTCGATCCACCAGCTGTCGAGGATCTGTCAAGATTGCGATAAGAAAAGACCTTAAGAGCTCGACAGATAGCCAGGTATTGAGGAGGTATCGAGGAGGTGTCGAGATTGCTTAAAAAAACATTTTTCAAAAAGGGAAAAACACAAATATGAATGCAATCAAGCATGCAACTCAACAAAAGATCCAAGCAACATTTCTCAACATGAATTTTAAGCACAATGATCCCAAAAACACACACACTAAACACGTTTAACCAATTTTATATTTCAAAAACAAGTTAAGACAGTTTAGTAAGCATACATTAACACGTGCAAAACCTTGTGATGGCCAAATCATATTGTACTTGCACATGTATCAAAAGTAGCAAAGTATGTTGCATGTTGTGTGTGAAAAACATTGCAAGATCGCATAAGTGTATACAAGTTATGACGATTTGAAATATGAGAAAATCACTTTAACTCACACACAATCATAACTATTTAATGGGGACTATCACCTTCGAGATACATCCTATAACTTTCACATCTCCTAGAATACACGCTTACAATCATATTTAAAGCATTTTTGATCTTTTTGCTTTTCATTTTCTTTGCCTATTTTAATTTAAGCAAATCATGCATGGGCATATAAGAGAGAGAAAAGAAATACCCAATGATGGTAAGCATTTGACATTCCAATTTTGCTATGCCAAAGCACACAAATGTTATTGACACTGCACATTTGCTATGCCGAAGCATACAGGTGTCATATTATGATTGGCGGGCAACAGCGGTGAGATGGTTATTTATGCCTTTCTCTTAGGATTTTCTAGTCCTTCCCGTCAAAAAAAGTGATACAAGTGTTAAGTACAAGAGATAACTTAATCTTACTCATCACAAACAAGAGCCACAAAGCTCACTTGCTTAGTTGTGCATAGAGATGCTCATCTAAGCTACACAAGAGATACAAAGTTTAGAAAACTTTGTTTCAATGGCCATCCAAGGTACATAAGTACCAATGTACACATAACACATACTGTTTTTGTATTTTTCTGATTTTTCAATTTATTTATTTATTTTTATATTAAAAACAAAATAATCAAAACTGAAAACAAACAAAAACATGTTAAACAATGCAAAATATAAAAACTAGACTGACTCAAAACTTGAAAGCAAAACACATAAGTAATGCACACACAAAAACAAGAAAAGAGAGAGAAAAGTGATAGAATCACTTGGAGCCCTTTTCCTTCCATATCCTGGAAGAACCTTTCCTTTGACTAAACCCTTGAACCGGCGGTAAGGGAGAAGAATTAAAACCGTTTAAGTTCGAAAGGAACATAAAGGTTTTGAGAAGATCTCCAAGGGGAGCAAGAAAGGATTGAAGCTGATTCTGGCTTCCAGATGCTATCATGCCGTTGCTCTGTTAAGTGGCAAGCCACTTATAGCAATTTGGTCGAGTATGACTGGCAACTCTACAATGATGACAGAGATGCTGCTTCTTTTGTCTAGACTTTTGAGAGCTAGCCTTCTTAGCCCTAGGGTTCTTAACTTCCTTCTTATCTTGCTTAGGGGGTGCTCCTAAGATAGATTTTCCCTTGTCTAAGTTCTCACTAGCGAAAACAGTTTTAACATTATTGTTCTCAATTTCAACATTATTGCTAGGAGGAACAAAAACAGTAGTACTAGTAGAAGCAGTATTAGAGGAAGAGAAACCATACCCCAAACATTTTCGATCAAAAGCATATTTTTGAAGATAGAGCATCTTATCAAGCTTTGCACTTGAAGTGCTCTCCAATTGAGCTCTAACTTGAAACAGTTCCTCTTCAAGCTTCTTGGTCTTCTCAACCAAGAAATTGTTCACGTACCTCAGTGCTCCAATAGTCTGATTAGCCTCATCAAACTTTATGGACAGCTCTTCACGATCAAGTTCCACATCACTGAGCTTCTTGGTGGTCAGCCTGTAAAGTTTCTCATCTTTCTCAGAAAGCTTGTATAATTTCTCATAAGCTGTATGGATATCATCTTGATCATCCATCTTCTCAAACTTGGATTCCACCAATTCCTCTTCTTCAACCACATCTTCAACAATCCCATCAGTAGGATTAACAGTGGTAGTAAAGGCATTCATGATTCCATCATCCTCATTGTCGAAATCATCCTCAGGCTCGGTGTCGCTCAAGGTAGCAGCAAGTGCCTTTCTCTTCCCAATGCTCTTGAGATATGTAGGACACTCTTGTTTCATGTGACTGAAGCCTCGACACCCAAAGCACTTAGGTCCTGCAGGAACAGTGTACTGACCGCCATCCCTTGCATCCTTCTCCCCTTTGTCTTGGATCTTGAACTGAGAAGAATTGGATTGCCTACGGTCCTTGTCGAAGCCCTTTCCATTGGCATTCTTCATAAACTTCTTAAACTGCTTGATGATATAAGACTTTATCTTAGAATCTTCATCATCTGAAGACTCATCTATCTCACTGCTCTTGGCCTTTAGTGCCATGCTCTTACCTTTACCAGTCTTGCTAATCCTAGTCAACCCTAGCTCGTAGGTTTGTAGATTTCCAACAAACTCTGTCAAAGGAATCTTATCAATGTCCTTTGATTCCTCGATTGCCGTAATCTTAGCATGGAATCTCTCAGGTAAAGATTTGAGCACCTTTCTCACAATCTTGGGTTCAGGAATGGTTTCCCCAAGATTGAAAGCTGAGTTCGCTGTGTCCATAAGCTTGGCATAGAACTTCTTAAAACACATAGAATCCCATAGGAAAAACCTAAGATTCACTAGAAAATAGTGAATCAAAAGGGAGTTTTTTCACAAAATACCCTTAAGTCAATTTTATTTGATTGGGACCTTTTATGGCCCCAATCCTTTTAGTTTAAAATTGTTAATCACTTTCTTATTGGTTTGTGCATAGACTTAAATGAGGGGAATGGTCAAAATTAAGCTTGGAAGGCTTTTGTGTGAGGTATCTAGTCTAAACTTTTCTTTTTTCCTTTCTTTTATTTTCTGCCTTTAAATCTTCTTGTTTGCTTTGTTTGTTTGTTAAAATATTTTTAAATATGCTTCTCTAGATTAGGTTATGTTTTTGTGTGCTTAAAATGCATGTTAGGTTGTTAGAATTCCCCTTTTGAGGTTCTACTTTGTTTTCGTGTTTTTAGATATTTTGGGCAAGGGCTTGCATATGCATAATCTTGTTTGCGAACGCAGACTTGATTATGAGTACGCAAGCCTATTCTTGCGCGCGTGAACCGCTGCCCAGAAACCCCAATTTTTTATTTGTTTGTTTTGCTTCTGCTTTCACATGTTGTTCTGTTTTGTTTCTTTTCTATGTCTTTACTCTTCCAAAGTCTCTATTTCACATGTTGGTTTGTTTATTTGCTATCATATGTTTAGATTAGAGTTTCTTAGTTTTAATGTCATGCCATTCATTCATATGTCCATGCATTAAAGCCATAAGTGCTGAGTTACTGCAAGGTAAGTAAAGATAAGTCATGCATCGACATGAACATGCATCTTTTGTGATGAACATGTTTGTGTGATGTTTGATCTTGAACATGAAAGTTTATATGATCTTATGATTGTCATGTTTGAGTTGTTGCCTCTGTATGAGATGAATGATATAATAGGCTCTCATATGCTAGGGTTTTCTTTTAACGTGTATATGGGTTTGGCTCTCTTTTGTTTAAAGGGTAGTTATGTATGTGTTTAGGGATGAATGATGCCATGTTGTATTCTTAGATGCATGCAATTGTGTGTGTGTGAGTATAGATACAAGTGTTGAACATGTTTTTAATGAGGTTAAGATGTAAGACACAATGATGGGAGGTCAACCTTAGGGTTGGGCAGTTTTAGATGCCTAACACCTTCCCAAGAACATACCTAAACTCCAAACCCATATCTTTGGTAGTAAGATCAAAAGGTTCTTCCTCAAGAAGATGCTATATTTATATGGTTCCTAGACCATTGCAAAAACTAGGTAGCGACTCCATAAAAAACAAACCCCTTGCGCCCACAGGAATGCGCCTACAATTGGACCTTCTAGATGAAGTTAGGGCAACGGTTGAACAAAGGATTGTGCTTTATTAGGACCTGATGGCAAAGCACAACAACACCAAGGTCAATCCTCGATACTTTTAGGTCGAGGACCTAGTCCTAAGAAAGGTGACAACAGCTACCAAAGACCCTACGTAGGGCAAGTTTGGCCCCAGTTGGGAAGGACCCTATAGGATCGTTGACTACCATAGAAAGGGGACTTGCCACCTAGAGACCCTCAACGGCAAAGACTCCACCACCTATGGAACACCGATCACCTACGGAAATACTACCAGTAGTGGACAACTACAAACTATGTTATTGCTTTTTTTTTTTTTTTTAATGTTGTTAAAGTAGGATATTAAGTTTTTCATTATTGAAATAAGACTCTTAAGGATTATTAGAAACATTATCTACATTTTTCTACATTATTCATATCTTTTAGTAAGGATCTACCCTTTAAAAAATTGTCCCCAAAAATCCTAAGTCCTACCTACGGCGTGGATGGGCAGATCACCAAGTACCTGGACACAAAAATCCTAAGTCCTACCTATGGGATGGGCAGATCACCAAGGATATCGAAGGGTGCCTTGATCTTGGAATTTATTGAGTCCTACCTATAGGGTGGACAGATGAATAATGACACCAACGAGTACCTAGTCATAAAAATCCTAAAGTCCTACCTATGGGTCGACGAATGAAAAAGGAGACCAACGGGTACCTGATCACAAAAATCCATAGTCCTGCCTATGAGATGGACAGATCACCAAGGAAACTGACGGGTGCCTTGATCTTAAAATTTATCAAGTCCTACATTTGGGGTGGACGGATCACCAAGAAGACCAACGAGTGCCTTGGTCCGAAAAATCTATTAAGCCCTACCTACAGGGTGGACAGATCACTGGACACTGACAAGTGCCTAGGTCCAAAAATTACTAGGTCCTACCCCCAGGCCCAAATTATTCTAAGTCCTATCTAAGGGACAGAAAAACAGTCAAAATTACCGGCGGGTGGTTGGTTATGGACGTTCATAAATCTTACCTACAAGGTGGATGAATGTAAAAAATAATAATGATAATAATACCCACGGGTATGCGATCACTCAGGAGTAGTCAAGTCCTTACGACAAATAGGGGGCATACCCACAATCACAATAGGCATACAAAACCAAAGGAACAAGCAATAAATAAAGGCGACAAATGAAAAAAATGATAAATATAATAAAAACCTCAACAAACCCAACGGGGATAAAAGTTAATACATAAAGCCCCAAAATAGGGCCCTCTATTATCTCAAAATTATCCTTACAAAATATCAAAATAAAAATAAAAAGGCAAGGCTAGGTCAGGGGAGCATTGGGGGAATACTGATCTTTAGGAGTAGACAGACATTTGGGGGCAAACAAACCTTTAGGATCAGTCGAACCGTCAGGAACGGTTTGGCCATTAAGGACGTTCTAGCTGGCAGTCTCAATATCAACAGTTTACTTTACCTCTTCCTCCACCAAATGGGTGACACCGTCGGCCTCATTCATAATAGCACTGGCACCACCAGGCATTGTCGATTACCACTTGAGACAGGTCCAGGTTGGGGTAAAGGGTAGTAACCTGCTTAAGGCAATCATCGAAGCCATCACCATAGAAGCCACCACACTCATTGTAGTACAGTTGAGAGGTTCGAAAACCTGCCACAATGTCAACCTTAGCTTGCTCTATCTACTCGCGAAGGGCAGCTAGCTTTGTTGTCATGTTGGTGTTCGCCTTAGCCAACTCTTCACAATGATAAGTAGCCTTTTTTAGTTGAGCATTCTTCTCTATTAGCTCAACAATGAGAATATGAGCAGCTTTCTTGTATTGATTCAGCTAGTTTGCTTCATATTCCAGATGGGTATGCTAGCGACAAACCACGACCTCCTTAGCATTGCACCTAGCCTGAAGGGCCTTCATCCTTACCATAGCCTACAAAACTACGATAGTTATAATAGAGAAAGAAATAAAGGGGGAAAAAGAAAGCTAACTTGATGTATACTCACCCTTGCTAGGTCGAAGAGACTAAAAACCCCCAAGTCTTTAGTGGTGTGCTAGCCACATTCATCCTTATCTATGTCCTTAATGATTGAGTTGACCATCTCGACAGCATACTCCTTATGGCTCACAAGCCTCTAGATGGGGCTAGAGGCGACTAGGCCTTATGCCGTCATGGCGCTGGTTAGGTCCTTACCAGTGCCATGACGAGGAGGTGGGGGAGCTTTTTGTGATAGATCCTCCTGATTTGCCCCAGCAGTGTAGCCTATCACCTTCTTGGTGGGATGATCATCTTTGCCTGCACCCTTCTGCTTAGGAACGACTTTAGGAGGAGGTGTCACCTTCGAAGGAAAAGCCGACGCCTCCCCTTGATGCTTAGGGTGAGCAACGACAGACTTCCTTACCAAAGCCCTCTGCCTACCAATGTCCATCTCTAAGAAGTGTCAACAAAGGGAATTAGGAAACCGACGGAATAAAATAAATAACCAAAAAGTAGAAGGGCAAGGAGAAATGTAAAGTTGTGATTTACAAATATGTATTTTGTTGGCTTTTATTCCGTGCCAAATTTTATTGTAATTTTATTCAATCTTTTGTACCCTGTATCTGTTATGGGAATTTATTGTAAAGGTTGTGTGATAGTGAGAGAGAGTGTGAAGACTCAAGCTATTGAAGCAAGGAAGGTTTTCGTGGGTATCTCGCGACTAAGCATCCCGCGAAAAGATGCATGTGCCTTGCACATGACTGGAATGCGAAGAGTCTATACAGATGGAGACAGCTGTGTCTCACAAGTATCTCGCGGGTAAGGCCTTCTCGCGAGACACCCACGAGACATTCTGTTTTGCCAGTCTGTACTATCTAATACACACTTTCTGTACCCTCATTATATATACCCATATTACCCACAAATGTGATGGAGAGCTTCTGAGAGAAAACCCTAGCAAAAACACTTGAGAGTTAGAAATTGTTATACCAAAAATTCTCTACACACTTGTTTGTGGAATTTCCTCATCTCCTACCTCTCCATTTCCATACCATTGAGAGGTTAATAGACCAAACACTTACCACACCATTTGAGAGTGTCCAGTGAGGTTTTGGTGCTGCTGGGAAGCATTGGAAGAAGCCAAGGATGGTAGATGCAACATGGAGCTTGTTGCGGGATCCGGAGAGCTAGACAAGACACGGTTCCAAGAAGTCTTGTTGGAGTAGGAGCTTGGAGGGCTTAGGTACAGAAGGTAGATTAGGCTTGGAGGGTCTCTTGCTTACCCATGTATCCCAACTGATTGTCTAGTGGATCGATTACCACTTGGAGGGCGGCGAAGACGTTTTTCACCAAGTTCTTCGGTTTCCTCTTCGATAACACGTCTCGGTGTTATCTATGTTTGCATCTCTCTTCCCTACTCTTGTTCATTTCATTGTACTGCTGTGTTGCTTTAAATATGGATTAGAGTAGCTCTCATGCATGTTTGCTTGCGTTTACACTATTCCGCACTTAGTATTAAGTTAGTGTAAAAACAACCAAGCCATAATTTAAATTGGGGGTCTAAACAAGCTCTTGTGTTTTTACACATTACGAGCTTTCAAGAAAAAACTCACGTCGACAAGCGTAAGTGTCCAACCGTTGGCTTCGGACCACCACAAAAAGCGTGGAAGGTGTCAAGTGTGACGAAGTCCTTCCACTTCCTCTGCCCAAACAGAATCGGTCAAACACGATTAAGGAAACTCTCCTACTCCTTAGATGTCTTCAGACGAGCTTGTGCTAAAACAAGTTAAAAGCAGTAGGTTAGTCACATAATCAAAGCTAATAGGATGAATTAGAAAATGGACACCGACGACTTACCAAAGTTATTTAAAACACCCCAAGTGCTATCGAACCCATCGGGTATGCTATCCGATTCCTCGAGTTCACACACCCAATCTATCCCTTGTACAAAAATGTACCTATTCTTCCAATTCCTATTGGAGTCAGGCATGTCTGAAACCAACCTAAACGATGGCTTCCTCACCACAAAATTGTAGATACCTTTTGTCGAGTATATTTGCTGAGATCTATAGCAGCAGAAAAACTCTCTAAGTGTAAGGCAACGATTGCCTTCACTTAATTGGCCCCATATCACCTCGGCCTCTAGAAAGATCCTCCACGCATTTGGGGCAATTGGGCTGATGGACAATCCTAGGTAATTAGCAAGCTGACAGTGTAGTTCCGTTAGCAGCAACCTCAATCCAGCTATGAACATAGTGTCGTACATGTCGTCGCCCTCTGTCTTGCCCAAATAACACTTCTCAAATTTCCTTGGCAAATGCATAGGAATGTGGTTAAGGATTTAGTAACGGGCACAAAGGGTGTTGAAAACCTTCGAAGACATAGTCAAGTAGAAGTCATTCACCATCCATATCAAGGGAAGGATGAAGGGCCTATAGTTGTCGCCTTCTACATTGCCTACAAGTCATGGATGTATAATAAGAACCTACTCATATGACGGGTCTCTAAAAGCGATGACTAGCTAGAAAAAAAGACCACAATTGAAATCGAGTAAAGAAAACTTATGTAGAAGGAAGTTGATAGTTGTTCGATGGTTAAGATGACGAATGTAGACAAATACGAAAGCAACAACGGAATGGCTTGAAATTGCAGCTCTTAAGAGATGAAAATAAAGTAAAAAGAGAAAACTAGGGAAGAAGAACTATTTGTAGGACAAAGGAGCGCAATATACGAAGCGATGCTTCTGATTAGAAACGAGGCCAATAAATGAGTGCCACATGTCACCCAACATTCATTGCAAAGGCCACCTACCCCCATTAATGACACAGCTTTCAATAAAGCAATTAATATCCATAAAACCCTCATTACTTTAAGACTCGTCGAGCATAGCCGACGGGACCACACAATTAGGGGTAGCTGATAAGGGTATTTTTGGAATAAGAAAAGGATTCTAAATGACAGAGCCTATCAGGAAAAACTATCATACCAATGATAAAGTTGACAATATCCCAAAAAAAACTGTCAGTGTCAAGAGGGTCCGTCCGAAACCTTATGCCCTACACAAGCAGCAACTGACGGCTATGAGGACAGATCCATGTGAAGCTAATGGGTACATCTCCTTACCAAGCCGATTGATGACCCTGACAGATGGAGAAGCATACCGACAGGTCCTACGTGGCCTTACGTGGTCTACACGCATGTTCTTATATGGAAATATCTTGCTCACCACGTATAAAGACCCTACCACATGACTTTCACCTTCCCAGAGTGGAGGGTATCCCCAAGATCTTGGTGGCATTAACTCCACCTCCTCCCTATAAGGAAAATCCCTATATTCCTGGGATTTAGGTCTCTTCCACATCGTTATATAAACAATAGGCCCCCTCTTTTCCCAGGTATACAGAAAATTCCTAACTCTCTCACTATAGAATTCTTGGAGATTTCTCATTCACTGACTTAAACTTTGGAGGGTCTTTGGCCAGTACCCCACTGGTGCCTTCTGTTTGGTTCTTGTTTTCTTATTCTTTAGGTACCCATTGGTGCGATCAAGGGCAATCAACTCATTGACAATTTTTGTGCATCATCAGAGACCATTAGGTCACTAATGAAGGTATGCAACTAAAGATGTGCCCAACATCTTGGTCTGCATCAAAAATATTTACACTAAAAAAATTTTCTTATCGTCTTAACTAATCTATTTGTTTTGCCACTTACAAATTTGAAAATGAGATAATCATCTGATAAGTCATAACTAGAGAGATTAGGTTGTGGAAAACAAGATATGACCAAAATACAAGGACTCAGTGAATTACATGGACAAAAAATCTTTCAACCAACACCATGACTCTTTTGCAGCCAAATATTTTTTAATTCTTTTTTTTTTTTTTTTTTTTTGAGTGGGGGGAGGGGGGGTGCGGGATTACCTAATTAAATAACTAAGAGGTTGGGTTTTGATGCGATGAAAAGTTCTAAAAAAAAGTGATAAATTGCAGGTTCCAATATGGGAATTAGCCTCACCTACAAAAAGTTTAAGGATAAAACTACCTACCAATCACTTATTCCAAACCACACAATAAATTGAAGTTTTATGTATTAGGTCAGTTTTTTAAATATATATATAACCGTATGAATAGCTGCCTTCATATGTTAGAGCTTGTAAATGCCTCTCTTTTAGCTAGTTTTTTGGGTTGGACATACTCTCTTTTAGCTACTTGAGATTATTTACTTTGATTGTTGCCCATGATGACAGTAAAAGATAGAAAATGTATTAAGAAAAATGAAACGTATGAAAGGGCCATATTTGGGATGTATATGGGTCAAGTTAGAGGGGTTTTTTCAACCCAATCCAAGCTTATCCGGTTGAGAAATTGCCAACCAATCTCATCCATCACACCTGTAGAAATCAATGTACCCAATCCAACCCACGACAAGCTGTGCTTGTATTTTTCATTCAAGGTAAAAATTGAACTTTCATTAATTATTTAATTACTTTTTAAATAAATTATTACAATTCACATAATATACCTAAATTATATTGCAAATTTCCATCATTCAAATTAATTATTAAAATACCAAAATAAATCAAACTTAAATTAAAATAAGAGTAATAAAAATATATAATAAAAATATGATGGGCTGGAGTCGGGACCATAGATGGGTTAAAAGAATTATCAACCTCAACCTAATTGAATTTGAGTCTCAAAATAAATCAACCCAACCCTACCCACCACCCCATAAAAACCAACCCAAGGCATCGGGTTGGGATGTGTTAAGTTGGTTTTATTAGGTTGGTGGGTTTGATGCACACCTCTATGCTAAATATCATTCTAGCTAAACTTAAATCCTTAAATTCAAAAGGGTTACTTGAACGCACACCAAAAAAAAAAAAAAAAAAAAAAAAAGGAATCAAACTTTTTAAAGAAAATCTAAAATAACTTGATGAAGCAAGATTTCACCTCGTGAGTATGTTCCTCGTCAGTGCTGTTGGACGATGAGTGTTCCTATTTAAGATAAAACACTAAGTAAATGATGACACTAGTTTAGGGCCTGCCAAGGACCCTCCAATGTTTAAGTTAGCTTAAACTCTTTTAAAAATCAACAATTTGTAGAGTAATTTGTGGTTAATGTAGACGTGATCAACTTACTTGTCTCTTCTGGCTTTATATAGCCCACTTATGATTAAATGCATCTATTTTGCATTAAGCATATCATCAATTTTCTGTGCAAGTATGTCTAAACAAGGGGCACTGGCCCAAAAAAAAATTATAATAACTGATTACTAACAAGCTCATGGAAAGAATCTTCTACAGGATGTAGACATGGATCTTTCATCTACTCAACAATCACCATCAATCTTCAGTTTAGATGCTACCATCATTCCATCAATCTTCAGTTTAGATGCTACCATCATTCCAGCAGTCCTTGTTTTGCCCAGTTTTGTGATTTTGAACTTGTTTTACTCAAATTTTTCTTTATTGAATGTCCCTACACAATAAGATTTTTCAAAATTCACATTGATAGTTGAACTAGGGGCATTCGGTCATGCCTCATTCATTTTTTTGGGGGATAATTACAGCAAACCCACCTGAGGTTTGGCTTGTTTGCACTTTACCTACTTGTGGTTCAAAACTTATCACTTTGCCCACCTAAACTTCAATCTGTTACCCATCTGTTACCTACCTCACCCTCAGACGTTAGAAAAACACCCTTTTATTAAAAATAGAACATAACACGGATCAAACACGAACCATCAAATCTTTTCCTCACAAACACAAGAACACAACATTTGTAAATATAGTTCAAAATTTTCAGTTACACACATCCAAAACCAATTAAATCCTCTGAATCCATACCAAAATCCCTCACATTTTTCAAACCCAAACTATAATAAAAAAAGTTTTAGAACCCAATCATAGACTAAAAAGAAAATAGAAACAAACCAAAGAGAGAAAAACAGTACCATTGTTCATCCTGCCAATGGTGGTGTTCGAGTGCTTCGACCTAAAGTTTGATGATGGCTTGTACGGCGGCTTGGCTGTCGTGGCGGTGGCTCATAGTGGTGCTAACAGCGGCTATGGAGGTCAACCACCATTAGCAAGCCAAAATCAAATAAAACCCACAACCAAAAAGCAAAAAAAAAAAAAAAATTTGAAACCCACGAAGTGTTGCCACCCACTCCACCACCACCACTATTAGAACCCACAACTCAGCACCACCACGACGCCCACAATCCACAACCACCACAAGCCACAACCCATAACCCCACCATAATCAAATCATTATCAAACCCACAACCCAAAAGCAAAAAAAGAAAAGAAAAAAAGAAAACCACCGCCGGCCGAGACGGAGGCCGAGATTGAGCTCCATTTTGGCCGAGACGGAGGCCGAGATCGAGCTCCATTCTCACTAAACCACCGCCGGCCCTCTTCCTGGATCTGCTCCAAACCGCCGAGACGGATGTGAGAACGAAGGAAATCTGATGAACCCACAACCAAAACCATAAAAATCAGATAAAACCACAACCAAAACCACAAAAAAAAAAAAAAAAAAATGAAACCCATCGCTGTGCTTTGGTCAAGGAAGCTTTTCTGGGAATGAAGGGCTATGTGGGTCGAGTCCTTTGCCTGCTTGTTCGTTCACCAATACATCTCCAGTGACTGCATTGGCTCAGACGGTGCCATCGAACTCGAGCTCGTTACCAGAAGCGCTTGTAATGAGTGAAGCAAAAGGAAAATTGTCTTCGAACAAAAGGTTAAGTACTGGTGTGATTGTGGCTGTTGTGATAGTTGGCCTGTTGTGAAATTGTTGCTATTGTTATGGATTAAAAATAATTTCATTGAGTCATTTGATTGGTGTGTTGTTCCTCCACTTTGTTCTCATTGAAGTTCACGAGGAATGAAAAATCCTAGCTTTTTGATTCTTGTTATATTTGTTTTAGCCTAAAAATGTGTTTTTCTAACGGCAAATGGAGAGGTGGGTTACGGAAGGCTAACAGAACTAACTTCAGGTGGGCAAAGTGATAAGTTTTGAACCACGGGTAGGTAAAGTGCAAACGGGCCAAACCTCAGGTGGGTTTGCTGTAATTATCCTTTTTTTTTAAAGAGGATCATCATCATCTTTTTTAAAAAAAAATCAAGATTTCCAAAAATCATGCATCCATTACTAAACTAGGGGCATTCGGCCATGCCTCATTCATTTTCAAAAAGAAAATAAAAGAAGAAGAGATCATCATCATCATCTTTTCAAAAAAAATCAAGATTTTCAAAAATCATGCATCCATTTCTAAACTAGGGGCATTCGGCTATGCCTCATCCATTTTGAAAAAAAAAAAAAAAATCATTTTTCTTTATTGAATGTCCCTACACAATAAGATTTTTCAAAATTCACATTGATAGTTGAACTGGGGGCATTTAGTCATGCCTCATTCTTTTTTTTTAAAGAGGATCATCATCATCTTTTCAAAAAAAAAAAAAAATCAAGATTTCCAAAAATCATGCATCCATTTCTAAACTAGGGCCATTCGGCCATGCCTCATTCATTTTCAAAAAATAAATAAATAAAAAATAAAGAAGAGATCATCATCATCATCTTTTCAAAAAAAAAAAAAAATCAAGATTTCCAAAAATCATGCATCCATTTCTAAACTAGGGGCATTCGGCCATGCCTCATCCATTTTGAAAAAAAAAAAAAATCATCTTTTCCTCAAAAGTCAAGGTTTTCAAAATCATGCTTCAATTTGTAGACTAGGGGCATTCAACTATGCCTCGTTCAAGTAAGATCACCCATGTCAAAACCTGTCAAGTAAATTTTAACCTTTGCACCATAAATCTTCGTCAAGTATACTCTAAACTTTTCTGAAACAAGCTCTTACAAGAATAAGTCCATACATATCAAAGTCATCAAATACAAAGACCAAAGAGTGGTAGTTTATGAGTTATACAAATTAACTAACTATAAATCAACTCCTGTTTTTCTTATAGGAAATTAAAAGAGGAGAAATTTCCTGAACTTCAATTTTCAAAGGACAAATCTCCTAACAAAATTTCAAAAGGATAAATCTCCTAAAACATTTTTCAAAAGGGAAAAAACTCTAAAAAAATAAAATTTTCTAAAGGACAAATCTCCTAACAAACTTTTCAAAGGATAAATCTCCTAAACAAAATTTCAAAAGGACAAATCTCCTAAAAAAATTTCAAAATGATAAATCTCCTAAAACATTTTTCAAAAAGGAAAAATCTCCTAAAATCAAATTTTCAAAAGGACAAATCTCCTAAAAAAATTTCAAAGGATAGATTTCCTAAATTTTTTAAAAGGATAAATCTCCAAAACAAAATGAAAAATCTCCTGAACAAATCTTCAAAGGACAAATCTTCAAGGGATATATCTCCTATTCAAATTTTCAAAGGACAAATCTCCATGAACAAATTTTCAAGGGATAAATCTCTTATTCAAATTTTTAAATAACAAATCTTCAAAATGGGATAAATCTCCTACACTTCAATCTTCAATGGATAAATCTCCATGAACACATCTTCATAAAAGGAAAAATCTCTTGAATAAATCTTCAAAGGACAAATCTCCATGATCAAATCTTCAAAAAGGGATAAATCTCCTACACTTCAATCTTCAAAGGATAAATCTCCATGAACACATCTTCATAAAAGGAAAATCTTCAATGGACAAATCTCCATGAACACATCTTCATGAAAGGAAAAATCTCCTAAAAAATCTTCAAAAAGGGAAAAATCTCCTAAATAAATCTTCAAAAGGAAAAATCTCCATGAACAAATATTCAAGGGATAAATCTCCTGACCAAATTTATGAAGGACAAATCTCCATGAACAAATTTCAAAAAAATAAATGATGAAAAATTTTCATAGGACTTCATAAAAAAGGTTTTTCCTTTTGAAGAGGAAGTTCAAGTCAAAGAAAAGAGAGAGAGGAAAATCACACATCTAAAAATAGTGGAACAACAAAGCACTCATCATTTAAAGTCTAATCCCAAATTTTGATCTTTTGCAGGTGAAACTCCAGGTTCCAAGGTAGAGAAAACCGTGGTTACCTTCCATTCAGATCGAGGTAGAGAAGCCCTTTGGTCATTGCAATTCAAGATTGAGAAAAATAAGCCTCTCAATCGTCCCAGGTTCTGAGGTAGAGAAGCCCCTTGGTTACCTTCCATTCATATCAAGGTAGAGAAGCTCCTTGGTCACTACAATTCAAGATTGTGATAGAGAAGCCTCTAAATCACCCCAAGTTCCGAGGTAGAGAAGCCCCTTGGTTACCTTCCATTTAGATCGAGGTAGAGAAGCCCCTTGGTCACCACCATTCAAAGATTGAGATAGAGAAGCCTCTCAATCGCCCCAGTTTTGGAGGTAGAGAAGCCCCTTGGTTACCTTCCATTCAGATTAAGGTAGAGAAGCCCCTTAGTTACCTTCCATTTAGATCGAGGTAGAGAAGCCCCTTGGTCACCACCATTCAAAGATTGAGATAGAGAAGCCTCTCAATCGCCCCAGTTTTGGAGGTAGAGAAGCCCCTTGGTTACCTTCCATTCAGATTAAGGTAGAGAAGCCCCTTAGTTACCTTCCATTTAGATCGAGGTAGAGATGCCCCTTGGTCGCCGCAATTCAAAATTGAGATAGAGAAGCCTTTCAATCACCCCAGGTTCCAAGGTAGAGAAGCCCCTTGGTTACCCTCTGTCCAAATCGAGGTAGAGAAGCTCCTTGGTAGTCACAATTCAAGATTGAGATAGAGAAGCCTCTCAATCGCCCCAGTTTCCAAGGTAGAGAAGCCCCTTGGTTACCTTTCATTAAGATTGAGGTAGAAAAGCCCTTTAGTCGTCACAATTCAAGATTGAGATAGAGAAGCCTCTCAATTTCCCCAAGTTTCAAGGTAGAGAAGTCCTTTGGTCACCTTTTGTTCAGATCGAGGTAGAGAAGCCCCTTGGTCGTCGTAATTTAGGATTGAGATAAAGAAGCCTTTCAATCACCCTAGGTTCCAATGTAAAGAAGCCACTTGGTCACCTTCCATTCAAATCGAAGTAGAGAAGCCCCTTGGTCATCATAATTTAAGATTGAAATAGAAAAGTCTCCCAATCGCCCCAGGTTCCAAGGTAGAGAAGCCCTTTGGTCACCTTCGGTTCAGATAGAGGTAGAAAAGCCCTTTGATCACCCCCTACATATGGATTAAGATAGAGAACCCTCTCAATCCTCTCTAGATCTAGACTGAGATAAAGAAGCCTCTCAGTCACCCCAGACTTCAAGATTCATTTCAAATTTATCAGTTATCAAGTAGGTTGAGTATTCACAATTCTCATTTTTTTCAAAATAGCGAAACACTAGTTCTATGTTCTAAGGTTTTAGGTTCTAGGGCTAGGTAATCTTTGAAAAGTCAAACTCAATTAAATCATGGCTTCTGAAATCAGTGTCTTTGTTTTACAATGACATTCGCTTTGCAAGCTTTGTCAATGAGGAGCATTCTGTAGACATTTGATTTTGCACCCACAATTTAATCGAGGAAGATGGCTAGAGTGACCCTTCATATACCCGACATTTAGAGTTGCATTACATGCATTAATTCATTCATTGCATTTCATAAAAATGATCTTGAGGTTCTAATGGTCGCGACGGTGTGTCCGATTTCCAAATTGGGCCATCGGATTGAAAGATATCGCACGTTCATGTTTGCACGATCTGCATGCATTTCGTTTGGGTGGAACCAACCACGCATGATTAATTTAAATTAATTCTTATTGGCTAACAATTAAAATTAAGTAAATAATTTTGTATTGGTTCTTAGCTAGTGTGAAAAATAGACTTGCTTGCATGGGAATAAAGTGGATAGTCAGATAACAAAGAAATTGTGGATAATCAAAGACATTTTTAGAGTGTTTATCTACAAGATTTATCACTTTAAAGACCTGAATACTCTGCAAAGGAGATTAATTTTTAAAATACGGATTAAAAATATGTCTAAGTGCAATTGCCAGCTCAAAACCCCTAAAAAAGGAGTCCAAATTGGACCAAAATTTAAATGCAGTATGTTACCCAAGAGGGCCATTCGGCACTCTTGGAGTGCCAATTGGCCCAAATTGCTGGCATAACCCCAGGACTCCTGGATTGAGATAAACCTCACCCTTTTTGATTTTTTTAGAGATAAGGACGCATCCTAATTCTTATCTGATCATTCAGCTAATTTTTCGTAGCATTCCAACCTCTATAAATAGAGGATGCCTCTCAAAATTCAGCACACTTTTTGCCCCCCCCCCCCCCCCCTTTTTCTGGCTATTCTCTTCTAATTTTTCAAATCCCCTTACATTAAAGTCGATTTGGAGGCTCTTGCCTTAAGAATTTCTTTTTTTGTAAGTAATGTATTTTAGGCTTCAAAGGGTTGAATAAATTTCTTTGAATCCTAAAATATTCTTTCAACTAGAAGAGCACGCTCATGCAAGAGGTATTCTTTTTTTCTTTTCTTTCTTTTCTTCTTCATTAGTTTTGTTGATGATGCATGAATATGTTTAACATGTTTTATTATTTCTTGCTCTTAATGTATAATTACCTTGTTCTGCTTGAATTTTTCTTTAACATATTCAAAGTCTGCTAATGTCTATCAAAGATTCTTTTAAAAAAACTATAAAAAAAAAAAAAAAAAAAAAAAAAAAAAAAAAAAAAACTAATCTGATCTTTCAGATTTGAATTTTCTAAACCAAAAACTGGTCCAATCTTTCAAATATGATTTTTCTAAACCAAAAACTAATCTAATCTTTCAGATCTGATTTTTCCAAACCAAAAACTAACCTAATCTTTAAGATCTGATTTTTCTAAACCAAAAACTGACTTGATCTTTCAGATTCGATTTTTTTTTTGAACTCCAAAACTGATCTGTATTTTTCATTAAATAAAAATCTGATTTTTCTTTTCTTTTCTTTTTTTGAGAAAAAGTTTCTTTGGTAAAAAACTGCATATTTTGAAATTTCATGAAAGGACTGAAAATCAGGTTGTAGTTTTTTTATGAATGTGATGCATGCGTAATAAATTCATTGTATGAATGTGGATCCTCTTTCAAAAAGCTTTTTTTTTTTTTTTAATTCATTTAAAAAAGATCTGATTTTTCTTGATAAAATCACTTTTTTACTTTTACACAAAAACAAATCTAATACTTTTTTTACAAAATCTTATTCCTTTTTTCATTAAAAAAAATAAAATAAAAAAATAAACAGATCTAGTTTTTCTTGATAAAATCACCCTTGTTTAATTTTACACAAAAACAGATCTGATTCTCTTTAACAAAAATCTTATTCTTTCTTTTACTTAAAAAAGAAGATCTGATTTTTCTTTACAAATCAAATTTTCTTTTATACACAAAACAGATTTGAATTTTCTTAAAAAAAGAGGACACATCCATAAGGTAAATTTATTTGAATTAATTTTAGTCAAGCGTCTGTCATGTATGTTCAACATATCATTCACATCATGCAAAATAGGGTATATTGATCATTAGAGTCTAGAAGACCAAACTCTATCTGGGTGGAATGGGTGCCTAACACCTTCCCATTCCGAAATTTAGCCCCTAAGCTTAGGAGTTTTGGATAGGTAGATTAGTGTTGTCTTTCTTTAATTTTGGTAGATTGTAACTAGGACCCAAACCCTTGTAAGGTTAATTTACCAAAGTTGTACTTTTCTTTATTCAATCAATGATAATGAAGTATTTTGATCATGTAATTTGTATTTATTTTTTCTTATTTTTTGTATAAAAAAAATAAGTGGCAACTCCACACCACTTACCCAAAAAGAGAGGTGCCCTTAAAAGCACCCAAATCTCTTTTTTGAGAGCACCCCAATTTTTCCCAATCTCTCACAAGGTCCTTGCCAATGAAGCCAAAGAGCAAGAAGAAACTACTGCCACTGCTGCTGGAGGGGATGATGCTACTGATGCTGGACCAACAGACTAAGGTCACGAGGACGAGGTCATTGTTGCACCCTAAAAAGTCTTTTGATATCTTTTTTTCTCTCTTCTTTTTTTTTTTTTTTTTTTTTTGGAAACTTTGGCTGCCTCCCTATTTTGAGGCTTTAATATTTCATCTTTAAAGACAATGATCATTTTGGATGTTGGTTGCCTCCTTATTTTAAAGCTCCTTGTTTTAAAGTTTTTTTTTTTTTTTTTAATTCCTATTCAAAAGACAATAATCATTTTGAATGCAGCTTTAATTCCTGTTATCGGCTTAGTTTTGATTTCTTTGACCTTTCCTTTGGAAGGGCTTCTCTTGCAACTCATCAATGAAACCTACTGATAGTTTGTCAATTAAGTTCTTTGGTGAATTTTTACCACTAACAGTTTCTTCATGGCATAACGATTTAAACTCGTTATTTGAGTTTTTACCGTTAGTAACTCTTTTTTATAATTTAAACTCGTCATTGGAGTTTTAACCACTAACAGTTTCTTCTATGATTTAACTCATTATTGGAGCTTTCACCATTAACAAGTTTCTTTTGTGATTTAAACTCGACATTGGAATTTCCTTTACAATTTAAACTCGTCATTGGAGTTTTTTACCGTTAACAACTTTCTTTACGATTTAAACTCGTCATTGGAGTTTTTACCGTTGAAAATTTTCCTTATGATTTAAACTCATTGTTGGAGTTTTTACCATTAGCAGTTCCCTCGTGATTTAAACTCCATTTGAAGTTTTTACCATGGGTATCTCTTTTTCATGATTTAGCCTCGTCTATAACTTTACCCTTAAGTTTGCGTTGTTACGGACGATTGAATCGAAGATCAAGTGTTTTTAAGAAGAGATGGCTTAGGGAGTCTTATTATTTCATTCACCCTTATTTATGAGGGGATTACAAGGAAAATAACTGGAAATAACTTGACCAAATTGAAATGCTAAAAGAAAATGCTAAAGTAAAAGCAAAAGAAATCTCGCTTATCTGATGCTTCGTCAGACGAGGTACTCCTATGGATGGAGTTTATTGATTTAGGTACTTCCTAGTGATAGTACTTTTTGAGGTGCTCCACATTCCAGGGACGAGGCAATGGATTGCCGTCGAGGTCTTTCAGGTAGTAGCTTCCTCTTCTCGAGTAACAGATGACCTTATATAGACCTTCCTAAGTAAGACCTATTTTTCCTTGGGTTGGGCCTCTGGTGGCCTGTGAGACTTTTCACAATACCATATCATTAGGGTTAAACCTTTTGAGCCTCACCCTCTAATCGTGGTACTTTGCCATCTTCTGCTGGTATCGGGCCATTCTTTGAGCTACCTCATCTCTGACTTTTGATAAACAATCCAAACTTAATCTCAGTTCGTCATTGTTTGAACTCTCGTCATAATGGGCTCATCTAAGGCTTGACAACCCTACTTCGACAGGAATGACTGCTTCCGTACCAAAGACCTGCTTGAATGGTATTTCTCTTGTTGGTGTCCCTACAGTTGTTCGATAAGCCCATAGTACACCTGGTAACTCTTCTAGCCATGCACCATTTGCCCCCTCATGTCACTCTTTGATGAGTTTGAGTAAAGTATGATTTGTTACCTCTGTCTATCCATTTGCCTATGGATGGCCAGGCAACGAATAATGGTTCTTTATTCCTAGCTCTACACAAAATTCTCTGAAGTTTTGGCTAACAAATTGTCGTCCATTGTCAAATATGATTGCCTTTGGAATTCCAAACCTATAGACAATGTTTTTCCTGGCGAAGTATTGTATCCTACTTTCCGTGATCTTCGCTAAAGGCTCTGCTTCAACCCATTTTGTGAAATAGTCGATAGCAATAAGTAAAAACTTAACCTGCTTCTTGCCTTGTGGCAGTGGGCCAATAATGTCAATGCCCTAGGTTGAGAATGACCATGGTGAAGAATTGCTCATCATTAGTTCTCCAGGAATATGCTACACATTCTTAAACCGCTGACACTTAACGCATTTTTTGACGAGCTCAACTGCGTCTTTTTGCATTTTCGGCCAAAAGTAGCCTGCTCTGATTGCCTTCCCGACTAGAGATCGAGGTCATGAATGATTTCCGCATATATCTTCATGGATTTCTTGCAACACATACAATGCTTCTTCAGGATTCAGACACTTCAAGTAAGGCAATAAAAATCCCCTCTTATAGAGTTCATCGTTCACAACAGTGAATCTTGTGGCTCTGACTTTAACCTTCTTTGCTTCGAACGAGTCCGATGGAAGCTGGTAAGAAAGGATTGGATTCATCTAGGTGCACAATTGCTGAACTAGGAAGGCTTGTAATCCTTCTATGCTCGTGAATATCTAAACTTCCATATATAGCCTAGGCTTCTTTGTGGCATCTTCAGATGATGCCAACCTAGCTACATCGCCAGTAGCTAAATTGTTCTCTCACGGGATTTGCTTAAACCTGACATCATCAAAGTAATCAACCAATTGGTTTGTTAGCTTTAGATACCTCTTCATTCTTTCCTCTTTTGCTTCATACTCGTTGGTTATTTGCCCAACAATTAGCTTAGAGTCGGTTCTCAACTTCAAATTCTTAACTCCTAGAGCTTTTGCTATCCTCAAACTAGTGAGGATTACTTCATACTCCGCTTTATTGTTTGTTGCTAGAAATTGGAGTTGAAATCCATACTTAAGGACATCCTTCTTAGGCGAGGTCATAATCACACCGACACCCTTGAGACCTGCTACAGATGAGCCATCTGCATACATTGTCTAGTACTCTGCTTCTAGATTAGGATCTGGAAGAGTGAATTCAGTGATAAAGTTTGATAGTGGCTAGGCTTTGATTGCTGTCCTCGGTCTATATTCAATATCAAATTGGCTTAGCTCATTTGAGGTGAGTCTTTACTTCCTTACTTTTTACGAGCATGTCATCCATATAGACCTTCATATTCCTACCTATTTGTTTGCTGAACATTTGGTTTACCAGTCTCTGGTACGTGGCACCTGCGTTCTTTAGGCTAAATGGCATGACTTTATAACAATACAGGCCCTAGCTGGTTACAAATGCAGTTTTCTCCTGGTCTTCCTTGTTCACGAGGATTTGATTATAACCTAAAAAAGTATCCATGAAGGTTAGTAGTTCATGCACAGCTGTTGAATCAATGAGCTGGTCAATTCTGGGAAGGGGAAAACTACCTTTCGGGCATGCATTATTTAAGTCTGTGAAATCCACACACATTCTCCATTTTTCGTTGGACTTCTTTACCAAGACGATGTAGGCAAGCCATTTGGGGTAGTAAACCTCTCAAATAAAGCCTATAGTCAGGAGCTTCTCTACATTGCTTTGTTTTGCTCCAGGGCAAACACCCCTTGCCTTTGTTGGACAGGCTTCTTCATTAGGTCGACATCGAGAAGATGCTCTGTCACATCTTCATCAATCCTTGCCATATCTTCATGGATCCATGCAAAGACATCCAGATTTCTTTTCAAGAACTTCGCCTTTTTGTCCTTTATGGATGATTGGAGCTCCTTTCCTACCTTAGTAGTTTTGGAAGGATCTCCTTCCACCAACTCCACATTCTCCGCCTCTTCCATAGGCTTATTGGGCTCTTCTTCCACCATCCAGGTGTGATTTTCTTTGGACGCTAGTACCGTTTGGTAACATTCACTGGCTAAGAGTTAGTCTTCACAAATTTCTCTAATCCCTAGAAGGGTCAGGAATTTCACCTTCAGGAAGTAGGTAGAAGTTGCAACCTTGAGGCAATTAAGAGTTGGTCGTCCTAGAATCACATTGCAAGATAAAGGACAATCGACGATTAAAAAGTCTACCTCCTTTGTTACCTGTGCTGGATAGCTCCTTGCTATGATCAATAGGGAAATGATGCCCCTTAGGAATACACGATTCCCACTGAAACTGACTAGAGGAGATCCAAAATGTCTGAGATGTTTTGGATCCAACTTCATCTACTGGAATGCTAACGTGCACATCACATCCACCGAGCTTTCATTATCTACCAAAACCCTCTTGGTATTGTACCCCTCGATGGTTAGCATGATAACGAGGGGATCGTCATGTGGCTACCTGACTCCCGTTGCATCTCACTCAGAGAAAACAATGTCTTCATCTCCTATGTGACAATGCTTGGCTATGAGGTGCTTTATGTGGACAATGTTGACCTGCCTTTAGATTGCCTTTCTCAAGGACCTATATGACCCCCGTGTGACCGGTCCTCCAGTGATTGTCCTTATTTCTCCTACAACTTGTTTAGGACAGTCTCGCTCATCTTCTTTTTGGTCATCATTAGACTTCTCTTCCGTCTTGGGGCGGGATTGATAGTCTTTCTTGACAAATTTTTGGAGTTTCCCTCTCTAGATTAACTCCTCTATCTGCTCCTACAAGTCATGACATTCATTAGTGTAATGACCATGATCCTTGTGAAAGCAACAGTTTTTATTTGGATCACTTCGTTTTGAAGATGAACTCAACAGTTTGGGCCACTTCAATGTAGGATCGTCCTTTATCAGCATGAGGATTTTGTCCACAGGTACTAGTAAAGAAGTAAAATTCAATTTTTTCTTCGATGGTGTTTCTAGACTGCTTTTGCTGGTATTAATGTCTGAGGATTTGTCTTTGCGATCCCTCTTCTTGCTCTACAACTCAATATTTTCTTCTTTCTTTCATTTGCCCACCAATCCCTTCGCAGTTAGGGCGTCTTCCCCATTCATATACTTCTGGGTTTTGAATAGTAGATCTGTCATCGAAGTCGGTGGGGTCTTCCCCAATAAGAAGACGAGGTTAGTATTGTTCAACTCTGCTTGGAAGGTCGTCATTATTACCAGATCATTTGCCTTGTCAATTTCCAACACTGCCTTGTTGAAGCACTTCACATATTCCCTCAAGGTTTCCCTTTCTTGCTACTTCACAGTCAGTAGGTACAAAGTTGGCCTTTTATGGCGTTCTCTTCCAATGAAATGTCGGACGAAAGAGTTGCTCAATTGCTCGAAGTTGGCGATTAACGATGCAAGTAGTTTGCTCAACCATACCCTTGCTGCTCCCTTAAGGGTCGTTGGGAAAGATCTACAAATCACCTCGTCTAGGGTATGCTAGAGGTTCAATATCGCCTTGAATGCCCCTATGTGATCTAGGGTTAGTATCATCATAGGCCTCTAGCTATGGAAGACGGAATTTGGGAGGCAAGGGGCACTCCAAAACACTGGCAATGAAAGGCGAGTCCATCCTTTTGATCATGCCATCAAGGTTCATTGCCGTTTTTCCTTTCACGGCATTATTGACTTCGTCTAACTCCTTTCTCATATTTTTCATCATCTAATCATTGTCGTGAGTTGTGCAGTATGCTCAGAAGTTTCTCTGCTATTGTTTTCCGGGCTGTGGGCTTTGTCGTCATTATTATTGTGGTTACGCCACAACTGAGACATGTTAGTGCCCTCTGGATGCACTAGCCACTTCAAATCTTCATTTTGCTTCATCAATTCTTGCACATTGGTCGTTAGTGCTTGAATTTGTTGGGCCATCACCACCAAATCCGGCAGCACAATGGTGGTTGAATCCATCGGTTCCAAGGAACTTTATCGGTAGAGATTTAACGGCTTGTTGAATGATAGCTTGTCATCCCCACAGATGGCGCTAAACTAATGAAGCAAGATTTCACCTCGTTAGTATGTTCCTCATCAGTGCCGTTGGACGATGAGTGTTCTTGTTAGTATATATGTGATTCACTTGTTAGAAACATACGTCACTATTTTATGTAATTGGCTTATGCTTTGACAAAACACACTTTACTTGTATTTGGGTAGATTTAGGATATGTTTAAATACTTCAAGAAACCATGTTTTAAGATCAAATGTTGAAGCCTTCAAGTCTGTCAAAGAAAACAAGCCAAAAGTGTAGAGTTACTAAAGCTCAACAGCTAGCATGTGTTGAGGTTTAAGAAGCTGTTTTAGCCTCGTGGCTCGACAGCTAGCTCGACAGATGCTCGACAGCTTCTATCTGTCGAGGTTTAAAGAAACAGAAATTCTATTATGTTTTTCTTGGAATCCGTGAATGTGTCTTTGGGGAATCACTTTGTCGGTGGACAACAACAAAAAAGACCAGCAAACCAACTGCTCACGATCAAGCAAGAAAAAGGGGAATCGCTAAGATCATATGTGAAACAATTCAATAAGGAAGTGATAGAAGTGGACAAACCTAGGGACAAAGTGCAACTGCCTACTTTCAAAGTCAATTTGAAGTCCGAAGAGTTTGTGGTCGTGCTCGCAAAAAGCCCTCTAGAGTCAATGATGGAGTTGCTGTTAAAAGCTCAAAAGTACATGAACGCAGAAGATGCAATAGCCATGATCAGAATGGGAGACATGTGGAAAGCCAGGAGAAACATTCAAGAATACTCAAAAGGAAAAAAGAGGGAAAGAAAAGACTATTAATCCAGCCATGATAATCTCAAGCTAGGAAATGATTAGACTAGAAGGACGGTAAATTTCACACCCCTAGTAATGCCTGTGGAAAATCTTGATGCAGATTAAGGACGACCACTCACTTAAGTGGCCGAAATTGTTGAACTGTTCACCCAGCTCTCGCAATAAGAAGAAGTACTGTCATTTCCAACGAGACTACGGACACTACACGGACGAGTGTAGAGACATAAAAGAGCAGATAGAAGAACTTATTCAGAAAGGGAAATTACGGAAGTTTATGAAGAAAGATACATCTAGACGGTACAAGCATGACCAGTGGGCAAGATCAGACGACAAGCCTAGAGATGAAGAGAGGCAACTGGATCATCCAAAGAGTACCATAGGAGAAATAAGGATGATCAATAGAGGTCCAACAACAGGGGGATCTTTCGAATCTCTCAAGAAATCACAGCAAAGACAGATCAACAGCGTCCACACAACACCATCGTTGAAACAAAGGAAAAGAGAAACCATGGATATAGGTCTTCTCTGAAGAAGATGCTAGAGGAGTGAAACAACCACATGACGACTCGTTGGTTATCATGCTTATGATAGAAAGATTCAACACTAGACGAGTCCTGGTGGACAACAGGAGCTCCACTGACATCATTTACCTTTCAGCTTTCCAATAGATAAAGGTAAACTCAAATAAATTTTGTCTATTCAAATCTGCCTTCGTCAATTTCAGTAAAGACAGAGTATGCCCGAAGGGAATAGTAGCTCTGACGGTGACGGCTGGCTCATACCCTCTCAAGGTAACCAAACAACTTAATTTTCTAGTTGTTAACTACCCCTCATCCTATAATGTGATCATAGGATGACCTACACTCAACCGTTGGAAAGCTGCAACGTCGACATATTGCCTAAAGGTGAAATTCCCGACAAAACATGGAGTAGGAGAGATAAAAGATGACCAAGTGTTGGCTCGCGAAAGCTATTAAGCAGTATTGGCCTTGAAGGAAAACCACACTTGGATGATCGAGGAGAAAAATTCAGAAGCCGTAGAAGCACTAGAAATAGTTGAATTGGTAGAAAGAGAGCCAATGAAGATAATGAAAGTAGGGATGAGCCTTGATCCATTGACGAAGGAAGAAATAGCCAAGTTCCTAAAGAAGAATTGGGATGTCTTTACCTAGAGCCATGAAGACATAATCAGTATATCTAGAGATATTATCCAACATCGCCTGAATGTAAATCATGAAAAAAAACCAGTCCAATAGAGGAGAAGGGTTTTCGCTCCTGAACAGAATAGGGCCATAATGGACGAAGTAGACAAGTTGCTAGCAGCCAATTTCATTCGGGAAATCTATTACCCAGACTGGTTGGCCAATGTCATCATAGTGAAAAAGGAAAAAGAAAAATAGTAAAAGATGTGTGAATATTCACGGACTTGAACAACGCCTACCAGAGGGACAACTTCCCACTGCCGAGAATTGACCAGCTCATCGACTCAATGGAAGGACATAAGCTCCTAACGTTCATGGGCCTTCTCATGTTACAACAAATCTAGATGTCAAAGGAGGATTAGGAGAAGACAGCATTCATCACCAGTCAAGGACTTTATTGCTACGAAGTCATGCCATTTGGACTAAAAAACGCATGAGCTATTTACCAAAGGTTGGTGAACTAGATGTTCAGCAAGTAGATTGGAAGGAACATGGAGGTTTATGTCGACAATATGCTTGTCAAGAGTAAAGAATAAGGAAGCCATCTAGACGACCTTAAGGAAACTTTTGAAACACTGAGACAATACAAGATGAAGTTAAATCTGACGAAGTGTGCATTTAGAGTTTCCTCCAGGAAATTCCTTAGCTTCATGGTGTCATAATGAGGAATAGAAGTCAACCCAGAAAAGGTGAAAGCTATACTGGAGATGTCATCACCTAAAACCATCGAGGAGGTATAGAAATTGACGGGAAGAGTCGTGGTACTCAACAAGTTCGTCTCTAAGGCAACATACAAATGTCTACCCTTCTTTAAGACTCTTAAGTAGGCTTTCACATGGACAGATGACTATGAAGCAGCATTTCAGGAGATGAAATGCTATTTGAGTAACCCACCACTTCTAAGTCCATCCAAAGAAGGCGAGGATCTATTCTTGTATCTAGTAGTATCAGCCACAACCATAAGCGCAACATTGATTCGAGAAGAGTCTATAGTTCAAAACCTAGTATACTACATTAGCCAAGCTTTCTAGGGGGTAGAAGCAAAGTACCCACGCATGGAAAAGATCACCTTTGCCCTGATCATTGCTTCTCAGAAGTTGCGTCATTACTTTCAGGCAAATCATATTTTAGTAACGACGGATCAACCAATCAAAAAGGCAATGAACAAACCAGAAGCATAGGGTGAATGATGCAATGGGCAATTGAACTAAGCCAATTGGACATTGAGTACAAACCTCGAACAGTGATAAAAGCCCAGGTATTAGATGATTTTATTATTGAATTCACTTTATCAGAGGATGAGAACGTGTGGGATACATCAACCCTATGGATGATTCACACGGATGGATTGTCAGTACAGAAGATGGGCGAAGTTGGAGTCGTCATTACTTCCCCAGAGGGAGACATCCTAAAATACGAGGTACAGCTCCAATTCCTTACTGCCAACAACAAAGCGAAGTACGAGGCGATACTGATGGGGCTCAAGGTGGCAAGATCTTTGGGAGTTAGAAATGTACTCTTGAAAAGTGATTCAAAGTTGGTAATAGGGCAATTCAATGGTGAATATGAAGCAAAAGAAAGTAGGATGCAGAGGCACCTGAAGTTGACGAACCAAATAATTGGGGACTTGGAGCAGGCAAATTTCACGCAAGTCCCATGAAGTCAGAATTCAGAAGTAGACCAAATGGCTATATACGCATCATCAGAAGATGGATCAAGCTTGCTAGATCTGAACCTAGAAATACAAAAGTTTCCTAGAATCGAAGAATTACACACATTTTCAATACAAGGAAACATCAGTTGGATGACCTCAATCCTATCATACTTTAAGGACGAACAATTGCCATCAAGTTTAGATGAGGCAAGAAAGATTAAGAAGCAAGCCACTAGGTTCACAATCCTAAACGACGTACTCTACAAAAGAGGCTTCTCACTACCTTACTTAAGATGCGTTGAACAGGAAGCTAAGTATATCCTAGATGAAGTTCATAAAGGTATATGCAAAGATCACTTGGGAGCAAAGTCTCTAGTGGGAAAGATCATTAGGGCTGGTTATTTCTGGCCTATGATGTAGAACGAAGCAAAGGAGTTCGTTAGAAGACATGACAAAAGACAAAGATATGTAAACATCCAACTAGTGTCGGGGGAGAAGATGACGACCATGACATCACCATAGCCATTTGCATAGAGGGGAATCGACATAGTGGGTCCCTTGCCCCATGGTAAAAAGCTAGTAAAATTCCTTCTTGTAGCAATTGACTATTTCATGAAGTGGGTAGAAGTAGAAGCCCTAACAACGATTACGGAAGCCAAAATACAGAATTTTGTATGGAAGAACATTGTTTGTAGGTTCGGCATACCCAGGACAATCATATTAGATAATGGTCGCCAATTTGACAGTCAGGGATTCAGGTTGTTCTGCTCGAACCTTGGCATCAAGAACCATTTCTCTTCACCAAGACACCTTCAGGCCAATGGACAGACGGAAGTAACTAATCAAACACTGCTGAAGATCATCAAAGTTTGACTAGAGGGGGCAAATGGTGCATAGCCTAATGAACTACCAAATGTCCTATGGGCCTACTGAACTATGGCCAAAACCCTAACAGGGGAAATGCCATTCAAACGCCGTTCAAAGTAGGGGTCACCAGCATGAGGAGAGAGGTTTTCAATGAAGAAGGCAATGATGATCAATTAAATATGAACTTGGATTGCCTAGACGAAGTGAGAATTGAAGCATCCCAAAGAATAGCAAAGTACCAATAAAAGATGGCTGGCTACTACAACCATAAATTGAAGCTTAGAGGATTCAATATAGGAGACCTCATCCTATGGAATGTCACACCGACGACCAAATACCCAACCCAAGGAACTAGGGCCAACTTGGGAAGACCCCTACAAGATCATCCACTACTTAAGACAAGGAAGCTACCATCTAGAATCCATGGATGGGAAGAAATTACGTCGTCTATGGAATATTGAACACCTTAAAAGGTACTATCAATAGGTATCAAGTTTTGTAATTGTTGACATTTTTCACTTATGCTTTAAAGCAATTCAATAAAAAAAAAAGTATTTATATACAACCTTTACAAGTATGCTGAGTCAACCAATGAGTGATAAAAATCCTTATCAAAAAGGATACAAATCACATGACATGGCCAGTGATAAAAATCCTTAAATGATACAAATCACATGATGAGGCTAGTGATAAAAATCCTTAAAGGACACAAATCACATAACGAGACCAGTGATAAATATCCTTAAAGGATTCAAATCATGTGACGAAGCCAGTGATAAAATCCTTACCGAAAAAGATATAAATCACATAAACGAACTAAAATGAAATTCTCTTAAGGGGTATACAAATCATATGACGAATCAAAACGATACAAATTCTCTTAAGGGGAATACAAATCGTATGAAGAACTAAAGTGATACAAGTTCTCTTAAGGAGAAAAAAAAAAAAACCACAAATGGTGTGAATTCCACTAAGGAAAAATACTTATCACATAGGACGACCCAGAATGACACAAATTCTCTTAAGAAGAGTTCAAGTCATTTAACGATCCAAAAGTAAATGCAAAATCCAATATGCATAGCATCCATGCAATACAGAAAGACAAAAGGCAAACATTCATAAAGATAAGCATTCAACGGTCAAAGAAGTAGAGGACGAAGAAGAAATTAACTTCAACATAGAGAGAAAATATTGTTCAAAATAAGCCCAAAAGTTATGTAGGGTAGATTAAAAAAAATAAATAAATGGACTTAAGCAATAATATCATGCAGTAGCGGCATCGTTTCCAACCACAGGTTCAAGGGCTTCGTCCTCAGCTTTAGGTGTGTTGCCTTTGGCAGTTGCAGCAACAGCCTCAGCGGCTTCTTCAGCTTCCATCTCCTTGTCCACTACCTCAAAATCCAGGCTTTCCAAATCTACCCCTGGATTATGCTTCGTCAAGTACCTCCTCAAAAGTTCAAATCCTTTGAAATGCCAATTGAACAGGACGGTGTTATACTCATTAGTAAGCTGGAAAGCTTACATGGCCTTAGATCCTACAGAGGTTGTCTTTTGGTTGGCGGATTGGAGTTGCTCGTCCTTTTGCACGGTCAACAGCTTCTCCACCCATAGTTCTTCGATAAAAGCCTTAACTTGCTCTTTCACCTTGTTCCCATCATCCATGGCTGTTATTGAGCTCCTTTCTTAGCTTAGAACCTTCAGCTTCAAGCGCCTCCACCTTTTAGTTGGCCATGACCACACTCTCTTCATTGGTATGGTACTTGGTGGTAATATGGATCATCTCTTCCAGCACCTACCATATCTGAAAGTAAGTAAAAAAAGAAAAATCACTCCAAGGAAAGCAAAAATTCAGTGCAGATGAAGGATACCTGGATGAGCTTATGAATATGATGATTCACAATTTCGTGAGAAGGAACCTGAGAAATCTCCTTAAGGTCGTCAGAAGTGACAACGTTGTGAGCCCTCCCCAATGCTATGACAGCATCTTCCTAAACACTAGCTCCAACCTTGTCTTTTCCTTTATGACCACTCTAGCGATCTTATGACGAGGAGTGATCTCTTCAAGAGAGACTATTGGAGATGCAACTCTTTGCTCTTGAAGGACAAGGGTAGACGAAGTCTTATCGACGACCTTTTTCTCAGCCACTCTTGGCCTTTTCTAGCCAATGTTGGACAGATGCTCGTTCTTCTTGGCCTTTATCTTAGCATACATCTTCTGGCTGAATTTGGTTGCCATTTCTGTAACAACAACAGAAATTGCAATTAAAGCACAAGTAGGCCATATATGAGTGTGAAAGATTTTGAGGCAAACACTTACTTTGCTCCTCTCTCAACAAAGACCTCAACACATAAGGAGAAGGTTCAGGTCCTAGGAAATGACAAACAATGTACGGGGTCAACAATATTGTCAAAATCGTCAATGGTCTTCACATAATCAAAAGTCACTTCGACCCATACTTTGTATCTACTCTTCAACTTTGGATGAACAATAACTAAAATGCAAACTAACAAGACAAAGATCATAATCATATTAAACAGTAACAAGAAAAAGTTAAGAGTTTTTTCGCAGAAACAATGCACCAAGTTTTGGGATCTCCCACCTACGTAGCAATCTGGGGATATCACCCCAAAAGTTATTAGACAAAGTCTCCCAACCACTACTAGAGACAAAGAAAAACCTAGATTTCCAATGTTGAAAGGATGAAGGGAAATCAACTATGAGCCTAGCTTTCCTATCCTAAGGCATAAGCTCATAATATCCAAACCGCTTAGATTCCTTTAAACGATACAAGTATAAAAACTCGTCCATCTTAATCATATCTCCGTTATTTATGATTAACCAAATTGCCATGCAACTAATAATCGTCCACCATGAGTTCGGCATCAGTTGCCCTGGAGCAATATTAAGACGGTGGAAGAGCTCCATTATGAAAGGATGGATAGGAAACCTAAGGCCACTCAAAAAAGTAGCTTTGT
Organism: Quercus robur; assembly: GCF_932294415.1. Classification (NCBI taxonomy): domain Eukaryota; kingdom Viridiplantae; phylum Streptophyta; class Magnoliopsida; order Fagales; family Fagaceae; genus Quercus; species Quercus robur. The sequence goes on from NC_065544.1 coordinate 32,632,875, forward strand.
AAAAGCAAACCTTGCCATGAGCAAAGGCGCAAGCTTTTTTGTTCTCATGAGGAAGACAAATCTTAGTTTCATTTGGAAATTGAAACCTATCCTTAAACCTAAAGAGCATTTCTTCGTCCAAACCACATGGTTCTTTAAGCACATGGAAGGACATAAGCTTAGTAGAAGATGAGGGTTTGGAGGAAAAGGGTTTTAATGACAAAGGTTTCAAAGAAACAGTATCAATCTCCATTTCCACAGGTTTATCACTAGATGATAAAACTGTCTCCAGCTCACTCGACCTAACAACAGACCTTTCTCCCTCTTCCATAGACATTTCACACAATGGACGGTACCAATTTAAAGATCGGTGCAATAGTGGATACAAATCGATCAAGACTGGTCTAAATGCACTATCCCTAGAAACAAAAAGATCAATGTGTGGGCGTTGACCACTTGAAGTTTAGAAAAGCTCCTAGGCGAGCAAAAAAGAAAGAGACCAAAGGAAAAAGGCTCCTAACTTCAGAGAAGTCTACCATTAACACATTGAAAAGGAAGCAAAGTGAAGAAAAAGAAGATTGTACCTGGAAAAATAGGGTCTAAAAAGCTCTAGCTTGGAGAAGAAGAGAGTTGCAGAAAGACAGTAGCAAAAAAGTAGTATGAGGAAAAAGAAGAAGAAAGAGAAAAGGGGAGTTATAAAAGCCTCCAAAAAACTGAGGCATGGGAAAACCAAAGGCCTCATCAACAAAAGCACCCATATCTAGCCTATCAACGCATGACACGTGGCCACGCCACATACAATGCCATCATGTCAAATTAAATGCAAAATGAATGGGATCTCAAAAGCCACAACTAGCACAAAATGACTCTTCATATTCCTAAGCTTGTCAACATGAGTACTGACGATCACGAAATAGGGGGCAAATGATGAACCAATAAATTCCCATTGTCCAGAAAAGCTTATGGACGACCAAGAAGCCATTAAGTCATATTTAATGCACAAACCATTAGGAATGGACAGATAAACAAACACAACCGTTGGATGAATGCAGCACCTCATTTTGTACTCCATTAATAAATTTTAGTCCCCAGTCCCAATGATGAGCTTGACATGTCTACATAAGGTAATTGAAGTTATTTTGATAGTTTGTAAGTAATCACAAAGACCTTTGCTCACTATTTCGGCCATTACTTTTGATCCACAAAGAATGTTTGAGTGAGATTTATTTCATTGGAAAGTAGAGATCCTGGGCTTTACTTTGAACATAAATTTTTCCTAATTTGGATTTATATTGAATGTGTTATGGCCGTTTGAAGTTGGGCTATTAGAGTTGTCAAAATTAGGGTTTCTAGGGATGCATGCGTGTGCGAAGAGCATGCATGCATACACAGCCCCAAACCTGCATACACAAGTTGCTTTCCAAAGACCCAAAACTTCATGTTTTAGGGCCTAAAGCCTTCCTCTTTGATGGGGCCCAGTTCCTAGACCCTTTGGAACATCCAAAACCCTAAAAATAAGCCTGAAAACCCTAGTTTAAACCTATAAATACATCGTTATGCCTCCAAATTCAAACTCTAGCTAGAGAGAAGGATTTTTTAGGCTCCATCTTCTCTAAAACCATATTTTCTCTTTTGAGAACCCTAAGGCAGCCCTTTCGCACGTTTTTGACAAAATCAAAACCTCTCTTTAGTTAGTTCTAGGGCAGCAAACTATTTTCTAATCTCTTTCAAAACCATTTTCAAACAATCATTTCAAGAATATATTTTTATTTTGAGTTGTTATTATTAATGAACTATAGATATATTTGATTCCTTTGATTATTATTCAATCTTGTTATGTAGGCACTGAGAGGCCGGTTAAATATCAATCAAGTTGTATTTTCCATAAGCAAGGTGAGTCTCTCTTCATGGCTCTTCCTTAATTTGGTTTTTTACAACTTGTGTTCTTGTTGTTTTTATTTGATATATTTGTTATACATAATTAGAAATATGTTTTACTTTGTTGAATTTTGTTTTGTTGTGTCTCATCAAAATTTTATTGGAGAGTTGAATGATTTGATATGTTGATGAATATGTTTTGATGTGTTAAGTGTTGCTCTTGTTTGTTGTTAGATCCAATGCATGTTTAGAAATAGATTTTATTTTGTTTATCCTTGATATCTTTGTTGTTAGTTTAGGTTGTTTAGTTTTATAATAGAAGCATGTTAGGTTTGGTTTGATTGTTGTTTTGTTGCTTGCTTTAAAGTTGTGTTTCTGGGCATGTATGCGTGCACATACTTATGTATGCGTACACATACTAGAGGCATACATACGAATACTTGTGCCCAAAAATGCAAGTTTAGGGTTCTTGCAATTTCGATTGTTTTGCTTAGTTTTAATCCTCTGTTTAAGTCTTGTTGATTATAGTTTTCACATGTTTAGGTCTAGGGTTAGTAGAATAACATGTTTCACATGCTTGGATTGATAAATTGATAATTAGGATTTATATCTTGAATAAATCACATGAACATGCATATGAACACGAATATACATTGATGCATAGGTGTTGTGGTGCTATGAGGTAAGTAAAGTAAGTCATGCATATTTACATGAACATGCATTTGATTGGGATGATGAGCATGATATGGTATATGAGCATGATGAATATGCTGGATTAATGCCATGATGCTATGCTTGGATGTTTGGGATATGCTTGATGTTAATGCTTTGTTGATGCTACTATATTGTGATATGCTTGCTGCCTTGGATGAGATGAGATAGATGTATGCTTGGGTTGTAATATGCCATGATAGATGAGCGATTAGGTTTTGGGATGATTGATGCTATGTTGATTGTTAGATGTATTCTAGCGCGTGTGTGAGTATAGAATGCAATATTGAATGTGTCTTTAATGAGATTAAGATGTAAGACATAATGAGTGGAAGCCAACCCTAGGGTGGGGTGTTTTGGGTGCGTAACACCTTTCCAAAACCGTACCTAAACTCCAAACCATACTCTAGTAGTAAGATCAAAGGTCCTTCCCCAAAAGGACACTATATTCATGGTTCCTAGGCCATTGTAAAACTAAGTGGTGACTCCCCGTTGTGTCCACAATGAGCATTCAAAACACTCTCATTAAAGCACCAGAGGCATTACCCTAGCCATTAAGGCCCCCATTGAAGGCCTCTAATAGCTAGAAAGGCAAGAAACTATATAAATCACCCTAGAACCAAAACCAAGGTACACACAAATATCATAATACACTTAACTCTTATTATTGTCTCTCTTAAGCGCCTGACTTTATCATCGGAGACTCATTGGCTGACACCACGCTGGTAACCTTTTTGAGGGGAACACCATTTTTAATCTTGTGCAAGGATACAGATTCTCTTGGTCATCTACCGTTTAGATGAACTCATCTACCGTTTAGATGAACTCATCTACTGACAAATTTGGCTTCATCAATTTCTTTTTTCTTTTTTTTTTTTTGGGTGAAATCATCAATTTCTATGTACTTTGTACATTCACTTATATGAGTGATCTAATACATCCCACGTAATATAAAGTTTGTACTTTGTACAACGTAGGTACGTCACCCCTGGTTGCTGATAAGTTTCCAACATGTCTAATCTCCACTCATTAAGAACAAGCACAGAAACCCACAATGTCTTGGTAATAATTTTAGTATAAGAGTCAACCTTCAAGATAATGTGCATGTATCCTTTTATCTCTTGCAAGCATGTTTAATGGATATGGTAGTAGATTTACTTTAAAGTCTCAAACTATTGGGTTGAAAAATTTGCAATCGGATATCACTAGGCACAGTTGGTAAAAAGAGAGAAGCAAGAAAGGAGAGGGCCCTCTGTTTTGTGCGAATGAATGAATTTGCAAAATCCAAAATAGTAAATACATCTTTTTTTTCTTTTTTTTTTAATGAGAAATGAGTAAAGGGGATGATTGGAGTTGGTGTCTTCTACTTGAGCATGACCATAATGACATTCTACTCACTGAGCTTAAGTCTGTGAAAACATGAGATCCGAATTTTGAATAATCCATAGCTGTGCACCCAACTCCTTCGAAGATGCTACATTGAAAACACTAGTAAGCATGTACATCTTTTTGTTTTAAATGTACTTTTCAAATACAGTAATACAAATAAGGGCATCTAAAATAGTGAGAATTAGACCCTGCCCAAAAGAAATAGAAAAGTTATAGTGTCATGGAAAACGAAATATATGTATAAACAAATAAATAGAAAACGAAATTAGTACTATTTGGGGAAGTAAAATTAAGTCATAGAAGAGATATAGATATGTGGGAAAGAAACAGCAAGAAAATTATATGTGAATCGTTAATGATGTGTACACACTCATCATCAACGTATCAAGTATTTTTTCTCCTCCACGTTTTTCACGCCAAAGTATTTCTTTTTTCTCTTTTTTCAACAAATGGGCAGCTATACCTTTTCTCATACATTTTCTTGAATTTTTTTTTCGTTCGCTTCCAAATCTTTGTCAAGATTTACCCAAAAAAAAAATCTTTGTCAAATTTTTCTCCCGTGTCCCACACATCTTTGATCAAATTGTAATAATAAACCCTTCAAAATCAATTAGACCCACATTATCCACACACTCAAAATCAATGGATATATGTTTCTAGAAATTTATTCTAATGTCAAACTAGAAGGTTTTTTGGGTTTTCTTGGGGCTCAATTTATACATTTTCCTCTCACATTTTGAGTAACCATTTGAGAATATATATATATATATATAGTGAACGTGATCGATATTGCTTCATGTTTAAGATTAAGAATGCCTAAGATATTTCATTATTTTAGCTCAAGTGTGAAACAATTAACAAAAAATTTAGGTCCATTAAAATACAAGCCAAGTTTACCTACCCACACGCAAAGAAGACTGAAATATACGGCTGCTTGTATTTCTCTTCTTTGTTGCTTTACAGCATCTCTCCAACTGTTAAAAAGGGTCCAAGAAAACAAATCCTATCCAATCCAGCTTTGTCATTCTTAGGAATATTCTTCCCTTAAAAAAATATAATACCATACGTGTCACTTGTGAAACCCATATTCTTGATTGTGCAGTAATGTCCAGCAATCCAGCATTGTTGTTTGATTCCTCTTAATGCTCTCATTCTCAAGTCTGGAAATTTGAATCGTGAATGTCTAGCAATATTGCAGAGTCATCTTACCACCTTTCATTCGCTTATTAGCTTGTTGTACAACAAATTTAGTATTCACTGAGTTCCAATTAGCCCAATTTGTAAAATATTTTGTTGTCAAATAAAATATTTGAGATTCAATTCCTACTTACACTAAAAACTAATTTGTGTCTTGATTTAATAATAAAGAATTATTATCAGGAATGGATGTCATAGGTTAAAACTGCCTCACCAAAAAACATGGTATGCATGTAATTAAAATTTAAACTTTTTACTTTAGGGGTGTATTTGGATACCGCTTATTTTGCTGAAATTGAAAACTTATTACTGAAAGTACTGTAAATAAAGGTAAAAATTAGTTGAAATAGTATAATAAGCCCATAAATAATATCAAAAAATGTATGAACAGTACCGTGGGACCCACTATTTTTTAGCAAAATGCAAAAAAATTTCATCCCAACGCAATCTAAGCACAAGCTAAATATAATTCGATAGTTGAAAAAATTGGGAATTTGAGTTTTAGATGTTTTCATTAAAAAAAAAAAAAAAAAAATTGTTAACTATTTTTTTTTTTTTTTTGACGGAAAAATTGTTAACTAATTGAACTATTAAGGAACTTGACGAAATAATTAGGAAGACTTTTTCCATCCCCACACTCTTTCCCTAGTAAAGGGAAGAATAATGATTAGTTATCCAAAAATTAAATAAATAAATCAAAAGAGTTGTCAAGGCCGCGTTTGGAGGAATGATCTATAATAACACATCACGCATAGCATTCACACATCTCGCATAGCATTCACATCAAGTTACTCGACATCAAGTTACTCGATGTTTAAAGCCTTGCTTAATTAGATACACGATTGTGAGGGGCTGTTTGGGCATTTAAGTGGATAAGTGGTCCAATTTTAGTAACGTACCTTGAATGTTTTGAATATTTCAAGTAGTCATCAAGGAAGAACTCTTCAAGTCGAGAGTCTAGACTTTTGACTTTTGAGACTATTTAACAGTGTCTTTGGTGAATATATTTTGGGGAAGTAAATAATTTTTGACAGATACGGTTCTTTTTTACTTGGAAAAAAAAAAATCTTTCTTGAAAATTAACAATTTTCGGGAAGCACTCAATTAGGGTGAAAAATTAATACTGTTTTCTCTTTTCTGATGAGGGATATAGCTATTTTTTTAGAAGAAAGCTGTAAATTTCATTAAAGAAAAGTCAAATCAACTTGAATTACAGTATTAAGATGTGGAGGAACATCATTTATTCACACCATAAAACTCGTAATATGATTAACATATCTAGTTGAAAAACATGAATAAAACTAATATTCTGAAAAAATTCTACATAAAACATGGCATCTGAAATCAAATGACCAAAAGATGCTAAAGATAACTCCTCATCATTCAAAGAGTTAAATGTTTATTATCTTATAGTCACCTTCAAGTATAGCTTTCGAAATCTCAATTTCCAAATAGGGTAGTTCAAGAGCTCTCACAGCTGTATGGATCTAGTTGGTAGTTAATAATGTATTTCCGAATGTCTTAATAGATAGTTGCTTATTAATTAAGTTGAAATATTAATTTTTTTTGTATTGTCAAAATTGAGTGTGACAAAACACACCCCTTTATAGAGTTTTTTTTTGGAAGAACCCTTTAGACAGTGAGTCGGTATCAGAAAATGGTGTTAATAATTTAGACATCACAAGTTGTCCTATAAGCCACGAAAAAAGACGTTGCAATGTTGATATTAATCATGTCAACATGTGCTGATGTGCACTAATAAAGGCGACTCACATGGGATGGGTAGTTGTTATTTTGAGACCTAGCTATCAGTCTATCACTCCAACATGGCCTGGTTCGTGTTAATTTCTCAAAGACTTTAAAAATAAATAAATAAACAAATTTAGAGACTCATTAATTAAAAGACATGCACTATCACCATATGAGTTTGCCTGCTGTACCTACACGCTGTTCACGCGGCAACACCTCCTCCTACTGAAATTTCAGCAATGAAAAATCAAACCCCCTAATAATATAATATTACACACTCAAAAAAAAAAAAAAAAAAGAGAGAGAGAGTCGACTTAGTCCAGCTAAAGTCAATCACTCGGTCGGTCAGCTCTGCATGCCACGTTGACACGTTCTCTATAAAAGTAGATGAAAATAAATTTTGCTATTTATAGAAATTAATCTACTAATTTATTAATTCCCTTAGGTGAAAGAGGTCTTAATTGCGTAAAATAGAAGAGGAAATTTTGCTATTTAAACCATTAAATAAAATAGAAGAGGAAATTTCATTCACCTAAAAAGATATGCTATACAATAATTATATGGAATAAATAAATGAATGAATCAATATTGAATTAATAAATAAATGATGAACATAACTGAGATATTAACAGTGATTCGTTTCACAATCAATGAACAAATTCACTGTACAGAAACAATTCATTAATAAATAAAAAATAAAAATTCCCTAAAACAATCAAAGACCTAAAAAAAGAAAAATCCAATCCAAGAAATCAATCTTGTGAAGAAACAATCATGTCTTCTTGACTCATCAAGAACAATCGTGGCTTCTTTGTTGGCAAAGGAGATTCAACTTCTTGTTCCACCAAAAGCTGATGAATATTAGTACTGGTTTTCTTGTCGATCCAGAAGTCAGGCCTGGCTGGCAGGTTCAAGTCAAAGTCACGGTGGCTTTGGGTGGATCCACCGCCTTCAGAGAAAGTGACACCGCTGCTTGCGGCGGCGAAGGTGTTGTTACTGTTGCTGTTGGTGTTGGTATTGGCTGAGTTACCGCCTTCATAGTGGCAGCGTTTGTGGCCGCCTAAGGCTTGACCAGTGGGGAAAGTCTTGTGGCAGATAGAACACTCGTGGGTCCGACCAGAAGTGGAAGAAGTCAACGTGTGGTGGTTGTTGTTTTCGTTGGCGGCGGTGGCAGTGGCGGCGGATTTACGGTGGCTGGCTTTGTGTCCACCGAGAGCTTGGTAAGAAGGGAACGCTTTGTTGCATACACTGCACTTGTATGAAAGTTTCAGAGTCGGCGGCTCACTGGTAGACGTGGTGGCAGCGTCTCCGCCGCCACGAGCTAGCATGATGAGGCAAAGAGCGAGGTACTCTTCTTCTGTAGTTGGGTTTTCAAAACGGGGTCGCTTTGAGCGCTTCTTTTTCGCCCATGGCTCTGGGTATTGTTGATGTTCCATGTCTTCAAAGCTGAAAGGAGTGGGTGTAGTCGGAGAATTCAGAGCTTCCAAGGCCATAGTTCGAGACTAAAAAAGGAGATAGAGATGGGTAATTTCTTAGAAACAAAGAAAGTGTTTTTCTTTTCTTTTTTGAGTGTAGAAACTAGAAAGTAGAAAGAAAGAGTGAGTCGTGTTGTGTGAATTTGCTTTGTGGTATTTGTGAGTGTGTGTCTGTGTGTGTATATATATATATATATATGCGAAAATTAGGGGTTGGGTTGGGTTGGGTTGGTTTGGATGAGTTGGTGGGTCAACAAAAGAGAGGTGAGAGGAGGGTGAGCTTTGGGAGAGAAGAGAAGACTTCTTCCAAGTCAAAACTATGATACGCCTGCGCTAGTTAACCCCCACACACACACACTCTTTTAGATATGTATACTTTTAATTTCTTATTATTAAATTAATAATAAATAGGTATAGTTATAGTAGACCGACTTTGGGTCTTTAAGTGCGTGTAAACCACGCTTCTTTTTAACACGCTTCTATTCTATTTCTATTTTCTATTGCCTTGGATTGATTCTCAACTAGTTTAGACTTTAGACGCTTCTGCTGCTCATTGTTGCGATAGTTAAATTTTGTCCTAGCTAGCTACTATATCTATGATCTGTCTAGATTGATGAATATGAGATGGGGGGACAATACATTACGTGGAGTTAAGATATTAGATTAAGATAATTTCAAGATTTTTATTTTACCTTAAATACTATCATTTTGTATTTGAATTATTCATAAATTTTTGTAATTGTGACTTTTCCAAATAAGGATTAAATATATGTATAGTATAGTGTGACGTTTACAGGGGTTTTAATATATATAATATAAATTCATGAAAATTTCAAGTGTGTTATTTTATTTTCAAAAAGATATCTTGTTTGCATCTTAGAATGCCTTTGTGTTTGTTGAGATCTAAAAAGTCACAGTACTCAAGTCCAAAGAAATAAGCGCAAGGGAGCCACGAAAAAAAAAAAAAAGAATTGGTAAGCCCAAGAGGCTTGAAGCCCAAAAAAAAAAAGCATCAACAAGAAAAAAGGGAAGCTCATAAGCTTATGAGAAAAGAAAAAAAAAAAAAAAAAAGGGAAAAGAAGCCCATGTTAGAAGATTGAAGAAGAATGCTGAGCTGGGATCCTTAAAGACCACCAAAAGGCTCGGATCCCCCTAGGCGTGTAAGCACAGTCAACAAAAGATTAAGACAGTTCAAAAGAAAAAGACAAAAAAGAAACATAAGAAACAGAGGAGAAGCCACGTCCTTCTCAAGCGCCAAACGACCCAACAAGAAAAGGGAAAAGAATCAGTGACCTCTCATGGCGCAAGTGGGTAGCGCCTCGGGGAACCAAAATGAAGAGGTATAAAAAAGGGAATAGCAGCAGAAGACTTTCAAACCGGCAGAATGGAATTCCGCCCGTTTGAGAAAAAAGATAAAGAAGAGCTGCCAAAAATTGGATCGAGAAAGGTGTGACCTCAGCATGTTCCGAAATAGGTAGTCAGCCATGAACTTTCAAAGAAATAAAACTAAAAGGAAGAAAATGATGAAGAACAGGGAAACTGAGCCTACTGAGCGATGGGCACAATACATGCCCTGGTGACCAGAGGGCAAAACAGGGGAATCAATAGTTCCCTTGGGACTCCAGAATATCACTATAAAAAGGGGGGAAGGATAGCCAAGAGGGGCAAAGAATTTGAAAACGGGAGAACCATTGATAAAATTCTGTCAAGGAGAGAAAACTCAGAGAAAATTAATAAAATTACTTCCCGGTATCCTAGAAAAAGCCATTATAGCACATACTCGGATTCAAAAAGAATCAAACTTTACAAGTCTTAAAGGTGAGAATAACCATTTAAGACTGTAATTTTTGAGCTTGCTTGAACCTTATATCACATCTTAGTGAGTGAACTGTAATCATAATAAAGAAAATTCAATGAAATACTTTCCACTGATTTAAGGATCCCTAACCGTTACTTTGTACTTTTACTATTTTGTTATCTGCATTTACTTTGTTGTTTTGATTTGTTGTTCAATACAAATATCATTGTTTGTTAGTTTGTATGTATTGTAGGAAGCATGCCTTGTGCACCACTTGATTCTTAAATAATCCTTTAGCTGCGGTGAATCAAAACCCGGTCCACCAAACTACAACTATTCGGCCCGGAATCCTTGGGCCTGAGTGTTACAGAAAAAGCAGTCTCACAATGTTCTTTTTTTTTCCCCCTTTTTCTTTTTTAAATTGAAAAGCTTATTTGTTTATTTGTTAATACAATTATATTTTAAGATTAGAGTTTTTAAAAGTTGTGAATAAAAAAAAAAAGTTAATATACTAATATAAAAAAAGATTGTGAAAATTTACTATTATACATTCCAACAAAAATTATTAAGAAATTTATCAATGGAGTAAGTGGATGTAGTTATAATTTTGTATGTATTAATTTATTTTTGTTTTTTTAAATGTAAAAAGTTACTTTTTCAAGATTAAAAAGCAAAAAGTCTAACCAAATGAGCTCCTACAAAATTTGAATTGCTATTAGCTAAAGCCTAATAATAATAATAATAATGAAAATAGCGAGAAACATCCTTGGTTTGTTAAAACAAGGATTATGCTAATGAGTGCCCTTAAGCCACTAGTTAAGAATCCAGTTAAAAAAGAATTTTGACATCATTTTTATAGAAAATGAAAAAAGCTGTCAAAACATTAATTGTTTTTTTTTCTTTTCCCATAAAAATTTTCTTTAACTAGATTCTTAACCAGTACCCTAAGGGCACTCGTTAGCATTTTCCTTAAAAACAAATGCCATTACTCGTAATAATATTTTGCAACTAAAATGAAAGGACAAAACTTAGATACAATACCTTAGATACTGTACTTAGATTCCTCTCTTATAGCATCTTCAGCAAATTAGACAAATTTTTGAACTGTTTAGAGAATGAACAATGACTTTCACATTTTAGCTACCCACTTTTTCAATTACACTTTCCAACAGATTCTCTATTTCATTCTCTATCTCATTTAAATATTATTTCTTCATTCATTATTTTTTCTTTTTTTTAACAACTATACATCTTCCAACATTTTTTTATTCAATACCTTATTATTATAATAGAAAAAAATATTTGAAGAATGAACAGTAGTTCATCAAGTTGATGAGCTACTGTTCATGAGCCAAAAAAATAAATTCAGGTATAGAGTGTCTGTTGGAGTGTCATTTTGTGGGTTTACTCTCTATAATAGAGAGTATTTTGTGTTTAGAGAGCCTATTGGAGATGCTCTTAAGATTTTAGCCACGTGGCTACTTAACTAAAAAATACACTTTCATGTCATAAAAAAAATCCAAGTGGCAAAATTTTAAGAGGAGAATTTAAGGAACAGCACCTAAGTGTTGCCCAAAATGAAATATGGATTCATGAATTAATCTTATTATTTATTAAAATAAATCTATAAAAAAAAAGCCTACCTTTTTTTATAATTAATAAAAAATAATAATAATAAAACCCACCTTGATTTGGTGCATATCCACCAAACTTTTATTATATAGGCTTTTTAGATGAGTTGAGATCACAGGATCTAATGGATCTTATTCTGTTGATAGATATACTTACTTCAAAATTTTAGAAAAGTACTACATTTATAACATTTTCACAACAAATAATAATAAGTTTTTATTAGTTATAACTTGAAATTTGTTGTGACCATAGCATTTTTCTAAAAATTTAACCACATGATTTCAACCCACTTCTTTAGAAAAAGAAAAATCCCATGATTTGGAGGATTTACTTGCGATTACATGCCTCTAGCTACTTTATCTAATTAAGATTGTGATCTTATTAAATATTAATTGTTCACTAAAACTATAGTTGACTAGGATGAGTCAACTGACGAGTAAAAAAGTTTCTAAGAAAAAAGAGTAAAATATGCCCATGACACCATGAGATTTTTTTTTTTTTTTTTTTTTCTCTTTAGTATTAAAGGAACACAAAAATCATGTATTAAATTATGCACCAATTATAAAAAGAAATTGACATATTCATGATGGCATAAAGTATGGAAACATTATGCTAGGAGCTTCTTCCCTCTACGTTGCACCATATTTTTTTTTTTCTTTAAAATATTCACAACTTGCTCAAAACATATTAACAGAAAAAACCCAAAAAAAAAAGTATGAAAAGTTTAACTCCCCAACACTGAAGCTACCAAATCGTATTATAGCTAGAGCGAAGGGCAAGCTTAGAGAAATATTCCCATTAATTAAACATTACAAATAACTCAAGATATATTAAGTATTAACAATATTCAGTACTCAAAAAAAAAAAAAAAAAACCCATCTCCCAAAATTTCACTTTATATTTTTCTCTTTTTCCTTTACCTTTTTTATTATTATTCTTATTTTTTTTCTTCTATGGATCACTGTTTATTTGTATAGAACAAATGAACAAATTCCAGTACAATGATTAGTCTAATGTAAACAGTATTATGGTTTACACTAATTCACTGCTTGATTTGATTGTGCACACTCTCCACGCGCCCTTTTAGGCACTTGAAAAAGAATTACACTAATTCTTTTTTTTTTTTTTTGGGACAGCTAAACTTCGTGAGAAACATCCTCTATAATTATTAGCCATGTGTTATTATTACTAGTCCGATGATTATCCTTGTTTACTAGAAAATATTATGAAGCTTCCCTTTACTCACACCAAAGTTACCAACCCGTCCTCTCTCGCTTTCAAATACATTGAATTGGATGTATCAAAGTCATACATTTAGCTTTTTTTGGTGGTGTAACTACTAAAATCAAATTTTCTATAGTTTTTTTTTTTTTTTGTTATCATGATAATTAAAACTTCTGATCTAAATTTCTCTTTAAAAAAAAATATAATTTGGTATTTAAAATGATTTCAAACCATTTTTTTAGAGAATTCCGACATATGGTGTTCGTTCCTAATGATAGCTCTTTATTATCAAACAAAGACATCAATTAGTTTTTTGTGTAAGCAGGAATTGAACGTCAAATCTATTATTTAACCATAAAAAACTTTACTGATTGAGTTAATTGTAACTCATTACATAGCTATATATTATTGGCCTGCTTTTTTGTACTATAAAAATTGTTTTGGTTCGTGGCTTGTCATTAATGTTTATGCATGCAAGAATCAAGATGTAATAAGTTAAAGGATAGTACATTTTCAAATGTTAATCTACTCTCAATTTTCCTCAAAAAAAAAAAAAAAGTAGTACTCTCAAATGAAAATTTTGAGTGCACAAGATATAAAAATATAAGTCATACTAATTTGTAATTTTTAGCATCTTGAACAGACATATTTGAAAACAAATTTATTACATATATATATATATATATATGAAACAATTTTATTTAAATTGAACTTTTTCACTAAAAAAAATTTGTAAAGATATCATTCTGTAAAATATGCAAATTGTTATAGTAATCTATAGCATTTGTGCATACATATTTGAAAATAATTCCACTACATACATATGAAACGTTTTTATTTAAATTGAATTTTAGTCACTAAAATACCCTTGTAAAGTTTTGAAAATTTTAATCGTTAAGATTCATTGAAAATGTACATCAAATGAGTTTGAAGTGGTAGTGATTGAGTTTTAAAGTAAATTTTAAATTAGAAAAAGACTTGACATAAATTTTGAATATATTGCAAAAAAAATATATATTTTAATTTAATTGTCACCTTATCTTATATGATATTAACGAAAATATAAGATTCAAATCATCCTTTTATTTTCCAAATAAATATCATATTATTAAAAATAAAAATGGATTACCTAACACTTTAATTGCACTTTTATTTTAATATATATTCACAAATGACCTCATATCAATGTCAAATGAACTATCCAACTGAGCAAAGTACTACAACACTAGACTATCGAAGTAGCTTCACCGACCCATATGGTATGTCCCCAAGCGTCAAGCTTCGGGAAGCAACACGTTTCTCTTTCAAAAACAAACGTGTGTCAGTATAAGTGTCTTTTTTCACATGATGGTTTTGGGTTTGGCAATTGGCAATTGGCAATTTGGCATAACCCGCAAGCCACAAGCAATTGAAATTTAATTAATCACATCAAAGCCGTTCGTTGGGAGTCTCTCTAACACTGCCAAGTGTAATCTATTCTGCCACGTACTACTATTTCATATCCAGTCCCAATTCACACTTGAGAATTGTAGTGATACTGTGATACTGCTTACTGGTCCAGTGCTAATGCTATCAAGTAGAGGCGAAGGTGGTCGATACTGTACCATATCAGGCCGTATCATCAGTATATACATCAAAACGTTAACATTTCGTATTAGTTTAAATATCAGTGTGGTCGATTTCGTGCGTTTTGGCCAGGCATACCAATCGGTATAGAAATAAGCTCCTTTTTTCTCTCCAATTTTGTAATTTTTAAATTTTTGTAAGGACAGAATGATAATTTATTTACATTAACTTATTAGTATTATTTATTTTCTTTGTATGCTAAAGTCTAAAGTCTAAAATCATGAATAATTTATTCTGAATTGAGGTAATATTTTAGGGCAATGTTATATATATGTAAATTGTAAATCAGTATTGATCGGTATCGAAATATATCATTTTACTGGTTAAACTGATATAGCATCCTGTACGAACTTGACTCCCTTGGTATAAACATAACAATTTTTACAGTTTTTTTTTTTTAAATAATAATAATAATAATTGAGTTGACAAATTTTTATTGATTTTCATTTAGATTTATCATTGACACCACTCTTTTATTCATCATTTACAGCTTGCGAATTAGACCGGTGTGAATTTTTTTGTCAAATTATTTGTGCATTTAGACTTATTGGCCTACTAAATTTGGTTTGGTTTGGTTTCACCCATATTTTTCTGGACATAAAGCATTTATGAATTAGGCTGCCTTAAATCTTTGTGGTTAGGTAGCTCTTAAGAATTTTGTGTTCTTTTAAAATTTTGAAATAAATAATTTAAGAATGAGTGTTTTTATCAAATATTGGCTGATTTTAGAGGATTCGACTTGGATCCACGGCTTTGTGCATCATATTTTATTGAAATGTGGATATGTGTCAAATATTTAATATGTATCCACATCTCAATGGGTCCAGTGCACAAAAATACTAGATCCAATTATTGCATGGATTTGGATATTGTTATGTTCATCTTCATCTTCACGTGGATAACTTGTCAATCACTCACCCTACCATACTAGGGTAGGCAATTTAATATGAGGTCCTTTGCTCTTGACTTAGGGGATCTTGACTTGTGTGTGTGTGTGTGTGTGTTTTGGGGGGGGGGGGGGGGGGGGTTGATGTTTTGATACAAGGAGATAGAGAGAAAATAGAAACCACTAAAAAGATAGAATATATACTATTTTCCCTACCTAGTTGGAGGAAACGTGAGATGGAAAAAAGCTATTAAAGTACTAATTTGGTTTTCTAAGTATTTTATAAAGTTTAATTTGGTCTCTTAAACTATTAATTGTGTCAATTGGATCGTTCAAATTTTAAAACAAAAATAAATTTGATAAACCCTCATTCTATTCAAACTTTAACGAAATTATATGATATATGAAAAATGTATATAAATTATTAATTTTGTTAAAAATTTAAACATTTATGAGACGTAAGAACTAATTAAGATTTGATTCTGAAAGTTGATGAACTAAATTAATACGATGAGAATTGAGGGAACAAATTAAAATTTTTCTAATAAGTGAAGGATTAAATTAGTAATTTAGACACAAAAGAGAGGGTATTAAGGTAATAATATTATCCGCGTGGGGGTTGGGTTGGATATTTTTATGGTATTTTTTTATGGTGGTTTCTGCCAATTTTGGAGTATAACGAGGGAGATAAATAGCTTAATTTGATTAAAATTATTAAATTAAAATTTTACTTTACTTTTATGGTTTTTTTTTTTCTTTATCCCTTGGTAAAATAGTGGAGTGGGGATAGAATTTGAACCAAGTATCCATAACTTGTTGTTAGGGATATAATTGTGAAAATTCTTATCAACTATCAATTTGTTATTAATGTTAAGAAACAAAAGAATTTTAAACTTTTGTTTTTTCCTTCTCCCTTTCTTTCATTTATCCGAACATACCATTAGATATAAAAAATAAAAATAAAAACTTCCCCCCAACCCCTTTATTTATTCCCTACTTATCTCAAACATTGTTTTTTTTTTTTTTTTTTTTTTTTTTTTTTTAAATTTTTAAATGTGTATATTTAATAAATGAAAGAATTGAGTTGAAAAGAATTCCAGGTCATGTTTGAATGTTCAGTCATGACAAATCAAAATTGTTCTTCGAGATAAAGCACCGTATTCCAATTCCTATCATCTTTCTGGCTCAACCACTCAAGCTCAAGCATAATGTATGAGGTAAAAAGATTGGCTTTGAGAAAGAAACCAAAAACCAAAAGTTCCATTGATTCATACGTCTTTCCAATTCTGTGTACCAATGGAAATCGAACATGTTACTGAACTTGTGGAATGAGCCAATTGGATCACTACAGGGAAATGAATACGTAGCTTTGTGGCCAAAGTTAACACTTTAGTTTAGTGTGCCGTCAAAGTTTGGCACACTTTGTAGCAATTAACAAACACACTAGCTTACAATAAGTTTTGTTTGAGTTTTTGATCCGATCTTGTCCTTATTTATTTGTAACATTTTAGTGAAAGAAGGTACAAGTAAGCTAGGCTGTTGAGAATGAGATCATGTCTCACATAATCGTTTTTATTTTTAAATTGAAAATGAAATCCAATTTGTGAAATAATAATCTAGCATATTGACTTTGGGTTTAGTAGTTAAAGTTTCATTCTCTTCTCTCTCTCTCTCTCTATATATATATATATATATATATATATTTTTTCTATTATTGGAAATCAAGTGGAAACTTCCCAAGAAACTGAGGATGAAATTTCGATTCTTTTCTTAGTCTGCTGAGTAACTTGCTCTTCTAACATTTGAGTGAGGCTGAGTCATTCCCTACGTAATTAATTCCATCTAATAGTATGAAATATTAGATTGTTTCGGATTTTGGTTTGAATAGTCAAATTCTCTCCCGGTTTTCCATTTGTTGGGCAATCAAATTGAACCTTCAAGAGATCTAGGAAGAAATTGAATAAACCTTTTTTGTCAGTCTCTAGAATCTAACCTTCCCAAGCAATATGTATCAACATTCTTAAGAATTTAGATCACTAATATTATTATAAATTTTACTTTTTAAAAATTAATGTGGCAAGAATATGATAATTATTGGGTCACTTATACATTATAACAAATGAGTATTTGAGTTACTTTTTTGTGATTGGTTGCAAATCCCACTTGTTTGGGAGGGAAGTCAGAGAACAGTTTGGTAGAGACTCCAATCGGATAGAGTTTTTTTTTTTTTTTTTTTTTTTTTTTTTTTTTTTTAAGAAAGATTATTGTTAAGTAGTTAATATCTTCTATATATATATATATATATATATATATATATTAGTTCTAGGCTCGTGCGTTGCATGGTTTTATAAAAAAAATTATAAAATAAATGTATAAATAATTATATATTTTAATAGATTCAATAAAGGTAAAAGAAAAAATTATCAAGTGTAAATAATTATCTCACTAAAATAAGGGGTAAGATTTCTTCCTAAAACTAAATTAAATTGATAATTCCAAATTGAATTTTAAATTGATAATTATTTTAAAAAAAAAAAGTACTAAACAATTGATAAATCTAAAATTAATATAATCTTGATTATATTATAAATTAAAATTAAAGTTGATAATTCAAGAATACACGTGTAGAACATCTTGATAATTTGATGTAAAATAAAAATCAAATAAGAAAATTGTTAAATTTAATCTATTAATTCTAACCTTATTTAATCATTAATTCTAAGACCCTAACGCTAAGCATATAAATTAGATCAAACCTAAGAAAATTAGTTTAAACAAAATGCAACCAATACACAAAACCTAATCAATTTAATAAAAACAAAATACAAAAACAAAGAAGAAGCCTTTAGAAACTTGACAATATTTTCGAATATTTTGAATTCATTAATTAAAATCACATGAAGACAAAAAACCAATAATAACACTAAAGAAAATGAACAAAATGAAATTAATAATAATAGAAGAAAGAATGCATACTTGCATTGTCACGGGATTTAAGCATTCACATATTGAAATAAGTTTCACTTCAAAAAAGATATATAGGGTTATATATATTGGTAGAGTTCCATTTGAAATATAATTCATTTAAATATTATTGAAATTAAAGATATCTAATCAATGTGTTTGTTTTTATTTCATAAAAATTGGAATTAAAAAAAAAAAGGTCATATGAATATAATGAAAAAAAAAAAAAAAAAAAAAAAAGGAGTTGATTCAACACAACGTAACATATAAAAATTTAAAAATTTTAAAAAAGAGAGAGTAGGAAAACGTGATCAATAACTATAAGGAATTTTGATATATATATATATATATATATATATTTTAAATGTCATCAATGTAGAAATTATCAAATTATTGGAGATATATATTGTTTCTTGAGATAGATTTATATTAATCATCTCTTAAAGAATTTGGATTGTGCTTATCCCTTAATAGTCAAGTTTTGTAACTTGATATTCTAATAAAAAAAATATTAATTTAATAATATTAAAATTTTGAAAATTTAGATGATATATATTATCTAAATTAAAATTTTGTATTTTAAATATTATCCCCCTAATTTAAGAAATATATCCTAATAAATAAATAAAAAATAATGTTAATTAGATGATAAATATTATCTAAATTAAATTTTTGTATGTTAAATATTATCCCTTAATTTAAGAAATATATCCTAACAAATAAAAAAATAATGTGAATCTAACTTTATTTAATGATAAGAATGAATTAGAGTCCTGGTAGTATATTATTCATTTTTAGTTCTTTAAAAATCTAAAAATTTAATAAAATTTCTGTAATTTGGTGAAGCCATGTGGTGCAACCACGGCGTCCAAACTCAACTTTTATTTTATATATATATATATATATATATATATAAAAGGAGAGTTTGAGTTTGTTTTGCATTTAGATGGCAGCTTTGTGAGTCTTCTGGTTTTGTTGTTCGGTTAATACCATTGAAAAAGTTTGCAATGCAATGGCCTATAAATTACTTTTTTACCTCTAAAAGCAATTATAGGTTAAAGAAAGTTAAGGTGTTTTTTTTTTTTTTTTTTTTTTTTTTTTTTTTTCCTTTTTTGGGGTCTTTTTGTTTGGTACTTCCTTTGAAATTACTCTATTATGGTATTATCCCTAGAGATATGGATGGGCTAAAAAATTGTGAGGATCTTATAGTCTTTTTGTTCTCAAGTGTATTATGTAAGCCTCTTCGATTTTAGAGTCTAATATTCATTTTCATTTCTCAATATCCTCAAATAATAATGCCTATATAAGCCTCTTCAATTGTAATGTTGCTTATCTAAGCCTCTTCTATTTTTGCAGATCTTCTATATCTTTTCTAATCTATTTTCACTTATAACAAGTGGGAGAGGGTTCAAATCCAAGTTTTCCATGTAAAGAGAACAAATCAATTGTATTGAACTACATGGCTCTCTCTATTTTTCTTTTGGATAGGGAAGTTACATGTTTCTTGACCTTTCTTTATTATCAAAATATCCCTCGCACAAGGTGCATGTTCAAAACTAGTAATATATGAGGACACCACTTAATCCAAAAACTTAACTCATTAATTTAGGCCAAACTATGTTGTATTAATCACTCAATCTTATTATTATTATCTAATCTTCACTTAGACGTGTATATCACGTCTATCTAAATAAATATTTTAAATAGGTTACAATAAAATCTTAGAACTAAATTCTTTGGGGTTGTCAAGGGTCTTGTAGTTGAATTAGTACTTCTCAATACATAAAATACCTGGGAGTCTAAGGGGAAAAATGTTTGAATTACAAAGTTAGTAGCATATTATAATTATCTCTTTAAAAAAGAAGGGAAAAAAAAAAAGTCTTTAATGGACTGTCCCACATGTGTGCCTATTTGGGCTTTGCCCAAATGAAATTTCGTTTGGTAGGTTTTTGAACTCGAGCTCATCTCATTGGAGGAGTTGGATATGCCAATAAACTTAAAGGTTGTTGGCAACTTAGCTTAATTATCCTAAAAAAAAAAAAACCTAGTCTAATTAGCGTAGTATATATGATCAACTTCGAGCCTAAAACTCAAGTAACGAAGTTGTTTTCTTCAATGGATTCATAAGTATGTGCTTCTTAAAAACTGAAGGTATTTCTCTACTTTGTCCCTTCAAAATTATTGGTATTTGACTACATTTTCTAGTAAAGTATCAAAAGAATATGGAATGGACCTCCATAGAGATTAATGCATTTCCTTAGAATGTGAGTGTGTTCATAAGAACCAAATATAAACCGTGTGCAAATCCGAGTAGCTAAAAACTCAGACAAACGGATAAATTTTTAATTAAACAATTTACCACCAAGTGCTAAAATGATGACAGTTTGATTGTTCACCAATACTAGACCAAGCCACCAACCCATCTTAATTAGTTGAAGACTATTCAAACTTAACTTCTTAAATTTACAGTCAACTCTCTATTTTTTAATTTATAATATCTGACATTTACATATCTTCAATGCAAAATAAAGTTTTACTTACTTTTTTTTTTTTTTTTTTTTTTTAGAGGAAAAAGTTTTACTTTGCTTTGACTTTTCTTTTTCTTTTTTCTTTTTCTGGATTGGCCGTGGTACAGTTATTGACTGGACTTACTCTATTGACTATTGACCCATATCCGCAATACTCTCTCTATTTTTCGTCATGCACACGGCAGCAATGGTCTCCATATGGCTGCGGCTTAGGCTAGCCAGAGTTAACATTAAGACCAACCCATGACCAACATTGGATTTTCAAATAAATATCTTCCAAAATATCTGAGGGAATATTCATTTTTATTAAAAAAATAAATAAATAAATAACATTCCTTTTTACACAAATCCAAAAAAA
Organism: Quercus robur; assembly: GCF_932294415.1. NCBI lineage: Eukaryota > Viridiplantae > Streptophyta > Magnoliopsida > Fagales > Fagaceae > Quercus > Quercus robur. The sequence goes on from NC_065544.1 coordinate 32,654,269, forward strand.
ATTTCCAAATTCCAGGTCCATGATCTAAATCAATTGGGTCCATGGGCACAAAATAAACATGCCAACGAATTCCCCCACGCCTAAACTAACCATTCACTTTCTTGTCTTTTTTGCATGGAAATTACTTGACAAATATTAATAAAATCCTTTCCAGCGGATGGGGTAATAAGCTCTTGGTGCTTGATTCCTTCGTTCATGCAAAAGGATTTTATGGCCATATATATTAGTAAATGTACTTAAAAATAGGGGTGTCCAAGTGCAACCAATACCCGACCCACCCGGCCAACCCGTCCGATCCGGCTCGAGAATTGGCCGACCCGATGTCAGTGATAGTCGGCGGTGGGTCTTTGCCTCCAGAATCTGAAAACCACAGGTCGGTTTGCGGGTTTTCTCCCCAGAACCCGAAGAAACCCAACTGAATCGATCAAAAGAGCAATTTCCAGCGAAATTTTTTAGATCTGGTGAGATCTCAGCTAGATCCATGGAATCTCCACCAAATTTGGCGAGATCTCGCCGAATCTAATGAGATTTTGCCAAATCCGGCAATAATAAGGTGAAAATATCACCGAATTTTTGCTGATTTTGCCGTTAACTCGCCAACTCCGATCAAACCGACCGCCATCCGTTGAAGGTCGAATCCGCCTGATCCGATCAGCCACTCCGATCAGCGTTGAGTTGAAATTCTGGCCATCCAATCTGGTTAGGTCAGTTCTAGATTGGGCAAAAACCTGACCCAGACCAACCCGTAGACAGGCCTATTTAAAAAGTGTAAATGCCCATGCTAGTAGCTGAATTCCATATATAATACATTTACTTAAAAATATTCCTACACGCTAGGCATATGTACTTGCTATATATATGTTTTGGTAGTACATGTCTCACATGCTAGATATACTTTTGCATGCATATGTATATATCCTTCTAGTGCACTCGCATGCCAAGTATATGTACACATTTTGACTTCACATGATAATAATGATATGAATATATACCTATTTGTATATATCTCACCCGCTATACATAGTTAACATACATCCATGTCACATGTTTTTTCAAAAGCCAAATTACCAAATTAATGAGTTACCTTTTAAATAATAGAAATCAAGGATGTAATGAAAAAGAATGTACCATCTTAGGATAGAAATTGTAAGGGTGTTTAACACATTCTTCACATGTAATAGAATTCTTACGTCTGTCTGTGGTTCAAGACAATTGATTTACCCTTTTAGCTTAGGAACCTTAACGTAACCTTTAATTAGTTAGGAATAAAATGAATTAAACATGGGTGACCAATCTGACAGGAATGATAGTTTGGGCCATTGCCGCTCAGGTGTTAGTTTCTATGACAACTCTTTGTTAGTTACAAATGATAGTTGTGTGTGTAAGGTTGAATTTTATTAATCATTTTGTTGGCTTTATTCCGTACCAAATTTGCTTGTATTTTAGCAATTAGTAATCCTGTATTTAGGTGGGAATTATGTAAGGGTAGTGTGTGAGAGAGTGTGAAGAAATGCTCAAGATTGTGCAAAGAAGTAAGGACTCGTGACTGGATCTTGCAGGTGGCTCACGGCTTGCAAGCTGCTAGAAGTTGCACATGTGTCAAGCATGCCAGAAGCTGAAGAGTCACGCCAGCTGTTGCACTATAGGACAAAAGTCCCAGGTTGGCCTGGCTGTTAGCTCATGACTTGAACTCGCGACTCAACCCAGTCACGAGGTCAAGTCGCCAGAACACCCTATTTAGGAAAAACTGACTTTTCACATTCCTTCTCACCCTACTATATATATATATATATATATATATACCCTTATACCCACAATATTTTGAGAACTTCTAGAGAGAATTTTGAGAGAGAAACCCTAGAGAAAAACAAAATTGATTCATCCACAATCTTCACATAAAAACTCTTCAAATTCCTCTACTCTCTTCCTCTCTATTTTCAAATCCTTGAGAGGTACATTACCAAAACCTTTTCTCACCATACCCATATCTGTGAGGAGGCCATTTGGTGTTTGGGAAGCAGTTAAGAAGGGACCAATTTCATATTGGTAGACGCTATGGTCAAATAGCGAAATCCGGCAAGCTAAAGAAGAAATAGGTTCGGCGTAACCTCATGGGAGTAGGAGCTTGGAGGGTTTAAGTACATTGGGTAGATTAGGCTTGGAGGATCTTCTGCTATTCATGTATTCCAACTACATTCTTTAGTGGATTGTTTACCGCTTAGAGGGTGGCGGAGAGGTTTTACGCCGAGGGCTTCGGTTTCCTCTTCGATAACACATCAAGTGTTGTCCTTGTGTTTGCATCTCTCTTCCCTTAATTTTTTCCATTTAATTTCTGCTATGAATGTGATTTTATTTGGTTTAGATTGTTTATCAATTCTGTATTAAGCTTATTTTCATTTTCCGCATATTAATTGTTTGATATTAAGCTTGAATTGGCAATTTGTAAATTAGGGGTCTAAACGTTCAAGGTGTTTTATGCACTAATTGAACTTTCAGTGTGTTAGTTACAAGATTAGTTAGTTAGTGGCTGTGACAGTTTGTATAACTGAATAATAGAAGAGTTATTTGCAATTGTAGTCATATATAGGGGACTGATCTTAATTGAGGGGATGATCAGAAATAATATGCTACTTTCTTCTTATTACTTCTCTCTTACTTCCTTTTCCCTTATTCAACTCTAGAAGGCCTAGTTCCCTTGAAAAACTACCTATATTGCTCTCAATTCTTGGTAGAATTACTTGATTCTGTCATAATGATAGAAACTCGATCCTTAGCTTCTCTCAATGAGAAAGTTAGTACCATTTCAAGAACTACATATCAACATGAACAAGAAATACGTGAGATTCATCAAAAGTTTGATGTTGTGACCAATGTGTTACAAACTCTATCCGAAACTGTGCAAAGTCCCACTAGAGCTGGAAATAAATGGCAACAGAGGCCTTCTTTACCAGTGAGACCCTCCTCTCCAATTGTAATTAGTCAACCGGAATCAACTCTAACAAGAAGGCTCACATTGACTTTTTGTCATTGCAATAGCACCTTATTACAGCAACTTAGCTGTTATTGCAACAAATTTGTTATTGTAATAAGCATTTTTTCTTTTAGTGCCTATACTACTAGTTTTGAATGAAGAAAACCTATTTCCAATTTAATTTTAAGTCATGTTAAACATGCAGATACATTGAATTTTATGGGTTACTATATGTACGTAATGCATTAGATCTTTCTAGCAATCGGTTGTATGGTCAACCTGTTTTGGTTGGATGCTCTAACTAAAAGTTACCTAGATCCCGGGACAATGATCCTACTATTTTGGTCAAATACTTGGAGGCTGAAAGTTACCTAGATCACAAGCCAATGTTTGAGGTGTTGGATGATCCTAGAAATCCAATTCTTGAGCCCACTTAGTGTGTGATTTTGGCGGATTTGTTTGACCTAAAGGATTTGGTATGTGATTTGCTTCATACTCACACTTGTTTGTCTCAATGATTTGTAAGATCATGAAACAATAAGTGATACATAAATCAAGAATGCATGTCAAAGTGAGAGCTATTTATATAAATCAGTATGTATATATAGTTCTTTTTTGATGGGGATAATTTTCAACCAACTCTCAAAAGGAGTGACTAAAAGGGAAGACCCACCTTGAGAGGATAGATCAACCCATGGGCCGACGGATTAGGTAATCCTCGATCCTGACGACCCATCTCCTAGGGTTTCCATGGGGCTTGCGTAGGGCTCACTCACACATCCTTACATTATCACAACCAATGGCCAATCACACAATCAAATATCTTATACATGGAAAGGTAATCCCGAGTATCTCGGGCCCTTCTCTTTACAAGGAAATTCTTCCATGCCAAGGGATTCGGGTTAGCTCTATACCATTATATAAACCACAAACCTTACCTTTCTTGAGGTACACAAATTCTCCCTGGCTCTTACACTCTTGATTTCTTGGAGATTCTTCTATCACTAACTTAATCTTCAGAGGGTCTTTAGCTAGTATTCCACCGGTCCCCTTTGATTGGTTCTTCTCATTTGTTTTGCAGATACATCCATAGGCACGTTTGTGGACGATCAACTCATTGACGATTTTTGTGCATCATTAGTTGGCGCCATCTGTGGGGACGAGTGATAAACCATATCATCATTTCAAAGACAAAAAGCTATATGGTCTGACACGATCAATGGCCATCGCCAACCAAGAGACCAGAAACCCGCCCAATGCATTGGAGAGATAGGTGCAGACCCTTGCCACAATGGTTAAACGGCTCACTCAATAGAACCACGAGTTGGAACGACAATTGGAGCAACAGAATGATTGGGAGCCGAACAATTAGAACGATGGACAGGAAAGGAACGAACATGACAATAATCGTCCCCCGATGAATCATTACCAAGAGAGGAATGACCAAGAGGAAAGCAATGCTTTCAGTAGACGGGACCAGCAGGATACCAATCATCCCTTTGAGCTAGAAGTTAGCACATTGCGCATGACATAAGAGATGCAAATGATGAAAGAGAAGATAGATATGATGATAAATGCCCTGAAGGGTCATGTGTCTACTAGCTTGGACGAACTAGTCCATCACACCAATTCTCCCTTTACTGCACTGGTCACATCCTTCCCCTACCAGCCAAGTTCAGGATGCCATAAGTAGAGGCATACGATGGGTCAAAAGACCCCCTCGACCACCTAGAGTCATTCAAAACCCTCATGCACTTGCAAGGAGTCCCAGACGAGATCATATGAGAAGCCTTCCCCATCACACTCAAAAGGCAACCCAAGTTTGGTTTAGCAAGATAGCCCCATATTCTGTCTCAACTTTCAAAGAATTAAGTGGGCTCTTTTTCATGTATTTCATTGTGGGCCAATGACACAAGAGGTCCTCGGTAAGCATCTTTAATGTCAAACAGCATGACGACGAGAGCTTTAGGTCATATTTCACTCAGTTCAATAAGGAGGCACTACTGATCGACGAAGCCGATGATAAGGTCCTAGTCACGGCCTTTACTAATGGACTCTGATTTGGGAATTTTTTGTTCTCTATTTACAAGAATGATTTAAAGACCATGCCTGACATGTTGTATCGAGCCACAAAGTACATGAACCTCTAGAGAGGATGGATCGAAGAAACGAGAAAAGCAAGACGACCCCCATCTGGACAGGGGAAGGAAGGTAGCCCGAATAGGTGACAGAAGGGACGAACAAAGGTCAAGGCCCCCGCCATGTCGAATAACCAATTTCACTCCATTCAACGTCCCACTCAATCAAGTCCTGATGCAGATTAGGGACGACCCCACCTTGGCGTGGCCCAATAAGCTAAAGGGCGACCCAAACAAAAGGCCAAGGAATAAGTACTGTCACTTCCACCATGATTATGGGCACGACACCTTCGATTGCTATGACCTAAAAGCAATAGATAGAAGACCTCACAAGGAAAATTACAACGATTTGTAGGGAAATAAAGAACAGGAGAAAACCTACCAAGGGACCAAGAGTTAAACCGATGAGTCGAGGAACGACCTAAGGCCCCACTTGGAGAGATAAGAGTGATCGTCGGGGGAGCACAATGATCGAATCCTCAAGAAAGGCAAAGAAGACCTACCTACAGATGGTGCAAAATGTCTAGCTCACCAGTTGTTCACCCAAGCTTACTTGGATGGATGACCCTGTGATCAGTTTCACTGAGGAGGATGTCCGACAAGTCCACCACCCCCATGACAATGCCTTGGTGATCAATCTGGCTATTGCAGACTTCAATAGCCGACGAGTCCTAGTGGACAACAGAAGCTCAGCCAACATCCTCTACTATGCATCCTTCCAATAAATGAGGATCAATAGGGAACGACTAATGCCATCAAAAATCCCTCTAGTAGGTTTCAGTGGAATGAAGGTCATGCCCATCGGATCCATCGCTTTGTCGGTCACCATCGGCACCTATCCTCAACAAATCACCAAGGATGCCACCTTCTTGGTAGTGGATTGCTTGTCAGCCTATAACGCCATCATCGGGCGACCAACGCTTAACACGTAAAGGGCAGTCACATCCACATATCATCTACTGCTGAAGTTCCCTACGGATTGTGGGATAGGAAAAGCCCATGGGGATCAGATGGCGGCTTGGGAATGCTATGTAACCATGTTGGAGATGGACGAACAAATGACCACTATGAACATTGAGGAGTGACGAGTGAATGTAGAACCAATGGAGGGATTAGAAACCATCTCCTTGGAAGACGAACACGCAGAGCGAATCACTCACATCGTCATGCAAGCTAACCCTTTAGTTCGAAAGGGGCTAATCCTTTTCCTAAAGGACAACTTGGAGGTCTTTGCTTGGAGCCATGAGGACATGCTCGAGATCAATCAAATATCATGGTCCATCAGCTCAACGTCTCCCCATCCTTTCCACCCATTCGACAAAGAAAGAGGGTCTTTGCATAAGAAAGGGACAAGGCCATAGCTGAATAAGTTCATAAGTTGTTAGGCGCAAGCTTCATTAAAGAAGTCTACTACCCCGAATGGTTAGCCAATGTAGTAACAGTTAAGAAGGCATATGGGAAGTGAAGGATGTGTGTGAACTTCATCGACCTAAACAAAACCTATCCAAAGGATAGCTACCCCCTCCCACAGATCGACCTCCTTGTAGACTCGACGGCTGGACACCAATTGTTGAGCTTTACGGATGCTTTCTCTGATTACAACCAAATCAAGCTTGAGGAGTTTGACCAAGGGAAGACATTGTTTGTCACAAGCCAAGGCCTATTTTGCTACAAGGTCATGCCATTCGGATTGAAGAATGCACAGGCAATGTACCAAAGGCTAGTAAAAAAGATGTTCATTTAACAAATTGGACGAATCATCGAGGTATATGTAGATGACATGTTAATGAAGAGCAAAGAAGAGGACCATCACCTGAATGATCTTAGAGAGACATTCGAGACTCTTCACCTCTACGAAATGAAGCTCAATCCCAACAAATGTGTGTTCTGGGTGTCATCAGGAAAGTTCCTTGGCTTCATGGTATCCTAATGGGGGTGTCAAAACCAACCCTAATAAGATCCAAGCAATCCTAGAGATAAGCCCCCAAAGAACATCAAAGAGGTACAAAGTCTAAACAAAAGAGTCACAACATTCAACAAATTCATCTCGCGGGCCACGGACAAATGCTTGCCATTCTTCAAAATTTTGAAGAAAGCTTTTAAATGGACCGACGAATGTCAGAATGCATTCAAGGAGTTGAAGGCATACCCGGCGTCGCCACCACTCCTAAGTCCATTCAAACCCAATGAAGAGCTCTTCCTATACCTAGCCATATCCCCACAGTAGTCAGTTCAACCCTGATCCGAGAAGAAGACCGCATACAATTGCTCGTGTACTACACCAACCGAGCACTAAGGGGGGCAAAAGAGAGATATCCCCCCATGGAGAAGTTAGCCTTCGCTTTGATCACAACAACCCGCAAGCTTAGGCCATATTTCTAAGCGCATACCATAGTGGTTCAAACAGACAAGCCCTTTCGAAAAACAATGGATAATTTAGAGGCCGTTAGATGATTGGTCTTATGGGCAATAGATCTAAGTGAATTCGACATACGGTACCACCCGAGGAATTCAATTAAGGCCCAAGCCTTAGTTGACTTCATCGTAGAATCCACGACGGGCAAAACCGACGACTAGGGGGCAACCCTATGGAAGGTTCAAATGGACGGGTTGTCCAACAAACGTGCTGGAGGGATTGGAATGGTCCTTCAATCTCCCCAAGGGGACATCATCGAATGTGCCGTCCGACTCCAGTTCTCGACAACTAATAATGAGGCTGAATACGAAGCCATTCTCACAAGGCTCGATTTGGCCAAAGCAGCTGGGCCTCATCAGTCGTCCTTTATAGCGACTCCCAAGTTGTCATTATGCATATCAATAGGGATTATGAAACCAAGGGCAAACCAATGAAAAAGTATCTCGAACTTATTAGAAGACGTACGAATCAAACCTTTGCGGTAAAATTCTTACAAGTCCCGAGAGAAGAAAATGAACATGCCGATCGATTGGCCAAAGCTGCATCAATGAAACACTTTTTGGTCGATAGACAGGTCCTATCCTTCATTCAATAGTCCCCTACCATTGAGGAATTGGAGATACAGATGATTCCAAAGAGCGCTGACTAGACAACTCTGATCATCTCTAACCTTAAGAATAGTACACTTCTCGAAGACCGCAATGAATTCCGACGATTGAAAGTTCGGACAGCATGCTTCGTGCTGATAGCGAATGTGCTATACAAGAGGTTTCTCTCGACATACCTAGGTGTTTGACCCCTGACAAAGTGGACTACGTCATGAGGGAAGCCCATGAAGGGGTATGCGGAAATCACTCAAAGGCGTGATCATTGGTCCACAAGCTCATACGAGCAGGGTACTATTGGCCTACAATGTAAAAGGATGCCTAATCCTACTTGAAGTTATGTGAAAAATGCCAAAACTTCAGCAATGTTAAGGCAACCATCTGAACCACTCACCCTGATGAATGCTCCATGGCCTTTCACTCAATGGGGACTGGACATCATAGGACCCTTTCAGATAGCAATATGACAACTCAAGTTCCTAGTTGTGGGGATCAACTATTTCATCAAATGGGTAGAAGCAAAACCATTGGCAATCATCACAGAGAAGAATTTTTATCGCTTCGTCTGGAAGAGCATCATTTACCAATTTGGGATCCCTCGTCTCTAACAATGGTAAACTGTTTGACAATGATGCGTTCAAAAACTTTTGCAATCAGTTGGGAATAAAAAACCATTACTCTTTACCCACCCACCCACAAGCCAATGGGCAAGTTAAGGTTATAAACCGATCCTTGCTCAAACTGTTCAAGACTCGGCTGGAGAGGGTAAAGGGGATATGGCCGGATGAGCTACCAAGTGTCTTATAGGCATATAGGACAACTGCTCAAATACCCACAAGGAAAACATCGTTTCGTCTAGCATTCAGGAGTAAGGCTGCCATCCCTGTAGAAGTGGGAATAACAAGTTACAGGATAGCCTACCATGACGAAGGGAAGAATGAAGAAGGGATCCGTCTGCACTTAGACTTCTTGGATGAGGTAAGGGTGGCTGCTAAGTAACAAATGACACGATACCAAGACCTCATGGCCAAACACTATAACGCTAGGGTGAAGCCTCGATGCTTTAGCATCGGGGACCTTGTCTTGAGGAAAGTGACCATGGCCACCAAAGATCCCACGCAAGGGAAGTTGGACCCAACTGAAAGGTCCATACAGAATCATTGATTGCAATAGGAAGGGCACCTATTACTTGGAGACGCTCGAAGGGCAAAGGCTGCACCATCCTTGGAATGCTGAGCACCTTAGAAGATACTATCAATAGTGCATCCATAGCAGCTTGTGATATCACTTATGATATCGCTTATGTTATCATTTTTCTTTAAAGTTTTTGTTTAAGTAGTTAACAGATCAGTTTTTCAGTTGATCAAACAGCAAGTTATCAACATTTTATTCAGTTTATTTTCAAATGGAATTATTATTATCTATAATGAAGAAAGGTTTATAAAAGCAAAGTCCTACCAATGGGGTGGACAAACGATCAAGGATGCCCTCGAGCACCTGAACAAACCCTAACTCCTACCTAAGCGGTGGACAGATGATCAAGGATGCCCTCGTGCACCTGGTTAAATCCTAAATCCTACCTAAGGGATGGGTAGATGATAGATGCCCTCGAGCACCTGATCAAATCCTAAGTCCTAACTAAGGGATGGACAAACAATCAAGGATGCCCTCGTGCACCAAATCCAATCCTAAGTCCTACCTAAGGGATGGACAGATGATCGAAGATGCACTCGTGCACCTAATCCTTATCAAAACTTCCTACCTGAAGGGTAAACTGACGACTCAAAGAAAGGAGGGTTGGGGTGTAATTACTAACGAGTCATATCCCTTAGTACCCAATACTAAGATAAACCCTCCAAACCAACGATTGACTAAACATTGATAAGGAATAAGGAAAACCGACGAGCATAAACACTTGTACAAAATGCAAGAAAATTAAAGCGAAAACTTTATAAAGTTGCTGGAAAATACGAGTGTCAGCCTGAAACAAAAGGCAAAGATAACTTAAGCCCAAAACAGGGCACCATCATTGTTTTTGAGCTACAAACCAAAGACTAACAAAAAAAGGGAAAAGAAAGAAAAAGGGTACAAGTAAAATTTTTTAAGGATTGGCAGGGGGGTTGTCAGTTTGCTCTTAAGGGTTCACAGGATCGTTGGCCACACCACCAGGCCCGTCAATCACCAACACCTTTTCATTAGTCTCCACATCGTCGGGAGTTGGCTTGACAACAGAAGTCGTCAGAACAGTGAGCTTGATTTGGATTTGGGAGAAGTCCAGGTCTAGGAACATGAGGATAGCTTGTTTATAGAAGTCCTCAAACCCATCCCTATAGTAACCCCCCATTTCATCGAAATAGGGTTGGGATACCTATTACTCCTTAATGGTCTCCTCCTTCACTTTTTGCATATGTTCATGGAGTGCAATCACCTCAGACTTCAAGTTGGCGTTCTCTTGTACCAGATCGTCAGTTTGGTGGGCCATCCCATTCAACTTGGCCTTCAAATCAATCACCTCCTAGCCAAGAGCCTAAGAAGAATCCTTGAATTTCTTCAAGTTATCTACTTCGGACTCCAGACGATCCTTTAGGCGCTTGATCGATGCCTCGCAAGATGAACAATAGATTTGTAAAGCCTGCATCCTCACCAAGCCCTGATTAAGAAAGGACGAATCAATGTCAAAGAGAGATGAATGAAATAAAGGAATGAATCCATATGAGGAGACGAATCAACATAGAGGGACGAAAGGAATGGGAACACATACCTACATCATGTCATGAAAACCGGAGTCACCCAAGGGGTCAGTCTCATATTCCGAGCACCATCCAGATCAGCATCCTAGACGATAGAACGAGTAGTGTCCACTGCATAGTTCTTATCCTTCACTAACAAAGGAAGAGGAGGAGGGGTAATGGGGCCTTGGGAAGTCATGAGACCTTTCCCTATTCCATGACGAAGAGCATCAACAACAACCACGCATGTCTCTAGATGAGTTGATGAGCCACTGACACCTTTACCCGACGACTGAACATCAGAGGTGTGCTTCCTTTTCTTGGAGGGGGCAAGGCCGATTACCCCCCACCTTAAGCTCTTAAGGTGACAACCTTCTTGATCTCTTCCTACCTATTCTTTACTACCTACTTGTTCTTCATTGACTCCATCTCTGAAACCGATGAGTAGGTTAGAAAATGTACAAATTCAAACTGAAACAAAGTAAAAGCGACGAACAAAAACACTTATGAACTCTCGAGAAACGATCCAATTGTCAGGCTTCCTTAGAAGGGATAGGTCCCCTATAGAAGGTGTGAAGTGTGTCTAAGTTAACAAGCCTCTTCCAAGACCTCTCCTTAAAGGGTATCTCAAAGACCCTTTCCAAGAATGATTCTTGCTCAAGAAGGATCGTCAAGCGCATTATTGCTGAAACAAATAGAAGGGATACATTAGTTAAATAAAAAATGTAAACCAACGACCCAAACAGTACCGACGACTCACCAAACTTGTTTAAAAGACCCTAAGAATGGTCATAAAAGGACCCTATGCTATTCCACTCATCGGGATGACATACCCAATTGACCCTTTGCACAAAAAAGAACCTAGCCTTCCACTAACAATTGGAATCTAGCATATTAGATATCAATCTCAGGGCAGCCTGACAATACAAAAAGTTGTAAAATCCTTTGGATTAAGGGATCCCTTGAGGTTTATAACAATAAAAGAACTCCTCTAAAGTTAAGGAGCAACAACCTCCACTAAGCTAACCCCACAGCACCTTAGCCCTAATGAAGATCCTTCAAGCATTAGGGGCTATCTGATTGACAAACACGCCCATGAAGGAGGCTAACTAGCGATGCAGGGAGGAAAGGGGTAGACGAAGCCCTACTATGAAGGCGGTCTCGTAAAAGCCTATGTTAAACGACCTCCCGACATAGCACTTCTCCCCTATGTCACCCCTCCTAATGGGCACATTGTCAGGTATTTGGAAATGGGGCTTCAGCCTACCAAAGATCACGTCACTCATATCAACTGGGAAATCATGGATGGACGAATCATTTGGAAGGATAATGATGCAGATTGGTTAAGGGAGAATAAAATATTTTAATATTTTATGTTATTTTCTTTTTCCTAGTTGAATTAGGATTTTAATTGTATTTCTTTTCTTAGTTAAATTGTTTTTCCTTTCTCAAGTAGAAGTAGGTTTATTATTTCTTTTCCTAAAAGGAGTAGGAGAAATTCTATTCCTATAAATACTCTTTATAGAGAGGTTATTGTTATATGTATTGATTAATAAAAGCTTGTTAGAGAGGTTTTCTCTATTATTTTGCCTACTAGCCTAGTGTTCTTGTGGAACTTAGGTTTTGTGGAAGAATTGTAGTAATTGTGTGTTACAGATTCTGCTTCTACACGCCCACGCTGCATCAGTTGGTATCAGAGCAAGGCTAGATTCCTACCATGGCACAAAGAGGAGCATGTGGGGGAAGACTTGTTGCCATTGATGACGTGTATGAATGTGATGAGGTTGCACACGATGTGCAATTAGAGGCGTTCTTTCAACAAACAGAGGAGTGGTTTGATGCGCTTTCAAAGCAGCTCTCCGCCTTAGCCGTTGAAAACCAACCTCAAAACTGCCATCCAAATCCATGTTATGTGGAGGAGGAGTATTTTAATGTTGAGGACGAGGACTACGATATCAAAAAGGAGGATGAATACATTGAAAGCGTCTGTGTAATAAATTGGGATTCTCCACCAATTTATGATGACTATCCTGAAGATTTTAGTCAAGGAGAAAAGATTGAGCTTGATAAAAATAAAGTCAT